>NC_136071.1:456204184-456804184 GCF_964261635.1 Lissotriton helveticus
CTGGGCAACAACTGTTACCGTGAAGTTTTGGGTTCATAATTGTTTTCCTTGGATTTGGCTCGGTTGGCGTTGTCGGCCAACGGAGCAGCTCATATACTATAAGTGTTCTAGTGTACTGGGAGTACATTAACCTTAAAGGATTTCCTTTGGATGCATTTACATTGGATTGGGTACTTAAACCAGATAAGAAGCATTATCTGAGTTATCAGGAGTTCTAGGAGAATTCCACGTTTGTTTCCTTTGAACTTATACTGCATGTAGAAGTGGCAGCGTGTTAATGCATTGTGTTTTTGGTGTTAACTTTTGTATGTACCCTTTTGTTTAACAGGGGTTCAGGAGGTGTAAGGTTACACTCTATCCCTGTGAGGTACTACATAGGGGATACTTAGGTGGGTTCTTATCTCTATGGAAACTGGTATAGTAATCCAAGGAAGGAATGTACATGGTTCTTATATCCATTCTATGTTTTTGTATTTGCTATAGTTACACCACAACAATTCTAAGCTGTCATATACCTCTGCACATCTTCAAGAGTATTACTTTCCTTTACAGGTAGAGCTCCTATATGGTGGTTGTAAAATGTGTTCTTAGTGCCGGTGCAAACAGTGTCTGATACATATGCTCTGTTTATGTCTTCCAGATCTCCCTCCCTGCTGTTCCCTTCCTTTCCTTCCCTGCTATATTTCTTCTTTTTTCCCCTTGCTTGATCCTCTCAATGCTCTGTGCCATTACGGCTATCCAGGCATTGATTCGATCTAGAGGTGGGCATACTAACAACAAACCAATCCTGAGGACGTTACATAACACGAGGCAAGGGAGTCGCAGAGATCTTGTGACGGAGTGATGTCGTTGTTGCCGGTGCTGGGGTTGGAGAACTCCTTGACGATGCTGAAGAGTTCCTTGCTGTCGTGGGCGTTGTTGTCCAGTCGTTCCTTCAGTGATTTCTTCTTGGTGGTGCGGATGAGCTGGTGGTGCTTGCGGGTGGCGTGTTTGAGGGCGGTCATGTTGTCAGTGGTCTGGTCGAGGAGCCAGGCTTTCTCGAGGGTGCGGCAGGTCTTCTTGGAGTCCATGAGTTCGTCGGTGAACCAGGAGGCCTTCTTGCTTCTGGGTCTGCTGGGAGGGTTCTTTAGTGGTGCGAGGTCGTCGGCGCAGGCGGTCAGCCTCTGCGTGAAGTTGCGGACTGCTTCGTTGGGGTCCGTTGTGCTGGCGGGTGGGTTCTGGCTGAGGAAGGTGGTGAGCTGGTCAGCGGTGATCTTGCTCCAGCTTCTGTGGGGAGCCTGTAGCGGGTGGGGGTGGGTCGTGGTTCTTCTGAAGCTGAAGTGGACGCAGCTGTGGTCGGTCAAGTGGAGTCCGGTGGAGTGGCTGAAGGTGATGTGCTTGCTGGATGAGAAGATGGGATCAAGCGTGTGGCCGGCGTAGTGGGTGGGGGTGTTGACCAGTTGCTTGAGTCCGAGGTTGGCAAGGTTGTCCAGCAGGGCGGCGGTGTTGTGGTCCTTGTTGTTCTCCAGGTGGTAGTTGAGGTCCCCTAGGAGGATGTAGTCGGCGGAGGGGAGGGCGTGCGGGCTGATGAAGTCCGTGATGTCTTCGCTGAATTGTGTGCGTGGCCCCGGGGGTCTGTAGACGAGGGTGCCTTTGATGGTCGTCTTTGGGTCGGTGTGAATCTGGAAGTGGAGGTGCTCAGCGGCGGCGAAGGTGTCGTTGGAGTCGGTTGTGATGCGGATGGTGTTCCTGTGGACGATGGCGATGCCTCCTCCGGTCTGGTTGACGCGGTCCCTCCTGATGATCTTGTACTCGTCCGGGATGGCGTTGGCGATGTCGGGGGCTGAGGAGACGTTCATCCAGGTTTCCGTGAGGAAGGCGACGTCTGGTGATGTTGCGTCAAGGAGGTTCCAGAGTTCCACGGCGTGTCTGTGGACGGAGCGGGTGTTGAGCAGGATGCACTTGAGGTGGTTGCTGCTGGTGCTTTGCTTGGCGGGTGAGGTGCAGGTTCGGAGGGAGGTGAACTTGCAGGCCTTGCAGGTGAAGGGTCCGTGGATGCGTCTCGGGGTGGCTCGGCAGCAGGCGGGGTTCCGGCCGGCATTGAGTGCGATGAGGGCAACGGCGTAGTAGGTCTGTCGGGTCGTCTTGCATCGGCGGGGGACAGGGGTCCTGACACTGGGCGCGGTCCAGGCGTGGACGGGTGCAGACGGGCTTGTCTTTGGCACGCCCTTGGCGCACAATCAGCGCGCCCGCTGCGTGTCAACGCTGCGCGTGCGCGGGGGCGGCATAAGTAAGGAGCCGGGAGGGAGGAGCAGCTGGGTGGCGGGAGCGGGGCGGCGAATGGGCAGGAGGGGGGCGTGTCCACCTGGAGTTAGCGGTGGGAAAGTGGTGGCCCTGCGGCGGCTGGGGCATACAAGGCAGGCAGCGAGGCAAGCGGCAAAAGAGCGAGGCAGGAGTCGGCGGGAGCAGCGGTGAGTGGGGGCGACCTCACCTGCAAGTGGGCTCAGCGGTCGCTCCCTTCACCTCGTGTGCGGTCCCCTTAAGTAAGGAGCCGGGAGGGAGGAGCAGCTGGGTGGCGGGAGCGGGGCGGTGAATGGGCAGGAGGGGGGCGTGTCCGCCGGGAGTCAGCAGCGGGAAAGTGCTTGGACGCCCTGTGGCGGCTGGGGCGTCCAAGGCAGGCAGCGAGGCAAGCTGCAAAAGAGCGAGGCAGGAGTCGGCGGGAGCAGCGGTGAGTGGGGGCGACCTCGCCTGGAAGTAGGCTCAGCGGTCGCTCCCTTCACCTTGTGCGCGGTCCCCTTAAGTAAGGAGCCGGGAGGGAGGAGCAGCTGGGTGGCGGGAGCGGGGTGGCGAATGGGCAGGAGGGGGGCGTGTCCGCCGGGAGTCAGCGGTGGGAAAGTGGCGGCCCTGCGGCGGCTGGGTCGTCCAAGGCAGGCAGAGAGGCAAGCGGCAAAAGAGCGAGGCAGGAGTCGGCAGGAGCAGCGGTGAGTGGGGGTGACCTCGCCTGGAAGTAGGCTCAGCGGTCGCTGGTTTGCTTGTGCCCGCTCGCATTTTTGCCTGTGATCACCCTGTTGTTTTGCTCTGATATTGCTTTGTACTGTATCCGCTTCTGTCTTTGGATTGTATTGCTTTGTGACTTATTTGCTTCTGCCACTTTGTTCCCTGCCATTGCCTGTGCTTGTTTCCCCTCTGTGCCCTCTCCCTCACTGATCCCGCTCCCCGCTGCTGCGTCCCCTGTGGTCCCTCCCCCATACCCCCATTGGCCCTCTCCCCCACCCAGCTGCTCCTCCCTCCCACCTCCTTTTCTTTTGGTGGCCACTGCGCGGCAGTGAGAGCGACCCTTGACCCTGTGTTCCAGGCAGGTCGCACCCCACGCCGCGCAGCTCCACCGGACTGTGCCCTTGCTCCAGTGACCAGCCGCTGCTCCTGAGGGTGTTCGAGGCCCGCCTCCACCCGCAGACTACCACCTGCGCCTCATCCCTGGTGGCCAGTGGTAGGCCTTAGGTTTGCTTCTGCCCACTCGCATTTTTGCCTGTGATCGCTGTGTTGTTTTGTTCTGGTATTGCTTTGTACTGTATCTGCTTCTGTCTTTGGATTATATTGCCTTGTGAATTATTTGCTTCTGCCACTTTGTTCTCTGCCTTTGCCTGTGCTTGTTTTCCCCTCTGTGCCCGCTCCCTCGCCAAACCCGCTCCCTGCCGCTGCGTACCCTGTGGCCCCGCCCCCCGCCTCATTGGCCCTCTCCCCCTACCCAGCTGCTCCACCCTCCCACCTCCCCTTCTTATGGCGGCCGCTCCATGGCCTGCACAGCGGGCGAGCCGCTGGCACGCCAAAGGCAAGCCCGTCTGTGCCCATCCGCGCCTGGACCGCGCCCAGTGCCAGAACCCCTGGACCCCGAAGACACCCCAGCACCCAACTGCACTACGACGCCAGCACCCTCCATGCACTCAACCCCAGACGAGAACATGCCTGCTACCGGGCCACACTGAAGCGCACCCATGGACCCTTCTCCTGCCGGAATTGCAGCCTCACCAGCGTCCAGCCTGCCAAACCGTCAAGTAAAGATCCCAACCACCTCCAATGCATCCTCCTCAACACCCGCTCCGCTCGCAAACACGCCATCGAACTCTGGGACCTCCTCGACTCCACCGCCCCCGACGTTGCCTTCCTGACGGAGACCTGGTGGAACACCACCTCAGCAACAGACATCACCATGGCCATCCCAGAAGGCTACAAGATCTTCTGCAGAGACCACACCAATGGAGTGGAAAGGGGAATCGCCATCGTCCACAAGAACACCATCAGAGTCTTGACCAACACCGACGACACCCTCGACACCGCCGAGCACATGCACTTCCAGATACACACCGACCCCAACACCACCCTAAGAGGAACCCTCGTCTACAGACCACCCGGGCCCCGACCACAGTTCAGCGACTCCATCGCCAACCTCATCAGCACCCACGCCCTCGCCTCCACAGACTACATCTTCCTCAGGGACCTGAACTTCCACTTTGAGAACAACAACAATGCTAACACCACCGCCCTAATCACCAACCTCGCCAACCTCAGACTCAGACAGCTCATAACATCACCCACCCACGGCGTGGGACACAAGCTTGACCCCCTCTTCTCTGCAAGTCCCTACGTCTCCTTCAACCACACCACCGAACCCCACTGGACTGACCACAGATGCGTCCACTTCACCTTCAGGAAACCCACCACGCACCACCGCACCCAACAGATGCCACACCGCTGCTGGGGCAAGGTCACCGAAGACCAAATGACCACCACCTTCGCCCTGAGACCACCCCCTGACCCCACTGACCCCGACACCGCTGCCCTCAACCTCAAACAGTGGATCAACGACTGCGCCGACACCCTCACTCTACTCAGGACCCCCGCCACCAACCACTCCAGCAAGAAAGCTTCCTGGTTCACCGAAGACCTCCAGGCCTCCAAGCGCACCTGTCAAAAACTGGAAAAGAACTGGCTCCGCGAATATATACCAAACAGCTACGCAAGAACGCCACCCGCAGACACTACCAGCTCATCAGGACCGCCAAGAGGACTGCCTTCAAGCACCACCTAGACAACAATGCACACAACAGCAAAGAGCTCTTCAACATCGTGAAAGAACTCTCCAACCCCAGCTCCAACACCAACGACATTCCCCCCTCTCAGGACCTGTGTGACTCGCTGGCCAACTTCTTCCACCGCAAGATTGCTGACATCCCCAACAGCTTCAATGCCACGACCCCCACATCCACCACCGAGCTCACCACTCACACAACCACCAGGCGCACCAGCCGCCTGAGCACCTGGTTCAACGTCAATGACGAAGACACTATCAAGACCATGAACTCCATCCACTCGGATCCCCCTCTGACCCAAGCCCACACCACATCTTCAACAAAGCCAGCACAGCCATCACCCCCTATCTCCGGAAAATGATCAACATTTCCTTTAAGACAGCAACCTTCCCGGAAAGCTGGAAGCACGCCGAGATCAACGCCTTAGTGAAGAAACCCAAGGCGGACCCCAAGGAACTCAAGAACCTCCGGCCCATCTTCCTGCTCCTGTTCCCGGCAAAAGTCGTAGAGAAAATCATCAACAAACAACTGACCTGATATCTCGAAGACAGCAACATCCTGGACCCATCCCAGTCCGGCTTGCGCAGCAACCACAGCACCGAAACCGCCCTCATCACCACCACCGACGACATCAGGACCCTAATGGACAAAGGAGAAACAGCCGCCCTCATCCTCCTGGACCTCTCAGCCGCCTTCGACACGGTCTGCCACCTCACCCTAACAGCGCGCCTCCATGACGCTGGAATCCAAGAGGAGGTTCTGGCCTGGACTACATCCTTCCTCTCCGGCAGACCCCAGAGCATCGGCCTCCCACCCTTTTGCTCCAAAACCACCGAGATCATTTGCGGGATACCGCAATGATCCTCCCTCAGCCCAACGCTGTTCAATATCTACATGGCTCCACTCACCCACGTCGCCCGCCAGCACAGCCTCAACATCATCTCCTACGCCGACGACACCCAGCTGATCATCTCCCTCACTGAAGATCCTCTCACCGCCCAAGCCAACCTGCACAGGGGAATGAAGGCCGTCGCCAAATGGATGAAGGACAGCAGGCTGAAGCTGAATTATGACATGACGAAGGTCCTCATCTTCGGCTCTACCCCCTCAGCCTGGGACAACTCCTGGTGGCCTACCTCACTGGGAACAGCACCAGCACCCACCAACCACGCACGCAACCTGGGGGTCATCCTCGACTCCACCCTCTGCACGACCAAGCAGGTCAATGTCACCTCCGCATCCTGCTTCAACACCCTCTGAATGCTCCGCAGGATCTTTAAGTGGATCCCCTCGAAACGAGAAAAACCGTCACCCTGTTGTATTTCTATCTTGGACCCTAATTCGACATTCCTGATTTATGCCCTTATGTGGTTATAATAAATAATATCCTTATAAAGACACAAGAATCATATCCATATTTAGTCGTAGCCCATGCAGTCCAAATTAAGCAAGGCTACTTCCCCAGGCTCCTAGAGAGTACAACGAGTTCTTTAAACAAAACAAACCTCCAGCAACCTGGGAAATCCCCAAGCTTCTGTTTTGATTTGTCCTAGAACTCCTGCGAACACTGAAAGAACGGCCAGTTCTTAGTGACATCTTTATTGACGTCTTATGTCCAACATTACGTCAAACCCGGCACCTTTCAGGTATAAATATACCAACGTTGCCTTAAGCAAACACACGGTGGTTTGGAGCAGAGCGGCTATCTACTTGCCCCAGAGCCCAGCTGATGCGAGAGCCCACGGACGCCGCCCCTCCCTTTTGACGCACTGAGAAAGACGCTGTCTTTTTCTCCAGCTGAGAAAATCCAGCTCCGGTGTTCTCAGCCGCCCTTGCGGTTTGCTAGGATATCGAGTCCTGAGAGAGAGATACCAGACCTCCTGCTTTCTATTACCCAGGTACGGAGCTGACTAAACCCTTAAGAGAATTCTTGATTCAGATTCTTGGCAAAACTAACTTACCTTAAACTGCAACTTACTTACTCCTTCTCACGTAATAGGCTTAGGTCAGGTACACTGGGGTAGGCGTATTTAGAAGCACCAGTTGAGTACGTTAGTCAATGTATATATGTATGTATATATTTTATCCATTTTAAAGTATCATATGGCTAAGAAACCATATCAATGCTTTTACAGTATTATTTCATAATACTCCTTTTACTGTACGCACTTTACTTTACATTAAGTATTGCAATTGTGGCAATTAATTTCTCTTGCATGAGAAAGAAGACTGCTCAATAAATAACACCTTTTATTGAAAACGCCCGTCTCTCTATTTCTCTGCACTCTGGTGAAACTAAGTATGCACGACTGACTGAGCGAAATAGCTGTCTATTGTTTTCACACGACTCTAGAGATACACTCTTATTCTGAGGGAGCAAAGTTGTCATGTTTATGGTAGTCAGAAGCTAATCCCTTCTTGTCTATCCAGGGAAGTTAAACTCCTCCTTGTTTATTCGAGAAAGTTTCTAGTGACCTCTGAGCTAGCAGGCAAAACTAATTAAGTCTAATATAGTCAGTAGAGACCTAGTCGACCTCAGTCCTACGTCTACACTGCTGTTTATATTATTCCAATGTGCAGAGCCTATTGGGAATATAGGAACTACACTACATGGCGCCCAATGTTTGGTAAGGCGATAATCTAACGCAAGACACTAGAGTAACTCAGTCGTGCTTTTTCACACAGACCCTTTTTCCCATAAATACTCCAAAAGACGTCTGGAGTGGGTAAAAGGTTAAAATCCGCCTGAACTTAGTAGGAAGAGATTCCTATGTATAGTTTTTGGTTTAGTCAATGTTGAAGGATACAGTGTTCCAATATATTGTGCACCTAATCTTTGTTTCCCTAGAAACTTGATCTGCAACAAACTTTCTGTTAGTAAAAATGACGGAAAGTGAAGATGAAAGGGAGGAAGCTAGATTAGCAGCTCAACTCCTAGCGGATGACACAACTATCCAAGAAAATGACCCGAATGCTATAATCATTCCGGTAAATATAAGAAAAACTATAACTATTAAACTTATAGAAAATGGACTATCATCACGAGGTGGTACAGTCATATTCGTGGTAGAGGCCCATGAATATCGGCATGGATACACTTTCCAACAGCAAACGCTGTAACAAAAGAATTCACTATTACAAAATAGAGGAACCTCCGGATGAATACACTCCTTTCGAGGAGGTTGAAATCCCATTAAATTACCAAGAGCACCTGCTCTGGTTTAAAGGCGCCCTAAAACATAAAAATCACATCACCAGGCTCGGTCCACTAGGTAGACCAGGAGCAACGTGGCCAGTTCTAGCCAGCTACACACCACATCCAGACATTGATAAAATGTCAGTCCAGGAACTTTTAGCTCAGCAAAAAATACTAATTAAAATACATAGACAATTGGTCCAATATGTAATGCGGACTTCAACAGTCCAACCAGCAATTAACATTCCACAGCTGACCCCTCATCAGGGGAACACAAATAAAATTACACCACAGAACATACAATCATGTCTTGGTAAAACACCCGCAAAACGGGAACAAATTCCATTCTGGTTAGCACAAAAAATCACTCAAATAGAGGCAGTATTTCCTGATACTACAGCTACTGAAAAACACAGACTTCTGACTATCTGTCTTCCAATGGGGATCGCACCACATGTGGAACACTGTGACACTTGGGGCACAGTCTTTGCTTCCATTTACACAAAAACACATGGTGTTCCGTCCATGGCGGTTATACCAGATGTGCTAAGACAGATTCAAAATGAATACGGTCCAGAACCTTCTTTAACTCTGGGTATGAAATTACTGAAAGACTTCAAGCAGGTCTCAGCTATATTATTAGCCAACATAAAAGGAGAAGCAGCATCTGTGGCGATCCGCCAGAAATTTAAAGAAACAGATATAGCAGAACAACCTTTTGAACTTGCCAGAATCATAGAAAAATACTAGGAAGAACTAGGAAGAGACAGTTTGGGTGGGAAACCAGTAAAACCCTAACTAACTGAAAATCCTGAAAAAACCTTTATTAAAAATAATCTAAATACTCCAAAAAAGAGTTGGGATGGTAATAAACAATCCACTCCCAAAGAAAAAAGATTCCAGTCCAGAGGAAGGTCTCCTCAACGGAGAGAAAAATCTCCGGACCGAGGACACACGTCTCCCCAAAGGGAGCCCTCTGAGAAAAGATACAACCTTAGAGATAGGGATAAATTGAGAAAACCTGACAGATATCAAGATATTGATACACGTCCCTCTCGATCTTTTCAGACTTCCTCGCAGAAATCGGAAAGAAGAGGACGGTCAGAACACAGGGAAGAGCACGTCAAGTCCAAAGATAAGGAACCTGCTCACCAAAGTAAAAAATTACAATTTCCAAGAAAGAAGGTAGCCAGTTTTAAAATAATTAAACATGCCGAGGATACTGAGGACACAACTGAAAAACGGAGAGTGGGCTCAGACAATGCTAGACAGCGCAGCAGAAGTGACCATAGCTCGCAAGATCCTGATGAATCTTCTGGAGACAGTGGACACGAATGAATACATTCAGGTGGAAACTGCAGATACCAGAGTTAGCAAACCTCATAAAATATACAAAATAACACTGCGTATAGTGGGGGACAAGACTAGGAAAGTAAGGGGTCTCTTTTGGGATAACCTTTCGAAGGGCTATGACATCCTTTTAGCTGAGAAAGACTGGCCACCAGAGTTTGTCAGGGAGTGCCCTCATAGCGAAGAAATGATTATGCCTGCCTTCTCAAATCATATTCCAATTCATAAAAAATATACATTAGCAAGAAAATGGGCAGTGGCCCAAGATCCTGCATTATATAAAAATCATGTAGGATGGGATGAGGACTCTCCTCACCACAAAATCCAGTTAAAAAGTCAACCCACTGCACAAAGGCAGTATCCTGTTCAGCAAGAAGCTAAAAAACAAGTCAGGGAGATCTTAGATCAACTTGAATATCAGGGGGTGATTGAAACATGCACCTCACTAATGAACAATCCTTTGTTTCCAGTCTCCAAGCCAGACGATTCATATCGTCTAGTTTTGGACTACAGACACTTAAACTCCGGTTGCAAAACATTTGCAGTACAAAACTCACACAGTGCAGCACTGATGAATACCATCGTGCGCAAAAAATATAAAACGACATTAGACATCTCTAATGGGTTCTTTTGTCAAAACATTGCACCTGAGAGCAGGTATTTGACCGCGTTCTCAATAATGGGGTCGAAAAAACACTTCTGTCAACTCCCACAGGGATTCAAGAATAGCCCAGGATTATTCTCAGCAAGAGTAACAGAGTTACTACAAATATATGATGATGAAGCATTATCTTATGTCGATGACATCTATCTAACAGATGGCGACCTGGAGACACACTTGAAAAGAGTAAACACCATAATACTTGGGTTTGCAGCTGAGGGTTACAAATTCAACTTTAAAAAGTCACGAATTGCCCATCTAACGGTCCTATTTTTAGGATATGAATTATCAAGTGAAGGCAAAAGCCTAGCAGACAACTTCTTAGAGAAGTGTGCTGTACTCCTAGCACCTAAAACGCTGAAGAACTTACAATCAATACTAGGATCCTGAATTTCGGAAGAACATACATTCTAAATTATGCACAGAGGGTTAAACCTCTCTATGAATTAATAAAATCTGATTTCAAACCAGTCAATTGGACTCAGAAACACACAGGAATTTTAAGATAATTGCAAACAGACATGTTAGCCAAAACAAAATTACAAACTCGCGAAAACATACGAACCTTGTAATCCTAGTCATCCCAGGAAGATGCGGATTCATGTACCTAACCTCTAATGAGGGAGAAACGGTACCAATAGCTTACAAATCACACTTGTACACAAAAGCTGAAATGAAATTCAGTTCTACTGAAAAAATTCTAATAGCGGTTCAAACTGCTGTAGCAAAAGAAAGAGCCCAAGCCCAAGGCAGAAGAATAACTGTTTTAACATCAGAATCAGCCCTTGAGGCATTACCAAGTCCACGCAATTTGACTGCTGTGGCATTAGATCCAAAATGGATACAATGGGAAAAATCTCTTGCTGCAGAAGACGTGAAATACTATTTTGACCCGAAAATGAAAAAACTAGAAAATCTAGAATATGAAGAAGAATATCCTCTGCCAATCGAAATTCTGCCTCTGGAACATTACGCCTGTATAATATATACAGACGGATCAGCACAACCCGCAGTGGTGGGTAAACAAGCTTACAGTGCTGCGTGCGCGGTTGTTAAATGCCGTTGGCACGAAGGAAAATTGAGACCACTTGTCTCTATAACTCAATCTGTAAAAGATTGTTTGGCTCAGCGAACTGAACTACTAGCATTTAAGATGGCGCTTGATATTGCCGATCGCGAATTCCCCACACTAATAGTGTGCGATTCTCATTACTGTGTCAAGTCTTACAACAATGACTTGCAGAACTGGGTTCAAAATGATTACAAAGATGACACAGGTGCCACAATAAAGCATAACACTCTTTGGGAACAAGTAGTTCTTTTACAGAAAGAACTACAAAAGACTCACGTGATACATACACTGAGTCATCGACGTGATGGCGTTCACGTTGCAGGGAATTCATTGGCTCACAGAGCCACAGCGGAAGCGGTCCTACCGGCTTCCGTAGCCACAAAAAAGCGTTCAGAAAAATACATAGACGGAGAAACCATGCTGGCGGTAAAAGCGTCTTTAAAAGGCGACTATGCAGCATTACCTCTGAACTATCCACTCAGTAATACATACATAATAGATGCAAACTCCGTTCCTTTTGCTCAAATCCCTGGAGTGGGGGATAGAGTAATTCCAAACACGAACAGGAGAGTCTTTTTAATAGCAGACGCACACATGGGACTGGGTCTAAGGCACCGAGAGATCAAGGAATCTCAGAAAGAATTACAATCAGAATACTGGTGGCCGGGGATGAGCCTGCAACATTATAAATTTGCAATGGGCTGTCAAGACTGCAACAGAGATCGCAGTCGCGAACCGACCAGAGTAATGCCAGGACCCTTCTTTTAGAAAGCATAAGGCTATCTATACGCAAAACTCCAGCAGGAGAAATGCGTCCCATTTATGTTTAAGACTAGATTCACTTAAAAAGTAGACACCAGTGCTCAGCTGACGCCAGAACTGTTATAAAAGATTTGCGAGTCTTTATCGGCATATACGCAATTGGCATGCTACATTCTGACCAGGGTCCTGCTTTTAGCTCTAGGGCTTATAAGGAGGCCATGACCAGCATGGGCATTGCATTGCGGTACTCTTGTCCCTTCCATCCTGAGGGAAATGTGGTAGTAGAAAGAAAAAACCGGGACATAAAGCAATCTATAACGGCGAGGGTATTAGGTTCAGGTGCTGGGTGGGTCCAACATTTAACAAGTGTCCAACGTAGTCTTAATAATCTGCCAAGAAATTCTCTAAAAAGTCTCAGTCCGTACGAACTATTGTTCGGTACTAGAATGAACATTCAGGACCTTGATAGTCACACTTCAGTGGTAGAAGAAAAATGCTTTGATATCAAAGACCGTTTGGCTGTTTTACAGGACTTAAATGAAACAAGAAGGAACCTGAGCAACATAAAGTTAAAACAACAGCCAACAACCACTGAAGAAAAACCACCTGTCCCAGGAAGACCTGTCTGGATTCCAAACATTGGGGATCTGGTCAGAGAGAAGATCGCGGTAAAGAAGGAATTTGGGCCTTCTTACAGAAAAGCAGTACCTGTCTTAGCTGTCAGCGGAACAAGATCAGTTGTACTACCGCCCCTTGCTGGTAAAAAGGAGAACCGAGTTGTATCCATCGACCTGGTAAAACCACAATCATGTGGCCAATAATAAGTAGTAGGCCCAGTGGACTCCCAAGAAATAGCAGAAGACCAAATCTTGCTACAATCCAAGAGGTTCAAACTGAAAGACTAATCACATTTGATAAACCTGCAGTAAATAAAAAAGGACTATGCAACAATGCCATGGAACTTATGCCTCTTGAAACCCAAATTGCAACAGTTCATCAAGAAACACCAGTCTACAACGATGTAGCCTCAGACTATGCTAATGAAACAAAGAAAAATCCAAAAGCAAATGAAAACCCGGAAGCAATTCCAACAATTGACAGAACTGCATCATGCTACTTCATCAATTTTGATGACTTTTCTGAAGATCCAAGCGAGCCTGAAGAAACTCCAGCAACAAAAACTTTCAAAGAAAAAGTAACAGAACTCTTTCATCAACTCAAAGAAACCTATCTGATTTCTCCATGGATTGAATTTTGGATTGTGTTAGGTGTACTTTTTCTCCAGCTTTGGCTCATCATGGTTCTTTGTTTGGGAACATTCATTGAAGGAAAATACAGTACAATGGACACAGCAAGTCAGAACATCAACTTGGTCCTAAAGCCTCACAAGTCATCTCACATCGAGAAAAGAGAACTATCATCAGTGAACGTCACAGCCAATCCAATACCCGGCGGGGTAGCATGGGACAGAACTGAATTTAACATTTTTGGCCCGATTGAGCTCTTGAAATATCCACACCAGTTTAAGGTTTCATTAAGTGACTTTGTAAAACCAAGTACTTTCTCTGATGATTGGGACTTTGAAAATATTAATAATATGATGTCAGATTTAGTAATCGTTTTTGGACACAAGGGAACCCAGTAGGGGACCTTCGGACCGTGGGTTACTTAACTTATTTTAAAGAACAGTGGTCCTAAGGATTCACAATATGACAAGAAGATAACAATATAGACTACAATCAGTGCTATATTCTGAAAAACGCCCAGCCGGACGTAAGTTTATTCATAGGATAACGTTGGAGTCGTGTTGGCCCACGGAGAGGCCAAAAATAGTAGCAAGGTAGGGTACAGTCCTGTACCTATCCCGAAAGGTTTAGAAGAGATAAACCAGGAAGAGGGAGATAGAACAAAGAAGAAGTTTTTCAGGCAAGCAAGAAGTTTTTGAGCCAGAAGGTGACTTGTAGTTACAGTAAGTGCAGTTACAACAAATTCACCCTGCAGTGTCAACAATTTCAACTAAACATATTAAGTAATATGCTACACTGCATATTGCGTCGACGTTTCGATCCCTAAGGGCTCATAATACAATGGGATCATCGTCAGGACAATTTTTACAGTTAGTGCCTGCAATAAATGAAGCCTGTAAAGAAAAAGGGGGGGAGAAATAATGACAATTTTAAGGCCTAGGCCTACAACAAAGGAAAATTTCAAGAAAACTTAATAAACGACAGGGCACAATTATAAGTTAAAAGGCCATTTCATTACTTGAACTCGCCGGTTCTTAGGTGGTGTGATTGTGATTTAAAAAAAAAAAAAAAATTATTTACATGTGGAGAAGTGCTAAACAAGCGGCGCAGTGACATAGGTGTATATCATCGAAAATTGTGCTATATCCGTGGTGACATAGGGGATGCTTTTATTGCGTTGTATGTGCTCTGTGATGAAGTGACTCAGTGAGTGAAATAGTGCCTATGGGCAGTCACCTTTCCAATGGGGGCAAGAGTAAGTCTTTCCAGGAGCCGGAAATTGGGGATAAGGGGGTTCACGATGTAGCTCCCTGCGCAGGGTACTGGGTGCAGCCAGGTAAAAAGTGATACCATTAGTCGTGCTGCCATGGTTGTGCAGTATCCAGGTCGGAATTGCACTGAGGGGTAAGGCTTACCTGGCGCTACTACTAGTCGCCTTTGATTGGAATAATTCTTCTTACCGGAGGAAAGGAATTTCCACCCGGTTCGCAACATCAATTGCTGTGAGATATTAAAATTTTGCCGTTAGTCTGGGGCTCAGATTGAAACATTAGAAGTTACTGCAGGGAGGAAAGGAGGCTTACCTGGCCACATATAGTGTGGGCCGTGTAGGGGTGGGAAAAATTCTGTTATTTTCCGTGTTTTGGAGGTCTCCTTCTGATGGATCCTCGTGGTTGCTGGGGATTTTAAGTTTAACCGTAAATGGCACAGCTCTGATACTGGTAGGAGTGCTACAGATATCCGCATTTACATGTGGAAGGCTTACCTAGCTACGTATGTTGTAGCCGAGGGCGTGGAAAGGAATAGGCGCTCTTCTTTTAGGAAGCTTTGAGTCAATCCGTAGAGTTGCTGGAGAGGAAAAATAACCGAATGAGGGACCGGGCTCCGTGAGTTTAACCGTAAATGGCAGGAGTACTACCGATATCCGCATTTACATGTGGAAGGCTTACCTAGCTACGTATGTTGTAGCCGAGGGTGTGGAAAGGATTAGGCGCTCTTCTTTTAGGAAGCTTTGAGTCAATCCGTGAAGTTGCTGGAGAGGAAAAATAACCGAATGAGGGACCGGGCTCCGTGAGGGACGGAGTGTTCTAATTACCGGCATTCAGATCACGGGCTTACCTTGCTTCTGGATGGAAGCAGCGGCGGGTTGGGCGAAGCTCGGTCAGCTTCTGCCCCCTTCACAATGGCAGCGCAGGTCCGCTGTGTGTGGAATCCTCGTGGGCTAGGCTTATGTTGTTGAATACTGAAAAGGAACGAAGGACTAATTCCAGTAGTCAGTATTGGCAGACATCTTGGAATAAACAGGGAGCTAGTATCGAGTGGATACTAATTGGCGGACATCTTGTAATGGTTAATTCGGCAGGGTCCCCAGTACTTTCGATTTGCACAATAATTATGCCAGTAATATCGGGAGTGGCGCGGACATAAAGTCTCTATCAATTGTGATTTGGGCATTAATTAGGTGATGTGACATGGACTATTTACCATATTGTATTATGGCGTGCGGTGGTGCAGAAAAGGGGGTGAATTAAACTTGTGCAGATAAGGCGAGTAGTGCTGGCCAGCCATGCTCTACATTCATACACATCTGAGTTGATAGGTTTAACCCATCACTGTTTGCAAATTTCTAGTGTTCACATCACATTATCTCAAGGAGAACACATTATATACAATGTTTAACTGATTGTTTGGGGCTGCATACAAATACTTAGAGGAGTGATGTCCAGTCCTCTGTGCGATTAAGTCCCTTGTGAATAGAGTCCAGTAGTATTATACATTTTAGCTCTTCTTTATTCAGTAGGTGGGACATGCTGCCTCCTCTTGGTGGGAGATTCAGTGACTTCAAGATAGTCCAACGAATGTCATCCTCATTATGATTGAATTCCTCGAAGTGTTCCACCAATGGGGCGTTTGGCGTGCGGCATCTGATGCGGCTCCTGTGTTGACATATCCTGGTCTTGATTTTCTGAGCTGTCTGTCCTACATAATTTTTCTTACATGGACATTGAATCAAATAAATCACGTTGGTGGTGTTACAATTTGTAAGTGTGTTGCATTTACAAGGTGACGTTATCAAATACAAAACTTTTTCCTTCAATTGTGAAATTACAGACTATACATCCACCACATTTCACGTGTCCAACTGTGGAGGACAGACCCCAAGCGGATTCAAGAGTGGAGGAGTTGGTAGGACTAGGGAGGGCAGCCCGAACCAAATGGTCCTTCAGGTTCTTACTCTTTTTAAATGCAAAAAGCGGGCGTTCCAAGTCCAAGATTCCTGCATTTATTACTGGCCAGTGTTTCAGAATCATTTTTCTCACATTATTGGAGATGGGAGAAAATGTTGTAACACAAGCTATTTTGTCCTGCTTAGTTTTCTGGTTAGGGACAAGGAGTGTCTCTCGTGGGCGATACCACGCTCTTTTGAGAGCATTTTTGACAATCCTTCCTGGGTATCCCCTATTTTTTAGCTTGTTCGACAAGATGGTGCTTTCACGGAAGTAATCTTCCTTGTGAGAGCAATTGCGCCTAATACGTAAGAATTGGGAGAAAGGTAAGGAGTCCCTCAGTGCCCTTGGATGGTTACTTGAGTATTCTAGCAGAGTATTTCTCTCTGTGGGCTTTCTATAGAGTTTCGTGAACAGCTCACCATCCTGATGTAATATTGTCAGATCAAGGAAATTGATGGAGTTCTTGTCAGAGGTGAGGGTGAATTGGAGACCCAGGCAGTTGTTATTCATCCAGTGTAAGAAGTGGGAAAGTACACCGATGTCTAATCTCCATAACAGGAAGATGTCATCGATGTACCTTCGCCACATAATGACACCGGAGAAAAAGGGGTTGGAAGGTACAAGGATTGTAAGTCTCTCCAACTCGTCCATAAACAGTATGGACAGGTTTGGAGCAAAAATAGCCCCCATGGAGGTCCCCTTGATTTGTTGGTAAAATAGGCCTTGAAAGGTGAAGAAATTTTTGGTCAGACAGACTTCCAGAAGCTTACAGATAAAAGATGTTGGAATGGCATGGGGACGTGGACGGTTGTCCAAAGTTCTTTGTATAACAAGTAGGGCTGCTGTTTGCGGAATATTAGTGTACAGGGACTCCACGTCCATGGTACAAAGTGTGTCAGTGATCGGATTGAAGGGATGGTGTTCAATCAGATTGATCATGGCCATGGAGTCGCGCACATAGCAAAATGTTTGGGGAACAAATTCTTTGATAAAGAAGTCAACATATGCTCCTAGGGGCTCCAATACTGAGCCGCAAGCTGACACAATAGGGCGGCCAGGGGGAGCATTTAGATTTTTGTGAATCTTTGGCAAGGTGTATATTACCGGTAATCTTGGGTTTTTTACATTAAGGTAATTAAATTCTTTTTTAGTCAAAAAACCTTCATGTACTGCCTCGGTTGTTATTTTCAGTATTGTTTCCTGAATACCTTTAGTTGGATTGGATGCCAGCCTGAGGTAGTGGTCTTTGTTTCCTAGCTGCCTCTGGATTTCAGCTATGTAGGAGTCCAGCTCCTGTATCACAATGCCACCACCTTTATCAGCGCTTTTTATCACGATGGAGTCATTATTTTTTAGGGAGACAATAGACTCTTTCTCTTTTAGAGTGATGTTATATGGTACAAACTTTTTTTGTCCTTTCATGTGCGAGAGGTCCTTAAGAACTAATTTCTCGAATGTGGTGACTTCAGGTGGGATCATATTAGCCGATGGTAGAAAGGTAGATGGTGGCCGGAATGGAGTTTGAGCATTTATCTCGGGAGAGGGGTGAATTTGAAAAAATGCTTTTAGGCGTATTCTTCTAAAGAATTTCAGGAGTTCGGTGTGTAATTCCATAAAATTCGGGGCCACAGTTGGGACAAAAGTGAGACCTTTTTTCAAAAGGGAGAGTTCGTCTTGTGCCAACACATGAGTGGAAAGGTTAAAAATAGGAATGGTCTCTATTGTGGGGCTAGGCTGTATTACCATTGGTAATAATTGTTCCTGGTCCTCCTTTCCCCCGGTGGGTTTACCCATCTCTGGGGTTTTTTGGCTTTCCCTCGCTGTGGTGGTTCTTGCTGGCCTCTGGCTAAAAAAGAATTGGAATTCTGATGTGCTCCACCACGTCTTGATGTACTTGATCCTTCGCCGCCGGAAAGGAGGACCAGGAACAATTATTACCAATGGTAATACAGCCTAGCCCCACAATAGAGACCATTCCTATTTTTAACCTTTCCACTCATGTGTTGGCACAAGACGAACTCTCCCTTTTGAAAAAAGGTCTCACTTTTGTCCCAACTGTGGCCCCGAATTTTATGGAATTACACACCGAACTCCTGAAATTCTTTAGAAGAATACGCCTAAAAGCATTTTTTCAAATTCACCCCTCTCCCGAGATAAATGCTCAAACTCCATTCCGGCCACCATCTACCTTTCTACCATCGGCTAATATGATCCCACCTGAAGTCACCACATTCGAGAAATTAGTTCTTAAGGACCTCTCGCACATGAAAGGACAAAAAAAGTTTGTACCATATAACATCACTCTAAAAGAGAAAGAGTCTATTGTCTCCCTCAAAAATAATGACTCCATCGTGATAAAAAGCGCTGATAAAGGTGGTGGCATTGTGATACAGGAGCTGGACTCCTACACAGCTGAAATCCAGAGGCAGCTAGGAAACAAAGACCACTACCTCAGGCTGGCATCCAATCCAACTAAAGGTATTCAGGAAACAATACTGAAAATAACAACTGAGGCAGTACATGAAGGTTTTTTGACTAAAAAAGAATTTAATTACCTTAATGTAAAAAACCCAAGATTACCGGTAATATACACCTTGCCAAAGATTCACAAAAATCTAAATGCTCCCCCTGGCCGCCCTATTGTGTCAGCTTGCGGCTCAGTATTGGAGCCCCTAGGAGCATATGTTGACTTCTTTATCAAAGAATTTGTTCCCCAAACATTTTGCTATGTGCGCGACTCCATGGCCATGATCAATCTGATTGAACACCATCCCTTCAATCCGATCACTGACACACTTTGTACCGTGGACGTGGAGTCCCTGTACACTAATATTCTGCAAACAGCAGCCCTACTTGTTATACAAAGAACTTTGGACAACCGTCCACGTCCCCATGCCATTCCAACATCTTTTATCTGTAAGCTTCTGGAAGTCTGTCTGACCAAAAATTTCTTCACCTTTCAAGGCCTATTTTACCAACAAATCAAGGGGACCTCCATGGGGGCTATTTTTGCTCCAAACCTGGCCATACTGTTTATGGACGAGTTGCAGAGACTTACAATCCTTGTACCTTCCAACCCCTTTTTCTCCGGTGTCATTATGTGGCGAAGGTACATCGATGACATCTTCCTGTTATGGAGATTAGACATCGGTGTACTTTCCCACTTCTTACACTGGATGAATAACAACTGCCTGGGTCTCCAATTCACCCTCACCTCTGACAAGAACTCCATCAATTTCCTTGATCTGACAATATTACATCAGGATGGTGAGCTGTTCACGAAACTCTATAGAAAGCCCACAGAGAGAAATACTCTGCTAGAATACTCAAGTAACCATCCAAGGGCACTGAGGGACTCCTTACCTTTCTCCCAATTCTTACGTATTAGGCGCAATTGCTCTCACAAGGAAGATTACTTCCGTGAAAGCACCATCTTGTCGAACAAGCTAAAAAATAGGGGATACCCAGGAAGGATTGTCAAAAATGCTCTCAAAAGAGCGTGGTATCGCCCACGAGAGACACTCCTTGTCCCTAACCAGAAAACTAAGCAGGACAAAATAGCTTGTGTTACAACATTTTCTCCCATCTCCAATAATGTGAGAAAAATGATTCTGAAACACTGGCCAGTAATAAATGCAGGAATCTTGGACTTGGAACGCCCGCTTTTTGCATTTAAAAAGAGTAAGAACCTGAAGGACCATTTGGTTCGGGCTGCCCTCCCTAGTCCTACCAACTCCTCCACTCTTGAATCCGCTTGGGGTCTGTCCCCCACAGTTGGACACGTGAAATGTGGTGGATGTATATCCTGTAATTTCACAATTGAAGGAAAAAGTTTTGTATTTGATAACGTCACCTTTAAATGCAACACACTTACAAATTGTAACACCACCAACGTGATTTATTTGATTCAATGTCCATGTAAGAAAAATTATGTAGGACAGACAGCTCAGAAAATCAAGACCAGGATATGTCAACACAGGAGCCGCATCAGATGCCGCACGCCAAACGCCCCATTGGTGGAACACTTCGAGGAATTCAATCATAATGAGGATGACATTCGTTGGACTATCTTGAAGTCACTGAAGCTCCCACCAAGAGGAGGCAGCATGTCCCACCTACTGAATAAAGAAGAGCTAAAATGTATAATACTACTGGACTCTATTCACAAGGGACTTAATCGCACAGAGGACTGGACATCACTCCTCTAAGTATTTGTATGCAGCCCCAAACAATCAGTTAAACATTGTATATAATGTGTTCTCCTTGAGATAATGTGATGTGAACACTAGAAATTTGCAAACAGTGATGGGTTAAACCTATCAACTCAGATGTGTATGAATGTAGAGCATGGCTGGCCAGCACTACTCGCCTTATCTGCACAAGTTTAATTCACCCCCTTTTCTGCACCACCGCACGCCATAATACAATATGGTAAATATTCCATGTCACATCACCTAATTAATGCCCAAATCACAATTGATAGAGACTTTATGTCCGCGCCACTCCCGATATTACTGGCATAATTATTGTGCAAATCGAAAGTACTGGGGACCCTGCCGAATTAACCATTACAAGATGTCCGCCAATTAGTATCCACTCGATACTAGCTCCCTGTTTATTCCAAGATGTCTGCCAATACTGACTACTGGAATTAGTCCTTCGTTCCTTTTCAGTATTCAACCACATAAGCCTAGCCCACGAGGATTCCACACACAGCGGACCTGCGCTGCCATTGTGAAGGGGGCAGAAGCTGACCGAGCTTCGCCCAACCCGCCGCTGCTTCCATCCAGAAGCAAGGTAAGCCCGTGATCTGAATGCCGGTAATTAGAACACTCCGTCCCTCACGGAGCCCGGTCCCTCATTCGGTTATTTTTCCTCTCCAGCAACTTCACGGATTGACTCAAAGCTTCCTAAAAGAAGAGCGCCTAATCCTTTCCACACCCTCGGCTACAACATACGTAGCTAGGTAAGCCTTCCACATGTAAATGCGGATATCAGTAGTACTCCTGCCATTTACGGTTAAACTCACGGAGCCCGGTCCCTCATTCGGTTATTTTTCCTCTCCAGCAACTCTACGGATTGACTCAAAGCTTCCTAAAAGAAGAGCGCCTATTCCTTTCCACGCCCTCGGCTACAACATACGTAGCTAGGTAAGCCTTCCACATGTAAATGCGGATATCTGTAGCACTCCTACCAGTATCAGAGCTGTGCCATTTACGGTTAAACTTAAAATCCCCAGCAACCACGAGGATCCATCAGAAGGAGACCTCCAAAACACGGAAAATAACAGAATTTTTCCCACCCCTACACGGCCCACACTATATGTGGCCAGGTAAGCCTCCTTTCCTCCCTGCAGTAACTTCTAATGTTTCAATCTGAGCCCCAGACTAACGGCAACATTTTAATATCTCACAGCAATTGATGTTGCGAACCAGGTGGAAATTCCTTTTCTCCGGTAAGAAGAATTATTCCAATCAAAGGCGACTAGTAGTAGCGCCAGGTAAGCCTTACCCCTCAGTGCAATTCCGACCTGGATACTGCACAACCATGGCAGCACGACTAATGGTATCACTTTTTACCTGGCTGCACCCAGTACCCTGCGCAGGGAGCTACATCGTGAACCCCCTTATCCCCAATTTCCGGCTCCTGGAAAGACTTACTCTTGCCCCCATTGGAAAGGTGACTGCCCATAGGCACTATTTCACTCACTGAGTCACTTCATCACAGAGCACATACAACGCAATAAAAGCATCCCCTATGTCACCACGGATATAGCACAATTTTCGATGATATACACCTATGTCACTGCGCCGCTTGTTTAGCACTTCTCCACATGTAAATAATTTTTTTTTTTTTTTAAATCACAATCACACCACCTAAGAACCGGCGAGTTCAAGTAATGAAATGGCCTTTTAACTTATAATTGTGCCCTGTCGTTTATTAAGTTTTCTTGAAATTTTCCTTTGTTGTAGGCCTAGGCCTTAAAATTGTCATTATTTCTCCCCCCCTTTTTCTTTACAGGCTTCATTTATTGCAGGCACTAACTGTAAAAATTGTCCTGATGATGATCCCATTGTATTATGAGCCCTTAGGGATCGAAACGTCGACGCAATATGCAGTGTAGCATATTACTTAATATGTTTAGTTGAAATTGTTGACACTGCAGGGTGAATTTGTTGTAACTGCACTTACTGTAACTACAATTCACCTTCTGGCTCAAAAACTTCTTGCTTGCCTGAAAAACTTCTTCTTTGTTCTATCTCCCTCTTCCTGGTTTATCTCTTCTAAACCTTTCGGGATAGGTACAGGACTGTACCCTACCTTGCTACTATTTTTGGCCTCTCCGTGGGCCAACACGACTCCAACGTTATCCTATGAATAAACTTACGTCCGGCTGGGCGTTTTTCAGAATATAGCACTGATTGTAGTCTATATTGTTATCTTCTTGTCATATTGTGAATCCTTAGGACCCCTGTTCTTTAAAATAAGTCAGATTTAGTAATGTCAGCAAAATTTACAGAACATGATTATTTACAGGGTTCATCAAATTATGAAGAAATGTATTGCTACAATCATTTTGGTCATCACTATTTGCATAAATCTGCTCAACCTAGAAATGTTTTTAATTATAACCAATGGGAACATTGTGCAACACCGCCTAAAAGCAGCTCTAAAACGTTTTATGAGAAATTCCCATACTTCTCAGGGTTCAACACAAGTGATGCAGAAACGTTTTATTTTAAAATATTAAATAAGACAGGAATGAAAACAATGCTGACAAATACTAAATTGATCTATTCTGAAACATTTTATGAAAAAATGATTACATTTGGTTTTGAATTTTGAAAAAACAACATTGAAACAAAAACCATCTGGGGTACAAAAGATTGGCAGGTACAAGGCCTAGAAGCATTATTTAGAGCCTGCATGATCCCAGAACAAATAATATTCTTGAATGACACCATTCAACAGACAACCTGTCTTGGCCTAGCCAAGATTAAAGACTTAAATAAACCGTCTATTCCGAAGCCCATACAGATGTGGAGATAGACGTATCCGATATTTTATACCAAAACAGAACACATCCTGATTGGAAAAAAATGGTTGATCTGGCCCACAGACACAAATAACTGTCAAGATAGATTCCTGAAAAAAATACAGGGGTTAAAACTGAACAGGCCAGACCCTAGATACTCCCAGAGACAACATCCAGGGATAGTTACAACATACAGTGTAGGGAAACTATGCCTCGAATGGCTACAGAAATCCACACTGGCTGAAATTAAGCAACACTTGACTTTAGTTAAAGACGGTGCTGACTTGCGTGATTTCATATTGGGACCACGCAAACAGCGTCAAAAACGTTTCATAGCAGCCGGTATATACGCTGCGTACAACGAAGCTTGGAAAGTAATGCACATTGAAACAGCAGAAAAAATACGAGAAATTGATCATATTAATTTGGAAAAATCACTTTCTGTTGTGGACAATGGGTTAACGACTCTGTCCTCCAGAATATACTCACTGGACAGTATCGTATCATCTGCTATTGATATAATAGAGCAAGACTTACTAATGTTACAACATGGTCAGTCCCAATTACGTTCTATTGTACAGCTTGGCTGGACGTTGCAAAATCTGTGTTGAGGCTACGTGCCATGGCGTTTAATCAACACAACGTCATTATTCTCCATCTTTAACCTTACTGATAAACAAATCAGTTTGGCACAAAAAGGAGCAGACTATACGATTCTGAGCATTGAAAAACTTGAGAGATTACCATTGACAATGTCAGAAAGACCTGTCATTGAATGGATAATACACGGAATAATCACAATTCCGATAACAACTTTCCAATTTAAATACTGCCAAGAATATACCAGCGGGCCAGTATGAAAGGTTGGGTAAAGGGTACATCAAGTCAACATGGAAATTAACTTATACGCACACATGTTACAGTGAAAAGAAAAAGAAGGTATTTCTTAGTGGTAAAAATTGTAAACGATCACTAAGCGGTACACTTCTATGTCACGGTATTAACTTGCATGGGGCCTGTGAAGGGTCTTCGAATAACCTTTCATGTCACCTGCATGGCACTCCTGCAACACAGATAGAGCCATTCTTTAGAGAGCTTTCTAACGGGAGCTATATTCTAATAAATGACCACAGCTGTTGTGGCATGGTGCCAGGGAAAGCCTATCTCGTCAGCGATAGTTCCATGGTCACTTGCTGTATGCAAGTATTGTATCCAAACAGCAATCCAGATATGGAGGCAGCAATATGGCCTCGTTTGAATATCTCTTCTATTCGAATTGATACTTTAAGCAGAATGAAGTCTATTCTTTTACAGACAACTGTGCCTTTGACCTCGTCTAAAGAAAGGTATGATCTGCAAGTCGCAAGGACAACAGCAGAGATACATACCCTTTTATCAACAAATTGCCCCGTGGATTTCGTAGAAATGTTGAGCCAAATCTTAAACATGTCAGATACCAGTGGCATCGCACATGTATTTAAGACAATTTTTTCGGGACTGTTAACACCATTTGAAACAGTTCTGGGCATCTTTCCCAATTTTGTCCATTCTGTCTTTGGCGGCCTACCTCTACTTTTGGGACTCGTAGCAGGAATTTTATTTTTGATTCTTCTGCTCCGATATGGCAAGCCAAGCCACAGACAAGACTCCAGCAACGATGGAAGAAACGATCCTAGCTATACGCTATCGGGACCGCATAACTAAATTCCTCGGATTAGCCCGGCTAAGAGATCTGAATATGACCTGGTTTCTTTCATTCAGACCTATCTGGCAAAATTGCATCTTACCTGTGCTTCGATGTATGCTATGCGGAGAAGAATGCGTGTTGAACGTCTGTCTTACACTACAATCAGCAGTACCAATGGATACAGATACCTTGCTAGGTCCTGTAACGGCTCATGCATCGTGTTGTCCCCAGCGGCTACCCAATCTGATGACGGCATTTGTTGAGACTTCACCACTACGAGTATGTGGCAGTGGAGTACGAGATGAGAGCAGCATCACACAGGTACAACCTTCAGTGAGCATTGCTGATCCTGACATCGATGATAGCAATCATTCTCACGACTGCACTGTTTCGGCATTTTCAAACTTGGTTGAACTTTCACCTGATGTCGTAGACCAATTTTTTGCAAGTCTGTCTGAAATGATGTTCTCCCCACAACAAAGAGAATAACTTTTTAAAGCAACGAGCACACAGCTTTCCCTGAACTCTGAATTCGGCCTTCAGCTTTGATAAACAAAAGCTACTGAAAACATTTGGAACTTTTTTTTTTTCCCCCGAAAACTAAATTATTTTTTTTCACTTCCAAAATATTTACCTTTTTCTGCACAGCGCATTCTGCTTGGAGTAGAACTATTCTTAGAGAACAGAGCTTCTAATTTAGGAACTCTAGAGACAATATTTTACCTCAGCCTCTAGCACATGTACAGCATTTGTATTATTATGTGATGGAATGGTCTCGACCTTCTCTTCTGTATTAAGAGCCATTTCATGTGTAATTTTCGCAATTCATTCAGCTGATATATATATGCATTTTTAACTGAATGATACCACTGCTTGAAAAGCGTACAGTACCAATACTCATTTTCGTGTATTTATCATATACCATTTCAAATGTGAATTATGTATTTTGGGGTGGGTTGGAAAACACATGCACCATTATATGTTTACTATTGCTTAGTTTTAGTAATGAGGGACATTAGATCGTGGAGTTGGTGTTGTATTTATATCTAGGACCCTAATTCGACATTCCTGATTTATGCCCTTATGTGGTTATAATAAATAATATCCTTATAAAGGCATAAGAATCATATCCATATTTAGTCATAGCCCATGCAGTCCAAATTAAGCAAGGCTACTTCCCCAGGCTCCTAGAGAGTACAACGAGTTCTTTAAACAAAACAAACCTCCAGCAACCTGCGAAATCCCCATACTTCTGTTTTGATTTGTCCTAGAACTCCTGCGAACACTGAAAGAACGGCCAGTTCTTAGTGACATCTATATTGACGTCTTATGTCCAACCTTACGTCAAACCCGGCACCTTTCAGGTATAAATATACCAACGTTGCATTAAGCAAACACACGGTGGTTTGGAGCAGAGCGGCTATCTACTTGCCCGAGAGCCCAGCTGATGCGAGAGCCCATGGACGCCGCCCCTCCCTTTTGACGCACTAAGAAAGACGCTGTCTTTTTCTCCAGCCGAGAAAATCCAGCTCCGGTGTTCTCAGCAGCCCTTGCGGGTTCCTGGGA
This sequence comes from Lissotriton helveticus, assembly GCF_964261635.1. Taxonomy (NCBI): domain Eukaryota; kingdom Metazoa; phylum Chordata; class Amphibia; order Caudata; family Salamandridae; genus Lissotriton; species Lissotriton helveticus. The sequence goes on from NC_136071.1 coordinate 456,231,061, forward strand.
TATCGAGTCCTGAGAGAGAGATACCAGACCTCCTGCTTTCTATTACCCAGGTACAGAGCTGACTAAACCCTTAAGAGAATTCTTGATTCAGATTCTTAGCAAAAGCAACTTAACTTAAACAGCAACTTACTTACTCCTTCCCACGTATTAGGCTTAGGTCAGGTACACTGGGGTAGGCGTATTTAGAAGCACCAGTTGAGTACGTTAGTCAATGTATATATGTATGTATATATTTTATCCATTTTAAAGTATCATATGGCTAAGAAACCATATCAATGCTTTTACAGTATTATTTCATAATGCTCCTTTTACTGTACGCACTTTACTTTACATTAAGTATTGCAATTGTGGCAATTCATTTCTCTTGCATGAGAAAGAAGACTGCTCAATAAATAACACCTTTTATTGAAAATGCCCGTCTCTCTATTTCTCTGCACTCTGGTGAAACTAAGTATGCACGATTGACTGAGCGAAATAGCTGTCTATTGTTTTCACACGACTCTAGAGATACACTCCTATTCTGAGGGAGCAAAGTTGTCGTGTTTATGGTTGTCAGAAGCTAATCCCTTCTTGTCTATCCAGTGAAGTTAAACTCCTCCTTGTTTATTCGAGGAAGTTTCTAGTGACCTCTGAGCTAGCTGACAAAACTAATTAAGTCTAATATAGTCAGTAGAGACCTAGTCGACCTCAGTCCTACGTCTACACTGCTGTTTATATTATTCCAATGCGCAGAGCCTATTGGGAATATAGGAACTACACTACAACACAGGCCCTCATCACCAGCAGGCTGGACTACGGAAATGCCCTCTACGCAGGAACAACAACCAAGCTCCTAAGACAGCTGCAATGCATCCAGAACGCCTCAGCACGACTGGTCCTCGACATCCCCCGACGCAGCCACATCACCCCCCACCTGAGAGACCTACACTGGCTCCCCATCAACAAGAGGATTACCTTTAAACTCCTCATCCACGCACACAAAGCCCTACACAACGCCGGACCAGAATACCTCAACAGATGACTCAGCTTCTACACCCCCACCCGCAGCCTCACCTCAGCCAGCCTCGCCACGGTCCCACGCATCTGGAAAACGACCGCCGGTGGCAGGTCCTTCTCCCACAACGCCGCCAAGACCTGGAACACCCTCCCCATCAACCTTCGACAGACCCAAGACCTGCTGAAATACAGAAGACTTCTCAAGACCTGGCTCTTCGAGCATTAGTTGCTCCCCCCCAGCGCCTTGAGACCCTCACGGGTATGTAGTGCGCTTTACAAATCCCTTGATTGATTGATTGATTGAGTGCAACAATAGGGAAAGTGCTGGATAGCAGAGGGGTAAAAATTACTATTCCCACTCCAATGAGTGCAACAGTAGGGAAAGTGTTGGATAGCGGAGGGGTAAAAATTACTACTTGAACTCCAGTGAGTGCAACAGTGGGGAAAGCATTTGATAGCGGAGGGGTAAACATTACTATTCCCACTTCAGTGAGAGCAACAGTAGGGAACGTTTTGGACAGCGGACGGGAAAAAATTACTATTCCCACTCCAGTGAGTGCAACAGTAGGGAAAGTATTACATAGTGGAGGGATAACATGTACTATTCCCACTCCAGTAAGTGCAACAATACGCAAAGTGTTGGATAGCTGAGGGGGTAACATTATTTATTCCCACTTCAGTGACTACAGCAATAGGGAAAGTGTTGGATAGCGGAGGGGTAAAAATGACTACTCCCACTCCAGTGAATGAAACAGTAGGGAAAGTGTTGGATAGCGGAGGGGTACAAATTACTATTTCCAACTCCAGTGAGTGCAACGGTAGGGGAAGTGTTGGAAAGCGGAGGGATAAAATGTACTGTTCCTCCTCCAGTGAGTGCAACAGTAGATAAAGTGTTGGATAGCGGAGGGGTAAAAACTGCTATTCCCCCTCCAGTCAGTGCAACAGTCGGGAAAGTGTTGGATCGCGGAGAGGCAAAAATTACTATTCACACTCCAACAATAAAAAAATAAATAAATATATATATATATATATATATTACCTACTGGCGGTCGCCAGTAGGTATATATAGTTAGGATTTTTTCTCTATGGGATTTTTGAAAATTCTATGTCTAATAACTTTGGCGTTTGTGGACGGAATTGGCTGAAATTTTCAGGAAAATGGAACATTTTGTTTCTGAGCAGCCCCTGAAAATTTGGGGGGGGTTCATCAAGGGGGGGCTGAGAAAAAAGGGGGGTCCCAAAACGTGTTTTTAACATTGAGTTTTCCATAGGGCGGTTGGCCTCACTTTTAGCCCGAACGGCTGAATGGATTTGCACGAAACTTCGCAAAATTGTAGGGACTGGTAGCCCGATGTGCCTTTGCTAGGTCTCAATATATGTGCTCCAGTGGATTTTGAGAAATTAACGTTCAAAAAAAGATATATATCTGTAACAGCGGACCGGGCAGCGCTCCAGTTCGTGTACTTTTCGCGTTACGGAGCTTTGTGAAGCGAAGCTGATTGGTTCTCCGGCGTCTGTAAACATTCCAAACAGTCCGTAGCGGCCGCCATCTTGTCTCTCGGTAGGATCGAGAGACAAGAGGAGGCCAAAGCGAAGGGGCAAATGACCATAAGGGGGCATAGTAGATCCTCCCTGACCCCCTAGGTTTGATGTGGAGGCTTTAAAAGGGCCCCGCAGGGCAAAAATAAATAATTTTTTTAGTTTTTTTGCGTGGGGAGCGTCCGGTTCGCGAACCGGGAAGCGTTCTGGGGAGCGTACTTTGTTGAAAATTAGTGAAAAAAGTTAGAGTAAAATAATAATTGTGAGTGATCAGATGTAGGGTAGCTCTGAGAAGAGCTTTTGGGTTTATGGTACATTTAGGTACTTATAAGTAGGTACCAATGCACATTCTTAAATTCAGAATGAAAATTCTGTTGCCCTCATCTGAGAAGTGAACTCCATCTCCTCTGTAGATATCTTGCATGTAGTAACGCAAGTTATTGTTGTACAAGGAGCCCATTCCATGGTCTCTCATGTAAGCTGAAGCAGATTTGTTTACATGCTTCCTCGACTTCTCAATTTGTGGACAAAATTGGTTCGACCACCTCCATTTCTGTCTTTGGCATATATTTGAATATACCAAGGCAGTCTGAGGAAAAAGTGCCATCAATTGCTCAAAGGTGTCCTTTAAAAGCATTTCCAGACCTACCCCAGTCAAAGTGCCCAAATCATTACCTCCACAGTGCACAATTAACAGGTCAGGTTTTGGCAAATGCATAAAGGTTTTCACCAATGGTATCAATTGGTGACATTTTAATCCTCTGTGGCCAAACCACTTAATTTCCACATCTTGTAAATTGAGGTTAGGTAAATTCCTGTTCTCAGCATACCTCTGAGCCCAATAGATGTAACTATGTCCAACAATCCAGACAGAAAACATGGTGAGAGAAGGTTCTCCTGCAGTCAGATGAAGTGTGGCAATGAAATGGCAGTTGAAAAAATAAGAGTGTAAAATGAAAAAAACTGTGGAGTTTCTGTGTTAATGAAGCAGTAAGAGTGATTGGTGGATTTTGATTACTGAAAACAGAAAGTTAGGGTGCATGGATGAGTTGTTTGAAAGATGTATTTTGAGTGGTGAAGAAAAAATCATTAAATGAAAGAATGCACTGGATATGCAGGTGCACTGAGAGTTCAGAGTTCAATTGCAACATTGTTGTGTGAACTTGCAAACACCAGAGGTCTTCCAAGAGGTGGTTGCTATGCAAAAAAAGCAGAGAGGGCAGAGGGGGGGAAGGGTTTTAATTTGAAAAAAAGTGAGGGAAGAGTTTTGATTGGGTGACATGAGAGATATGTGTGAAGAATTACAGCATTTCTGTGCTTTTGATAGCTGCAGACTCTGGAGTGCATACCTTTTGCTCTGCTGAAGACAAATTGGTGTGTTTCTGAGACTGTTTTGAAACTCAAAGTATTTGCTTAGGTGAGAAAAGATTTCTTTAATTTAGATACAGAATAGTGTGCTTTAAGGAGAAAATTATGAAGAAAGTTGTGTTTTTCAAATGTTGCTTTGTGTCAAGTGTTTTACAAATAGATTTTGTTTCTTTGAGAAATTGTAATTGGAGAAAATGTGAAGTATTAGTACTGACAGGGTTTTTATGTGCATAGGAGCTGTGGAGTGTTTTCAAATTATGACTTGTAAAACGTTTTTGGGGAAAAGGAATGGTTTTAATATTTATGACAAGGACATAATGGTGTATGCTTGTTTATAAGGCAATTGAGTGTCTCTGATGTTATTTTTTCCATTTTAATGTAAGACCTTTCCCTGTGGAGCAAATTGCTTGTAAATATGCTCCCACCTGTGCATGGCAAATTTAGATTTTGAATGTTTGCGTTACATAGCCGTGTTAAAAGTGACCCAAGCATGCTGCAAAGGCAATCAAAAAACGCTTTCATGTGTCTTAAGGACATTTTAAGTCATTTCCCCATGTGGAGTGTTTTTAAATTATGACTTGAAAATCGTTTTTGGGGAAAAGGAATGCTTTTAAAATTTATGACAAGGACATAATGGTGTATGCTTCTTTATAAGGCATTTCAGTGTCTCTGAAGTTATTTTTCCAATATTAAATTAAAAGACCTTTCCCCGTGGAGCAAATTCCTTGTAAATATGCTCCCACCTGTGCATGGTAAATTTTAATTTTGACTGTTTGAGTTACATAGCCATGTTAAAAGTGACCCAAAAAAGTTGCAAAGGCTTTAAAAAAACACTTTCATGTGTCTTGAGGACATTTTAAGTCATTTCCCCGTGGGCAGTGTTTTCAAATTATGAGTTGAAAATCGTTTTTGAGGTAAAGGAATGTTTTTAAAATTTATGTGCGCCATATGCCTCCAAATTTCTTTTTCAGGGGTGCAGCAGGGTGTTCTTGAGAGACCCCTGCACCCTCGAAAAAATTCCAAATTTGCGATGAGCTAATTGCTAATCGCAAATTGCACCTTCATTCCTATGGGTCTCCTGCTCCATGGAAATGAATGGGTAATTTGCGATTAGCAATTTGCTCATCGCAAATTAGGAATGGTAAAGAATCGCTATTTATTCCTTAAAGTTCGCTATTTAGGAAATGCAAAAAACTTTGATGATACATATGGCGGTTCATCTCTAACAAGATAAGAAGCTTAGGGATAGATTTATGATGACTGGCGCATCACCAGGGATGTGCCAGTCATCCTGCGTCGCTGTTCCGACACCCATGGTGTGCTGCATTTACAATGCGGCGCACCATGGGGCAAAAACACCACAGATGCGTGACGCATCTGTGCCGTAAAGGTGGCGCATTGCTGGAGTTGTATCGCAAGTGTGATGAAGCTCCAGCAAGGCTCAGGGGTGCCCCTGTCGTAGGGTTTCTGTTCTCACACAGAACTAAGCACAGAGGATTGGAACCTCGGCGAATTAGGGTGCCCCAAAACTGACCTTAGTACCCAAAAACCCCCTAACAAGCTAGGTACAGTGTCACATTGGATATAACAAACTCCCAATCTTTAGACAATTCAGAACATGAACTTACAGTACCTCAGGATACGTGGAACTCATGAACACTCGGTCGTTATATATTCATTACAAACGAGAACATGGAGTTAAGAAGAACACATGTGCATTTGAAATGTTTATTTACTAATGCCGTCTTCTCAGGCGTAGTATCTTAGATAATACAAGTACACATATTATCAGTAGCAAAATTACCAGCATAGTTACTAGTACATCAAAAGCGAATGGTGACAGTATGTTAACATGCTGTAAATGAATAAGAGTTAGCAACACTTATATTTCACCCTCCCTAATACACATATTATATTATTTGTTAAGAAGGTCTCTTTGGGTTGGTTTAGGGCGGGCCCATACTTTAGTGTTCTAGATTTGAAGGAATCACATCAGCATACACCAGCTCTCTCTTCATGTGAACCGCATCAAGTGTTGTGTATGTGTGTTCGGCAAAGCAATATAAAACGCGCCTCATGCCCAGAATTGGCAGAAGCTGCACTTATGTTATGACTATGAAGTCGTGGAGATCAGACCTCATAACAATTCTGTATCGTGTTGTTCTTGAAACTTCAGCACTCGCTGTACAGATATAGTTTAACAAGCAAAGCAGATAGTAGAGCAATAACATATTATTGTCATGTAAACCACGATGAACTACTAGGTTGAAAGCTAAAGCAACAACTAAGTGTCGTGTGCAGAAGTTGCAAAAAAGGAAAAATGGCGTTTAAACCGGTAATGAGCGCATGCTAACTTAACACGGTGTAAAGATATCCAGTATCTACATGACACCCCCCCATGATCCGGAAACGAACTGAATAAGATAATAGAAGTGCCATGTCATGAGAGCAGATTGCAACTTTATATGTGCACGGTCCACAAGGTAAAACATTAAAAACTAGCAAAATTTAATGCTAAAAAAAAATAAAACAGCCAACTACTTTATCGAGGCTTAAGCCAATAGGCAAGCTAAATAATAAAAACTTGACAAATAAGTAAATGAATTGTCAATGAAATGCAAGTACTCAGCATATCAAACAGTTCAGCCATCCAACTTAAAAGCGGAAAAGAACATACGTGCTCTCCCAGCACCGGATCCTCTATCACCATCAGAGGACAGCTCGGTGGGTTTTCAAGAAAGCTCTGTTCCAAGAAAGACTGTGTTGCCGCCAGTAAATTCCAGGGACCAATTAGTCCATGCATCCATGCCACAGCCATAATCCTTTCGCCAGGACAAACCAACTCGTGAGTAATGATAGGACTCATCAGCTGATTAAAGTCGACGTCAGGAGAAACCGGTCCGCAGAGACACAAATCAATGGCCCAATCGAAATCACAGGTTAGGCAGTGAAATACAGGCTGGACACAGGTGAAGTAGGAGAATCGAAAAGATAATCCATATGCCGTGCTTAATATCGCCAACGGCATTGTGCCATAATATTCAAGCATGCGATTGCGGAACAGCGTCAGCAGCTGCAGGGCGGGACCTTGCACAGGAAGGACATCCATATTTAAAAATGTAAAAAACCACAAGAGCGCCCGCTGCTAATGCAAGTAAAACTGGGAATCCACCAAACAAAGTGGAAAAAATAGAATGAAAGAAAGCAGGGATGACGCCAAAGATTTTCTCAAATGAAGTCACGAGACCACTGCTAACAACTTTAAAAAAATGTGCCAGGTCCTTTGTGGAGGACGCGTTAAAGATAGTCCGAACCATCTCGGTGAAATGCAAAGGCGAATCAGTATTTAAAAGGGCCTGCACCTCTGTACGGGTGTTCGCTATGTGAAGCACGAAAGTTTCACGGGCCGAACTCAAGGCCACCTCTCTCTGAGACAAAAGAGCCCTTATTCTTGCCATGCCGTTGAAATCTGCACCCAAGGTTGGTATTTGTGGCCAGATTGAAAACTCCCTATGTTCATGTGTGGGAGGAAATAGAACATTTCTGCAGCAAATAACCTGTTCACTTACTGTTACGATAAAAGGAATACTTGTAATTAACCCACAACAATCTTCATTATTGAGCATCAAATAACTACCATTTTCCAACAACTTGAACGTGGGGATGATAGCAGGAACTGGCGTGCCTTGCAACACGCAAGCCATATTTGGTCGGTCTTTGTTGTATGAACCGTGTAACTGTATGTGCCTACACATTAGTGAATGATGTGGCGTCTCAGTGCATTCCTGTCCATTCAGATAAACTTCTTGGTCATCTTTGAAACATCTGTATGTGTATGGAAGCGACCAGACCTCATGAAGAAAACCACTACCTAAAGGTTCATAACGACCTATTGGTACATATTTCATACAATTTGAAAACTTATATAAAGCAAAACGCAGCGTTATTAAACCGTGGATAAGGCACGTTGCAGCATTGGCCTCTGCCACTGAAAAAGGCAAAGATTCTAACCTTTCAATATGTAAAATTGAAAAGGAAGCATCACGCATTGACAGCAAGCGTTGTTTGTTAGTCAAATTGAATGGGGCAAATAAAGAAGAAACGTTCATGTATCCCCAGGGAACTTTACTATTTTTTAGAGTTTGAAGGGTCCAAGAAAATTGCAAGAATCTGAACTACGTTGCCAAAGCAGCCAACCTTTTGGATTTATACTGGAAATGTTAAAGGAAGAATTACGGAGTAGGGCCTGTAAATCACTAATGGACAACCGAGTAAAATTACTCCAACCATCATATTCCTCTAACTCCGGGATAGTAGGGGTGTTTAATTTTTTAGAAGTAGCCAATCCAAAGCATGTGGTCTGGGAAATTGTTTCATTCAGAAACAACATATGATTCGGGTTGAGACATGCACGGTGCAAAGCCTCAGTGCCTTGTACCTGCCAGGTTTGTGAACCCCAAACTGATGTAGATCCTGGATATCTTTACACCGTGTTAAGTTAGCATGGGCTCATTACCGGTTTAAACGCCATTTTTCCTTTTTTGCAACTTCTGCACACGACACTTAGTTGTTGCTTTAGCTTTCAGCCTACGTGCGTCAAGACGTATGCCTGCTTCAACCAGGCGCAGGGTTTTGACGCAGCTTTGTCCTATCTGATTGTAAATGCGGCACACCATGGGTGGCAGAGCAGCGGTGCACGTTAACTGCTGCATTCCTGGGGATGTGCTAGTTAACATCAATCTGCTCCTTTACATTTAAGTATGTGCAGGGGACACAGAGTCGGTGAGGCTTATCCAAGGTTAAGAAGAGATGAGTCCTGTTCACTGAAAAATTGGACATAGGCTTCACCTCCTCAGCATCGCTGGACATGGCTAAATAATAGCTGCAAAATTTTACTCTTGTTAAACAATTTTACTATTATAATCTCTGAGATTTGTCTCTTACTCTGCAACATCTCATTGTTGTTATCTTTCTTTAAAGATAAAGACAACATCAACATGAGCGACAATCAGCAATCAGTTGATTTCGACCTCATCATTGAACTCGTAATTGAAACATCAGTGGATGTTGATCCCTTGGATGATTTAAATCCTGAGGATGAAGAAGAACGTGATGAGGATGCAGATTTGTCAGAATTGTATGACATAGGATGGGAAGCTGACGTGCTTGAGCCTATGGAACTATAAACATTTATTTAAAAAATGTATAACAAATAAAAAGTAAAAATGTAAACAGTTTAATTTAAAAATAAAGACACCTTCAAAAACAGGTTATGTGTAGTGTCTTCAATAAAATATTTAAAATATGCTCATAAAATTAGATCAGATTCACATATAAAACAGCACAGGTAAAATGAATATAAATTCCATTTCTTTTCTGCTATTTCTGTAATCTAAATTTGCCAAGCACTAAAAAATCTTCTATGTAAAAATGTTAAGTAGTGTGTTAAGTTTTTGATGACTGTTATTGATTTACTGTTGGGTAATAGTGGTTAATAACGTTTTTTATTATATTTTACCACAGATTCAACTGCAGATCATTTGAAGATTTCAGCATGCCAACCAAAGCAAGACTGAGAAAGGCTGCAAAACGTCAAAGACCGCAGGTTAATGAAAAAAAGCAGCAGTCCTCTAACAAAAAGATTTGTCAAGTCACCAAGAAAGCACCGGGTAAGAGTACAAAAACATTCATAAGAAATATCTGTAGTAAAAAAATATTACTACAGAAAATGTTTCAGTCCAGAAAAGGAGAAGCAATTCAAACGGAAAGGAAAAGCCAATGAAAAATGTTACTGCTAGAGCAAGAGATAACTCTGTGCATGATAGTAGAAGGAAACAACAGTTTAGGGACATTCGTAAATGAATGTTCCGCAACAGGATAATTGGCAATTTGTTAAAAAATATTAAGAAAGGTGAACAGAAAGTGGTTTTTTATAAGAGAAAAAAAATTGTTGAGAAAGTCATTGATCAGGCATTTGAAATTAAACGTAAGTTATTTATTTTGATAATCAATAGAATTAGGAAGGTAAACAAGGCAATTTATGATTTCGAAAGAAATAGTAGATGGAAGAGAATAGTTAATCGTAGTAATTTTTGTGAAGTTTTTTCTGGAGAATGGATGCATAGTTCAAGCTCTGAGGCATTTTTTAATGAGGAGAGTTATTTCCAGGATAATGATTTGGTGCATGCAGTTGACACCAGTGGTCGAGCTTATGAAGTGAAAGATGGTTGTCCAGTTGAAAAAGAAAAACTTGTGACAACAGAGATAGAAGAGGTGTTAGGTAATGAGGTTTTAGGAAGACGTCCTAAGGGTCCTGTGTACACCTGGAAGTGTAGTAGTATTTGCAGTGTACGACAGGATTCCATCAATTTGCTTTGTGATTTTATACGGTCATTTAATAAGAAAAGTTTGAAGCAGAAAATTAAGTTGTTGCAAGAATTAGATCCTTGCAGAGTGAGAGAAGTGACAGGTTTGCATGGGCATTCACTGGCTTGTCTTTCCAGGAGAGTATGCCAGAGTGTTTTTCATCATTTCAGGATGCTAGCAGTGCATCATAATAAAGTGAGGAAATTACTTAGAATGTTGTATTATGCTAAGAGTCCAGCAATTATGCTTAAACAATTATGCGCTGCTCTTTTGCATGGTTCTGAAATAGATGTGAAGAATATATGTGAAGAAATTGAGTTTTGTTACTTTGGAAGTAAAGAGGAGAATGTTGAAATTGACCAAGAAGAAGAGAGTAATGTGGAAGATAGTGTACAGGTTTCCAGTACAGATAATTTCCAGAGGAAAATTGCAACCTTTGAGGTGAAATCAAGTGAGAGGCCAAATTTCACTTGTGTGTGTTGTCGACGCACTTATTATAAGAATCAGACTAAGTTAGTGGATTTATATGCAAAAAGTGAAAGGGAAAATAATAGTGAATGGAAGGATTTTACAACATACTTGATGGTAGAAAATTGTTTTGATTTGGGATTGGATCAACGTGTGTGTACTTATTGTTGTAACAAATTAAATCAAAACCAGATGCCTGCTAGAGCAGTTCATAATAATCTGGAATTGGTTGAGATTCCTTCTGAATTGAAGGATTTAAATACTTATGAATCTATTTTGATTCAAAGTATCCATCCCTTTCAGGCTATTGTAAGAATGGAGCCAAAGACAGGGAAATTGCCTCCATCAGATTTACAGAGAGGATTAAAGGGAAGAGTTGTTTATTTGCCTCTAGATTTGAAGAAAAACATTAACACAATTGGAGTAGAAAAAGTGGAAGAGGAACCTCTGGTTATCTTAGTTAATGGGGTTCCGACAAAGAATAAGAAAATATGGCAAGATTTAGTGGATGTTAGGAAAGTCAAAAAGGCAACATTGTATTTGAAAAAAAATAATAAATACTATAAAAATGTATATGTTGCAGAAGAGGAAGTAAGTGAGCAAGAGGATAGCGATTTGTGTGCTGGTCAAATTGAGAAAGTAGAACCCTGTACTAGTGAAGAAATATATGAACATTATAGTGTTCATCCTTTGCATTCCAAGGAAGTCATGGGGAATGCTATTGAGTTGTTTCAAATGAAACAAGCCAAAGGGAGTCCCATTAGTGTTTGGGAGGAAAGTTTGGAAGCTCGGTGTTTCCCACAGCTTTTTCCAACAGGTCAGGGAGGAAGATATGATGAGCGACCTCATCAAATTCCTGCTTCTGAATACCGGACTTTGCGATTGTATGCAGGAGATGCTAGGTTTCGACAATGCATTCCCTATTTGTTTCATCTCCTGTTTGAAAGCGATCTGTCTGGACTGTCATATGCAGTGAACCACATCTTGAAAAGTGGTATACACATGCAAAACATCTCGGCAAGTGACTTTATGGATAAAGTCAATGTCCAAGACAGTATTTTGGATTCTCACCTGATTAATCTCATGGTGTGTCAGCGTGGTACTAATGAGTACTGGTACCGTCGTCATGGTGATTTAAAATGTATGCTGAGGAACTTAGGAACTCCCACATGGTTCCTCACTCTGAGCTGTGCCGAGTATGGCTGGGAAGACTTACTTGAATTTCTACGAGAGGCAAATGCAAACATCGAAAACATCGAATTCAAGACACCCGGAGAACTGTGCTCTTTGGATCCAGTCAATGTATGCAGGTACTTCAATCATAGATTTGAAGCTATGATGTCTTTCATCATGAATAAGAAGAATCCACCTCTTGGAGAGGTGTTGGATTTCTTCTGGAGAAAGGAGTACCAAGCAAGAGGTGCTCCTCATATACATATGCTGCTGTGGATCAAGGATGCACCTAAATTTGGAACGGATCCAGAAGAGTCAGTGATGAGTTTCATACAACAGTATTCTACGTGTGCTGTTCCAAACGCAAAGGAGAAGAAAAGCCTAAGAGAAAAAGTTCTACGTTTCCAAAGCCATCGATGTGGAAAGTACTGTCGTCGTAAATTCCGAAACAAGGACAAGTTCTACACCAAATGTCGTTTCGGCTTTCCACGACCGGTGATTTCTAAAGGAAGAGTAAACAGTTTGATGTCTTCGCTGCGACATAATGTGATGAAGAAATCACCTAAAAACACATACAATTTGAAGAGGAACGAAGAGTCCAAGTACATCAACGACTACAACCCGGTGATTTTGTCCATGTGGAATGCTAACATGGATATACAGTTTGTGGCTGATAACTGTATGGCTGTGGCTCGGTATGTGACATCTTACATCACCAAAAAAGAGAAGACAGAATTGAAGGATATGTGGGAGGACATTTCACATGAAAAGAGCCTCAGCAAGAAGTTGTACAGTTTCAGTCTGAAGATGTTGTCGCATCGAGAAATCGGAGCTTACGAATGCTCTGATCGGTTGTCTTCAGCAAGTCTCTATGCCAAGTCCAGGAGTATCGTTTGGGCGAGTCTTGGTCTTGCTGCAACGCGTAATCGAGTTCTGAAACCTGTGCGGGAAATTGAGTATTTGGCGGAAAAGGAGCCAAACAGTACCGACATTTTGAAGACCAACATGTTGGATACATATTATCCAAATCGAAGCAAACACCTCGACAATGTTTGTCTGTATGAGGTTCTTCAAAATTACATATTCAAGAGGAACATCAAAGAAGATACTGAGAAAGGAGTGTATGCTGTAATAGGAAGTGAGGGATGTCTGGTCAAGCAAAGAAAATGCCACTTGGTAAACCATCGAAAATTGAGTGGCGAATCTCCTGAAAAAAAGGAGTTTTTCTATTTAGCACTTTTGCAACTTTTCAAGCCTTGGCGTGCAGAAGAGGAACTGCTTGGAGATTTCCTCTGTTACGAAGACTCTTTCAATGCTGCCAAGGAGACCATACAATGTCCTGCTTTTCCCAAATATGTAGAAATGTTGAATGCGGAAATTGAGCAGGAAGCAACGATTGCAGCCGAGATTGCCAGAGACAGTTCTCAGGACAGTCAGAGTTCTGCTTCATTGAGTCAGTATCCACTAGGAGGACCTGTTATCAAAAATGAAGCTGCCACTGCTATGAATGAAGTGGAAAGAGCCATGGCACATGCTCAGGAGGATGCGGTTAACTTAGAAGAGTTGGAAAGACAACTCAACGTTGAGCAGAGGAAAATATATGACGAAGTTACCATGCAAATTGATCATGGATTAAGTCATGAGAAGAAAGAGTGTTCATGTACGTCGTTGAAGCCTGTCCGACTGTACGTGAGTGGAGAAGCGGGAACTGGAAAAAGTTTCCTTATTAAAGCAATTTCATGCTATTTGCAGGAAAGGACAGAGTCATCGCTGTCTTGTGTTGTCACCGCTCCAACTGGACTGGCAGCACATAACATTAAAGGGATTACTTTACATCGTTTACTGATGCTGCCAGTGGAGCATGACAACAGATTACAATATCACAAGCTATCTGGAGATGCTTGTTTTGAAGTTTCAAGAATCTTGAGGAAAATGAAACTTCTTATCATTGACGAAGTAAGCATGGTTTCCAATGTCATGCTTGAGTTTGTGCATTTGAGAATGCAAGAAGTTCTCAAAACAGAGTATGATGTGTTATTTGGTGGCAAACACATCATTGTTTTCGGAGATCTTCTGCAGCTGACACCAGTGAAAGGGCAACCTGTGTTCAAAATGCTCACGCATGAAGATACCAGGAAGTGCCTAGGGAGCATTGGCAACGTCAAAATATGGTTAAACTTCAATTATGCTGAACTGCATGAAAATATGCGTCAGGCGAAGGATGAAGTTTACAAGAGTATTCTACAAGATGTTAGAATTGGAAAAGTGACCGAGCATGGGAAAGAAGCTTTACATGCACGATTACTGTCAAATTTATATCCAGAACAAGATGTTGTGCCTGAGAATATTTTTCAGAAAATTACTGAGAAGAAATCTGGAATATGTTTGATGCCAACTCTTGCAGAATGTGCCAAATTCAACAACAAAATGTTGCATTTGGAAAAGCAGGAGATTGTGAAACTAGAAGCTATTGACAGAGTAGAGCATATGGGATCAACAATTATTTTGTCTGAGAATTTGAAATCAAAATTGGATTCATTAGAGAAGACTATATCTAAAACTGCAGGTTTTGAAAAGACTCTGAATGTGTGCTTGAACTGCCATATAATTTTAAGAAGGAATTTACATGTTGAAAGAGGTCTGGTAAATGGATCAATGGGTAATGTTGTTGATTTTGTGAAATACAGAAATAGAGATGGAATTGAATTTTTAAAAATTAAATTTGATGGCATTGAGGAAGTACAGCTAATTGGTCGTTGCTCTGCTAGATTTTTGCTTGTAAAAGACTTATATGTTCGCCGTAAGCAGTTTCCTGTTTGCTTGGCATATGCGGTGACAATCCATAAATCGCAAGGTTTAAGTGTAGACAGTGCATTGGTGAATATTGGCAGTTCTGTGTTCAAGGAGGGTATGGCATATGTGGCATTGTCACGAGTTAGAACTTTATCGGGATTGTACTTGATTGAGTGTGATGTCACAAACATTTGTGCGGATCTAGATTGTGTTAAGGAATACAATAGGTTAAGAAGAGAGTATGCGCCACATTTGCCTCAATATCCTTTGTTTGAGAAACGTGTGGTAGGCCGGAAACGAAGAAATGTGACAAATACTAGGGAGGTTGCAGCAAAAAGACGAAAAGTCGATGAACCTGAAATTATAAGCAGAAACAAAAAGGATTCTGTTGAAGATGTTGTTGGTTTTCAATTTGAAAACAGTTCTGGTGTCAACTGCTATGCTAATGTAGTGGTTAATGTTTTGTTTTCTCTAGAAAATGTAAAAGAAGAGATTGTGGTCAATTCTGATCAAAGATTTTGCAGTTTGTTAAATTCTGTGTTAGAGAAATGTAGCACAGATAGAACAAAAATAGAAAGTGTGTCTGAAATTCGAAATCTGTTAGACAGATGTTCAGGCCAAACACAATTCTCTCAAAATATTCAGCAAGATTGTCAGGAGTTTTTAATGTATATACTTGATGTATTGCATGCTGAAGGTGTAGATGTAGATCACCTGTTTGGGCTTTCTTATCAATGGCAGCATGACTGCGAGAACTGTAGGGTATCAAGTAGTACTAGTGTAGACTCAGAAAGATTTATATATTTAACTTTGCCAGACAGTAAATCAGTCTCTTTTAAAAAACTAGTAAAAGCAGCTGATCACAACATGGAGTGTAGCCAATGTAAATCTGAAATGATGTCCACATTATTTATACGAACATATGGCCAGTATGTTATTTTAATGTTCCAACGATGTAGGCCTGATGGAACAAAATTGACAACTTTAATTAAAAATGTTGTGGCTTCACAGTTGTCAATATCAGGAAGGACTTTTGTAACTGCAGCAATTATATATCATGACGGTCCTTCAATAACATCAGGACATTACACAGCTTATTTAAAGTCTAGAAACGGCTGGTCATTCTGCAATGATTCTGTTTTAATTTTCCCCAAAAAATTGCCGTATGACCTTAAAAACTCTTACCTGGTGTTTTTAAAACCAAAATTTTAGGGAAAGAATCTCGGGATGTGCTCTGAGGAATTTCAAGAAGTTCTAATGGCTCCTACACAATTTGGCCTTGAGGATAAGTGTAGTACAGAGACATAACTTCTTACCATAACACTGGACGTCATGTTGAAATAACTGCACTTTGAATGAATTCAGAAAAACTGTTTCTTTTTATAAGCAAATTCAAGCAGCCAATCAAAACATGGAGTAGAGGGAATGTAAGTCTGCAATGCTGTCTACTGTTTTATATTGCTTTGTGATTAAAAGTGATGTAGAGAATTTAATAATTGTAGTAGTCATAGAGATAGTGTAAGTCTGCTTTATAGTAAGCAGTATCAGTGTCATAGGAAATGTAGAACATGAGTGAGCAAGAAAGGTAAGATATTAACAGATAAGGCAGTTAACGATCTCTGTCTCACAATGGCTAATTTACAATTCGAGCAGAAGGTGCAGCATCCCACCCATAATTTGGGTCATCTTCTGGACCCAATCTTTGCAAATTGGAGTCAAGTGGAAGCATGCGCACCGGTCCCCATCCCTTGGACAGACCACCACCTTATTCCCTTTACTATAGAGAGTCAAGAACCTGCTCTGGCTGACCCTCCAGTCGATAAACACCCTAGGCGGAGATGGGCAGCATTCTCCCAATCCGCATTCAATCTGGCTTTAACTGCCAAAGGTCATCCAGGCGGAATAGGTGTGGTAGACATCAACCCCAACCTAGACCTACGTATTACAGAGGCCTTGGATCTGGTTGCCCCACTTGGTGCGGCCAAACTGGGGGGCCGAGCAAAAAGATCTGCTCTCTGGTTCAATGCTGATATGCAAGTGGCAAAAGCAGCGTGCAAAAAGGCGGAAAGACAATGGAGAGTAGCATATTCCGCCTCCGCTAAAGCAGAGTACACTAACTATAGGCGTAGCTACCATAAACTGCTACGGAAAGGCAAAACAGCGTACTTCTGTGCTAGGATTGAGGGAGCTGAGCAGTCCACCAAGGAGCTCTTTTCAATCTACAAGTCCATCACCATAGGCAAATCTCCTGCATGCCCCTCGAAACTCTGCACGGTGGAGGGATGTGACCGTGTTGCAGAGTTTTTCACTAACAAGGTCACCCACCTCTATAACTCTTTTCCTCGGCAGACACTAAACGCTCCCACATGGGGGAAGGGTGTCAAAGAGATGGGAGTACGACAGCTTACCTCTTTTTGCACCCCGCCCACAGAAGAGCTAATCCGCATCTGCGGGTCAATTAAATCTGGCTCTCCTAGAGACCCGACGACCCCAAGTCGACTTAAGGGTAGTTTGCAGGTGCTTGAACCTTACGTTCGCAATCTACTCGATTCCTCTTTTCTGTCCCAGAGTGTCCCCAAGGCTTGGAAGCGGGCAGTTGTACTCCCCCTGCAAAAAAAGGCCAATGTGAATTTTGAGAAATTCGACAATCTCCGCCCCATCTCTCTTCTGCCTTATATGGCTAAAATAGCGGAGAAAATTGCTAACACTCAATTGATGCAGTTCGTGGAGGAGGCATCGCTACTCCACGACTCGCAATTTGGCTTCCGTCCCCGCCACTCAACGGAATCTGCGCTTCTTGCGGCAGTGGAGGCACTCCGACAGGGTGTGGATGAGGGCCAGACTATGGCGCTGATCCTACTCGACTTAAGTGCAGCATTCGACACTGTAGCACATACCATCTTGCTACAGTGTCTGAGTGAAGGTGGGGTCACAGGCGCTGCGCTTGGCTGGATCAGGTCCTTCCTGTCTGACAGGTGCTTCCAAGTCAGGATGGGAGAATGCTATTCGAGGGAGATCGAGTTGGGCCAGGGCGTACCACAGGGTTCGTCCCTGAGCCCGACCTTATTCAACATCTACGTCTCCCCTTTAGCAGCCATCGCGGAGGGCCACGGCCTCCACCTGGTGTCTTATGCCGACGACACGCAGTTGGTCGTCTCCCTGTCTCGTTCCCCCGGCCTTGCGGCGGACATCTTCAGGAACTGCATGCAAGATCTTGCAGCCTGGATGTCCGCACACTGTTTAAAATTGAACGGTAGCAAGACCGAGGTGATCGTGGTGGGGGGCGGGCCTTCTGCGTGGTCGCCTGCATGGTGGCCACCCTGCTTGGGTGAGGCCCCCACTCCCAGTCTGGAGGCCAAGAATCTTGGCATGTGGCTTGACAAAGACCTTGCCTTTGGCCCGCAGGTTGGCCGGGTGACAGGGGTGTGTTTCGGTGTCCTGAGAACTCTGAGGAAGGTGTTAGATCTGCTTCCCATTTCGGCTCGTAGGACGCTGGTGCATGCACTGGTCACCTCGCGCTTAGACTACGGGAACCTGCTCTATCTGGGGGCCTCAGGCAAGGTCATGGGTCGCCTCCAGGTGCTCCAAAATGCCGCAGCACGGCTCGTGCTTAGACTCCCGAGAAGGTCACCTTCTAAACCCGCTCTCCAAGCTCTCCATTGGCTCCCGATGGAGAAGAGAGTTGAGTTTAAGGCCCTCTCAACGTGCCATCGCATTCTGAGCGGCAAAGCCCCTGTGCCGCTCCAGAGTTTGGTGTCCCACTATGAGCCTACCCGCAGTTTACGGTCCTCACAGACGGGACTGCTGGTGGTGCCCAGAGTTAGGAAGGCACGGATGGGGGGGAGATCTTTCAGATACCTGGCTCCCAAATGTTGGAATGTCTTGCCCCCTGACCTGCGTCTTGAGCCATCAGAGGCCCTGTTTAGAAAAAAATTAAAAACTCACCTTTTTAGCAGGTAACTCCTGGGGGAGGGGGGGATGGCAACCGCTCACTTACCATAGCGCGGGGACACGCCCTCGGGCGTCACCAGGCGCTTTATAAATGTCCAAATAAATAAATAAATAAATTAGTAATCCAGGATTGTGAAAATGATCTTCAACATTTTAATTCTGAAAGTTGCGGAAATACAACATGACGGGATTGGCTTACAAGAATTCCAAGAGTTATAAATGGCTCTGACACGATTTGGCCTTATGGAAACGTGTGGTAGAGAGCGAGAAGTCATTTATTGTATGTAACATGTTTTTGAAAACGATGGAGGTTTTCTTTCAGAAAGTGGCGGGTTGAAAGTAATAACAGCACAACAGAGTGTAAGCTGTTCATAGGACATCCTTCGCCGTCATGGAAAGTAAGTTAACTTTAAGGAGTTCTGAATTCTGATTTGTTATGTTGTATGGGTTTTTTAAACACAATCATTTTGATTGTGTTTTTTTTCCCCGCTGTTATATGATGAATACCTTCAAGTCACTGTTTTTAGTGAAATTTGATACATTCTGAGAACAGCAAAAATAAACCATTTAACATGTATAATTAATTCTGTTCTGTTTGCATTTATGATGTACATGTAGAACTGTGTAGGAGGCATGGAGAAGGTGAGGCTTCTGTAAGTGTCAAAGTTGTTGCATACAGTGCTCATATTCTACGTAGTCTTTCATATGATAGACTACATTTCCACTATGAGATACCTAAGCAAAGGCAACACAGGTAATGTGATTGTGAAATGAGGAAAATAAACTCCACATTTTTCAATTACATCACCTGTGTTTCCTAAGTTTACGAATGACATTGTGCAGATGAAGTTTAGGTCTGTCCACGGACACAGAAGAGGTCTAGCCTTTGTTCAAGAGTAAAGTGGACATGACTTACTTCATTAGTAGGCGTTCACATGTATTATCTCCTCTGTATTCTTCAATAAGTGTAAATTTGATCTGCAACCCTGAGTAGGCCTCACCTTAAACAAACCTCTGGATTCGCCACATCTTATTGTCATCCTGAATCAATTATTTAACATGTTAGGGACAGATTTATGATAGGTGCATGCCTCTTTTGCGCCACTGTGCGTCACTTTTGTGACGCAGTCGCGGTTGAAAAGATTTGCTATGAGGGGACAAAATTATAAAATGATGAATCTAGGCAGATGTGTCATGCTGTAAAAAAACAATGCCACACGAAACCGATGCAGCAGTCATGCAAAAGATGCACAATGTTGCAAGATAGGACTCACTTCATCTGCATCAAGATACTATTAGTTTAAAATGTATATTTTTAGGACTGTGTAGGGGCATGGAGAAGCAGAGGCTTCTGTAAGTGTCAAAGTTCTTGAAAAACTATTTGTCCTTCAATCTTTTCCCTTGTTTTTTCTAATGTATTAAAAACATGTTTTAATATTTTTCAAATGTTTGTTCTCTCTTTCACAGATTTTTTAGTATAAAAAGAACAAATGACTAAGTTAACGACAATTATAAGGTAAATGTTTTGTACTCTTTTTGTTATATTTCTATCACATTTAACTTCTATTACTTCCACTGCTTCATTTGTTTAAGAATCACTTTCCTGCCTTTGCTACTTCCCTCATTCCTTTCTCTATTACTTAATTACTCTACTCCTTCACTATTTTTCTTAGTCCCTCTCTTCTCATACTTCTTCACTCTTGGTCACTCACTCTGTCTCTATTACTTTCACTGTTTCTGACTGATCTAAACATTTTTTTTTAAAAAGAACAGTAAGTATAAGGGAAGGAAACAGACAGTTATGTTAAAAGAAAGACAGCTATAGGGAGTGAACTAGGGATACTGTTACCTGTAATCCTCTGCTGATGATGTCACTGACCATGTCATGAATGATGTAATATGTGACATCATCAGCAGTGGATTACGGGTAATAGTATCTCTAGTTTACTCCCCTATAGCTGTCTTTCTTTTAACATAACTGTCTGTTTCCTTCCCTTATACTTACTGTTCTTTTTAAAAAAAAAAAAATTTTGGTTCGCTCCCGGTTCGCGTACCGGCGAGTGAACTGGGAAGCGAACCAAGAGAAATAGAGGTTGGCAGAGTTCCAAATATTCTACCAATTTTTTAATAACGGGGAGGTAGTTCTGAAAAGAACTTTTTTTTTATTGTTTTTGTTGTTTTATATTTTTTTTGTTATTTTTCTGAACATTTTTTTACTTTTTTTGAATTTTTCTGAACGGTTTTATATTTTTTTTGGTTTTTTTGGGGGGGGGAAACGAAAACGATTCATTGTAAAGGGCTCAACAGGAGCAACAAAAAAAAAAGAATTTATTATTTGGGGCGTTTCGGACAAACTGGAAGATGATTGTCAATAGCTCTGTTGATCAGAGTGATGCTACTTTCTCTGTAGCAAATGAATCCATTGCAAAGTACGCAGACTTGTTTTACTTCCCCGAATCTCATTTGTATATTTGGCACCATCTCCCTGCCCTCTGGTCCCGTCACTTCCGGTACAACAGATCTTCTGGCCATAAAAGGGGGATTATCTAGATCGTTACGAAACTGTGCAGCACTGTAGTTGTTAGGATGCCACCTAGTCATATGGCGATGCATTGTGTAGTTTCCGTAACTGTATTTCTTCTCGGTCCCTCTGGACAGTCTATCTTGACATATAAGGCAAGTTACGTATCTTGCATTTACTTTTTTCTGGCCTTTGGGAATTTAAAAAAATTGCCAAATGAAGTTTTCTTTCCGGTGAGACCTCCTGGGCTCTTCAGGCAAAAACTGCCTCTCTTCCTGCTCTTCCTCCTCTTCCTCTTCTTCCTCTTCTTCCTCCTCTTGCTGAATGATAACTTCAGCAGGTGGTCCTCTCTTCCTTGGATGTGGTGGAGGTGGTGGGGAAGCACCAGCTGAAGCTACTAAAGAAGCCATTGCTCACTGCTAACAAAGGGTCTTTCTCTCACAAAGATGAAAGTCAGAGTGAGGAAAGAAGGAGGGGTTTTCATCATTTGGGAAAAACAATAGTTCTTAACCAATGAAAAGTGTTAATTTTAGATTACATGACCTAGTCTTACATCATTAGGAAACCAAAAGTGAAATGAACCAATGAAAAGTGTTATTACCAAGTCACATGACCTGCTGTGTTTACGTTACGCGCTTTGCGCCGCCTCCCGGTTTGCTTCCGTGAACCTGCGCTTCGCGCCTCGGTTCGCTTTCGGGTACGCTAACGTAGCACGTCATATGACGTATCACGCGACAATGCAAAACGTCATGCGGACGCGAGGCGTCACGATGTTGTTTTCTAACGCGGCAGTTGCGCTAAAGGAACGTTTACCGGTTCGCAGACTATTTCGTGGCATCAAGGTCACCTAACGGGAAACTTCCCGATTCGCGAAGCGGGAGCGAAGAAAAAAAAATATAAAAAAAAAAAATTATTAATAAACATATAAAATATATTTTTGGATTTAAAGAAGAATACATTTTACAGCTACAGATATTAGCTTTTAAAAAACCAATGAAATTCACTGAAAAAACCATAGGTTATAGACCATATATAGTTAGGAATTAGCATTTACAAAACCTTGAAAATTCACTGAAAAAACCATAGGTTATAGACCATATATAGTTAGGAATTAGCATTTAAAAAACCTTATTTTACTCACACAAAACCATTGAAATTCCATATATAGTTAGTTGCACTAACTATATATCGCGCACCCGCAATCCACTGCTGATGATGTCACATATTACATCATTCATGACATGGTCAGTGACATCACTGATGACATCACTGATGACATCTCAAATGACATCACTGATGACATCACTGATGACATCTCAAATGACATCACTGATAACATCTCAAATGACATCACTGATGACATCACTGATGACATCTCAAATGACATCACTGATGACATCACTGATGACATCTCATTTGACATCAATGGTCACATCACTGATGATATCATTCATGTGACAATACAATGCATCTCCTCACACTTTCATATAATCTCTGTTACACCCAGTGTTAAATACAGAATATAATTGACACACCAATACTAGTTACTACATACGCCCTCACTGATTCCTACGTCTACACACACATTCACTCATTCACCCATACAATCATTTATACATACAATCACTCATCTTTACAACACTATCATATGTACTCATACACCTATACAGACACTCACACTCTGCCACTCATCCATGGAGTTACTCAAACACCTAGTCAGTCCTGTAAAGAATCAATCACACTTCCATTTTCTAATCTATACAGTTAAACATAGAGTACCTTACATTTTCAAACATATACTAACACATACTTACTCTCTTATACAATCATTGATACAAGAACACATTGATCTGCACAGAGTCACACATCTCCCAGCCAGCCACACATACACTCAGTTTCCCATACAAATACTTGGACAATCAATCAATAACCCATATAGTTAGTCATATAGCTACTGATCAACACATGCAGCAGTTTACAGAACAAAAGACATAATGATGCACAAATTAAGACAGTTTAGTCACTAACCCATGCACTCAGTGAGACACATTTAATCACTCACTCATACATTCAGTCATGCACCTACTAAATCCTTCGTCCAGACACTTATACATCTACTCATTCTTCAATATGTAAGACATATTTTAACTTTATAGAAACATACAGTCACTGGATGTTGTCATCAGTGATGTCATCAGTGATGTCATTTGAGATGTCATCAGTGATGTCATCAGTGATGTCACTGACCATGTCATGAATGATGTAATATGTGACATGATCAGCAGTGGATTGCGGGTGCGCGATATATAGTTAGTGCAATTAACTATATATGGAATTTCAATGGTTTTGTGTGAGTAAAATAAGGTTTTTTAAATGCTAATTCCTAACTATATATGGTCTATAACCTATGGTTTTTTCAGTTAATTTTCAAGGTTTTGTAAATGCTAATTCCTAACTATATATGGTCTATAACCTATGGTTTTTTCAGTGAATATATATATATATATATATATATATATATATATATGTCCAAGCAGATTGGGTTCTTCTGAGACCATTACTCCCATCGTCGGGTGGCGTACATCGGCGGCGAACCCCGGCCGTTACTTCTTTATTACTTCAAAGTTGCTGGTCAGCAAGTACGCACTCAGAGACAGATACTGATGTAAAGTTTTATTCCCAAATTACGCTACGCGTTTCAACACTATGCAGTGTCTTGATCACACACCTGTGTGTGATCAAGACACTGCATAGTGTTGAAACGCGTAGCGTAATTTGGGAATAAAACTTTACAACAGTATCTGTCTCTGAGTGCGTACTTGCTGACCAGCAACTTTGAAGTAATATATATATATATATATATATATATATATATATATATATATATATATATATATATATATATATATATATAAGATTAGGAAAAATGATAAAACCTAAATAAATATTCTTTTAAAATGTCAATAAAAAATAATAAATATATGAAATAAAGAAAACATATAATATCAATTACATATAATAAATACCTGCAAATATTACATACAATTAAATAATAAATCCATTTAAAAAAGTCTTTTAAACTAGAAAATATTTACAAACAAAAACATTAATGAAAACATTAATGTATTTTTTTAATTTCCTACCCTATAACACCACACCAATAATAACACACTTCAACATTTTGAATTAAATTGACTTCCATAATTAACATAATTAATAATCAATTCAAAAAAATGTATTAAAAATAAATAAACATTAGTTAACCACACACACTGTAACACTATAGTGTCCACAACACACACCTAAATTAAACTTTAAAATGATAAAACACAATTAAAACGTTTTGTTTTTAATTTATTTATTTGATTTTTTCATATGATATACAAACTTGAGGTCACATATATGTTATGTTATGTTATGTTATCTTTATTTGTTATGCGCACAGCTGCTCCAGCTAAGGAGCGTCCTGGAGCAGTGACAAGGTAGGACAATAACACAACAAGAACAGAAAAGGCGTATGGAGTAACTGGGTTTAAAACAGAAAGGTTTTGTTTGCTCTCCTAAAAAGCATAAGGTCCTCCATCTGGCGAATATCTGACGGCAGAGAGTTCCAGATGGAAGCCGCTTTAACGCGGAAGGAGCGCCCTCCCGAGCGGCTAAGCCTGAATCTAGGGACCACGGTGAGGGCCTGACCTTGAGAACGAAGGGCACGCGTGGGTACGTAAAAGGACACAAGGCTGGACAAAATTTGGGGGCCAATACCTTTCAAAGTTTTAAAGGTTAAGCAAAGAACCTTAAAATGAATTCGCTTCCTCACTGAAAGCCAGTGAAGGGAGCGGAGAACATTGGACACCGAGCAAAATTTGGGCAAGTCAACGATTGCTCCGGCCGCCGCATTTTGTACCCGTTGTAGACGGGTAATTTCCGCCTGATTGGCTCCAACCAGGATAGAGCTGGCGTAATCCAGGCACGAGATGACAGTGGCCTGGATCACCAGCTGCCTGGTAGGAGCATCAAAGTATTTGAGGACAGGTCGTAATCCTCGCAGCAAGCCGAAACAGCAGGCGGCTGTTTTTTTGGTGTGGCCGACAAAGGTGAGGCCGGCATCCAGCCAGACTCCCAGGTTTTTCAGCTCAGAGACCGGGGTCGGAGTTGGTCCCAGTTCCGGCGGCCACCATTGGTCCCCCCACAAGTCCACTCTCTTCCCGACGACCATAACCTCTGTTTTGGTGGCATTGAGCTGGAGACCGTTAGCTGTCAACCAGCTGGCCACCGCCTTCAGTCCGTTCTGAAACCTGGGGGCATCTTGCTCCGCGTCCCCGCTGAGAGTGACCGCTAGCTGAGTATCGTCGGCGTAGGAGACCAAAGTCAAACCCCACTGCCTAGCGACCTCAGCCAGCGGTCTCACGTATAGATTGAATAACGTGGGACTCAGCCAGGACCCCTGCGGAACCCCATGGCCAGTGGCTGGAAATTGGACTTAAAAGGAGGGATGGCCACACAGAAGGAACGGTCGTCAAGAAAAGAGGGGAACCACTGCAAAGCCCGGCCGCCAACGCTACTGTCCTCGAGCCGGTGCAAAAGGATGGTGTGGGAAACCGTGTCGAAGGCGGCGCTGAGATCTAATAGTATCAGCGCCGTCGTCTGACCAGCATCCAGCACCGCTCGGAGATGTTCAACCATCACAAGAAGGGCAGTTTCCGTGCTGTGACCAGCAAGGAAGCCATGTTGTGTGGGGTCAAGGACATTGGTCCGGGCGAGATGTTCCGACAAGGCGTTGTTAACATGGGCCTCCGTTATCTTTGCCGTCCAGGGTAGCAGTGAGATGGGGCGGTAACTTTCCGGTTTTGAAGGGTCCAGGGTAGGTTTCTTAATGATTGGGGACACCACCGCCTGCTTCCACTTAGTTGGAACCACACCTGACTCCAGCGAGAGGTTGACTAGGGAACGCACAACAGTACGTCCCATAAAAGCCTGATCTCTGAACAAGGCAGGTCTTACTGGGTCCAAAGGAGATCCAGACTTAACTCACAAGGCAAGTTTGTCTAACCCCTCCGGAAGGAGTGGAGGAAATGAAAGCAGGGGAGGATGGACTAGGGCCCCATTCTGAGTTTCCAGGTCATTCCCTATACTGGGGAAGGCCCGATAGATTTCCTGGACCTTTCCCAGAAAGTAGGTGGCAAGGGATTCACAATGAGCGGTGGATCCCACAACCGCAGAGGGAGGCCGTTTCGCCAGGAGGTCCTTCATAGCCCTGAAGATAATCTTTGATGGGTTAGAGCTATTACGGATTTCGGTAGCATAATATGCCGCACGCGCTCGACATATTGCCCGATGGTAACTCCTGACGGAGGCGACATATGCAGCTTTTAAATCAGCCTCATAGGTCCTCCGCCAAGCTCTTTCCGCCCGTCTACAAGCTACCTTCAGGGCATGAAGGGCGCTGTTATACCAGGGACTTGGGTCTCTAGAGCTGATTTTACTAGATACAATTGGTATCAAAGAATCCAGAGCCCTGGTTACCCAAGAGCAAAAATGGTTGTAGCCCTTTTCCACGTCATCAGATGGATTTGGCGGTTCTACCGCTAGGAGGCGGTGGAAGTCCTCAAGTCTAAGTTTGTTCCAATGCCTCCTAGGTACCCGTCTGGCCAAAGAGATGGAAGAGGCAGCGGGTAGAGGACATTGGATGGTCACCAAGGAATGGTCTGTCCATACTAACGGGGAGACAGATATAACTTTAGTCTCACCCAAATTAGTAAAGAAAGGGTCCAGGGTATGACCCCCTACGTGAGTGGGCTGAAGAACCAGCTGGGAGAGCTGAAGGGCCTCTAAATCTGCAGAGATGCTACGTACCGCCAGGTTAGAAGGGGTGTCAAAATGTAGGTTCAGGTCACCCAAGATGGAATAGTTAGCACAACCTATGGCTAACGTGCTAACAGCATCGGGGAAAGAATCTCTGAATACCACGTCACTCCCTGGCGGGCGATAGACCACCATCCCAGAGAACGTAAATTGGGGGCTAACTGAGATTTTAAAGAGACACTCTCACACCAGCTATGTTGAGACCACTCCATATGCAGGTGTAACAAGACCTGACTATGAGGGCAATACCACCACCTCTTGATGTACCATACATCATTTCATTTTGAAAGACAGTGAACATATACATATTTCAGTGAGGTAAGCGCAATGACAGTTTGCGAGTCCATCTGAAATCATCTAACATTGGTGATAGTAGTACCAAGGTAGATCACCGATTGGGAAATCTCCCCCACCCACCACATTCCCCATCGCTGTCAAAATAGTGCACATTTCAATGTTACCGTTCCAAGTCATATTGAGGTGCCTATGCTATTGTCACATGGTGGATAGGGGGCTGTACATCTCCTCGGGAAGAGCAGTTAATTTTGTAGTGTTAACATCTTAGGCTTACAATTGCAGGATGACATGTTATTATCCCTGGTGCTAGTCAGCTGCTGACCCAGTTGTTTTGCCTAGAGAGTGAGTGAGGAGATACGTTTTCACTGGGACCCAAATATCTTTGGGGCGTTACGACAAAGGGAGCAGTTCTGCATAGTGGAGCATTTGTTCCTGACAATAGAGCAAGTCCCCAATCCACTCCTTAAACTTGGGAGCTCTGCCTCACCCCCAGAAACATGCGATGCAGCACTGGGCCATCAGCAATGCAAGATTGACAAACCTGCGGGAGGATTTAGCAATCAGCTTTGTGTACCATAGTAAGGCCTGCAATGGTGTAGATACGAGTGTTATCACTGTCATCCCTTCCAGCGCTGTGAAAATCTGTCGACAAAATTCCCCCACTCCAAAAAGTGCCCATGCTAGATGGAGGAAATCTATTTTTGGTCAAAACTTGCTGTTATTTAAAACTGAATGCAGGTGGCCAAAGCTCAAAGTCTCGCCGCGATTCCACCCAATGAGTGCACCCAGCAGTAGATATCCACAGGCACTCACAGTTGTAGTGGTGATAGCTGTGGTCTTGTCCTCCGGCAGTAACGCTCAGGCCACTTCCGTGTGGTTACTGCGAGCTGTGTAGGCATCTCTAGATTGCGGCCCAGTCGCCTCGTGGGCATCGCGCCTGTCGTGTATTTCCTCACACCCACCTCGGCCACCACAGCTCTGGGTCAGCATACCAGTAACAGCTCGCCAGCCACGCCTCTACAATTCCCTTCAAGTTTGAGCGCTGGAAATCGCTCCTCAGAAAGGCATCTATTAGTTCTTCCGTCCAATGCTTCTCTTGTGTGTTATAAAGCTCCCTGGGCAGGATAAGTAGTGGATAGTTGTCCCGGGCTGCAGAAGCCTCCCAGGCGTGCAACCATCTTGCGATAATATATTTGTATATATTTTTAATTAATATTTACAAATAATTATTAATAAAAAATAAATAAACTTCTTTACACCCTTTACCCCTATAAACCCCAAAACACACATCTAAAATTAATTACACAATTACCATAATGAATGACCAATTAATTAATTATAATAAATTAACAACCAGTAATTCATCAATTAAAATTAAATTACTTCCCACCCTTCACACCTATAACCACAAAAACACACCACTAAAATTATTTACAGTTACTATAATTAATTACAAATTAAATAATTATTATTAATTAGCAGCACATTAATTAATTCATAATAAATTACTTTACACAATTGACACTATAACATCTCAATTAAGCAAATATTAGTAAATAAAAAATAAGAAATGTATTTAATATAACTAAATTACTTCCCACTCTATTACCCTATAAACCCACAACCCACTACAGAACTAAAAACACACAATTCAAATTCATTTTTGCTATAACTACTAAATATTTAACAAACATATTAAAAATATGAACAATTTTTGTACAAAAAAACATATTTCACATTCATTTAAAACATATACTAAAATACATAACACTAATAATAAAATCGATATTTTTAACAACTATATTTTATCAAATGATATTAAACACTTCAATAGTTTTTAAATCAATATTACTTACCTTAATTCGATATTCTTGACCATGATATTCTTGCTGTCGATATATCTGAACCACAATATTTCTGACTCAATATTTGTGCAACTCGATATTTTGAACTCGATGTTTAATTCCTATTTTGAAACATGCTAATTTTAGTCAAGTACTGCCTGCTTTTATTTTTCTACAAATATTGACAGGTAACAATGTTTTTTATTTGCTTAATTTTTTTAAATCTGCGATCAGCTTAGGGCAAGCTGCGACTAACTAGCTTTTCCCTTGACACTATTCCTGGCACTATGCACTTGAACGTGCTCCACCACCCCGTATAACCAATACCCTGACCAAGTTCAAGATTCTACTGCAGAATCTAGAGTGATATGTTTAGCAGGTATTTTCTGTGTGTTTGTGGAGCTTTGATAACCATATATTTTTAAATTTGTATATACTATATTTACATTGGGTATATTCCTGTGTGGATTGTATGTGCTATATTTTATCTTATGCTTTTATGGTTTTATTACATGAAACTAAATACAGTTTATTTGATTTGATTTGATTCTAGATGCTGGGTGCAGAAGGATACAGGAGATAGCTTGGTCGCAGAACAATAACGAAATGACTAAGAAAGTAGCACTTTGATATGTTTCATAAATAATCTTTTTGATATGAAACAGAAAGCTTTATGGATGAAAGCTTCATTCATGAACAACAATTACTCCCTGTACGTAAGATACTATATATGTTTTGAATTACTTGGATGTTTTGGTGAAAGTAATGGGGGTAAGCTAAGCACCACCCTTCACAGAAAAGCATCAACAGCATAGCACAATGCATGACAAGAGTTGCCAACCTCACGTCACTGAAATGTACTATTCCATATAGTGAGATGTTGTATGCTGACATTAACTTCTTGGATGATCAAGAACTTAAATTGGAGGCAATGAAAATGAGTACAGTATTTGAATCAAGAAGATATTCAAAATTATTAGTGGATGAGGCGCACACAAGAGTGTAAAAGATGAGGAATACAAACTCATATAGAGTTGGTATGTAGGCAATATTACAACAAAATCGGTCACTGAAAAGTTAAAAAAAGACTTTCTTATTCTTCTTATTGGGAATTAAGTATGTATTTAAGAAGCAGATCTCATTTGTATAGATAACTATTTCAAACTGTATTAGACATGAGGCAAGTTCTTATGCACAGGAATTCAGATCAGATCAGAAGACGCTTTTTTCGATTTAAAAAGATATTAAACCATAAAAGCACAGTACATAATAAAAATAAGAAGTTGTACATTTCATATATATATATAAACATATTAAATAAAAGTTCAAACAATATTTAAAAAAAGAGGGGGACCATCCATTGTCATCCGTTGTCTAACCACCCCTTTCAAATATTTGGCAATATGTTCAATCACGGGGCCTTCATTCAAATATTGCAGCTTTAGAAGGGTGGGACGACACATCTCATTAAAATTGGTAAAATCCATTTTTTCCTGGGCATAGAATAAAATTTATAGAAAAACATGACCTGAATTGTCGACTGTGCAGAGATGTTATCACACGGACATAAACATAAAGTACGTGACCAGTCGTTCAGCTTTGGAAAGGTGACCCACAGGAATTCAAGATCAATAATAGACAAAATAAAGAGCAGGCAGTATGAGGAAGGAGATGGAATGAGAGTAAAAAACTACTTAGAGGGAGGAGCTACGCGCGAGACCAAGATGGCCGCGTGAGTGATCAGCTCAGCCCGACTAGACCCCCTACCCTGACATTCTGATATCCATCCTGGGAAGCTGACCATGCCGCCTGTTTGCAGAAGGTGTGCGATGCACCCCAAGGTGGCTCCAACCCCGCTGCGACACCGGGGGCTGGAGATACACCTCCTAACAATCTGGGCCTGTCCGCTGTAGAGAGCCTGGGAATCGATTTCGGAGGAGGGCCGGCAGCAAAGTGAACAACACCGGAGGCTGAGACCGGATGTCACCGGTCAGGCCCGGGTGTCACAGCGTCTTCAATCGTGTTTGTGGAAGGAGGTGATGCGGAGGGCGAGCGGGCTCTTGTGAGGACCCCCCTGCCTGGAGAAACAGTGAGCGCATCGGTGACGGCGCCGCACAGGCAGAGGAGGAGAGATCGTGGCCCCGGAGCGGCCAGCAACACTGTGGTGCGGATTGCCCCTGATGATGTGGGACTGCCCCCCCTCAGATCTGCTGAAGGGCCCTCTGCGGCGGCGGAGGGTGCGTGGTGAGAAGCAGACTGCCCGGGCTGGGCTGCAGCAATATTGAGGCCTGCATTGGCCGCCTGTTGCCTGGTGGGGGCTGTGGCTCCCACACCTTATGTCTGCGCAGCTTCTGGGCTGCCTACACAACTGGCCGCCCTGTGGTGACTGCATTGGGGTGGCTGCGGACTACTGCGAGTGGTGGAGGCAATGAAGTAAAGTCCCTGTGAGAGGCCGGTTTTTCGGGGGTGGGACCCCTGCTGCGCCACTGTATTGGAAAACTGAGTGGCAAAATTTACTCCTCCGGTGGGGGGCATACTGCGAGGGCACGATTGCATTGTTGGCTGGGGTGTGGGGGACCCCTGTATGTGATCCTGAATTGGCCATTGGCCCAAAGCTGGACTGGTGGCTGGGGTGGACCTCAGGGGGCCCATGCAAAAGGGATAAGCGCTGTCGAGCTGGCGTTTCAACCCCTTCCTAACGGGGCAGCTGTCTGGTGGTGAACTGATTGGAGCTTCCTGGACCTGCGGCTCCCCTGCGGCCGGCCTGGCTGTTTCTTGGCGGTCCTTCGCTCTTGTATGACTGCGGCCACCGTGTTGAGCTTCTTCAGAGACACGTGCTGAGGCTTTGGCTGAGTGGGTGTGAGGACAGATCACTCATTGCCATCCAGTGGTGAGTGGTGCGGCGCCGCTGCACCCGGTGAAGCGTGGAGGCCTGTAGGCCCGTGGGGAGGTTTGCAGATGGCGACTAAGCTCGATGCTGATAATCAGCATTCCAGATACTCCAAGGGGTCTTAACACATTCAGACCAATAAGCTGGACCGCTATACGATGCCTAGAGGGTCCCCGCCGTAGTCGAGGACGGTTCAAGCGACTGGAGGGGATTCTGCTGGTCCTCCGCCGGAGCCGACACTGCTTGATGTAATGGTGGCCGTCGATGGTGCAAAGTAGTCCCTTGGACAAAAGATGGAGTCACTGGACAACAAACTTGATACTGTAACCACTGAGGTCAATCTCATCCAGGCACACCACACCAAGGCAAGTGAAAAAGTTAAGTCGCTGGACTTTAAAACGGCCAGCTTAACAGACGATGTGGCTTTGCTCCAACAGGAGGTGTGGGATCTCAAGGCTTCTAGTGACCTTACAAATTGGAAACTGGATGAGTACGAAGGGAGAGCTCGGCAAAACAATGTTTGCATCATTGGTGTCCCAGAGAAGGCCGAAGGCCCGGCCTCAGACCTGTTTGTCAAAGACATCATCCTTAATTATCTTAAGCCCAAAGGATTAGGTATTTTTTTCATGATTGAGCGGGCACATAGTGTGCCGGGGGAGGCCTAAACCTGGAGCCCCTCCTCGTACGATGATTGCGAGGGTGTTGAACTTCAGGGACAAGGACGCTATCCTGCAGGCTTCCAGATCCAGGAGACCCCTGAAATATGAAAATGCCACTCTTACCTTCTTTCCTCATTTCACGCAAGCTGTCCAGAAGCAGTGCCAAGGGTTCCTTGGAGTGAAGAGGAGGCTCAGAGACAGAGGTCTGAAATATGCTATGATGTTCCCAGCCCGGTTGAGGGTTGAAGGAGAGGGAAGAGCCTGTTTTTTTGACAACCAGGAAGTGGCTTCGGACTGGTTGGAGAGACTTCACCCGGCTGAGTCTGAGGAGCAAGATCGAGATGGCGGCGGCGGCCCGCAGGAGCAAGAATGACAGACACTGCAGTTGTTTGGGACAATTTAGACTGTCAAGTAGTGGGTTTTACTCACGTGCTTCCTTCCGATCTAATCCTTTAGAGATAGAGATGCCTTAGGTGCAGGGTGGGGTCATACTGAGGGGGATGGGGGGATACAGGGTCCTGATAGCCTCCTCTTTTCTACTTTTAGTCAGTTAGTAGTTTAGGATATGGGGCGACAGGCACACTGCCAGTTGGGGTTAGGCCGAAGCCATGAGCAGAGGTGCAAGGGGGGGTTGGGAGTGCTGTTTGAAAGGTGTTATTTCCTTTTCTTTTCCTTGTTCACATCAGGAGACAAAGCTATGATTGTATCGTATCCATACCATTTAAATGCCATGTGTTAGAAGGGGATCAGGGATAAATGTGCTTCGTTGGAAT
This sequence comes from Lissotriton helveticus, assembly GCF_964261635.1. Classification (NCBI taxonomy): domain Eukaryota; kingdom Metazoa; phylum Chordata; class Amphibia; order Caudata; family Salamandridae; genus Lissotriton; species Lissotriton helveticus. Next base: position 456,264,561 of record NC_136071.1, read on the forward strand.
GTGAACAGCCTGGGGGATAAAATTAAAAGGGGATTGGTGAACCAGTTAATTAGACGACACTCCCCAGATGTAGTGTTATTACAGGAGACTCATCTTATTGGTAGTCGCTGCATGGCCCTGCACAGAGGGGGTTATAAGTTGGTAGCGCATGCTGGGTTTACCACAGGGTCTAATGGAGTCGGTATTTTGGTGTAAAACTCCTTTACCCTTAGGATCCAGGCCACATGGTCAGACCAACGAGGCCGTTATATCGGGGTATCAGGGCAGTGGGAGGGGAAGATAGTCACTTTTATGTCCATCTATGTTCCGCCTGGCCTTCAAAGTGACACATTCCGGGACCTGGGCACAATTTTTCTAACTTTGCCGATAGGCCTCCTTGGGATGGGGGGGACTTCAACGCAGTGGTGGATGGGGAAGTAGACAGACACCCGGCCCGAAAACTAAGGCCGGTGCAGAGATAGCTCCCCGACATCTTAGAAACAACCGGGCTTGCCGAAGGGTGGAGGATAAGTAACCTGAGTGGGGTACATTATACCCATGTGTCTGCCCCGCATCACAGCCTGTCTAGAATAGATTATAGATTATATATTGTTACCGGCGGCTCAGGTCGCTACGGTTTGGGAGGTGTGGCACCTGGGAAGAGGAGTTTCCGACCACTCCCCGATCTGGCTCCAGTTGGAAACCGGCCAACCTGATGTAAGTACAGTAGCCCCAATTAATGCGTGGCACTTGAAAGACCCCGCCGCCAAGAGGGAAGTCGCTAAAATTACAGAAAGATATTTCCAAGAGAATAGTGATACGGTAGACTCGGCACAGATCCTGTGGGAAGCATATAAAACTGTTATTAGGGAGGAGGTAGTGTCTCTGGTCGCCGGGAAAAGTAGAGGGTAGAGGCGGAGGTGACGAGATTGGAAGCAGAGGTATCTAAGACAGCATCCCCTGAAGGTATGCACCGGTTAAAGTTGTACTAGGATGAATATAGGGGCCTCGCTAGGGATAGGGCAATAGTGCAGAATGATGAGACTCAAAGCAGGATTTACGAACATGGGGATAAAGCCTGCAATCTAATAGCTTGGCTTGAAAAGGGAGAGTGGGCGTCCCGGCTTGTACCAGAGTTACAGGGGGGAAAATCCATTATGATTAACCCCTTCGATGCTTGCGACGGAACCATTCCATCATGCCTCACGGTTGAGCTGTGTGGATGACGGAATGGTTCCGTCACGACCACACCCAGTTATGGAATGTCCAGCACTCGGGGGAAATCGGCGCCGCACGCAAGGTGTTAAAGACCCGCAGGCCGCGGCGGATGAATTCTCAGAATACTATAAGGGGGTATACACCTCGGCTGGGAAATACTCGGAAGCAGACAATATAGCGATGATCAAGGACATCCAGATGCCTGCACTATCAGATGACAATCGGGAATACTTGGATTCCCCATTCACTAATGATGAGGTGTCACAGGCCATCAGAAGAGTGCACTCGGGTAAGGCCACGGGCCCGAACGGAATCCCTATAGAACTTTATAAACTGAGTGCTAATAAACTAGCTCCATATGTTCGGTCCATGTTTGTAGAGAGTAGAGAGAGGGGTCAACTCCTGTATGACCAGCGGGTGGCGAATATTGTGATCATTTACAAAGCGGGTAAGCCCAGGACACTCTGCTCATCCTATAGACCTATCTCGTTGTTAAATGTTGAACCTAAAGTCCTGCTGGCGACGCAACTTGTCAAAGTCATCACTACCTTGGTGCATCTGGACAAATCCGGCTTCATGCCTCATCAGAATACGGCCTTTAACCTGCGTAGGTTACACGGATTATTGGGTAGGACCCCAACGATCTAGGAACCGTCGGTACTGGTGTCGATTGATGCCACTATGGCGTTTGATAGGGTTCAGTGGCCCTACTTGTTTGCAGTGTTGTGGAAGATAGGCTTTGGATCAGAGTTCAATACATGGGTGCGTTTAATGTATGCCAACCCCCTCGCCAGTGTGGTGGTAAATAATCGAAAGTCTGCTGACTTTCTCTTTGGCAGAGGCACGAGGCAGGGGGTGCCCCTTGTCCCTGCTCCTGTTTGCTTTGGCACTAGAGCCATTGGCGCCGTGGGTCCGGTGGGAACGGTTGATCCGAGGAATGTGGTGGACGTTGGACTGGGAGGATAAAATCTTATTATACGCGATAATATCCTGCTTTATCTCACCAATCCAAGGGGATCCCTGATATGTTTTCTGGATGTGCTTGCAATATTCGGGCTATACTCCGGGTTTGCAATCAACTGGTCGAAATCAGTGCTCTTTGTCCTTAGAGGCGATCCGCCGGCGATTCCGGAAACCTGCCAATACAAATTGAACCGATAGGGTTTCGGTACCTCAGTATCTATGTCACGCTTGACCCAAAGTTGCGATATGCTAAAAACTTGGGCCCCCCTATGGCTCAATTTAAGGGGGATGTGGCTCGATGGCGGGCACTTCCGCTCTCAGTCTCGGGTAGAGCAGTACTCCTCAAGATGAAGGCTCTTCCCTGATTCCTGTACGCACTCCAGAACGCGATGAACCCTGTACCAGCGTCCTACTTTAGGGAACTAGAGGCCCTCCAGAGACAGCTTCTTTGGGACGGTAAGCCCCGTATAGCTTTCTCCAACCTCACCCTCCCCTGGTATGATGGGGGATAGGGTTGCCGGACCTACGGAAATACTACTGGGCCTCCCAGTTGGCAGCGGTGAATCACGTCATATATGGGTCCCCTGTGGACCCGGGGTATGCTATGGACCGCTGGCAAGTGCCAGGGGGTGACTGCACCAGGGCACTGTATGCCAGACCTGGTCGGTTTACCCTCGCAGGACCTACGGCTCATGCAGTACAGGTATGGCACGCGGCCAATAGGCACATCAAGTGGGAGGGAAAACTAACACTCTCCACCCCATTATGGAGCTCGGAGAGACAAGGAAATTTATGGAAGTCCAAGGGATTAGACAAGTGGGAACTCATCGGGATCACGCAGACCAAAGATGTCTCGAGGAAAGACACAGTTCACACGTTCGATTCCCTCAAGCAGCAATACCGCCTTCATGACAGGGAGCACTACCGTTACCTCCAGGTCAGGCACGCTCTACTTACACACATCCCCAGAGGCACGAAGCTCCCTGATGCTTCCCCCCTTGAAAACTGGGTGTTAGACGGCTGCCTCCCAGAGAAGACCATCTCCTTAATATAGAAAAAACTCATCAATAATATGGAGGACCCGCTGGTACTAATTAGGACACAATGGAGTGCAGATGGGGTGGAACTGGACGACGAGGATTGGCAGGAGGCGGTCTCATATTCACGGTTAGTGGCTATACAGATGAGGCTCAGACTAGTGCAGCTAAAGATTCTTCACAGGTCGTATGTCACAGGGCCTCGTCTGGTTTGAATGGGTAGAGCAGAGAGTGGGGAATGTCACAGGGAGTGCGGAGAACTTGGAACTTTCATGCATATTTTGTGGCACTTTACGGAGGTGCAGGCTTAATGGGTAGAGATCCACGATAGGCTGCGGGAGTCCTGGGGGTGGAGTTATGGCCAGAGGCTCGTAGGTGTATTTTAAATGTTTGGGAACCCACAGATTTGTGCGTGTATAAGAGACAATGGGTAACATTAGCATGCATGGAAGCCAAGCGTAATATTGCTCAGTTGTGGGGAGCTAGGCAGCCACCGCGGGTTGGAAAGTGGGCGGAAGACATGGATTGGTGCATGTTCAGAGAGAGGTCGGTCTACATTTTAAGAGGTTGTCCTCATAAGTGGGGTAAGATCTGGGTGGACTGGAATCGCTACCGTTGAGACATCTGTACGTCCCCGACCTGTCTGGAAGAAGCGGATGCGCATGAGTCCCTGTGATCGCTTTACCACTATCTTGTATGTATCATTTTGAAGTATGGACCTGTATATTGGACAAATGTGAAATTGGCCAAGTCACCTGATGTCTTTCTTTGTTGAACTGTTAATAAAAATATATATTTTTTAAGACTACTTAGAGTAACATGAAAGTTTTTTTTAAGGTGTCATAAATGTAAAGCATGCAAACAAGGGAAACATTTGTAGGAATACACTATAGGAAGTCGAAGGAAACATCTAATAATATCAAGGATCACATGTGGCACAGACATTATCAAAAATATTATTAGATGTCTTGTGTGAAGAACATTTGAGGAGATTCAACAAAGAAAGCAACACTTAAGATTCCGCCAGCTGATGTGTTTCAAAGATTTCAGTCCCACTATGTAGATATCTCTTAGCCCAAATCATGCAAAATGATACCGTCTAGCTATTCAGAGTATCTAAAAGAGAAAGGTGGCCGTTGGCCCCTCCCCGATCTCTTACCTGAAGAGCTGGCCTTGTTGTCATGGATAATCAGCTCTGTCAGAGACACAACATGTTGTTGGTAGGTTTTCTTTAGCCTACCCTCCCAGGCGAGCACACAAACACTGACACATTTTGAATGATATGGATATACATACAACTATTATATGACAACCTAGTACATAATGCATGTAGGAAAATTGTAAACACAAATCACAAATATATTGGCAAAAGCAGAAATAAATTTTTATAGAAAGGCAAAACAGACAATTGGTTTAGTCTGTACATATTCCCTACATGATCAAGCTCTAAATTGCTGTAACTAGTAATCTAAAATTAAGAGAGATGAAATAATGAAGCTGCATATCTGCATGCTGGCCAGCATAAATGAACCTGATACAAATTGAACAGACATTTGTGAAAACATTTTTTTTGTAAACAGTACTGAGATATAGATGAATAGATAAAGCAGACAAGGAATAAACACATTTTATGATACTGCTATTTGGCTGGGAATGGAAATGGGGAGTTTGGCTCAGTGCTTATCCCGTGGTTTTGTTTTCTGGATAACTGGGTCATAGTTATCATGGATTACCACAAAAGGGTCCCATTTGACCAAATGGCTAGACACATCACTCCAACAAAGAGGAAATGGAAGAGTTGGCCTAATAGTTGTTAGGGTAAGAGGGATCATTTGAGATTTAGACGAATTAATCCTGAGGACTGAATAATCTACAAATCTTGTCACCTCTTCCAAGACTAAAGTAAGGTTTGTAGCTTGGTGTTTTACATATAGAATGTTGTTATCTGCACATAGGGAGATCAAATAACGTATCCCTTCAATAGGTAGACCACAATGTCCATGTTTCTCATTCGGAAAACTGAGTGGAGGCTCAGTTGTGGCTGGAAATAGAAGTGCCGATAGAGGATATCGTTGGCAGGTGTCACTGGATATGTGGATGGGGGTTGAGAATTTGCCATTAATACGCAACTTGGGTAATGCGTGAGCATAAAGCAGGCATTTCCACCCGATAAACTCCTCTCCAAGGCCTTTGCTTGACAGTGTTTCAAACATATATGGCTAGGCTCATGAGTCAACTGCTTTTTGGCCATCTAGTAAAACAACTGTAAAGATAAATTCAGGGTATTTTTGCTGTGATAGTGCAAAAATGTTCTGAGGTTGCTGTAGGCAGACCTGCTAGGGACAAATCGTATGATTTTCATCTGAGAGTGCAGCCTATACAAAGTTTTTTTGTGTCTAGATTTAATAGTAAGAGAGGTCTACTTTATTGCAGCAATAACTTCCTCTTTGTCTAGTGGCAAATTGAATGACTCGCTCATTTGCTTCAAACCAGGGCAACATGGCATTCAAGTTATTATTTGAGGGTTTCATTCAGTGCAGAGTAATCCACACTGTAATGATATGCATAATATTCTGCGAAAGTGTTGAGAATAGGCTTAGTGTGAGGTTATCACTTGTCAGTGATTTTCATGATCTCCACTATGGCATTCGAGTGCCATGAATAATTAAGCAACCTGGATAGTGTGCATCCGGTTCACTCAGCCTCGATGTACCTCCTGGCTCTATCATACTTATTTTAAAATGTCACTTCTCTATCAGCCTCCTCCTTATAGGCCAGCACAGAGGATTGGATTTGGGGGAGTAATGCTTGATTATGAGTCTGGGTGTAGTCTTTCTATAAGCGTTTGAAAGTAGTTTAGCCCACATATTGTCTTTTGTATTGATCAGAATATGCCAAATTGCTTGAAAATACAAATTCCACATAAGTAGACTTTAAACACTCTCACACTAAAGTTACCACATTGAATGTGAAATAATCCTTATTATCCTGATGTACCTCATCTCTAAAAATACTTTTCAGAAGTGCTAAGGAGAGGAATATCCAGTGACATGTTGTGATTGGAGGACTCACAGGCTGCAGTGAGAGTGACAATGGGGAATTATTCAAAAGAGTTTGCAGTTGGACGGCTGCATTAGTGCAGAAGCTAATAACATATTCCTTTACTCTTAGAAGTTGTGTTATTTGAGGGGAGTGGAAGCCCCACGAAAAAAACAATCCTTGTCTGGGTGAACCACTAAAGTCTACTAAATTAAATTGTGCTTAATCCTCTGATTTCTTGGCATGAAGCAGTCAGGCCTAAATTAGAAGCAATGTGTACAATATATATGCTGCACACAAACAGTAATAAAGTGAAAATACAACTCAAGAAATTATACCAGAATTACAATATCCGATCAGTAGAACCAGATACATTAAGCTATATATTTTGTTCTTTGAAAATAGCACCTAAAAGCACAAAGCCCCACTTGTGTTCGTCTGGTCTTTCTAGACTGGAGGAAAATTACAAGTTCAAGCCGACTATGATGGAGTGTGGGTTGGATACGTTGCTCTAGTGTGACGATACAGTTGTCGATGGAGTGTCACATTGGCAGTCATAGTGGACTGTTGTTGCTGTAGTGTAACATGCAGGTTTCACGTTACTGGTCGTGGCAGACAGTCACTGTTGGCGGGAACTGCACAACTCATCCCCTTTTCTTATTGGAGGAGTTTCAACTGATTCCAGCTAAGGGCCTAGGTTCTGGGTGCACCTCTTTGTGTTCAGGACTCACTTCAGCAGAGGCCAGCAGCAGTGCTCAACTGGTCCAGTTGCAGCTGAACAGTTGCATGGAGGCCTTTGTAATTTTCTGCATCGCTGTGCCTTGTACAGGAAGTCAGTCATCCGACCAGTGGAGCCAATCTGGGCATCTAGGGATCCAATCTTCTTTCTTGAGACAGCAATGGAGTTCAAGCAGTAGGGTAGTCCTCTGCCATCAGGACAGTGCTTCTTATGAATTTTTCACAGGTCCTGGTATGTTCTGATGAGTGGCTCTGGAGGTCATACATTTATATAATGGTGCCAGTCATTTTTGTGTGGGTGAACCCCCTGACCTTCCCCCAACACTGGGTCTGGAACGGTCCTCCACGTCACCTGGTCAAGGCTCCAAATCATTCGGGCAGAAGAATGAAGTGCATGCATGGTGTCAGGTTCCTGTGAGTGTGCTCTAGGTGAATCCCTTTTGAAGTATAAGTGAGGCTCCCCAGCCATCCTGCCAAGATGGTCCATACTGTCCACACCTAAGCCCCAATTGTGTAATTGCCTGGAAGCAATATACAAACCATAACAGCAGAGCCATTTCCATCCATAGGTTCCCTATATCTAAGGTCACTGCACTTGAAACCTATAAGTCACCCCTTTAGCAGGCCATTTCAATCCTAAAGGCAGGGTGCTTGGTTCTAAGTGTGAGGGTACCCCTGCATGAACAGGAAACCGCTACAGCCTTCAGAATCCATACTACTGGGTTGTAAGCGAGACTACCCTTTTATATATAGAAGGACACCACGTCATTACGCGATGGCCATCTTGAAACTGGATATAACAAATCATGTCGTGTTTGGTATCAAACATGTTGGAACGATACCTCCACACCATAAATGGTGTGGGAGGTACGATTCCAAGCACTGCAAAGGCCCTCGGTTAGGCCCTCAGCGCTCCCAGTACCAGACATCTAGACCCGGACAGCACAACTTGGCTGCTGCCGACCAGAGACACGATTCTGTCCTCCTGCTGCTGAGCGAAGCCTCAGCAGGGGAAGGCAGAACAATAGGCATCCTGTCACAGGGAGGTTTGACCATTTGACCACCTCTCAGACAGGGTTAAGTGTATTGTGGCAGGGTGGGAGCACTTGCCAGCCCCACATAGTCTTCAGGCAGGGCACATTTGGTGCCCTCCGTGCATAGTCCAGCTCAAACCAGTTAAGAGACCCATTGGCTACTGCTCTGGCGCAAACTGAACAAAGGACAGCCCCTCCTTAGGGAAGGACGCCTGCATTGTTCCAACCTTTTCCTTTGGGTACTTAAGGGCTTACCTGTGGGTGGGTCCCTAGATTTATTTTGGGACGCTATACAATTCAATTACATAGGAGCACTTATGTGGAAGACTATGTGTAGTGCAGAAAATGTGGTGGAGTGGGCTACAGTGATTAAAATACCTTGCTAGTGGGTCAAAATACTTTATTATTGCTCCTAGATTGGTATGTCTAAAATGGAGTGATACAGGGAAAACCTAACTATAATGGGCTAGAGATTCTGTGTATAGATCAACATGTTTCGAGCCTACCCCAAGCGCTTCGTCAAGACCACACAGGGACCAGCCCTGTGTATGCCACTCCTAATCAACCTAAATACGGAAATAAAGGTATTTATATAAATATACCCTGCAACTAATAAAGCATGCGTTGGTTGTATACATACAATCACAATTGTATTACGTAGTATTTCTGTGAAAATAGAAAAAAATAGGCATGGTTAGGGGAACAATAGCCCCCTCTTTCTCGCAGATTAGGTGTGTACACTTGTAATTCAATGCGGTCCCATGCTCTAGAAATGCTCCTTAATGGTGCGTGCAGTAATCCAGCTTTGAGCTTGGTTTTTAACCTGTGTAGGGAAAAACAGCATGCTAGAAAAACGTGCCGCTTAGTGAATGACTGATCACATATATAAAAACAAAACACACACCCCGTGATTCACAAACAACGCACACATATAGTACATACAGGGCAATGTTGGTACTGCCTGTTGACTATAACATACTTTATGAGAGCAAAACTGTGCTTCATGGACCGCGGGGTCGAGGTTTCCCTGAAAGTACTATCTGTAAAATAAAGCGGAAATAACGGGAAGGAAGGTCCTCGTTAGTATGGGCATAGACCTCCGGTACTGGGAATCGGGTCTGTCATGCTGCTGTTAAAATGCCTGTGGAGGAAAGAAGCACTTACTTAAATGTAAAAAGCCTCGTAATAAAGATCATTGAGTTCGACAACAGTTTCCGACGTCACTTCACACCTATGCAGGCTTCTCTGGTGAAGGTATTCTGGCTCCTCAGGTATCCACTGGTAGGGTGGCTCTCCAACCTCTTGTTTTCGCCTGGGTTTCTTCAGGGTCCACTAGGAAGGGTTCTATTTCTTTAAAATTGCAACTGCGACTTTCACATTGATTTGTACTGAGAATGCGGTTGTGTTCCTACACTGCACACAACCTCTGAGTGGCTCCTTATACTCACCTTGGGTGGTTCCTTGGGTCCATAGCACTTCTACGTCCTCTGACTATTGTCTTGACTTGGGTCATGATTCACATACTACTATTTTATTTTGTGGTTTGGTCTCCCCCGGTGACCACTGTGTATTCTGTGCTACTTACCTGTTTTTATTGCAAAGTATTGTGTGCATTGTGTATATCTCTGGCTAGGAGATAACTGTGTGCATTAGTGAGTGTCTTATAATAAATACATATTTTTATAAATACACTGTGTGGTTCTTTTTCACTTAATCTATAAACAACAAGATTGCAGCCGCGGGCCGTGGAGGGAGTTACGGTGGGGCAGGGAGGCGGGGAGGGGGAGGGGCGGGGTGGAGGGTGCGAAAAACAGGCATATGGATCATTGCAGGTAAGTACACAATTTAATTAATAAAACGAAATTCGTAGCGCGCACTGCATGGCAAAAAGCAATGCTGTGCTCGCTACGAATTTCGTTTTATTAATTAAATTGTGTACTTACCTGCAATGATCCATATGCCTGTTTTTCGCACCCTCCACCCCGCCCCTCCCCCTCCCCGCCTCCCTGCCCCACCGTAACTCCCTCCACGGCCCGCGGATGCAAGATTGTGTTCTGGTAAAACAAGCTGCTTTACACTCCTGGACTAAGCCTGAAGGCTGTTCTCCACAGCTACCACTTAGAGAGCGTTCTAAGGTTGTCTAAGACCACTAAAATCACAATAAGAGTTGAGTGGATCAGTGCAAGGTGTCCACTTACATAAGTGTTTATCATATACTGAGCCAGCCTCTCACAGATTCAATTTAAGAAAATGTTTTAAAGCAATCTGTTAATCCCTTTAGGATGTCATATCATGACATCAGAAGAAACTGTGTTCATAGTTATATATATGACTCTTAGGAAAAAGAGAGAATACATTGTAAAACACAGGTGTATGACTTTTTCTGAAATTTATATTGTACAGTCTAACAAATTATAAACTAGTTGGGGTTCACAAGTTAATGGAACTACAGTCCTTTTCTACATTAGTGAGTTATATGCCAATAAATGTTAAAATCCACTTTCAAAAAAATATAGTACACTAATATGTCTCTCACAGAGGTACTAGACTTGAAAACCTAAATTTAACAGTGACTAAAGAGAAAATTGAATTAGGTGTCAATGTTTCTGTCTCCATTGCTGGGTGGTTTTGTGAAAACTGAGGACTCCCTGATTCTTGAGTGAAATGATTCAGGTCAGTAAGTGGTATCTTTGTTGGACAATTGTGCAAACTAATCATACCTTATACCTTACTCGAAGTATGATAGGTTTGCATACTTCTCCAACAAAGAAACCACTTACACATCAGAGTAATTTCTCCTACCAATCATTTTACTCATCAATCACAGGGTCTGTCTGTGCAATGAGTTCCATTGAGAAGTCAGGTACCTTGAGCACTGGTCCTGTGCACATGGCTTCCTTCAATGTATCAAAAGCGTACTGGCGCTCCTCCATCCAGACCACCTTCAGAGGCAGCTCCTTGGAAGTTAACCCAAGCCAGGGTGATCTAAATCTTGGGGTGATGGGGTTGTATCTTTTCCCTACTAACTTAGTGGCCTAAGAAAGTCATATATTCCTACCCTATTGTACACTTACTGAACTTGATAGTCAGACCTGTTTTCTGATGTTTCTGCAGGTAGAACAGGTTGTCTGCCCAGCTGAAGACCGCAATGTCATCTAGATAGGTGACACTAAAGGTCTCCTTCTCAGCCAGAATCTGGTTGACAAACCTTCAAAAGGTATACAGAAAAACGAGAGGACCCAACCTTACTTTTAGGGAACATTTTGTTCCTTCACAGGTATTTGACAGAGTAAGCAGGGGTCTTAACGAATATGAAGAAGTCACTAGACAAATGGCCTGACTACATAATGGTTAACTGTGTCTGGCAATGTATACTCCATGTATTGCTGCTGTTATTACCTGTTTCCATTGATATATATAGAAGTACCTGGACAGTTTCAACATACGATATTGTTGCTCATCCTGCTTGGATCACAGGGCTCTGTGATCCTCTGTCAAGGCTTTGCATCGGTCATTGATATTTACTTGATTATGTACACTATCATCTGTTTTTAATCACCGATTAACGTTTGTCAGGAGCTTGACTTGTAAATGCAACATCACATACTCTGTGAGCATGCCTCCGGTTCAATGATCGAGTGTTTAACTATGCACTTAAACTATCTCAGTATTTTAGATTATTATTGTCGTTTTGTTATTTTATGTAATTTGAGATTTTGTCTTGTATTCTGTGTCAGATGTAAACCTTTGGGCACGTAGTTTTCAACCTCTTTTTCGGCACGCTAGCCGCTAACTCCTATGTCACAAGCCCGACTGCTATTTTGGCAGCGCGTATTTTAAGGACTTTTATTTTGACGTTCGAGCCACGCGGCACATCTTTCACTGGCGTGCACGCCACTCGTGTGGAGTATATCAGCTACAACGCGTTAGCCCTTGGGCTGTCTACTGTGCCGGCATACCGTTAGGAGGCAGACTATCATTTGTAAAGGTACGAGGAGGTAGTGGCTGTGTGTGTTTTTTAGCGGTGATTAATGGGACATGATCTACTTATGGAGGCATCTTGTTACTACGTGATAGGCATTAGTTAATCAGTACCTCCGGTTTTGATTTTTCAGACCCACACCATGAAATCGAGGACCAGGTGTGTTTGCTAAATCAATTCATCTCCGTGGTTGCCTTAATCAACTTTCACCTACTGGTGAGTGATATTGGATTGTAGGAGCTTATATGTTATATGTTATTTTATGTGATGTTTTGTATGATGGACACTAGTCTCATTGTGTCCACATGTTTGTTTCTAGCGATTGGGATACATTTCACTTTGTGACCTCTCCATTCATGGATGAGACATAGACCATTTGATTAATTTTGGAACATTGGAGTACACCATTGATTGGTGAGTGCAGTTTGTTTTTACTTTTTGGACACAACACCAAGGAATTGCGTTTTTTCTGTCTTTATTTGGCCAACCTCATTACTGGGGCGTTTTCTTACTGAAGTCTAGGTAAGATACCCAACCCTTTGACTGGGTGTTCTGAGTGTTTTTACTCCATAGACCTTGGTTGTCTGATTCTTGGTATGGGTTTTTTCCCCCCAGGTCCTTCCCCTCCCTCAACCTTCGTCCTGAGGAAGACCCGTAGCTGAGGTGTTGATCCTCCCTCTGTAGAGTAAGGGTCGAAACGTCGACGATCTCCCCCCAAATTGTGATGCCTGCACCCCTTTTCCCCGTCCTCGCCCTGAAAGACTATGAACAAATCGTATGATTGATATACGTGGGGCAGGCTCAACACTAAGGGAATAGTACCTTAGCTTCTGTAACCATTGGATTATATTATATTTTTTCATTTATTCTTTTTCTTTCACTTAAGCACGCACTTTTGAACTTTCTACTGCACCTGGCAGAACTCTCCCAACATCTTGTTTTTTATAAATATGTATATATGTATATGAAATAAATTGCGAACTTAATTGCCATACACATCTGTGTTTAAATTATAATTTGTTGTGTTTTGGGTATCATCCATAAAACTGTAAGCGCATTTGGTTTTCTCTGTTGCTCTTTCTCCTTATTTTTCAGGATTAAATCCAAAGAACCTACTCAGATTCATAATGAATAGTGCATTTAAATGTGTTGAATAAATTGTGTCTAGGACCACTTTGTTTTCTATACCTTCACAGGGGAAAGCATAAAGATTTCCGTAAAAACCTCACTCCTCAATCCTCGAATTGGAAAAAGTTCTGCATATGTGCCGACTTACAGCATTCCATGATTAGGTTTCTGGGTGTCTGATAGGCCCATTCTTCCTCAAAAAGTACCTCCTCAAAGATGTTGAGGGTTTCTATATGTAGGAGACTTGTACACATGCTCTCCACATCCATTCCCATGTGGTGAGGAGATGTATGTCAGGGTTGTAATGTAGATCTTTCAGTAGGTTCAGCACTGCAAGTGATGATCAAGGAGGGCACAGTCTACCACCCCTACGGGGCCATAAGGTGACACATTCTCCCAATCCTCCAGGTACTTTCCCCATCACAATAGTCTGCAAGCTGGAATCCTATTGACATCGGCTTGAACCCAATCTAATCCCTGTAATCATATCAGCTCCTTGGGTCTAACGCGATCATACTTTCCTTTTTCCCTTCAGTCGAAATATTGGTGAAGGACATATGCCAAATATTTCAGTGGAAACACATTTCCTCCTCCTTCCTCCAACAGGACTGAATCAGAAATAGTCATGATCTCTCCACTTCCGGGATTATCCTGAAGAGTCCCAACAGGGGAGGCCATCTTTAGGAGTTTAACGCTCCTGTTTTCTCATGCATAAAGTGAGGACATGTACGCCCTCATGGGTGTTTTTTTTTAGGAGCCGCTTCAGGAACAGACAAGCTGTGGTTCCCGAGCTGCAGCAGAATAGGTGAATTAGCGAAGTACGGCCTTGACGAGGTGAGTTTCTTGAAACCCCATTCCCACAACGCCACCTTAACAGCAAGAAGCAGGCATTTATTTCGAATCCACTAACTTACAAAATGATATTTCTAAATGGAGTGTGACTACAGACCCTACTTCCCGCCAGTGAAACCATGAAGCGAGGGCTTCATACCAAATATGTACGTGGAGTGTATGTTGTTGGTTTTTTCTGTCGAGAAATACCTCAATACATATGTGATATTATTACTCACTAGACATGCCACTTGTAATAACTATTACATGTGTAGTCAAGTCACAATTGGTTCGTCTCTTCACCCAGGAGGTGCACACAGGATAATCTGGAAATCTGGAATGCTCATTGACAGGGGCAATACCGTCATGGGAAAATGTAATTATTGTTCTTTTACTTTCTATCTTTTGAGAATCATTAAGAATACAAGCCCAGGTAGTATGAAATATATTTGCACCATACTTAGTATTTCCGAATGAATGTTGTGATTAATATATAACTGTAGGAGTGGAATTAGGTATCAGACTATTATTACACTAGGTCCTGAAGAATAGCTGAGAGGGGAAGGCTAGAAACATGTCGACCATTAGGGATTCAGAACATTAAATCCATGAATGCTAATCTCTCCCCTGTTTTTTAACCATACCGACTAGGGGTCGGAATAAAGTAGTCATTACCCACCAGCCAGGCTTTTTTAAGCACCATCCTTTACTTCACTCCTTCCCTGCAGAATCACCTGCCTCTCATAGTCAAAACATAGTGCTCCCATGTAGTTTGTTTGGTCGCAGCTTGCCCCGTTCCGTAGCGGAATGGGAAGGACCCTATGATGAAGCATGCCACCAAGGGGTAACCCTAGTGGGTGAGGGATTTATGGAAAACTTTATGTTTTCCCCTGTGAAGGAAGAAAAACTTCCCTAAAAGAAATGTTGGGTCCTCTTCTTTTCCTGTAAATTACTGTCCTTGGAGGGTGGCCCCAGCCTGCATCCTCTCAGTCCCCCCTTTTTGTATACAACCTCCAAACGGTGACAGGAGCATTCTCTAAGCCAACTGGCATCCCTTGAAACTGGAAATGGCCCTATGAGGTGGAGAATGCATACCTCTCCTCAGCCCCCTCAGTTAAGGCAATCTGTGATTACCTGACATAATTCAAACATATTCAGGAACTTGTCAGCCCTTACCTGGTTGATGAACTTATCATCTCAGGTGGTGGTGTGATTGTCAGTCTTAATGAATGAACAGAGCCCCCTTAAGTCCACACAGAACCGGCATCTGGTGTTGTAACCATGGGGGCCTTTGGTTACAAGTACCACCAGAGCAGACCATGGGCTGATGGAGCTCTCAATCACCCCTGGTTCTAGCATTTTGAAAACCTTATGCTTAATACTGGCCCTCACTTTGTCAGACAGCCTGATAGCTTTGAACCCTCTTTGACAAGACTCAGATACCCATGCACTGGAGTGGCCAAACAGAGAGGACTCGCCTGTAAGCAAAAAGAAGGCATGACAAGCGGATGTCCCTCTTATGCTAATGGTTTTTGGTAGGCCATAATTATGCCCTTCGGGGTGTTGTTGAATCGTTCAACAAGCTTATTTGCCTAGGGTGGTATGTTGTAAAGAATGTGTAAGTTACGATTGTATGACTTAACAACTACTGCCTAAACCACGACTTCTGGAACAATGAAGGCTAAACCACGACCATTACTTAACCACTACATTTTAAACCACTACTCCCTAAACCACGAACAAATAAGATTTAATGAAACTTTCAATTTATGCAATTTTTTTCTAAAATACTAGTTAATATCTGTTTACAAAAAGCAACACTGCCATCTTCTGACATAAACCGGTAAATTCAATGTAAACAAATTTCTTCAACAAACTTAGCTTAATTTGAAACTTAACTATTATGAATGTATTCTTCACGTTATATTTCTAACTATATATTTTTTTTTAATCTTATTTGTGGGGGGAGTACCCCCACACCCCCCATCTAGCCTTTTATACGTTTTCCTAGCATGCGTATTTGTGGGGGGGAAACCCCCCACACCCCCGATCTACCCTCAATCACCTTTTAAAAGCATGTGTCTTATTTCTTCTCGAGTTGTATCCTGTTTGCGTTAGTACGTGGCACTAGCAATACATTTACTCTGTTTTATGTATCTCTGATCTGATAGGCAAGATTCAAATCTTGGGATCAAAGAAGCACAAAAAGGTCTGATGGTTAATGAATGATGGGAAGAGTCATCGCTTGTCTTTTATATACAGGAAGGGATTTATAATGTACAAACATTTTAAATTTAGTGATGATTTAATGTGTGGGAAAGTTAATTTTACCTATTAAATTTATATAACTATAGTAATGTTGTTGGGTTTTATGCACTGTAATCTCAGTCATTATATTCATGTAGCTTGTGATTCTTTGTATTTTAAGTAGCGTGTTATAATTCCATGAATCAAAAAGGATGCAACTCCGGTGTTCTAAAAGTCGTGGTTCCATCCTTCGTTGTTCCCTCGTTCGTGGATGTTACCTTCGTGGTTCAGACCTCTTCGTTGTTCACTCTTCGTTGTTCCGGTAAGTCGTTGTTCATACATCGTGGTTAAGGATGTATCCTGTAAGTTACCGCACACTCATTACGCATGGACTTCATATAGGCAGACCTTCGTCTGACACCACGTCCTTGCGGAAGCCTACCCGGGTAAATATCTCCATCAGTGCCATGGCCACCTTGGGTGCAGCACCATCCTCGGAGGAATGGCCTCAGGGCATGGTGTGTCAGGGTCCACAAAGACCAATATAAAACTTTTGCCATGGTACTAGGGGACCAAAAACACATGGGTTATTCCAGGCTCAGGAACTTTAGGCTCCATTTACAAGAGATCATTCTCCCAATAGATCTGGTGACCACCATAAGAGTCACCAGCTACCTGGTCCTCAGACTGTTGACTTAGACCCTCAAGATTAGGGTCCTCTTTCTGCACTTTGCAGGAATCTGCCTGGATGGCCCCCTTTCAGTCTACCTATAGGCCAGCTTGGATAGGTACCCCAGGGAAACAACATCATCCCTGTATGTTCTGTAATCTGAACACTAATTCTACAATCTTTATATTATGTGTCCATAAAAATAGAAACAGCATTCCAGGCCAAATTTGACATTCATCACATAATACCTAGATAAGAAATGTGATTAATCTATCAGTCTTATTTTTTAACTATTCTCTTCTGAAAATTATTCAGATTCTTATCTCTAATTTCATAGTTCTTATACTTTACACATGCACAACTTTGTACTTTCTCTGATCTGAGGTATGACACAATAAGGCTCATAATTTCATACATCGGTTTTAAAAATAACAGACAACTCAACACACACCTTGATTCTTCTAACCATTTTGTTTTTTATTATTTGTGTTTTTGAGGGAAAAAATATGTTGTTCACTATATTTAGTGGTCCAATACTAAAGATCTTGTCCATTCAGTGATGAAATTCATATTCTTCACTGATAAGATTATTTTACTTGATTACACATTTAATCCATATGAGTAATATTTAATTGTCTTAGTTCTTCATTACAACTAGCTGTAGGAAAGAACACCTTTTTGATATGGTCACCCCCACTTTTTGCCTGGTATTCAATGCAATTTTGACAGGAGTACCCTGGGTTCCTACTAACCAGGTTCCTGGTGCCAGTGCTCTTTACCTAAAACAAGGTCACTGTGCAATTGTACTCCAATTGTCAAGACCTTTTAACACCTCTGTAAGTCCCTAGTAAATTGTACCCCTGGTATGTAGGGCATGGGCACTAAAGAGGGCACTGCAGGGCTGCTGCTTGTATTGAGCCTCCCTAAGGGACCCACTTCTAAACTCATGTCGACTGCCATTGCAGGCTGTGAGAAATGGTGCAGACAAAAGTGAAAACACGACATGTCAGATCTCCTGTGTGCCATGCCTGCTGACATTGCATGCAATATATGTAAGTTGCCCCTACATCTGGCCTTATAGCCCTAAGGCAACATGCATTATATTACATGTGAGGACATACCTGCAAGACCAGATATGCCCCTGTGCTGTCAAGTTTCACTGCAAGATAGTACAAATGAACATGGAAGCCATCTTAAGTATGTGTACTCGGCATTGGTTGTCAGGATCTTGCTAAAATGATATACAGCACATCCTGGGGCAAGGGTAATAGGATGTGGAAACATATCACTGAATGCAATAAATGGAGGTTGAGCTGGCAGCGCTGGAAACTCAAGATGTCTGCCAGCTCAGCCGCTCCTGCAGAGCACTAGTTTCTCACTCTAATCAGAAATGAAATGTGAAACGAGTGCAGTCAAACAAACACGCACTTCACCTGAGAAAAATCATGAGGAAGTAGCATTTTCCCTTAAGCTAGTTAGTCAGGGTAGTCGCATTGGCCTCGTCGTTTTGCTTCTATGGTTTCTGGACTGGTAAGCATATTCTCTTCTGGTGCTAGTCTTATTCATCTGAGCAGGCACGGAATAATACTGGGTAGTGTCTCGTCTGGGAGTCTGTCCCCTCTCAACTCCGTGGAAGGAGCTTGTTTGGTTATTTCCTTGACTAAAGTCTCTCTGCACTTTCATGAGGGAAAGAACAAAATCTCTTCCTTGAGTTATAACTATTATTCCCTTAGCTGAGAGACATTACGGTAGCCATAGGAACTTGTGAAGAACAGCAATAATCCTGTGCATTTTGAGTTTTATAGTCCGCAGTATTACCTAAGTAAAATCTCCTTAACTAAGCAATATTTCAAGTCCACAAGAAACTTTAATGACATGTAATGTATCTCAGAACAAGAAGATTACAGCAAACTCAAGAAATGAAAAAAAGACTCAAGAAAGAGAACTAATTAAAAAAACTATTACCTGCATGAACAGACAATCATGTGAATATCGTTTGGCCTTTAGTCACGCAAGTAGAATGTAAAAAGAAAAGATACTGAGTATATTCTCATGATAATAGAATCTGCATGAATAATTCTTCAATCAAAAAGAAAATATATCAGATAATCAAAAGAATCTTATGTGAAAGAAGGCATAGAAGAGAAGCAATAGCCTTAATTGTTTTGGGTATGATAAGAAAGATTAAGAATATTTTAGCAAGTTAGATTGTTAATGCTAGAGGAGGATTACACATGCTCTGTTTCTTTCTTGCAGTGCCTACCAGCATCGCAGAAGGGTGCCGATAGAGAGAAAACGTAATTGAGAATAGGAGATAACCTTACTGGAGAAGAACCATAATTACCAGGCTTTCTCTTCTTATCTGCCCATCCCCTTTACCCCCTTGGAACTTGGATTACTTAAGGCATTTAACCTGGTGGTTGGTGTTCCGGGAGGGGCATTAGGAACACACGTCTTTCTGCTTCAGCACAAGCCTGTTCAAGTAAGTTCTTGAAACTGGTCAAGTTCCCCAGCTATATGATGGCTTCACTGAAACCTATGGTGTTTGGTATCAAACACCTAATCTTAATAAATCCATACTGATGCCAGCAGTGGATATATTAAGATATGCACCTTAGAGGTTCCCCCTGAAACCCCACTAGCCTATTAGTGTGCTGGCTGACTGGTATCTTCCAGCCTACCACCAGGAGGTCAGATTCTGTACTGTCAAAGGTCAGAAATATTGCCTGATCTGACAGAAGGTGTGTACACATCTCCCAGCAAGATGGCTATGAATCTTCTTACCAAGGATTCAAAGCCTCTGCTGCCTTTGATATGTGACCGGACTTCCCCCAGACCTGTCAAATTCCAGGAGTCCCCTAGATCACTGCCCTGCCCTCTTCCTGAGGCCCATCTGGTACCAGGACATGCAAGGAATTACATATACAACTAGGCGTGGTACACTACCAGTCCAGTCAGAACTCTAAGGTGGGCTGCCTAATGTGCCTAATAAAAAAATGGTTTCACCATTTTGATTTTGGTGAAAGTAGGATTTTCGGGACAGGGTAATGCCCACTCCTGACAGGAATGGGTCGCATAGGGGGTATAGTGACCCCATTGGCTACGACTCTTTACTCCCCTTTACACCTATAAATTTAGTTTTTAGATGGCCTCCTAAAACCAGGAACTCAGTATGTTCCAACTGAAGAAAAAAAAGGTCAAAGAAGATCCTGCAGCTGTGCATCCTTCAAAATCCTCAGAGAGTCTCCAGCACTTCGCCAAGCCATCAGCGTCTACCTTGAAGTGGAGGAGTCACTTCCCTGCCCCCTGAGGGCACGAACTGCTATGTCTGGTTCACTGATCTCTTCTTCACTGTGTGTCACCAATGAAGCAGCAACCAAGAAAGAGGTCAACATGCTCCAAGAGGTCTGATCCATCTCACCAGTAAGTGAGAAAAGGACAGGACCAACCAGAGCCTCCCTGCACCAATTCTTGGGGTAATTTACCCCTTGCATCAACCAAAGCTTGTTTGAGTCCAATTCTGACTCCAACGCTGCTAAGACTGACCAGCCAATGAGGGACGCCAGCAACGCAGAGACCAGCACAGAGAGTGGCAAAGCTGCCTTGTGTTGTCCCCTTTGCATGTCTAACCAAGAACCGTATGTGTCTTTGATGCACAAGCAGCAGCCAAAAAAATAAAACTCTGCGCCTGAGCTCTTCGGCCTGGGTCCATGACAACTGACTGTGATCTCCTGCCCCCAGTTGTGAGATCCCAAACTTGTCCACAATTCCCTTCTACAGCCTGTTTCTAGGTGGCCCTCTTCTTTGCCTATGTTGTAGCGTGCAAGGCTACCAAGCTGCCCAGCACTACAGATGGACTCTCCAGGGAAGATAAACTTGAACTGCTTATGGTACTTTGGACCTGGGCCCTCTATCACCTTAAGTCCCGAAGGGGACGCCAGAGAATCGTTTGCAAATACCCGTATGCAGTATATGCCTTTTTCTCCATAGGAAATCATTACTGAATGAATGAAGTCATTTGTAAAGCGCTGGCTATCACTCCAAAGGAGCATCTTGGCGCTGCAAGCGGGTAAGCTGAGTGTCAAGGAGTGTGGTCTCTGATGGCGCCATTATCAGATGAGAGATATAGCCAGACTATCTGGTGCTGCAAAGATCCAGGTTTTCAGTCTTTTCTTAAACATGGACTCCAACTGTGTGAGTCTCAATTGGGTGGGTAGTTGGTTCCATGCTTTTGTTCCCAGGACTGCCATAGACTTTCCTCCTCTGGACGTCAGACGGAAATGTGGGGGTACTAACAGATATTCCATGGAAGATCTCAGGCTGTGTGCAGGTACATAAGCTTTTATTCTAGTCCTGAGGTATTTGGGACCATTTTGTTTTACAGCCCTGAAGGTTATTACCAGGATCTTGAAGAGAATCCTCTTGTGTATTGGCAGCCAGTGGAGAATTTGGAGGGCCTCAGAGGTAGATGACCCCCGTGATAGATTCAGTAGCATTCAGGCTGCTGCGTTTTTAACAGTCTGCAGCTTTTTCAGAGTACTCCTCTTTACTCCTGCATAGATACTTTTACAGTAGTCTAGGAGTGATAAGATCAAAGCCACTGCCACTGTCTTACGAGCTGTAGCTGGAAGGAGGTCAAATAATTTTAAAAGAGTTTTTATCCAATGAAAGCAGGCTCCTGCCACCAACTGTGCCTGCTGGTGAAAGGAGAGGGATGTAACAAATCTGACCCCTAGGTTCTTAACAGTATCCACTGTATTAGGGGGAGGGCTGTATCAGTTGGCCACCGTAGTTTGGGCATGAAGATGTTACATTTTCCTAGCAGCATAATCTCTGTCTTTTTGCTGTTGCACTTGCGTAAAAAACACATTTAAGTGGTATTTTACTTACTTGCAAAAATTAATAAACTGAAAAGTGTTTGCCCAATTGTGAAGTTCTTGATAAGATAAAGATAAAAACAATACATCATCATAATTAATAATATTAAGAAGAACAGTATACACGATATCAGCATAGGCCAGGAATTTAGAATAACCAAGATTCATATGATCATTTTCTTACATAAATAAAAAATACTTTTAAAAAATGCCGCAACAGAAGCCACTGAGAAAATGTCCTCCAAGAGTTGTATGGCAAGAAAAGCAGGGCGACACTGTCTCATATTCATATATGTCAAAATAGGCATAATCCATCTTTTCCTAGATGTAACATAAAATTTACAGAAAAAGAGAATATGTATATCCGATTGCGCAGAAACGTTATCACACGGACATTTACACATTTCCCTAGACCAATCATTTGTAGCAGGAAAGCTCATCAGTCTATACAAGATACCAAACCTAAATCTAATCAGCAAGAACCTTTCTTGTTCTTTCATATGAAGGTTTAGGTAAGGCTGGATTATCCTTGATTTAACTATTATTAGATGGGCAGTGACAGTCTTTTTCGGGGATTCAATTCTTTCTCTTTGGTTTTCTAGGAAGTTTAAACTTAGATGTTTCAGTGCTTTCCTAGAGATATCTAACATTGATAGGGGATCAGTAAAATATTCCGGGTGCTTGATATTCTCGCAAAACGCCTTTATATAACACAGCCATTTTATCTTTTTTCCCCCATCTAATTTCAGTACATCCCCCAAGATGAGATGATTTAGATGACATTTCTCATTTGTCCATACACGATGCCATAAAAGAATCGGTTGTAGTTTAAGTAAATCTTCCAAATAGGGGATACCCAGTTCTAAATGGCAGGTGTAACTAGACGTACTCTTTGGAAGAGCTAAAAGATATCGTAGGAAAACATTTTCGGTGATTTGTAAACTGCTAACATTTGAATCGCCCCATATTCCTGCCCCATATAATGCCACCGAGACACAACTTGCTCTGTATATGTATAAAAGCTCTTTAACTGGCTTTATGCCCATCTTCTTGCTAAAAGACCTAAGGGCCATTATAGATTTAGAAAATAATAAATTCCTGGCTTGAATCGCAGAACTCCATTTACCAGTTCGATCGAACAAGATCCCGAGATAAACGAAAGTTGGTGTATGTTGTAAAGGGGTTGAACCTATGAACATAGTTTTTTCTTATAGCTCGTATTAGCACCACAGTTCATAGCAAAAGTCTTAGTACAGTTTATTTGTAGATCGAGTTTAGCCATGAAGGAACTAAAAGAAGAAATCATGGTCTGCATGGCTATGGGAGTTTGTGCCATAAGAACCGCATCATCTGCGTAAATGAGAGCAGGTATACGGCGGGCTGAGGCAGTAGGCATATCATTACAATCCTGTAATAATGTGGCCTCCAAGTTATTTATGTAAATAGAAAATAAAAATGGGGCAAGGACACACCCTTGCCTCACGCCCCTCGCAACACTAAACTTTCTTGTACACTCCCCATTTTTTCCGTATCTGACCATTGCACTGGCCCCATTATACAACTCCCTCAGAAATGTAATAATGTTTACATCCACTCTTAATTTGATTAAAATATTCCATAGTTTCCCATGATTTACAAAATCAAAAGCAGATGTCAAATCTAAAAAAGTTAGAAAAAGTCTTCCACCCTTTGCCGTGGTATACTTCTCGATCAGTATTGATAGATTAAGGGCCTGCTCGATGGTACCGACCCCTTCGCGAAAACCATATTGAAGATCACTAATAATATGGTGTTCCTCTGCCCAGAAGTGTAATCTGTATAGGATGACTCTGCCAATTATTTTTATGGTAGAGTCGAACAGAGATATGGGCCGATAGCAAGCACAGTTCGCTCTGTCTCCGTTTTTAAAAATCGGGACAATGATCGACGTGTACCAAGTACCCAGCAGACCTGTGGAACATGCGGCGTTAAAAGTTCTAGTGAGCAGAGGTGCCCAAAGCAGAATATCTTTCTTAAAAATATCCACAGGGACACCATCAGGGCCTGGAGCCTTACCCCCTAGACTAGAGTTGATACCCTTAATTACTTCCTCCAAGGAAAAGTTAAGATGCAGCCCATCTATACCCTTCCCCTTACACATGGGCTCACTCACTGAGTCATTTACAGTTGCAGCTGGACAAAAAAGTGCTTCAAAGTGCTTGACCCATTCATCCTCAGTGACGGCTATCTCCATACGAGCCTTTGTATTGTCCTTAAAGAAGGGAGCATTCACTGCCCTCCAAAAGGTCGTCATATCCTTGGTTTCTGAGGCGTCCATAATGGCTGTCCAGGCTTCCTTTCTCAGCAACCGTTTTTGATCATTTAGTGCCTTTTTGTAATCCTTGCGTAAAGACCTTATCAAGGGCGGGTTTCTGGTTTGCTTATGTAAGGCCAATTTTAGTTGTTTATGAGCTTTGCTACAAGCTGATGAAAACCAGCCTCTAGATTTCCTTTGGGTGATCTTATCCTTAACGTTTACCCAAAGAACTCGTTTTATACAGGAAATGATTTCGCTGAAATTACTTATAATATCAGCGCCATCAGATGCCTGGTCCAAGCAAACAGAAAAATTGGTACTGCATAAATTAATTAGATTACTAAGGAACTCCTCAGGAACCACCCTGGTCCATTTTAAGGCATAACCATTTTTCCTGATAATTTTTAAATTTTTAGAGAAAACCTCAGCTCTATTATGGACTATTGAAAGTGGGTCCATTAACTCAATCCTTATAGGAAAATGATCACTTAACGCGGAGTTTAAAACATTATAACTTGAGATACAATCCCTATAACTCGAAGAAATAAGGATGAAATCAATTATAGACAGTAAACCTCTCCCATTAAAAGTTGGGGTGAATTGGGTCGCAGTATGACATAGTTCATTTGAAAACCCTAGATCATGGTTAAACAGTTAAACATGATCTCATTTAGAGCGTTCCCTGTTGATGTATGTTCAAAGTGTGTAGGGGTGGTGTCCCTATCAGTTGTTAAACCGCAATTTCCGGTTCCTGATCTTTCGCACAGGGAACAATTAAAATCGCCACCCCATATGACAATGAACTGTTTATGGGAACTGTTGTTTATGCTGTTGAGTATCTTATTAAGGGTTTTAAGCACCACTGATGTATCTGCTGCTGGAATGTTATTATAAAAATTAACTATTAATATGCAGGCTGAATTGTTAAAGTGTAACCCAACAATATGATAAAAACAATTATAGGAATACAGCGCAATTTTATTACAGATAAGGCAATTGGAAATATACATACATAAACCCCCTTTTGCTCTCCCATGTACAGACGCTACGGCAGGAATAGATATAGTTTTAAAGCTGCATATGTGATATTCTTTCTCTGCCCAAGTTTCTTGTAAGCATATGACATCGCATTTATCAATAAAATGTTTCCAATCAGGGTTATCTAATTTTGCCTTAAGACCAGCAATATTCCAAAATGTGATAGACCATTGTTTACGGGACCTTTGATTTGGCCTTGGGTTATCACACACCGTACTGTCTATCGAGATTTCAGTAAATCCCCCCCCCTGCATTTTCATCGCCGATAATTATTTCATGTAAATTATTTGATGGGCCGAGCTCATTTGGTGTCCTACCGGAATTTTCTCGACCTGGATCAGTACATTTTGCACCCTTTTCCTCATTTGATATCACTTCCATTATCAATTCATCACCCTGAGTAGCTTGATGGGGAATCCCCAATACAGAGTTACCTGCCTCCACTAAGGAAAGGGGTTTTGACGTGTGTTCACAAACAAATCTCTCTTTAGGAATAATTGGAATCAGTCATTCATTTGCATCCATACCAGTTAAAGGATGAAACAAATTGTATAATGGAATGTTCCAATATTCCTTTGGGCCTGTGGGGTAATAGTTGTTATCGATTGGGATTGGATTCCTGTTTGCGTATTTGGGCGGGAAAAAAGGGATAACATTTTTATTATGGTAAGTAGGGACGACAAAATTCGGGATTTGTTTAGAGCGATAAGGGACATCAAAACCGTGCCCCCCTTGGAGGTTTATTCGGGGGCATCATCATAGTTTCTGGGTAAAAATAAGTCAAATTTCTGGATGATACTCCTCCATCACTTCTCCCTGGAAACCAGTCACTAATATATGTGACCACTCTATGGTCCCTAAAATTTACAATATTCAAATCACCTTCTATATCTTTTGGGCATAGACCCACCCAATAACACCTTCTCACTGAGACAATATCTCCATTCAGATGTAATGGTAACGGTCTGTTTTTGCGCAGCCAGTGGATGACTTTGTTTTTTAAGCTAATGTTGGATTCTACGTTTCCCACTGGCACGGCTGGGACGCCTGTTAAGATGATGACATAGTTAGATGAATCCGGGGGCAGGTCTACTCTATTTCTAAAATTAAGTTTTTCTCTGGCCGTATAAGTTGCCTTAGTGGGAGGATCAATACTGGTATGGACAGATTTTGGTGCACCTGATTGGATCTTTTCTCTGCTTGTACCTTTTGTAGCTGTAGTGACTATTGTGCCTACTGATTTGATGGAGTTTATATCAGCAGACGTGTTGTTGGATCTAGGGGTAGTAGCTGTATGTTGCCTCCATAGGTTGTTGGTAAGTTGTTTAATTATAGGGCGAGGTTCAGTTGGGATAATTGGATTGGAGTTTTCAATCCGGGTAGACTCCGACAGAAGACGATCCATTTTATCACCCAGCCTTTTTAGTCTCTCAGTAAGTGGGAGTATGAGAGCCTTTAAAAGACTTTCAATTGCCTCCAAAAGCCCTTTATTGAAAGACGATTTCCAATCTACAGCCGATTGCCCCATTTGATCCTCCTTCCCCACTACATTAAGTGAATTATGTTTAGGTTCCGTTACATGTGGTGCCTTCCATAAATTTCCAACCCCCTTTTTTACCCCGCCCTTTCTCCTTCTTTTCCTTAGTGGGGAGCGTACTGCTCCTCTATTCTCCTTACTTGGTGGGTTGTCATGTGCTGTGCTGGTTACAACAGACGGTTGAGAATCCAGCAACATGACTGCCTCAATTTGAGTCTTTGGCACAGGAGAAGAAATATTTCTGATAGAGTGGGTGGCTGAGTCTAAAGGTAAAGGGGTATTTAAATCTATGAGATTGTTGGATATGTCTGTTGACTCACTAGTATTACAGTCTAAAATTACTTCCATGTCATCTAGTATTGGCAGAATGTCTTGAAAAATTAGTGGGATATTTTCTGTGTTGAACAATTCTGCATCTGTATCGGAGGGCGTAATATTGTGTAATACTGTGCTCATAGCGGCCTTCTCGGGAATAGGGAGTGACTGTTTCTTAAAGAGCTCAATAGAGAGACGGCGCTCAGCCCGCTTCTCTGCTAATGCTATCTCCTTATCAATATCTCTTGTGGCTCTAGCAAAGTATTTATCTATTGGGCCAAGTATGGATACACCTACACTACTGGGTAGGGAATTTAGAGCAGGGATAGACATCCTTAAGTTAAAAATCTAAAATAATAAGTTATAACATGAATTCTAGACAATAAGGGAGTATAAAAATAACAACCAGGTCAATTGCAGTAACAGTCAAGAATACTTATGTATCGTAGCTTACTGTCATATAGTTCAAAGTGGGGAGGACTAGATCCGGAGCAATACAGTGGTAGTCAGGGGTTGGCCCAGCCCAGCCACCTTTGGCCACTGACGGCCACAGACGGTCCCGTCCTTGTCCCGGGCTTCTCCCGGGCTTCTCCCGGTCGCTCCCGCGCAGCGGGACTGGCAGAATACTGTTATAGGTTTTAAGCCCGAGGGAAGGCGTAGGCAGGGAGAGCGGCCCAGGTGCTGCTAATCCGGGCAGGCGGGCGGGCGCTCCTGGGAATTGGAGTCCCGAGCCCGCTACACGCTCGCAGCCCTGCCTACAAACCCTCTGCCTCAAGACACAGTACAAAGTTCTCCAATAACGGAGGCTTCAGAACCGGCGATGCACCCCACACGAAGCGGGACCCGCAAAGCGGGTTCCGCGAGCAGTAGCAGTGAAAATCCAGGGTCCACGGCTGATGTAATGTGGAATTCAGCAGAGCGTCCCAAGTTATTGGCAAATACAGGGCTTTTTAAACTTGATGGTGGGCAGGCGCAGGCAGGGAGAGCGGCCCAGGTGCTGCTCATCCGGGCAGGCGGGCGGGCGCTCCTGGGAATTGGAGTCCCGAGCCCGTTACAAGCTCGCAGCCCTGCCTACAAACCCTCTGCCTCAAGACACAGTACAAAGTTCTCCAATAACGGAGGCTTCAAAACCGGCGATGCACCCCACACGAAGCGGGACCCGCGAGCAGTAGCAGGGAAAATCCAAGGTCCACGGCTGATGTGATGTGGAATTCAGCAGAGCGTCCCAAGTTATTGGCAAATGCAGGGCTTTTTAAACTTGATGGTGGGCAGGCGCAGGCAGGGAGAGCGGCCAGGTGCTGCTAATCCGGGCAGGCGGGCGGGCGCTCCTGGGAATTGGAGTCCCGAGCCCGCTACACGCTCTCAGCCCTGCCTACAAACCCTCTGCCTCAAGACACAGTACAAAGTTCTCCAATAACGGAGGCTTCAAAACCGGCGATGCACCCCACATGAAGCGGGACCCGTGAAGCGGGTTCCGCGAGCAGTAGCAGGGAAAATCCAAGGTCCACGGCTGATGTGGTGTGGAATTCAGCAGTCATGTTATAGTCAATAGATGTTGCTCTATCTCCCTGCATGAATGAGCACTGACTTCAACATATTTGTGTTTGTGAGTTAAATGTTAATAAATGATACAACATTTTTCAAATACAAACTTCCTGTCCTTTCTGTACATCTAATACATTGCTGCATTCAAAGATAATTAATTAGTAATATTAGAAGATAATTAACAGCATAAACTGTAATAGAATGCACAATGTTGACTGAACAGTAAAAATATAATACATACAAAAGAGTGTTTTCACAGACTCACTTATTTCAGGAAGTTTAAAAGCAAAAATTAGAAACATTTTCAAGTACATATTCAGCTTGTTGTGCATGAGAATTAAAGATTCTAAAGATGTTTTTTTCTTGCAGCATACACCCACCCAATACAGGAACATACTGTGAGATTGGAGAATATTTCTATTTCTTTGGTTGAACTCTTCGAACTTCACAAGTGGCTGTTCAGGGAAGAAGGTTTAGGGCCCGGTTACGAGTTTAGTGGTCCATTGAACTGCTGAACTCCTGATGGTGGCCCCTGGTCCATCAGACTTGTGGTCCACCCACCATATTAAGAGTACGGTGGGACCGCCACAGGACTGCTGCTACTACCAGCATCCTTAATCCTGTGGCGGTCTAGCATCAGTCTGAGGCCATAATATCCTAGTGGTGCAGTTGCTGCACCACCAAGCACATTATGAGTTTCCTCACTGCCCTCTTTTTCATTGTGGTGAGTCTGCCATGCAAAGGGTGGTGATGAGGTAACTTAGGGGGCCCTATGGGCCTCCTGGTGCCATGGTGCATGGGGGTGAATGCAGGGGAGCACATGGTGTGACCCCTTGTCTTTTTGCACCCCAATTCCTGCACAGCATGGACTTTACAGCCCATGCCTTGCTGAAACATGCTGTGGCGGGCCATCGGCGCTACCTTTCTAAGGCTCTCCTATGAGCCTTTTAAAGGCAGCACCATGGGCCATCTGCCACAGAACCAGCCGCCCGCATTACAACTTGTAATCAAGCAGGCGGGCGGTGGTGGAGTTTCACTGTATGGGAGCATGGTAGTGACGTGCTGTCTTGCTCCCACACCATCAAACTCAAAATTGGGCCCTTAGCTAACTTGCTAAGAGTAGAGTTTTGGTAGAGGACAGCTGTCTGATTAACAATTAATTTTAACACATTTAGCATTAGGCACTACCATGCCAGATGGGAAGTTTTTGTTTCCTGCAGCACATCTTTTTGATTTTAAGTTTGTGGAATCAGTTCTAACTAATCAGCAGAGACACAATAAACATGCATACAGTTGCACCTATCGCTTATATATATAGTTTTACTGAGCCACATCAATGCCACTGTTTTGTTTTAGGAACATATTGTTCTCAAATTTTTGCCTTTTATACCAACAATGCTTTTCACAGCAACTTGGAAAAATGTTTACCTTATTTATGAGAATATATTTTTACCACTAGACAACTATATGTTTTATTAATAATGCATCTCACCCTGGATAGAAAACGAGCGGCTAATATAGTGTTTTATAGCATTTCAGGTATCTTGAACAAGTCGTTTTGGACAAACTTTCCTTTAATCTGACCTTTATTTTTTGTAAATTAAGACATACCACAATAGTGTGAAACCACAGTGGAGAACTGCAAGTTAAGGGAATCAGTAAATAAAAGCCTGGGTTTAAGAGAAGTATTTATTGTGAACGTAAAATGCCGGAGAGGAGGTGGTTGATAGAAGAGATCCATAAAAAACAGAAACGTTTTTGATTAAAATACATTGAGCTCAGTAAAATATTTGTTTTGAGCTTTCAGAAAACAAAGGTGAGAATAATATGCATTTAAATCAAGGAAGGACTGCCAGGAGGCTACCTAATGCTAAGGAAAAATAAGCTCATGTAGGGCTGAAGGCCCCATGGCTGATGTTGTTGTAGTTAGGAACTTTGGGATAGCAAAGGAGATAGAATGATAGTGTATGAAGTTGGTAAGTACTTCAGGTATGATGTACTATTATTCAAGTCACAAAGTTTTTGCAAATTGTGCAACCATTTTCTGTGAATGGAAAAGTATTCCGTAAATGTCCTTATGGACTAATAGTTGAGTTGGCAAAACACTGAATCTCAGGAAGTCACAGAATGACCTGCTAATTATTATTTATTAGGTAGGTCGCAATTCACTCCCGCCAGTGACTGGAATGGTGGCCTAAAGTGGACAAAGCTATTATTGCGACAAAAAAAATCGTTTTTAAGCAAACCGAGTTTCTCAAGGAAACATTTACTCCTTTTCAATATTAATAATATTGAAACCTTTTACGCTTTGAAAAACTTAAAGAGGGCAGTCAGGGGTCCCGTAGATCACTGCCCAACTCTTCCTGAGTCTGCCAACATGATTCTCAAAAAGGAAGGAGTCCTCAGTGTCAGAACTCCTTTTCAGAAGGCGAAGGAGCTTGCAGGGGCTACTGTGCTCCACCATGTGTGTTTATTCCTTTTTCTTCTGATGTCCTGAGGATCCTGAGTAACTCAGCCAAGAACCCCTTCTGTACTTGACTCTCCAAGCAGTCCTTGGTTCCCCCAGGAGGAAGGTGTGGACACAGATTAGTGAACACAGTATCACAACTCAAAATACATGCAGCAGTAAATAATTGTCCTGCCAAAAACTCACTTTTATAAAAAGAGAGAATTGTTTCATGTCTACTGTTTACAACACGAAGGAAGAATACGACATGAACACAGAATTACACAGTCCTCCTCTGAAGTCGGGTCTAGAGTGTCTCTCTGGCGTTTCTCTATCCCACTCAATCGTGGGGTATTGATCGTGCCTATACCACATGAACTATTGGTAACATCCAGAGTATGCCCCATTTGTGGTATGAGTCTCAAGCGTCCATTACAACCCTGATTTAAAGTCAATAGTGTTCCAGCCCACATGCACTTGATTTAGCAGCAAGTTCTATGGGGGATGTCAGGCCCAGAACAAGTCTTACCCAATCCGGCAGAAGTAAAGCATTCAGAGTCCTGGAGTGTGCCCCATCCACAGGCACTTGCAGTGGCTTCTGTGCAAGTCAGGTGAGTCAGCTGCACTCAGATATACCAGCTACACTCAGCAAGTGTATACTCTCTCACTCGCGGTCACACTCTGCAGATATCGAAGGTTTCCTGCAGCTTCTCCTGCTGGGTAAGTGTTTACAGGTTTCAGGTGGATTATGGCTCTGAAGATCCTGGTCTTGGTCCTACTTGGGTTTACGGTGAAACCAGTTGCAGCCCTTATTGCATACAGTGACCTATGGGTAAATATCCACAGACCGGCCAAGTCAACGTGGCAAAATTAGCCAATCAAATATAAGAAGGTATCCCCCTAAAAATAATACTTATAGGTCTGGGTGCAGGGGAAAGAAACACTAAAGACAAAAAGGGGACTCCCACTTGACCTGCATTTCTTCTACTGTGTGAATTAAGTGCAATTCGTTCTGTTACATTTGTAGCAAAATACTACATCTACTTAATTTCTCATAAGATCAAGTTTATTATATTTTTTACCAAAATATTTCATATCCCACATTTGTTGACTGGTAAGCAGTATACAATATTTAAACAGTCTACAAATAAATTTCCAAGAATTCTTTTTATGCATATGACATGACTGTTTTACCAAAAATAGAGATAAGATTTTTTCATTCCTATAAAAGGAAAGAATCAATATTACAAAAGAACTACCCTCATAGCTGATCCTCTCACTGTAACTCCATTCAGACTCAAACACTACCATGTTAAACAATCATACTGATGTCCCAGGAAACTACACATACCTAAGAGCAAGCAACAGCAGAAATACTGGTTGAAATATTGCCCGCTGTAGTATTGAGGGCTAGGACCTGTTTTCCATCAAGAGGGCAACGTACGGTTCTGAACTCTACTCTGGGGAATGGCTGCGGAGCACCACGCCTCCGAGTAGCCACAGGTGCTCCTAGCCCCACCCCCAGCAATGGCGAGTTGTTCCTAGGCATTCATGGCATTCAGGGCTCCTTCTCTGTCCTCCTGCGTACTGTAGAAAACATCAATGGCATTTTTTGGATCCATTTCTCTGCTGAGCGGCTCGAGGTTGTGAAGCAGAGCAGTCTCCGACTTTTGGGCATTCTCTGCGGTGTTTTTCTCCCTCCCTGCTCGGATACTTGAGCGTTCCCTTCTGCGGCACCTGCATGTTTTTGGCAGGCTCCTGAGCCAGTGACAGTGGCAGTGGCAGGTTGGAGGGGAGAAGCGGAAAAAGAGAGACTGGTGCTGCGACTACTGCAAATGTTTGTTCTGGAGTGAGACCAGCGGGAGGCAAGGCTGAGAGAGAGACACAGCCACAGACAGCAGTATTTTGGTGGCCAGCTGAGCAGTTAAAGGGCAAGAAATTGATCACTACTATTTTCTGCTCAGAGACTGTTGCAATAGAAGAGACATAACCCCTTAATCACTGTTTGGGCGTTTGTTTGTCGCATTTAAAAGGCTCCCCCATAGGGCCGAATTGCATTCTGGGAGATTGAGTCCAAGGTGCAGTAGCTCGAAACGGGGAAAATACTTAATACCCACTCAAAGTTAAAACCCGGGGACTTCTAGATAAAGAAGTGAAGGAGGCAAAAGAGGCTGCCCGCCTAGCTGGTATGGGAAATGTTCCCCCCTTACATGGCCTGGATTAAACTTTTGAGAGCTTGGAGGGGGAGGATGGGAACTCCTCGGTTGCAGGGGCAGTCGCAGAACAATCGGCTCAGGCAGAGGGAGTGACCGGGAAGGATGGAGTCGCCATGAGTCCTCTACTGAGTCTTCAAGAAGAAGGTGTACCTGCTTTGAAAAAAAGTGCTAGCGCCTCAAAAGAGATCAAACAATTTTCATTGTTTATTTAACCTCTTCCATGCTCATGACGAGCTGAGCTCATCATGAGGCACGGTGCTCCGGTGCTCATGGAACACTCACACGCGGGGATAATTCCCCTGCTGTGCTGAGCGTTCCATGGGAACGGGTGTAGCTGTAACGAGCTCAGCTCGTCATGAGCACACGAGCGCCGTGCCTCATGACGAGCTGAGCTCGTCATGAGCACCGGGGCTCTGCGCGCGCCCCCCAGCACATTGGGGGAATTACCCCCGCACGGAAGGGGTTAAAAACCTATACTTCCAACATCCTCACCGGGTTGTAGTTTGAACATGTCGGGCACTAAGGACCATCCTGCTATTATGGGACCAAGAGAGTCAATAGTTGGGATTGATGCACCGGAATTGGGGTGCGAAGTTGTCAATCCGGATAATGTACAAGGATCATTAAATACTGTCCCTACTACCATTGACCCCACTACTGGTATGGAGCACTGGTCGTCTGCAATTCTCCAGCATAAGGAAGAAACTGCTCTGTCAACTATCCAGAGTGGGAATTCTGTAGTAAAATTAGCAACTCCAGATAATAAGCTAGCTGGCGATCAGGCGGAAGATCTCGCTAAGCGTCGACACAGTACTTCATCACCCTTGGTCACAACTTTGGCTCTGCCCCTAACTCGCAACAGCAGGAGTCGGTGCAAGGAACTTTATTTCCGGTTGTAAATCTTGTTAGCCCCAATCCTTACCTCAACTTTACTCTTAACCCCCACCAAATTCCTAATTCTGGAGGGGACTTCCAAATGAGTATCAAAGATATGCTTAATCTGATTCTAGAGGAGGTTCGAGACCTGAAGAAAACCCAGAAAGCGGAACTGGCTTTTCTTAATTCACGTCTAGAGAAAATCGAAAGTACAATGGGAAGCTTCCCAGTTAAGCTTCAGGAGGCTGAGGAGAGGATATCAGCCCTGGAAGACCAGTTATCATTGGTCGTGCAGGAGGTTAAAGCAGTAGTCAAAAGCAAGCACACTTTGGAAAACAAACGGAAGAATTGGAGAATCACTCCCGAAGATCGAATCTCCACATAGTAGGTGTTCCAGAGCGACTGGAAGGGTCCCAAATGGTGGAATGGGTGAACACTTTTCTGAAACAAAAAGTCATCCCGAATTCCAAGGTGATCTCACAATCACAAGGGCTCATCGTGTTCCGGCTCACCCATTCCCCAACTCTACACTGCCACGTACTATATTGGTAAACTTTTCTGACTTTTGCATAAAAGAAACTATCCTATCAAAAGGGTAGGTAGGTAATTTTTTCAGACATGTCTTCCGCAGCAGCCCGTCACAGGAAGGAGTTTGTGAAAATTCTTCACTTGTTTAAGGCAAATGGGGCACAGGCTTCTATTGCCCAGCAATCAAAGCTGAGAGTATTGGTGAAGGGCACATTGTTCATGTTCACCGATGTAGATGAAGCCCAGGAATTTTTAAAATAGATTTCCCATGCTCCAAAGGGTTGAGGAAAAGTTATATATATATTCTGTTTGATTATTGTTGTCAGGGCATCGATTATGAATGTTTAGACGGCCAAATAGGGGGCCAAACAGAATGCTAGTACGGAGCTTGGAACTCTTACTAAAGGTCACATTCCTGAGTGGGGGGTTTGGGAGCATCAGGGTGTAATTACATGACACTGAGTATAATAGGGGGAGGAGAAAGTGGGGAGTGTGGTGGAGGGAGGAAGGCCCACTTTACGGGGGGGGCACGGTATGAAAAATGGAAAAGTGAAGCTGGTTATTTTTCAGGTCTGTGTCCATTACTTGCATCTACTACCAAATGACTCTCGGCATGATGGTGGTGCTGTAGAAATTTTAGTTTGATTTTTGATATGGCTAATAGGTTAATGTTAAAAGTCGTTTCGTTTAATGTCAATGGTTTGAATAATAGTAGTAAAAAATGCGGGCAATTGAAATGTGGCTAAAAACTGAAAATCCGGTGGTTATTCTACTACAACCCTCCCCCTAAAGCCGTTCTAAAGAAGATGTACTGGAACTGGATCTCTTGCAAAATCTCCACAGAGTCGAAACATTGTAAATCCACTGCTGACTTTGTGAGGATTAGGGATGTGGTGGCTTATGAAGTGTATCTTGACACTATTTCTAACCCCATAGATCGGGCTTTGTATTTTAAATTTGAGTAGGGATCTTACCTGTAAGCGAACTGACTGCCTGCTGGAAATCCTCCCATCAGTCCTCTCCCTTCTGTGCGACATGCCTAACACGAGTAGAGTCGGTTGCCCACATTTTCTTTGAATGCCTGGCTTACTTAGCGCCGAGGCGGTGCTGGCTCAAACCTTTATGCAGACTATTGGGCACTCGGCAGCATAAAGTGGCGCTACATATTTTAATGTCTGATACACGCACTTTGTTCGTTTGCGGTGTGTCCAAGTTTTTAAAATGGTCTTGGTTAATTCGCTCAAAAAGGCTTTCTTTGTCCAGTTAATGCTTGTTTTAACTGCTATGCAATGTGTTATCTGTGTATATAAGAATGTGCTTGTTTTAAATGTTGCATTTTAAAATTTATTGTACAATGCTTTTATGATATTTTATATATCGAAATAAAGCCTTCATTCATTCATTCATTCATACTACAAGAAACCCATATGCCAATTATGAAACTTCCAGAATTTTCAATGTTTAGATCTTGGGCAGCTTATAGGGGGATTTCCTCGTCCACAGCCTCTCATAGAGGGACTCCATATTTTTGAGTAAAAATCTACATGCTGAGTATGTTAATACTGGTAAGGACCAACAGGGACGTTGGTGTTGGGTGACCTGTTCATTTAGAGAAAGACTCAGACCTTTGACGTTTGTTTGTTTTTATCCTCCGGTGGAATATTGCCCTCAAGCATATGGGGAGTTGTGTCAATCACTGTTACAGGTTCCGGGGGACAAAATAGTAGGGGGGGATTTCAATATGTTAATGAACCCCCTCTTAGATTCCTCAGTGCCGGGGAAAAAACAACCCAAATCAAAGTCTTTTAAGGTCTTGCAGAATTATGCTACAATGTTAGATCTAGGAGATCCTTGGGGAGAAGCATTCCCGTCTGAAACTAAATACACTTGTGGGTCAGGGCGGTTCTGTTCCTCATCTCGGATTGATTTTTTTCTGACTTTTTCTAGCAAAAATGTTTTCATAACAGTTTTTCTGATCACGCAATGCTGGCGCTGGAAATCAATTTCGGCACAAGAGCAAAACTCCCTAAGTGCTGGACTTTAAGTAAACAATACCTCAATGACGAGGATTGGGTGAAGTCAATGGGGTCCGAGATTAAAGAGTTTTTAGTCCAAAATATTCAGTCTGCCGCCATAAATATAGTCTGGGACTCCCTCAAGGCTTATGCACGGGGTTTAATAATTGGAAGGGATGCAATATTCTCAAAAAAAGCGAGATCAGATAAGGAGAAATTGGAAGATAAGATCCAGGTACTCCACGAGGCATTTTTGCCTAATCCCTCCCCCCTAATTAAAACCCAGCTTGATCAGGCCAAACAGGAACTTAGTTCCTTTTACTATACCCAAAGTGAGACCATCCATCAACAGTATTGTCAGAAGACGTATGAGGAGAGTAATTTCACGGGCAGGCTACTGGCGTGGCAGGCCAGAGTGCAGGCGGCAGCAAATCATATTAAAGAATTAATTTGCCTCCTCACTGCCTTGTGTACAGAGGACCCGGTGAAGATCGGGGATATAATGTTTAATCATTACTCTTCTATTTATGGCAGGCTTCAGACGGTGGATGATCATTTATTGGAAAAGTTTCTCCAGGATTATCCGCCACCAATACTCCCGGCAACAGATAAATGATCTATGATCAATTCTTTTTCTCTGAAAGAATTGGCGGAAATTGTCCAAAGCATACCTAGTGGTAAGGCCTGTGGCCCAGATGGTCTCCCCTCTGAATTTTATAAAGTTTTTTGGGGGGTTTTTTCTGATTTTTTTCTTCAATTAATTAATGCTATGTTAGAAGGGGAGGTAGTCCCAGAATCTTTCAGACAGGGGAATATAGTCAGCTTTGTAAAGAAGGGCAAGAACAGAAGTGATCCCAATTCTTATCGCCCAATAACACTGCTTAACTCGGACTATAAGATCGTCATAAGACTTCTGTCACTGAGGTTTAATAAGTATGCGGCGAACTTGATCCATCAAAATGGTTTTATTGCGGGCAGACAACTCGCTACTAACACTCACTTTTTGACAGAGGCTCTGGATTATTTTGACACGCAGAGGATTCCAGCCCTGGTTCTACTATTAGACGCTGAAAAGACTTTTGACCTTGTGGTTTGGGAGACACTGTTCACAATCTTACAGCATTTTGGCATTCTATCCCAGATTATATGTTTGATCTGTAATCTGTATGCCAATGCAGTTGCCAATGTAGTTATTAACACGGCTGTGGTAGGGTCGTTGGTAATAAAGCGAGGCACAAGGCAAGGGTGCCATCTATCGCCAGTTGTGTTTGCTTTTTTATTGAGCCCTTAGCGATATCCATTCGGAACTGTGCTGAGATTTGCCCACCAATTCCGTCAATGCCAAAATTAAAATTGTACGCAGATGACATAATGCTCATAATAACACCTAGAATTGAGGTTCAAGCCAAAGTCTTCGAGCTGTTTGAATACTTTGAGACTTTAGGGGGCTATCGTATTAACAAAGGGAAGACCGAAGTTTTGCAGTGTGGGAGGGTATCGTTAGATCTGCATCCCGATATCCTTGCCTCTATCAATACCAATCCAAAGAGATATCTAGGGGTATTTTTTTCAGAATCGGTTAATGATCTTTATCATTTGAATTATGCCCCCCTCCTCAAGAAGGTTCAGGGCTTGTTTACTCGATGGAGTATGCTGCCCCTCTCCATCCTAGGGCGAGTGGCTTAATCAAAATGTCTGTTCTTCCCTTATTTAATTTTCGTTTTTCTACTATACCATGCACTTTATCTGGTTCATTTTTTTCTCAGGTAGAGTCCATGTTTACAGCCTTTCTCTGGGCAAAAAAAAACTCCACGCATAGCACTGAGCACTTTATATGAAGATGTGGATCAGGGAGGGTTAGCTCTACCCAACCTTAGGGAGTACTATTATGCGTATTCTGTACAGTATTTATCTAGATTTAACGCTTCGCCACATCCCAAACTTTTTTGTAATGATTTCAGGAACTTATTTTGTAAAGACAGTCAAATCCATTCCCACTTGCTCATTTTTAGATCCCCGAAACTAGTTTGTTATAAGTGCCTTCTCTGGTTTTTTAAAAAACGACAGGCTTTGTTCAAAAAGTACTCTATCCCAGCAATCAATTCAGCCACATTGCATTTCTTGCAAACTGGTAAATGGGTCACTGTAGCCGAGATGGTACAATTAGCCCCGAATGATTTTATTTTGGCTAACTCTTATGGCACTTTGTATAAATATCTTATGGAAACTGATGCTTCTCTTTTAATTGAACAAAGTAAGTTGTTAGATGAATTACTAGTGAGAGCATCGGATAAGAAACCGGGTGCCTGGACGAAATATTTAGCTTCAATTAGGGGGCTGATCTTGAGCTAAAAGCCATTAAAAATGGTCGGATCACGAAAACGTTGAGATGTCATCCCATATATGGTCAACTATTAATAAACTTAATTTCAGTACATTGAGGGGGGCAAATTGGCGTAGGATGTTGTTTTTTTAAGTAAATGGTTATATCACACTCCCCATTTTTTATCTAAAATATATCCTAACCAGCCCTCTCAATGTTTTCGCTGCACAAATCATTCATTTGCCAATTGGTTTCATATCCTGTTGAGCTGTCCCCAAATTCATAAGTATTGAGTGGATTTATTTAGTTATTTGGGATATGAATGTAACATCCAATTGGCAGTGAATGATAAATTAGTTCTTTTCGGATTCGATCCTGATCTGTCTTTTGTGGACCCCATGATAAAATTCTTATATATAGCAATGGCAGTAGCTAGGTCGCTCCTACTGCAAAAATGGCAAACTGACTTGATTCCCTCGGTTTTGGAGTGGGGGCACGAGATGAAACTAGTAAAGAAAAGTGAACACACTTTTTCACTTCAAAGGGGAAGTATTAAGAAATTTAATAAGGTATGGGGCAGCTATTTTGATTAAATGGCAGAAGGGGGTAACTGTCTTTTTGTGATTTATTTATAGGCTGGGTGTTGTCTATTGAAAATTTATGTGTTTCTTATTAAACAAATGCATTTTCATTCTTTTTTTTTATCCTTGTGCTGTGTAGTATGATTGTATTATTTGCGAATTATGAACTTGGTGTAAGGATGCAAATGTTTCTATGTTTTTTGGTAAAAATGTCCGGCTTCAATAAAATAAATAAAAAAAAGAATATGTTCTGAAAGAAAACAGGAGTGCATTAGCATAATGTACTGCAGAGAAGACACATTGCTGAAATAAACCGTTCAGATTTAAAAATAAAAATATAAAAATAAAAAGAGGTCAACGTACGTTCTGGTTTGAGCATATGATATCACCAACCACCTCTTTCAGGACCACACAACTATAGTATAATAGCTTCCAAAGGTAGGTATAGATGGAAGAATTACAGTTTTCACAGATAGCCCCAGATGCTTAAAGCGGTCATCCAAATAGATCAACCCATCATTATTTTGCTCACTGTAATAAATAGAGTTTACTGCTTGGGGGTTGAAACCCTACTCAAGCAGAAATCAGAATCCTTGTCAGGGTGAGACACAAGTTAACCTCAAAGTAATCTGTGCTTAACCCTCTGGTAGCTTGGCTAACGGAACACAGGCTTAACTTAGAGGCAATGTGTAAACTATTTATGCAGCACTTCAAACAGTAATAAAAGGAAAGACAACATAATAAGGATCCCGCATAAGATTAGGAAAATAGAGTACATTTTAACAAATAAAACAGGATCCAAATGACAAAAATCCAATCAGTAGTAGAACTGCAGATATGCAGATTTAAAGATTTAAGTGAAAATACAGCCAAAAAGCACAATGCAACAACTGTGGACATCTGGTCCCACTAGACCGGGACTAAGGCAAACGTTCAGTCTGAACATAATGGAGCACTGGCTGGCTACAGGGACCCAGTTAGGTCCACTGAACAAGAGTAAATTTAATCCTGGTTGCATTTTGTTGCAGAGTCCCATGTCGAAGATGGGTTGTGCATCTGAGGCAATGCGTTGGTTCCGAGGAGCTGCAAGACTGCTATAATCTGGGTCCTTGTCGAGGATCCTATCGACAAGGGCTTGCAATGAGAAGTGTGGTGTCAAGCATGAGTCATGCATGAGTCATGCAGCCGAGGTGTTGTGCCGGTTCGAGAAAATGAGAAGATGCGAGGCACTGCATCGTCAACATGAATCCCATTGACAAGAGACTTGTGACTTGTGATGTAAGGGCCTGCGCTGGAGATGCTTTACAGAGAGACAGTTCAGATGGAGCTATAATGCAAAATCCTTGCATCAGGAAAGTCCATCAAGCAGAGGCAATGCAATGGTTCTGCTCGAGGTTGCCCTGTGCAACTGAGGAGATGAGTTAGTTCTGCTGTATCCAGAGATGGGCAAGTAGAGCACCTTCATGCCCACTTCCAATAGTCCAGGGCTGGGGTGGCATGGCTTGGCAAGATAGGATCTACAAATAGCAGAGTCCAGGTGTGGGGTTCAAGGTTTTTGGAGCCTTCTGCCCCCGAGGCTCTAGTGAGGGGGCCAGCCAACTAGCCCTTGGAGTCACTCTTGGATCCTGGGTTCAAAAGATGCAGGTCCAGACCATATCACCTAGGTAAGAGGTCAGCAGCCCTGCACAGTGGCAGTTCTTTTAACAGCACAGGAGTCCTTTTTCCTGGCAGAGTCCACAAGTCCAGAAGTGTAATAAAGAGTGGGTGTCTGAGGTCCCCTATTTCTAGCTGGTGCCTTTTTTGAAGTGGGACCGGCTTCTAGAAGGTTCTCTTTGAAATGCACAGGTTTACTGCTTCCCCTGCCGGGCTGACTCAAACTACAGGGGATATGCAGTCATTTGTGTGAAGGCAGGAAACAGCCTATTGAGGTGTATGTGGGGCTGTGCCTACCCCTCATTCCCATCCTGACAGTGTTGCCCCATCAAGGCAAACCTAAGCTCTCTATTGCGTGGCCACTAAGGAGAGTTACACATAGACCAACTGCCAACTACACCATGCCATGTGCCCCAGAGATAGGCTTCAGGCACTAAATGGATAAGACGGAAAAATGCCAACTTTCTAAAAGTACATAAGAACAAGGGCAACCTGTCCTAGACAGAATCTGCACTACCTTAATTCACTCCTACCGAGTGAAAAACACAATTCAATGAATCAATCAAACTAACATTTGATAATTTTACAACTCATGCAAAAATACAGAATCAATAAAAAATGCCATTTATGGCAAACAATTCGTCCAACGTAGTGTGTTGCTTCTTTTATTCAAAAGCACTGTTGCTTGAACAACTTAATGTTTCAAATGGCGAAGATTTACAAGCTTGTCAAATAGCAAATCCCAATGCATTTCGGGTGCTGTTTGCACCCTTCTTCAGGGAAAAAATCTAAAAAAAAGAGAAAAAATAAATACTAGTACTACATGTCTATATAGAGACCTAGCAAGCATCCTGTTTTTTTTGCATGCGTGATCCGTATCAGGTGCAGCTAAAAGATTAGAGTGACAAAAATATTGTCAGAATAAAAAAGTTGAATCATGGTCATGATAGAATGTGGAACGACTCTCTAAAAGAAGTGAGCAGACAGAAAACTAATTCCAAAGTGCAGAGTTAAAACACCACACAAATGTGTGCTAATTAGTATGGACAGATCCAGCATGCGTGCATGGAAATCGACAACGTTTGTGAAATACCTGAAACGTGTTGCTCCACGTAACACACAAGCTTGTATAAAAAATAGACTGTGAAACATAAGAGTGTCGAGCAGTAAGACCTGGTAAAAAATGATGTACATTGATCTAACATAGAAAAAATGACTTGCGTAGGTTCTCACCTATGATATAATGAGGTCTGCTGCAAGGAGCCACAGTCAACCGGTAAAGCCTGCTGATGCAAGTATAATGTCGCAAGTAGTCACTATAAAATATGAACACAGTGACCAGCATGTGTTAGTGCTTATGTCAATGTGAAAAATAACCAAGGTGCCTCATCATAAATGAACTGCTCCTTCTCACCTCTGCTGAAACAGGATACCGCTTGTATGCTTATAGGGTGCTCGAGCTGAAAACCATCGTCCGTCTGTTAACAGAAATTGTTGGTCTGATAAGAATACCCGTAAAAACGCTCATGCGTTTTCGCCCCATTATAACATTTTGAACTTACTCGTGTGTCCAAAGCAGCGATCCTAGCTGTGTCAAGAGCTCTTACTGTCTCGCGTCCAACGTGTGCCAGAAGGTTAATAAAATCGGCGTGTGACGATGAGCTTAGTGAAAATCAAGGATGAGCTCTGTATACTAACGCCCATGCGCCGCGGCCCTCTTAAAGCGGAATCGTGTTGTTAGTTATCTGTGTGCTTGTGACCTGTCCAGCCTCGTGTGTAAACACAATAAAGTTGCATATACAAAAACAGTGCCTCAGAAACCGGAGTATGACCAGAAAAACACAGCAGTGTGCAAACTGACCTGCCACAAAGTATTGTCTCCTATGTGTTCAATTGGGAATCTCATAAAAACTGAAAACATGCTAATGCTTAGTGCAACACGATGAAAACTGCAGCGACTGTTGAAATACTGGTAGCTATTTATAATCACTGTATAATCAACCACGTGATGCATGAAATTAAGTAATTAAAACATGTGGTTTGACCCTGACCAAAAGAAAACATAATTGCAGTATGTGATGACTGTACTGACATTGTTATCTTACATTTTATCAAACATTAACAAAAAGCATGTTGAATCATGGTGTTACTCTCGCAGCTGTTTGGGATACATGAACAACATGGACCTTTAATGGGCATTTGTCCCTATATTTGAAATGACTGAATGTCCTATGTCAAATAGAAAGTAAATTATATGCAGTTCTCTGTGAACCTTAGTTGCAATTTTTCAAATCTCATATGTGCTCGCTCAGT
Organism: Lissotriton helveticus; assembly: GCF_964261635.1. Lineage (NCBI taxonomy): Eukaryota > Metazoa > Chordata > Amphibia > Caudata > Salamandridae > Lissotriton > Lissotriton helveticus. The sequence goes on from NC_136071.1 coordinate 456,307,986, forward strand.
TGTCATCAATTCAATGTGCTACTTAAAAATATACACGGGACATCTGGTAAACATTTGTATCTACATGCAAGGAGACCTGTGTTCTACACCAAAGCAAAATACACAATGCTATACATGTTTAGCAACAGAAAACCTAAACATCGTGTACAGTTCTAAACTGTGCATGTCAAGAGTTGTATGAGTTGTACAATTGTCAAATGTTAGTTTGATTGATTCATACCAAGGAGGTGCTGAAGGCTAAGTATTGGGAATGGTTCAGGGAGAATAATAATTGGCAAAGTGAGTCTCTCACCCTCACAAGCCAATTCCTGGAACATAAAGACTGTCCGATGCTGGAACCTTATTGGGATCTAATCACAAAACCACTGGACCGTAAATTGTATTTTCAGTTTAGGGTGGGCTCACTACCAGTGAGATCACTTACTGTAAAATGGTCCACTAATGGAGTAACCACCTGCCCGGGTTGCGGGTCTTGTAATGAATCCTTGTCCCATCTCCTCTTCATCTGTGCGGCTTACGCTGCCCCGCATCGGGTCTGGCTACTTCCAATTTGTAAGCTACTAGGCACCAGACGGGCAGCTGAAGCTGAACGTATCTTGCAGACCGATACATCTCAGCCTTTGGCAATAGCCATGGCTACATTTTTAGGGTGGGCTTGGGTATTGAGGGCTCGCATGATGTCTTAGAGCGTGATTAAATATAAAAACGCTCAGAATTAATTGGCTTATTGCTGAGAAGGGTGCGTCTTGATAGCAAGTACTAACGCCTATACCCCATAAAATACCAAATGTAAGAAGGTCGTGTGAATTGCTTTTTGTGCTTTTGAATGTGGTGTGTTTTGTCTATATCTTAATTGTACGATGTAACTTTTTAAGGAGCTTTTGAAAAAATGTTTTATTATAAGGAAATTTAGCACAAGTTACACATAAAATTAGGAGTTCCCCTAGGGGGTCTGTCTTGGCGTGTGTATTTTACTTCTTAGGTTTTACTAATGAACTGTATAAATAAGGACATCGGAGCTGCCTTTCTTTTTATTATCTATTTAAGCTATACTTCTCCTTCAACAGCTGTTTTATGTATATAATTCTTCTGTATTTTTACAAATGCTTTTATGACTGTAAATTGTCGAATAAAGCTTTTGAAATGCCAATAGATTCATTGAATTGTGTTAGAAAAAGTTTTTCACTCGGTAGGAGTGAATTAAGGTAGTGCAGATTCTGTCTAGGCCAGGTTGTCCTAGTTCTTACGTTCTTGTAGAATTTGTGGCCAGGTAGATCCACTACAGAAACAGCACACCAACCACGAATAGTTTTGCATAATTGGGACAACAGAATATTGTCAAAATTGCGAGTGCTTCACCGCTGTGTATGCGCACTTTACATTTACCTTTCTACCACACACAGCACTCATAGCACTCCCCCCACCATCCACAACAATGTCTTTTGAAGAAATTCTTCACTTAACTGAGAATAAAGCAGAAACTAAGATTTATAGTGCTTCAGAAGCACAAGAGATTTATGGCCTAATCTGGGAGGTTCGCACATTTGATTAATCACAAGGATTTGTAACTCAACAGCACAGACAGCTAGAATATTTGATGAGGCGCGAGATAAACCAGCGCCTCCATGCCACTACTTTGGTACAGTACCAAAAAGCCAGCAGAATACCCAGAGGCTTGAGACTACCACTAAAACTGATGATGTTTAAAATTAACAGAAAGTTCATGGACAAATGGTATGCCATACTCAACATGTGTTCCCTAGATCTAATTCTCCTAATTGTTGAGGAATTATCGAGCGTTCTAGTAGGTTTAGAGCAAGAGATTCATGAGTTGCAGAACTCATTAGCCCCTTCCGTGCTCGTGACGGAACCACTCCGTCACAAGCCACGGATGTGCTGTGCTAATGACGGAGTGGTTCCGTCACGGCGCGGCCACCCCGCCTACGCGGCATCAATTCCACGCCTGTGCGGTGGTTTTATTGAGCGGGCGGGGCTGTGACTGAACCACTCCGGCATTGGCACAGCACGCCCGTGGGTCGTGATGGAGTGGTTCCGTCATGAGCATGGCGGTGCCGCGCGGCCCCCTCCCCCCTAGCCCCGCGGCAGAATTACAGCCATGGCCAAGGAGTTAAAAGATCGTATGACAGGGGAGGACTAGTTGACAGCATTGGAGGACATTAACAAGAAATTGGATCAGTACGCCAAAGAGATACATGAACGTAAAGTCAGTAAATTTAGAAGGGACACTATAGATTACAAGCTAGACAAAGTGTATTCATGGGCGGAGGTTTATGCACAAAAACGCACATTCTAGAAACCCGGAGCCACCTCCTCTGAAGAGAGCCTGGTGTCACTTAGTGATACCAGGATGACTCGTCCACCTGTCCCAGTAATAACAGACAGTACACAGGTTGTTGCACCATCTACATTTAAGGTTTCTTTTTTAGACACGAGCCCGGCAGCAAACAATGCCCTGACGAGCTCAGGGTCAGCAAAAGGGGTCACAGAAAAACTCGCAGAAGCAGCAGAAAGCTCAAAGCAAGTAGGCCGCAGGCAGAAGAAACATTAGTGGTGAACATTTCCAGCACTAAACTTACTAAAACACAGAGAGCAATTCTTAAAAAAGGCATTTCTTTTGTACCAATGCCAGAGCTTTGGACACAGAAATAGAAGTATACAAATTTGTGAGAAAATTGCGACTTAGATATTTCTTCTTGACCAATGAATTGCCCATGTCTCAACAGCAGGTATATAAGGAATTCCGGCCCAAAGGCACTTTTGTAGCTCCCACTTTGCATAAAGTGATAGACTCATTTGAAACGCTCGTCAAAAGAGACTTGGCGCTTTTGTTCACGTCACGATCCAAATGACAGAACTTAACAGTTTCAGACAGGAAGGCATTACAATCTTTGAAATCTAATGAGTCCATAGTTTTCTTACAAGCTGACAAGGGCGGAGCTCTCGTAGTAATGAACCGCAGTCACTACGAATCTAAGGTTGAGACCATACTGTCGGATGAGACCACATACCTTCCACTCAGTCAGGATCCCACAAGGGAGTTCCAAGAGTCCTTATGGAATCTACTGTTACATGCATTAGACATGCAGTGTGTTACGCAAAAAAATAGAGACTATTTGTATTTCAAGCAACCTCGTAGACCTAGTGTCTACATGCTGCCGAAAATACACAAGAACTTGAGGGATCCTCCCTTTCGTCCCATAGTATCGGGATGCACTTCAATTTACGAACCATTAGGGCAATATTTAGACACATTTTTGCAACCATTTGTCCAGTCAGGGTTTGTTTATGTGCAAGATACCACACATTTTTTACAGCTCATAGGGGAGCTCAAATTACCAACTGATTAAAAGGGTTGGCTAGGAACAGTTGATGGGGTGTCGTTATACACCTCGATACCTCACTCGGAGGGTATAGAGGCCATTGAGTGGGCATTATTACAGCAAGAGGACGTGGTAGCCAGCAAAGTTTTTCTTTTGGAAATTCTCCAATTCAGTTTATTCAACAATTACTTCAGTTGGAAAGACCAGTTCTTTTTACAAACTAATGGAACCTCTATGGGTTTTCCGGGGGCTCCCAGCTACGCTAACATCTTCATGATGAAATTTGAACAGGAACACATACTTAATGAATCATCATGGACAGACCAATTGCTCATGTATCGTCGAGATATCAACTATATATTTATCATTTGGCAGGGAACTAGGAATGACCTCGAGAGGAATCTGATGGAACTCAAGGACATAAACCCCAGAGTTCAGTTCACTTATACACTGGATACACACAAGATTGCATACCTGGATGTTGCCTTAGAGATCAAGGGCACAGAGATAACAAGTAAGATTTACCACGAGGCGACTGATCGCAACAACACCCTTTTGTATAGCAGTTTCCACCCTGAATCGCTTAAAAAACATCTCCCTTCTTCGCAGTTTCTTAGAATGAAACGCATTTCATCAGATGAGTTAGAATTTAGAGAGGAATTAATTGAAGCCAAGAAGAATTTCTAGGAGAGGGGATATCCAATAGATGTTATAGAGGCAGCAGAGAAAAGGACAGATGACTAAGCATGAGCGCTAAATCCGCTCCGCTCGCGGATTTTGCGAATTTTTGGTAAATTTGCGATCCGCGAACTCTCGCGAATTTACCGAAAATTCGCAATCCGCGAGCGGCGGATTCCTAGGTCAAAAGTTCAACCCTTGCTGGCCAGTTGTTGTAACTATTTTACGATGGCGCCGGCAAGCTGCCAGCGCCATCGTAAAATAGTTACTAAATTAGCTTCAACAGGAAGCACTAATAGATAAAATCAAGCAGGCGCTCGTGCATCTGCTTTATTTTATCTATTCGCGCTTCCTGTTGAAGCTAATGTAGCAACTATTTTAGGATGGCGCTGGCAGCTTGCCGGCGCCATCGTAAAATAGTTTACATGCAAGGCAGCTGTGCCCTCTTCCCAAAACGGTGGCGTCTTGTTGAATAAATATGAAGGGCAGGGTTCATTCTGGCACGATGGTCCTGGCACAAAATCAAACCTCAACCGGAAGCTTACTTATGTAAGCATGAGCCCTAGTTGAAGCTTAAATTCAGTGACTCATTTATCGGCCCCAAAAACAATCGTGAGCGTTGTCAGCTGGCCTGCTGGGAGGGGCTGCTGGATGGCGGGCATGTTGCGGTGAGCGATGGGGGTTTGGAGGCTCATTCCATGGGTTCAGGGGGACTGGCACTCCACGGAAGCCCCGCAGTGACAGGGGCTTCGAGCGGGTTTGGGGACCGACCGCCCAGCATGGACTGTGCCACCCGCAGTAGCCCTCCCCGTGGCCGCACCCGTTTCCATTTAGTTCCCAGCCCTACTTGGTGTTGCGGTGCCGGGGGCTTTCCTCTTTCCAGCTGCCCCTCTTCTCCCAGCTTGTCGGACCGGGCCTTGTTGGAGAGCAGGACCAATGTGTGCTGTGGACCACCCCAGATGACGAGGCGATCTCTGTGTGGGGGCCATCTTACGCATAGGCTGGTTGCTACCCCAGGTCCTATGATCGGTATCTGACCTTTTATACACACAAGATGCATGTGCACTCGCATGGAAGCCCCGCCCCAAATCCGCAATTATGAAAATCCGCAGATACGCGGATTTTGCGGATCCACGATCCGTGAATACGCAAATTCGTGAATCGTGGATCCGCAAAATCCGCCCATGCTTACAGATGACTTTCCCAGAGAAAAGTTACTCAAGAAAAAGGAGAGACCAGGGTTGCAGCGGGAAGTTTATGTGTCCACATTTTCCACCAAGTCATTGGCGATTTAGAAAATAATCTTAAATCGTTGGGACATTTTACAAACAGAACTAGACTTTAAAGACCTTTTTCAGGATCCCCCTATTTTTGCCTGTAAGAGATCCAATCACCTACGAGAGATACTGAACAAAAAAACAGTGAAATCCACCGATTCACATAAAGGGATGCAAAGATGTCACAATTTCTCTCACTGCAGTAATGTCATCAGTGGATCGCAGATTTCCCATCCTTGGACAGGGAAACCTATAGCGTTGAAATTTACAGCTAACTGCAACACACAGAAAGTAATCTATGTGATTCATTGTCCTTTCTCCCTCCACTATGTAGGCAAAACAGAATGGGCACTGAGGGTCAGAATGACTAAACATAAGAGTAGAATAGGAACACGCACGTTGAGCTCCCCGCTAGCTACTCATTGGGTGGAGGCAAACCATACGGTAGCTCAAATACGATTCACTATCCTTAAGGTAGTGCCAAAGAGACAAGACAGAGATACATCAAGATTTATAAAACAGAGAGAGACATATTGGATTTAACATTTGAATATATTAATCCCACCTAGGTTCAACGACAAACTGACATTTTCATGTTTCCTGTGACCGATAGGATGGTACTGTACAAAACAGTGGCAGGCGGGTTGATCATGTTTTTTAGTATGGCTTTTAATGCAGACAGAGAACTCATTTTATTTACGGGTCGACTTATGCATGGTGTTGCGGTAGTACAAAAATTGTTGGTTAAAACTCTTGACTTGTACAGATTAGAACTGTACACGATGTTTAGGTTTTCTGTTACAAAACATGTATTTCATTTTGTATTTTGCTTTGGTGTAGAACACAGGTCTCCTTGCATGTAGATACAAATGTTTACCAGATGTCCCCTGTCTATTTTTAAGAAGCACATTGAATTGATGACAACTGAGCAAGCACATATGAGATTTGAAATATTGCAACTAAGGTTCACAGCGAACTGCATATAATTTACTTTCTATTAGACATAGGACATCCAGTCATTTCGAATAAAGGGACAAATGCCCATTAAAGGTCATGTTGTTCATGTATCCCAAACAGCTGTGAGAGTAACACTATGATTCGACATGCTTTTTGTTAATGCTTGATAAAATGTAAGATAACAATGTCAGTACAGTCATCACATACTGCAATTATGTTTCCTTTTGGTCATGTTCCAACATATCATGAATGTAAAATGATGTTTAGCAAAATTTGGCGACCACATGTTTTAATTACTTAATTTCATGCAGCACGTGGTTGATTATACAGTGATTGTAAATAGATACCAGTATTTCAACAGTCGCTGCAGTTATCATTGTGTTGCAATAAGCATTAGCATGTTTTCAGTTTTCATGAGATTCCCAATTAAACACAGAGGAGACTATACTTTGTGGCGGGTTAGTTTGCACACTGTTGTGTTTTGCTGGCCATACTCCAGTTTCTGAGGCACTTTTTTGTATATTCAACTTTATTGTGTTTACACACGAGGCTGGACAGGTCACAAGCACACAGATAACTAACACGATTCCGCTCTAAAATGGCCACCGCGCATGGGCATTAGTATACAGGGGAATCATCCTTTACAACAAAACTTTTACAACGCAGTGCTATTACAACACAGGTTTTACAACGAAAACCATTACAATGCATTGCACTGGGGGGCGCTCTAGGATAGGGAATAGATTTAATTTACCATCCAACACCTTCCCTACTATCCACGGGGACTGGAGTTGGAATAGTAAATTAAACTATTCACTATCCAGCACCCCAAAGCGCTATGCGTTGTAACAGCATGCGTTGTAAAAACTGCGTTGTAACAGCATGCGTGGTAAAAGCATGCGTTGTAGTGTCATACATCCGTATACAGAGCCCATTGTTGATTTTCACTAAGGTCATCGTCACGCGCCGATTTTACTAACCTTCTCGCACACGTTGGATGCGAGACAGTAAGAGTTCTTGACACAGCTAGGATCACTGCTTTTGGACACACGAGTAAGTTGAAAATGTTATAATGGGGCGTAAATGCATGAGCGTTTTTATGCATATTCTTATCAGACCGACATTTTCTGTTGACAGACTTTCAATGGTTTTCAGCTCGAGCACCCTACAAGATAGAAGCGGTATCCTGTTTCAGCAGAGTTGAGAAGGAGCAGTTCATTTATTATGAGGCACCTTGGTTATTTTTCACATTGACATAAGCACTAACACATGCTGGTCACTGTGTTCATATTTTATAGTGACTACTTGCAACATTATACCTGCATCTGCAGGCTTTACTGGTTGACTGTGGCACTTTGCAACAACATACCTGCATCAGCAGGCTTTACCGGTTGACTGTGTCTCCTTGCAGCAGACCTCATTATATTATAGGTGAGAACCTACACAAGTGATTTTTTCTATGTTAGATCAACGTCAATCATTTTTTACCGGATCTTACTGCTCGACACTCTTTTGTTTCAGAGTCTATTTTTTATACAAGCTTGTGTGTTACGTGGAGCAACGCGTTTCAGGTATTTCACAAACATTGTCGATGTCCATGCACGCATGCTGAGACTGTCCATACTAATTAGCGCACATTTGTGTGGTGTTTTAACTCTGCACTTTGGAATTGGTTTTCTGTCTGCTCACTTCTTTTAGAGAGTTGTTCCACATTCCATCATGACCATGATTCAACTTTTTGATTCTAACAATATTTTTGTCACTCTAATCTTTTAGCTGCAACTGATACGGATCACGCTTGCAAAAAAAAACCCAGATGTTTGCTAGGTCTCTGTATAGACATGTAGTACTAGTATTGATTTTGTCATATGTTTTTTAGATTTACCCTGAAGAAGGGTTCAAACAGCATTCGAAATGCATTGGGATTTGCTATTTGACAAAAATGGAAATCTTCGCCATTTGAAACATTAAGAAGTTCAAGCAACATTGCTTTTGAATAAAACAAGCAACACACTATGTTGGGCGAATTGTTTGTCATAAATGTTATTTTTAATTGATGCTGTATTTTTTCATGAGTTGTACAATGGTCAAATGTCAGTTTGATTGATTGATTGATTGAATTGTCTTAGAAAAAGTTTTTCACTCGGTAGGAGTGAATTAAGGTAGTGCATATTCTGTCTAGGACAGGTTGTCCTAGTTCTTACGTTCTTGTTGAATTTGTGGCCGGGTAGATCCACTACAGAATCAGCACACCAACCACGAATAGTTTTGCATAATTGGGATAAGAGAATATTGTCAAAATTGCAAGTGCTTCACCGCTGTGTATACACACGTTAAACTTTCTAAAAGTAGCATTTTCAAATTTGTAATTTAAAATCTGACTACACCATAAAAGAGGATATCTATTAACAACTCCAAAGACACCAACCATGAACTGTTTCCTTGTTCCCATTTGGAAGTTACAGTTTCTTAAATGTATAGGGTACATCCAATGTTATACTTTGGGAAAGGTAGGCCTTGCAATTGTGAAAAACTAATTTAAGAGAGTTTCACTACCATGGCATGTAAACCTTAAACATACATGCCTTACTTTGTTAATACATTGCACCCTGCCCTGTGGATAACTTAGGATCTATCCTAAGAATGACTTATATGTAATAAAAGGAAAGGTTGTGGCCTACCAGTTTTATTTTGCCAGGTCACAATGGTAGTTTAAAACTGCACACCCAGGCTGCAATGGCAGGCCTGCGGCATGTTTAAAGGGCTATTTAAGTGGGTGGCACAATAAGACACACTAGTAGCATTTAATTTACAGGCCCTGGCTACATTCAGTATCACTTTACTAGGGACTTACAAATAATTTAAATGTGTCAATTGGGTATAAGCCAACTCCACCACATTGTAGGGAAAGAGCACACACACTTTAGCACTAGTCAACAGGGGTAAAGTGTGCAGAGTCCTAAGGCTAGCAAAACTGAGATCATCATAAATAGGAGGGGTGAAGGCAAAATGTTTTAAGTCACACTAAGGCAGACAGGTCTAACTTACACCATGTCACCTCAGTTTGGACCATGCAATATACAAATTATTCTTGACCTGCTCCTCATGGGAAAAGTCCTGTCTGAGTTGTCAGGCCAGGTCTTCACTGAACCATAACACAAGTGACCTAGGACTGTTTGTGGCCTGATAAGGTGGAGAAGTGTGGCTCACTGGTTAGAGGAGGCAGACCTGGAAGCAGAGGTCAGCCCGGGACCAGGGTTCAATTCCCGGCTCGGCGGGGTCTTGAGTCCTAAAATGTCCATGGACTCGACAATTCTCGCTCCGGTGCCTACTCGATTCAAGGGTTCACACTCTGCGACTCTGGGCAATAGCTTGCTTAATCTCCACAACGGCCCCTTGCGGCGGGATGCCTGGCTTTCACCTTGCGGATACCCTGCCGGGGTTATCTCACAGGGGAATACCAGGACGGGTTCCCTAAGCAAGCGCTTAGAAACCGCTTGGTGATTTGCGCTATATAAATTCCTGTACATTTACATTTACATTTACATAAGGGATCATCAGCCAAGTAAAGCTGTACAGGGTGTCAGGGTAAGGGGAGAGAAAGCATACTTTGCATCATCTGCAAAGATGATTGTGAATTTCTAATAAAGGGGCTTTTATTTAAATTATACAACATCATACCTACCTACATGTAGTGTATGTTGGGGTAATATCTGAGTATTTAGTGGCGGTGTTAACTTGGCAAATTTAGGCCCAGAGTGAGATATTGTTACTTACTAATTGGTCACATGCCACTGAAATTCCCAGCAACCCAGCATGTGCAAGTTGTGACTGTTAGACAATGTAGCTGTCATGGGTGCTTCCAAGAAAGGCAGCATAGACATCAGTGAAGCGGCCCCTCGCAATGCAAACAGCAAAGAACTTTGTAGGAGTGTGAGCGGTGTCTGTTGCAGCAAAGGAGTGCTGTGAGATTACTGGAGGGCAGTGTGGGTGCAGTCAATGGCACCTAGTACGTGAGGGAAGTGGACAAAGGCATACAATTCCATTGTCACTCTGTGCCTTTCCACCAGTGGCTGCAATCGTGATAAACCAGTGCATCTTCTTTTGATGCATCTCTATACCTGATACAAGCATTGAAACTTGCTTCCCTGTGGGATTCCAACACTGTCTGAGGAGACCCTCTAGAAAGATCCAGTGGCCAGAAAATGGAGTGCAACATGCATTGAGACACATACTGGAATAGCCTGGGAGTGGGTTGCAGATAAATCCAGCCTGTGCTCCCAGTCAGCAACCAAGTACAGGATCAAATAAGGTGAGAAGTGGTATATGGCAATGAAAACTTACCGGGACAGAGCAAAGATGTTGAAACCTTGCCTGGAAACCCTCTATCTCCTTCTCTTCAAAACATGGGCAAAACCTGCAAAGAATGTTCAGCATCATAGTGAATACAGCTAATGTTTTTTGTTGTGTGAGCTAATTTCTCATGTGTTCAGTCTGGCTGTGATTGGTTGATGTTTTAATGAGTTACAGCTTTAGATGGGTGGTGGAGTTGAGAAATATCTGTAATTTGTGTTGCAATTGGTGTGTTGCAAGTGGTGTAATGTTTGATATGTAAATCTTGTATATTTGGTTCTAAGTGCTCATTCTTAAAATAGACAAACATTTCCCCAAGTTCACTCATTAAACAGCCTTTTATGGTAAAGTATAGGGTAAAAAGTAAAAACGTTTAAAACAAAGAACTTAGTAATACAAATTATGTTTAAATAATATTAAATTAAATGTATTGGCAGCTTCCCTGGATATAGTAAAGATATTAATCTTTTGCTTTCAAATCCTCTCTCTTTTTCCTCAAAGTAACTGCCAAGTCAACAAACATGCTCAGTGCCATAGTGAATTCAGCTAAAGTTATTTGTTGAGTGAGCTCATTTATAATATGTTCAGCTTGGCTCTGATTGGTTGGTGTTGAAATGAGTTTTAGCTTGTGATTAGTAGTGAAGTTGAGAACAATCAGTCACTTACTTAACTGGTGTGTTTCAAGTGTTGTAATCCTTATTATGTAAATCTCCTCCATTTGGTTCCAAGTGCTCATTAATAAAACAAACAAACATTCCCCCAGGTTCAATAATTAAACAGTCCTTTAGCTGTGTAGTCTCCCTACTGTAATGTAGTGGGAAAAGTAAAATAAATTAAAACGATAACAATTTGTAAATAAAAGTTTTAGATATTATTGTAAATTAAATATATATTTTTACTTTTGATGTTGAACAAAATAAAACCAATACAGCATGATTAACTCAATGATGAATTAGATACGTATTTAATTTTATTTTATTAAACTATCTTAAAATATTGTTCCTGATGTTTGCATGAGAAAATAGCATTACAATAATAATTATTAGAAATAATGTATGAAATTAATTGAAAGAATAAGATTTTATTCAAAAAAACATTCTTACATAATTTTCTAAATTCAAAGATGTGTATTTACATATTTTACATTAAAATAATAAATATGTATTTTTTCTGTTAACATTAAATTTAATTCATTTTTATTTTTGACTATTTTATATAATTTATTTTAAGTTAACATTATATTCTGTAGGCTTTTAACTTAAGCCTATACTGTTGTTTGCTAAGAGGGGGGGTTGCAGGACCAGTGGTTGGCCATTTGTTGCTCTTAACTTACTTCAGCTTTGGGCTGGAGTAATTTACTACTGTTTTAGGTCCTTTTTTGGCCCTAGTTACTTTAAAAATGCAGATGGGGAATTGCAATGAGTTTACTCTTTTTATGGATGGGAACATGTATATCCGTAAACCCCACACCTAACGCTCCCTAAATCCCTCCTCACTCCTCCCTGAACCCCTACGCATTTAGCAGTAAGTATTCCCCATTTTACAGACACACCCCCTGTCCTTTCCACATTTTCTACTATCATGTATACTTAGTTGTGCATAGACTCTGTAATTGGGGCTGAGATCTCCCCACATAAAAAGATAGGAGAAGCAGAGAATGAAACTTCACAGGATAGTTTGTTCACAGCATTTTGGGTTATGTTTGTAATACAACAAAATGCAGCTTTGGACTAGGCCCCCTTGTCTGTAAAGCCACAACAGAGATTCACTCAGCCACCATCTCTGAACTGGGAAATAATGTGTGGGATGCATACATATTTAATTGATTTAGTTTAATCTTATTAATGCAGTGCAATTTTCCACTAAGAAAATGACTGCCTTCAAAGCGATTATTCAAAATATTTCATAGACGTGAGTGGACAAGTTTGAGTGGAGAAGTGGGGCTCAATGGTTAGAGCGGCAGACCCTGATGCAGATGTCTAGCCCGGGACCAGGGTTCAATTCCCCGCCTCGGCGGGTCTTGAGCTCAAGAATTCCACGGACCTGATAATTCTCACCTCGGTGCCTATTCCAATCCTGGAGTCCCACTCTGCAACTCTGGGCAATAACTTGCTTAATCTCCACAACGGCCCCCACAATGCTAAGGATGCCTGGCCTCCACCTTGGGGGTGCCCAGGAGTGGACACATCACAGGGAAAGCCAGGATGGGTTCCCCAGCGGTATTCGTACAAGCGCCTTGAGACCCTTGCGGGTGAGTAGTGCGCTATACAAGTATCAATTTACGTTTACAAAAATCGAGTACAAACAAGAACACATAACAAGACGGCTAATTTGAAGTATATATATGCTTGAAAACATGTTTTTAGCACGTTTACAAGACTTTTTTGTTCCAAATAAATCAGTCTGGTAACATTAATTCTATGTAAGAAAATTGCTCATCATATCCAAGAAGGTTGCAATGGCTTTGATTCTTCTTTCACAATAATAAAAAAAAAAAAAGGAAATAGCAAATGTTCCTTACCTTGATCTGTTGATATGTGAGTAAATTGCTACACAACTAAAAAAGTTACTGGATAGAGGCATTGTCAAGCATTGAAACATCTGATAACTTTGTTTGTTTATTATCGCAGAGGCTTTTGTAGAATAACCCAAACATGGGGCATTAGGTAGTGTGTGGGTACCAGTGCAGCAGCATTCATTGTTGTGCCTTAGATAATGTTGTTAGAATATACTGCTGTGCATTAATGTGAGTGGGAAAGGAACACAGCATCCTACAGTGGTCTGCATTCTGAATTGACCACAGTGGTATCCCCCATAGTCGGATACTGCAACAGTACATTTTGGAGCATATTCTCAAGAACGTGTGATAATGACTGCAAAAGTAAGCTTAACGCAACTCTTCACATCGCAGTCTATTGTAGGGAAACAATTCTGTGTTAACTCAGTATTTGGAACATGGAGGTACAATGTGATAGGCCCACAACAACACATCAAATGTCCGCGACAAAGAAAACGCAACACCGCAAAAATACGAAACTACAACACAAAAAAAGTTGCGATGAGGCCAACAGTTATACAAAAAGCAGTGAAAACCGGTGACAAACCTGCAAATCCCACGCGTCAGGCGGGAAAATGCACTATAAAAGCAACAAAAAGAACACACCAAAAACAATTCAAACTGCATTACACCATGGATGCACCCGGACCAAGTGCAGAGGCCAACGCCAACCCCACAAGCCCCACAGACCACCCACAAGGAACCTCGGGGTCGGGGAAGGTCAAGGAGAAGAGGAAGGCAGAGTGCAGTCCTCAGCAAAACCAGGTCAGCGTCACGGTGACAGTACACTTCCATCAACTGACCCACAATGAGACTAACGTGAATGCAGTCAGAGTGAATAGGAAGGCAAGAGTCGCTGCCATGATGTGAAAAGCCACACCAAGCACAAACCTGCTGCCAACTGGAAGGCAGCAACGGCGATATGAGGTGGAAGTCCTGTGCCACAGGAGGCGCTGGAGGAAATGGAGGCCACAGTCATCAGTGTGGAGATGGTGCAAGGAGAGGTGGGAGTCCGGACACAGCTCGGGAGGACCTACCACAACATCAACAGGGTGAGCAATGACCAGGGACAGGGGGGACGGGGGAGATGGGCACAATGACACCCATGCACAATGATGTATAGCACACTGCACACCCACAATGACCATGGATCATGTCCCTGATCCTCGTGGCACACTGCTGCACACACACATAGCAATAACAGCACATCCCATGACAATGCTGTACAAAGTGCAACACTGACACTGCAGAATAGGGGACACAACAGGGTCCGCTCATACGCAAAAACAGGCCAAACACATCGAACAGAGCAGGAAACCATTAGATTCATATGTATGTGTACAACTTCACATCCGTCATGTAGTCCAAAAGTCCACTGTCCCCCATCAATTTGGCAACACCACCCAAACAGTCACAATGTACATTGTCATACAGACTGCATGTCAACAAGAACAATGCACCAACATACATGTCAACACAATGTCAACATGCATCTCCCCTTCACATTGCAGAGGGACAAACAACACATCCAGCAGACCAGACCAGACAACCCATCAGTGATACTGGAGAGGACCACCACACCTTCATCACCGATGCCCTACAATAGGTTATGGACATCCCAGGCCACCCACCACCAGGGCAGTCAAGCTACATAGAGGAGAAGGCAGCCCCTGCACAGACCACACAGCAGGAAGCACCTGGAATCATGGCTGGCTCCCAACATGCCACCGAGGCACACATCGCATTCAAATGCCAGGTATCAGAATGCCAAAAGGAGGTGGCTGAACAGGTGCGGGTGGTGTCAGGACTTATGGAAGCCGAACTACATTACGTACGGGCTGTTCAAGTCCCATCAGGGCAAACCTGCACTCCACAAAGAAGACCCACACTGCGACAGAGACACATGCATTTGCAGATTTCCTGTACTGATCCACGCCCAGAGCCCCGGTTTAACCATTCACCCACCCATGTGGGAACTCTGTACAACGGCCCAGTACACTCCCCTTACTTATTGAGTGGCTGATGACAAAGCTACATGTCCAAGCACTAACACACTGCCTGCAAGGAAATGGCTGTGTCTGCTGTACACAACACAATGTCATGTTGTAGGGCCCAGGGCCCTCATGCAAACATCATGACCACACGGACACACGCAGATCGTTTGTGGAACTGGCTATGGGCACGTGCGCCCGACCCCTTTATTGGCAGGGTCAAATGTACAGTGATGCATGTGCTGGATGTGTCTGGGGTGAGTGTAAGCCAGCCCTCACGGAGTGGATGGTGCTGGCAACAAATACAACAGTGAACACTATAAGACGGAAACAGTAAACACCAGCATTACAGAGAGAACAGCCGTGCATTATGGTGGTAGCCGTAGAAAGTTCAGAGGTCACCCACTGAGCAAACAGAAGTGTCCGTGAGTTGCAGTGCACTGAGGTTGGGGCACTAGAGCTGAGCGCGCTCATTTGAACAACATGTCTAGGATTAGGTCCCTTCGGGATATTCGTGATGCAGCTGCAGTGGGGGGAGTCACACCTGCATCATCTTACCCATCATCGTCCAAGGTCTACCACACTGCCTGAGGTGACATTTCTGCATGAGCTAGCCACAGCACATAACCAAAACAGTAATGGAAGATGACTCGTGGTGCACTGAGTTAGTGGCACCCGGAGTGCTGAGCAGGGTATCAGGCAGATGATGGCATCCACGACAGGTGTGAGTAAATCCATTAGTCTGCCAGTATGACCGTTTCTACACTGGCAGTTGGCGATGGGAGGTGGTCCTGGCTGTGGTGGCATGTGCCTCCTGCGGTGATGCAACCTACAGGCCGGTCAGGGCAGGATTTGATGTGTGAGCGCTGGTGTACCGCAATTGAGGCCAGATGCAGCGGACAGCGCAGGGCCACAGACACATGGCATTGTTGACCCAAGGCCATAGTCTCAGAGGCCATCCAATATCTCAGGAGACAGGGTCCCTGACTTTAGCTGTACAGAGTTTGTGGCCATGGATGCACAGCGGCCAGCACAGGCACCCCGTCATGGGATGGTGCACTGAGACAGGGACACGCGGACTGAGCAAATCCTCACCAATGTCCGAGGTAAATGTGGCAGAGGATTGCGGGGGACAGTGGAAGGTGTCCTCCAGGGCATGATACAGAGGGCATAAGCCGTCCGGAAGCAGCAAATGGAGGAGTGGAATGCTACAGCCTCTTTTTCCACCAACATTTCGGTATCAGCTACATGAGGATGAAGACAACTACCCAGACCATTGATTCAGACGCCACTATAGTTCAACCAGAGAGTGTCCATGAATGTCGGGGAACAGACTTAGTGGCACCAGGGCTGAGAGGGGATGCAGTCTGCAATGATGCCGGTATAATGAAATGAACTCCGCCAATGCTAAATCTAGACTCAGTCCCAAATGTGTGATCTACTTGACTGCAGTGTAGGCCGGAGGCAAGAGTCAACAGTGGCCCACAGCCACGTTATGTTGGCTCGAGAAACACATCGTCCTCTGCCATAGTGTAATCAAGACTCAGTTCCAAATGAGTGACGTATTAGTCCGCTTTGTCAGCCGGTAGAGTATGTCAATGAGAAAGGAGTACTGCAGGCCTTGCTCGCAGAGGCCATGATGGTTGTAGCAGGGTGCCTGGGTCACAGGCCTTGGGCTTAAGCTTAGAGCGTGCACTGGCACGTTGTGGGACCTCTTCGACATACGCAGGTGTCAGCAGGTGGGCATTGAGGCCTGGTGTGCAGGGGTGTGCAAGACTGGTTCAGGGACCAGCGTCCCGTGGTGCAGCAGGTGCACAGGATTGCAGGCAACCCCGTTCACGGCAATGGCATCAGCCTCATGGAAGGGTGTGAGGCGCCACCCTGGCAGACATGTTGGGCATTCCGGAAGAGGGCCACGCCCAGAGTCAAGTGCCTTTTATTCACACCCCTATGCTGGCCTGGCGTATGCCAGGCTAGCCCACTCTGTTCATGCCGTAACAAGCTACATTTCAGCCATCCTCCCCACTGGCTGGTGTGACATGGTTGTGTCCACTGTCCACTGCACTCCAAACACCAGCGGTGTATGTCAACATGAATATGCGTGTGGTCTGCATACTGCAGTCTGGCCATCACATCCATGCCACACTTGGCATTGTGTACATTTTCATTCATCAGCCACTTGCCTCCTTCGCACATGCCTGGTCCCCACCTCTCCCCACAATCTGCTGTTGTGTGGCTGAGGTGCCATGCCATTGATGGCTTCTGTGCATTGCTGGCCCAGGTTCCCACAGTGAGTTGTGCTGTCGTTTCTGGTGGGTGGGCATGTTGTTTGGCATGTTGTATGTGAGTTTGTAACATGTGCATTCCCAGTGGTGTGCATCGCATGATTGTGGAGTTGAGTTGTGTGTTTTGTTCATTTGGTACTTGCCAACGAGCAGTGCTGTTCCGTAGGTGCCATCCTGGTAGCACTGGTTGATAATGGACTGTCGGAAGATGTAGGAATCATGCACACTGCCTGGGTTGTTGGCGTCAATGTTGGTGGAGATTTCCGGGTGGTCCACTATTGCCTGCACATTGATGGAATGTGTGTGCTTTCTGTTGCGGTTATTGTGTGCAGTGTTGCCAGGGGGCACAAGTAGGACATGTGTGCAGTCAATTGCCCCTCACACGTGTGGGAAGCCAGATATGGTGTAGATGCCTTGTTTGGACTCCAGCTGTTCCTGCACAGTGTGGGGAGGTATAGATAGTGGGGTACCAAGCTGATGTTGTCACCCACATCCGTTGTGTGGAACTTGTATTGGGCTGGCTGTGAGACTCCTCCGACTCTGGCGGTTGTTGGTTGGAGGGTACCAGGGGCCAACACGTGCAGCATGGCCAGCAGCTTTGTCTAAGGTGGGATGTTGGCTGTTCGCTGTGTTGGTACCGTCAGCCTGTGGAAAATGGTGGTCAGGTTGCGGAGGATGGTTGTCCCTTTGGGCCTGTAGTGGGCAATGGCATTCTCTAGTGTTAGGTCTGTGAGATTGGTGCATTTTCTGAGGGTCGCTGTCTTTGTCTGCACTGCCTCAGTGTTGGTGTTGGGGGGCGGTGGGGGGCCGGTGGCGTGGTGTTTTGTCCTGGGGGTGGTGGCGGTGGGTTTTGTTGCCCTCTTGGGTCTCCGTCATGCATGCTCAGTGGCTCCATGGCATCTGTTGCCCTTCAGGTATGGCTCTGTGTTGGGCTCTCTTTTCTGGTGCAGGCTGTGGGCCAACTTTACACCAGGTCAGAGCAGTTGTTAATTTTCTGCTGCTAACACGCCTTATCACCTGTTTTGTGGTGTTATCACAGATCTGGCTAGTCAATGTGAATGCTGTGGAGTGGTGTTATTGCAGCTTCTTGCACGGGAATGCCTACTCTGCATCTCATTAGCGATAATTACGGGGGTCATCTGTGGTGATGTTTTTTACGGCTGCTATCGCAGGTAAACCGGTGATATGGGCTGTTAGCGCCAGCTTGTGAATAGGGAGATACATTTCTCGAGACTTTGGCTGCGATAAAGTGTTGTTAACTCGGCGATGGCTTCTTGAGACTATTCCCCCTTGAGTGGTGCAGTGTCCCAGCACTCGAGATTAACAGATGCAAAAATACTGGGAACATATTTAAGCCCTAATAAAACACACCTGGAAAAACCACTTGGGGGTTCTGCTGTCTTTTGCCCACCTGCTCAGATATATACATACATCCACACTACTCCATAACACATGGATAAAAAAATATTAATTTACCTTGCCAACAGCTCTAACTCTTGGTCAGCTTTTAGTATCCGAGGCAGCCTACCTTCAAACAGTCATGTGCCCTTCCTTGCACCCACAGATGCTGAAACACTAGGGAAAGGTCATATTTGTAGTACTGTCTAGCATTTGAAAACACTTCTATGGCAAAAAGCACAAGCTCAGAGGTCTCCCAAAGTAAGACAAAAATCGTCCATCTTTCTTCACTTCCCCTTCATGCTCCAGTAGGATAGCATTACAACTTTAGCGATAATGCTGTTTCGAACTAGCCTCTTCCTCTCCATGTCTGTTTTTGTTCACTCCTCTCCCTCCCCTCCCATCTCCTCCAGAAGCTGTACATTAGAACCATCTAGTACTGTGCTTGGTTTCTGGCTGACGAGTTCCAACTCTCCCCTTATTGGTTTGGGACTAAGGCCAACATGTTTCCTTCTACTGGAATAAATGTGCATTGCTCCTACCCCCGTAGAATTCATGAACACAAATGTCACTAAGGGTTGACTTTGCATGTAGTCCTTTTAATATTTGGACAAGTCTTTGCATAATATAAGGTTTTGTAAATCTGTGTGTAATCAAAAGCCGCCTTACTTTGTAATTATGTTTCATCATTTTAAACTTGGTAACACAATCCACACAAATACACTCCACACCATGCCACATAATTCCAATCAGCATAATTTCATCCATCACCACCCTATTCCACACCACACAATTCTGCTCTAAACATTTCCATTCTGCACCACATCATTCAACAGAAAATACATATTTCAACTCAACAACACAATTACACAGCACACCACATATATCCAATCCACACCACAGAATTCCACATCATGGCACACAATTCATCTGCACACCACATAATTAAACTCCACAAACATACCAGTCCACCACACAAAATGCAATTCCAACATAACTACACTCTAACACACAATCCCACTCCACATAATTCCAGTACACTCAAAATCACATATTTACTATCCACATGTTTCCATTACCCACCATGCCACATAATTCCACTACATAAATCCACTTCACACAATTCCACCACACACAATTTCACAACTAACAATCCCAAGCCACATAATTACACTCCAGACCACATACATCCTCACCAATCCAAACCACACGGGTAAAAGAGATTCTCATTTGCAACGCCAACACCCCTAACTCTCACAAATGGGAGACCAAATTGTATTGCAAATGCTTGTTTTATTTACTACTCTGTTTGCCCAGGAATGGTACAAGTGGAATCAAAAGGAGCTAAGCTAATGGACCACTGACTGGCAATGAATATGGAAGTCTAGACGTTTACTGAGAGATACTGATTACCAACCATAAAATTTTATTTTTAAATGTGCTAAAATGAACTAAAATGAGAACACATTTTCTATAGGGTCACACTATTATACCAGTGGTGTCTGAACACAAATTGATATTCTTAGTAAAACAGTTCTTCCAACAGCTGCAGCAGCCTCTCAGCTGATTCCCCAATGTTCTACTGCACTGATAGCATTCTTTACATATAACAAAAATGTGGCTTAGCTGAACACAAACTTGATAGAATGAAAACTGTAACACTAAAATTATTGGAATGTAGTTCATTTTGTCATAGAAATTATGGTTAATGCTCTAAAAAGTTAAATGAGGAACATTTCTTAAATTGTTGATATATCCTCCTTAACATTTTCAGAAAAGATGTCTGTTATTCTGGGTGAAACATGGACTTCCAACACCAGCATCAGACAGTTGATTCCCATTGTTCTTGTGCAGCCTCGCCACAGTATGATACCACTTGCACGCTAACAATTCTGTATTTATGACAAGAATTTGGCACACTTGAAGGCCATCTTTATGGAATCAAAGCTGCAAAACTAAAAACAATTTGTACAGAGTGCACTGCATTAAATGATCAAAAGGAACAATTTCTTGTTGTCATCAAAATTTAGGTTAGTGCTTTAGAAAGCTAATATAATGACACATTTTCTGTCAGCTCTGAATTATCTTCCCCATCCATCAGTAAAACATTCTGACATGCAGAGGCTTTTGTTGGGCCTTCAGTTAAAATGTGGGGGCGGTTGCTACCTTGGCAGCCAGACCGTGTAGAATGTGATAGCGTGGTAGCTTGGCAGTTGCTATCCTGCCATTAGCTCTGCCGGTCGTTGATATGTACCTGGAGATTAAAGACCACCTCAATCCTACCTCCGACTCATCATTTCCTTGAACCTTTCATTGGTGACACACGGGACATGGACCACAATCATTCGACCGGCAGAGTGGACCACTCTGTGTTGGAGCCACTCACTGGAGCCACATTGGAGCCATTCGTTGCAGCCGTTCAGTAGTGTCGAGACATTGGAGAAGGCTGTAATGCCAGAAACCAGTCCTCGAAAGCCTGTTTCCGGTCCACGGAAGGCATGGCTTGGCAGTTTGGGCTGGACTGTACCCATGAGGCACAGGGTCAGACTGATTTGCACATAGCCATGTCTGAACTGGGGTGGCAGAGTGGGCTAAAGAACGGTGATGGATTAAACCCAGATCTTTTGACTGGGTGTGAGTGTTTGATTGGTTCAGATGCTCCGTCCATCACCACCCCCTTTTGTACCGCTTTGGCCGCCATAAGTGTGGCAGGGTATGCTCAGACGTGAGTCCCTTGCTCACTTTGCCACTGGATTCAAGCAAGCCGGCTGAAGAAGGCTGTAATGCCAGAAGCTTGTTTCCGGTCCGGGGAAGGCATGGCTTAGCAGTTCGGGCTGGACTGTTCCCATGAGGCACAGGGTCAGACTGATTTGCATATAGCCATGTCTGAACTGGGGTGGCAGAGTGGGCTAAAGAACGGTGATGGATTAAACCCAGATCTTTTGACTGGGTGTGAGAGTTTGATTGGTTCAGATGCGTCGTCCATCTCCACCCCCTTTTGTACCGCTTTGGCCGCCATAAGTGTGGCAGGGTATGCTCAGACGTGAGTCCCTTGCTCACTTTGCCACTGGATTTAAGCAAGCCGGGCTGAAGTAGGCTGTAATGCCAGAAACCGGTCCTCGGAAGCTTGTTTCCGGTCCAGGGAATGCATGGCTTGGCAGTTCGGGCTGGACTGTTCCCATGAGGCACAGGGTCAGACTGATTTGCATATAGCCATGTCTGAACTGGGGTGGCAGAGTGGGCTAAAGAACGGTGATGGATTAAATCCAGATCTTCTGACTGGGTGTGAGTGTTTGATTGGTTCAGATGCTCCGTCCATCACCACCCCCTTTTGTACCGAGACATTGGAGAAGGGCATGTCGTTAGCTGTTACGCTATGCCCTTGCCATGCTAGCGATGACACTAATTAATGTTTTATTTCCCCTTCCACCGTGGCCTGCTCAGTTGCATTACGTAATTGGAGCACATTTAACATGTTCTCACAGAGGCATACTGCCTAGTAACAAGTTTATGGATAATTTTTCATGAGCAATCAATTCCTTCAAGTTGCCTAGCAAATCTGAATCCATTGTTGTTAATACTCAATTCACTGTGTACTAGAAGGAGCAGATCCACAGTGATCTGCACACTAGTACTTATATTTGTCTACCTCCAGAAAAATCAGTACGGTTTATTTGCACACCTTTATATAATTGTGGGAGGTGCAGATTTTCACAAAGCATGCATGAAAGGCGCAGATCTACAGTGATTTGCATACAATTTCTACACTTGGCTAGGAAACCATTGAGCGCATCGGTGATACACACACCTAGGTGTCATGAGTACCTTTAATTCTCTGTAATAAGGATATATTTATACACTTTGGTACTTCTAACTTTTAAACAATAAGATCCTCTTTCAGGATTTCTGTACTAATTGCTTTATCCTGCACTTCACCAATAGTTGTTATATGATGTTACTGTACTAAGAATTCACTGCAATGGTCTCATCACAGTTTGAGCATTGAAATTTTGCTCGTTACCTCTGAATACCCCTTCCAACATGCAAAAGGTGGTGCTACCTCCCGTTCCTTTCCACGGGAAGTGTGGTTGGAGGGTTTTGAAGCACACTTAGAAGCCATAGAAGGGGAAATATTTACTCAAAAAAAGAATTTGGCATTGTTACGCCATTCTTTAAGCACTGAGGCTAAGAAAGTTCCTAAACATCTACCTACTGCAGTAGTTATGGGTAAAGGGGAAGCCATTGATAAATATGTGTCTGCAATCACAATTTTGGACTCTCGTTTTAAAAAGAAACGCAATAATATGGTGTAACGGCACACATTTTACATGAGGAAATAACTTCCTGGGAAAACAGTAGAGAATATCATGAGTGACCTCAGAGTTTTGGCTTCCACGTGCGAGTATAAAGACTTTGTAGGTGAGATGTTGAGAAATCATTTGGTAGAGAAAACCAGCAGTAAAAAAGTACAGGAAAAACTCTTGACTGCAGAGAACTTAACGTTAGGCAAAGCTTTGGAAATAGCAAAGTGTGTAGAGGCAACTGCCAGTGGACCAGGTGGCGTTGTAGGCACAAGTTCATACAGTCATTTGTGATACTTCAGCAAGAAAAACAGAGAGGAAAAACGTTTTCAAACAAAAGGTTACTCTGGAATGTTATTAATGCGGAAGCATAAACCATTTAGGGAATACTCTTTCATGTCCACCTTTTGACACAACTTGTGTGCAATGTAAATGGGCGAAACTGGTCCTATCCGAGGCGAAGGTTGGGGAAATTCAATCCCATCTAAACCGCGCGGTAATATCTCTGGAATCCTCGCTAGAAGGGGTGGGTAAAGTGAGTGGGTTATTTCTCTCTCTGATTGAAGCCCTAACCAATGTGTTTATCCTGTACTCTAAAAAGCCGGGCATTACAGGCACTAAAAAATTTGTTGAGGGGTGGTATACCCAAGCCTGCAGGACCCATAAGGCAAAGCTAGTTGAGGCAGTTAAATCTAAATCCCAAAGTACGATCCAGGAGGCTAGGAAGGCTTACAAAAAGACCCTTAGTTCGGCTAGAAGGGAGTGGGAAGAAAAATACTGGGAGGACCTACTCCAGGCTAGCAAAATTAGGGATTCAGGGGTGTTTTGGAATCTTATAAGGAAACGGACCAAATCCGATGCAGCCATGAGACCCTGCAGCATCCCGCCTCAAAGTTGGGCAAAACACTTTGGGTCTTTATACCTCCCACCAGACGGGGAACTGTCTGTGGGGATGGATCTCACACTAGCAATCGAACCTCATGCCTATGACCTTTTCACTCCCTTAGAGATTGAGGGGGTTATAGGCTGGGTGGCACCACGCAAGGCACCGGGCCCGGATGGCCTTCCGGGTGATTTGATGAGGGCTTACCCAATGGAATGGGGAAGGATCATAGCAGCTCTCCTAAATGATATTATGAGGGGAGGAGTAGTACCAGAATCCTGGAAAGGGGCGGTGGTAGTCCCCATTTATAAAAAAGGGTGCAGGGAAACCCCGGGAAACTATCGCCCAATAAGTCTGATAGACTCCACCCAAAAGATAGCTGGCAAAGCTATCCTTGGTAGGATCCTCCATTGGGTGGAGGAGAATAAAATCCTATCAGACTTTCAGGCAGGTTTCCGGGCTGGTATGGGGACTATAGAGCAGGTGTTTAGGTTGTCCCTCTTGGGGTGGAAGGTGGTGGAACTGGGCAAGGGCAGTCTTTACTTAGCCTTTATAGACTTGAAGACTGCCTTTGATCTAGTTCCCCGGGAAGAGCTCTGGAGGGTCCTTTGTGAGTTGGGGCTACCACCTTACATCTTGTCCCTTCTTATAAGCCTTCATGCCCACACTTTTGCACAGGTCCGTTGGGGTAATAACGGAGAGCTCACGGAAAAAATACCAGTGTCTAGGGGCGTAAGACAGGGTTGCGTCCTGGCACCCACCCTATTCTCGTTATATCTGAATGGGGTGGTAAAACACCTTCAAAAAGAACCAGCTGACGCCCCCTGTCTTGGAGGTGTCCGCATCCCAACCCTGCTTTTTGCGGACGACACGCTCCTGATTTCGAAGACCCCACAAGGACTACAGAAACTTCTAACACGATTCCAGGAGTTCTGTGTTGCAAAAGGGCTAACAATAAATGTGGACAAAACCAAATACCTAGTTGTTAACCCACCTAAAAAATTGGGCCGCCCACCTACACTCAACTCTATTCCCCTGGAGAAAGTAGCCGAATTCGACTACCTTGGCATTCGGATTACGGACAGGATGACTTGGGCAAACCACATTGAAAAAATGGTCCTTAACCACAGGAGAGTAGGAGGAGCTCTCATGAGGGAATACAGGGCCTCAACTAGGAGATCACTTACCCCAGTACTTGACATCTACAAGGCCAAAGTAGCGACATCAGCCTTGTATGGGGCAGAACTGTGGGGTCACTGCCGTCTGGATGCCCTAGTTACTGCTGAGAGCAAGCTATTAAAATCCTTCATCGCTCTCCCTCTGAGCACACCGTCAGTACCTGTGAGGATGGACACGGGATGTAAAAACATTAAAGATCAGGCCCAGCTTCGCCCGCTCCTGTTGTGGACACGGATTTGGAGGTGCGAAGAATTAAAATCCTATGCTGATGCACTGAGAGACATAATGAGCCAGGGGGGTTGGGCCAAGATAAAATGGTTAAAGGACACCAAAAAGCTGTTGGAGAATATAGGACTAGGGGATTGTTGGTCATCCCGCTCAGCCCCTCCAAAAGAAGTTGTCAAGGCGCTTTTTTGGAAATGGACTGCTGAGCGTCTAATCTCTAGCCCAAATCACTGCAGGTCCACTGCCACCTTTTTACAAATTAAAGACACTGTGGCCTTCGAACCTTATTTGGACTTGATTACTCTCCCCTTTGACCGTGCTCTTTACTTTAAATTTAGAGTTGGTTCCCTCCCGTTAGGTGCCCTGGTATCGAAATGGTCAACAGCGGATCGCACTTCTCCCAACTGTGCATGTTGCCCGACTAAGATTGAGTCTATTGTGCACATTTTATTTGAATGCCCGGATTATGCAAGGCCTAGGAGCTCTTGGCTGAAACCACTCTGCCGTAACATGGGCACACGCAGTCATTTAGTAGCCTTGCGTATCCTAAGCACGGACACTTCCCCCCCAATAGTCTGTGGAATAGCTAAATTTTTAAAGCAGTTTTGGCATATTCGATGTAAGAGATTGTCAGTAGCTGTTTAATTCTTGTTTTAGCTAATTTATTAACGGACTTTATATCCTTTTATCACTCTTAAACATTCTAATACTTCTTACTGACTTCTTATGGCATAAACTTTTTTGTATACTGTATTGATTGTTTTATGTATGTGCTTATAAGATATCTCTGTGTATCGAATAAAAGCTTATGACTGACTGACTGACTGACTGTGTGCAATGTAATAAAAGGGGACATTTTGCAAGGTTTTCAAATCTCAAGCTAAAAATGTCCAGGCCATTCCTAAAGATGTCCTTGCTCTGGAGTGTGTATCAGAACATAATTCTGAATCCGGTAACGAGGAAAACAGTGTTGTCATGATAATTTTCAATTCAAATGATATGGAGCAAAAGGAAGTTAATTAAATTATATTGATAGGCATGAAAAACCCTGTGTGTCAAATTGGTCTTGCAAACATTTGTATTTCTGCTGTCACAGATTCAGTGTCATTTTTTACCCTCATTTATCCAGACAATTGGAACAAAATTGACAATATCTCTTTGAAGGAGCCACATATCAAACCAGTGGCTTACGGGGGGTAAGCCAGTGGAGATTCTAGGGGAAGTTAGCAGTGAATTACATTTTAAATGTCATAGTACCCAAGCTATGGTTTAAGTGGCAAAGGAAGGACCCAATTTGTTAGGCTGGTTAGAACAAAATAATTTAGGCATCATTCTAGACCCTAACAGCCCTGAGCAAGTGTTGCTCAAGGATGAATACAAATCTATGACCGCAGTTCAAGACAGCAGTTGGGGATCATGTTACCCAAAAGTGTTTCAGGAGAATTTGGGAAGAATTAAAGGATTCTCTCATCACGTCAAATCAAATCAAATCAAAATTTCTTTATTCGGCTTTCATCAGATAGAACACCATAAAAGTACATTTGAAATTTTCCAAACAACAATACGTTTTTTTAAAAGTCCATATCACTAAAATGTACATGGTAAAATTCATTTTTAACTGTAACAAGGTCATAAAATGCAAAAGGTACAATCCTTTAAGAACAGTCTAAAAACATCTTAAAAGCATCTTAAGCGATACAACGAGAAAAAAAGAAGACATCTTAGGATAGAATTTACGTAGTCTATTCTAAATTTGGCCTATGTAGCACAATGAACTTCAAGAATTTTGCTATGGCTATCGCAGTGCACTCATCTTCCAAAAATTGGAGGGAGAGGAGTGTGGGGCGGCATCTTCTAAGACCCATAGTTGTGGTGATAGCTGCAGGATCCACTTTATCCCATTTATCCCATGGACATGATGGTGAGTTAGTACATTTCTACCCATCCCCAAGTCCATCTGGGTCCCGTTAGATGGAGGATAAAAGAAGCCGACTGGCAGTATGTTAATTTCGCCCATTACTATGGTGTAGTTCCCACTCTCTAATAAAATTCTGTTGACCAGCTGGGGGGATCTAAAAGTCAAAACAATACAATCGCCCTCAAAGAATTTCCCATGCAAACCCACCCGCTGAGCCCTTCTAGCCATCTTAAATTCTCTAAACAAACATTCAGTTAGACCTGTTTTCTTACCCAACAAATATAGGGATTTATTTCTAGGTGTTTCCCAACCCTCTACTGCTGAAGTTTCCTTTTTTGGAACGTTGGCCAATACGATGATATGTGGCGTTACTGCTGGTGGCAAATCAAGATGTTCATCCGGGACCAAATTAACCCAGTCAGAATTATTTAATACAGAATTCTGGGGGGGGGGGGTGAGAGGAAAGAAAAGGGGTAGTTAAATCTGAAAAATCAGTGTCCCTCTTTGAAACACCGGATCCTCCACTCAGTTTGTGATAGGCTTGCTTTTTCGGTCTTTCGTAACCGCTCTCTCACTGAATTACATGTCAAATGTTGAGAGGCGGCAGCTGATAGTAATATTGAATCTTTGTCCCTGGAATAAGAAGGGGCTTCAGTATGAGGAGAAGGAATCCCAGTTTTCAAATTCGAAGCAAAATTAGGTATCCCAGATTCGGGTGGAAAAGGTCTAGAATTATCGCCAGTATGTTTTTTACCACCAGCTATTTGTTATTCAATGAGAGTTAGTCTTGAACCCATTTGGTCCAGCCTAACTCTCAGATAGAGGTCCAGCCTTTCGATCAGAGTTGTTAAGTGCTTTATGTCATTGCTCTGTGGGTCGGGGTTTTTACTGTTTCCAGCTCTATCTTTTGTGGAAGATTTTATAGGGCCCCTTTTTTTCTTTCCATTTTGGACTAGAATTTCTTTTATTGGAGTAGTTTCTAAGCAAATTATAGGGCCACTGTTAGTCGGATTACTATGGGCGGAAGTATTCTCATCAGTTATTGGAGATTTATGCTTCTTTTGAGGGGGTTGCAGTGAGGAGTCTTAATCACTGAAGCAATACCATCCACGGTGTACTGAATACACCTATTAGGGGGATTTGTTTTGGTATTAGATTGCCTAGAGCTATCTGGGGCCTCAGAGTGAGCCGATTCATTGGTTACCCGTGAGGTGCCAACTTCAAGGGATTCTACTACTGGGCTATTCTATTTATCTAGGGCCCTCATGGCTTCAGTAAGATAGCTCAGCAGGGTTTGTTGGGACTCAGTATGAGCTCTCTTGCCTAAGGTGGGCTTGGGGCTGGGTAATTTCCTTTTACCCATGCTGTGTACAACTAGCACAATGATTAAATGGGTTGGGATTAGTCGAGGTTATATTTTCTAATCTTATAAGAGAATAAAATCTAGACGGCTCACTATAGTAATAGATTGCACCAAGGACTCTCAAATAAAATACAATTCGTTTTAGTTATACAATCACTACTGTTCTTTGCCAGAACCGGTACAAGACATGAAGGGATAAACTCAATTAACATATATAGTTCACAACAATGAGTCAAGCCTTATTATTAAGTTCTAGGCGGTTTCAAAAATAGTAAAACCAAGAGAGTGCGCCCAGCCCAACCTCAAACGGACACAGACAGGCAAGGACGGGCCCGCTCCGGTTATATGCCGCAGTTGACTCTGCCCCTCCACTCCTCTCGCAGGACCGCGCTGCCTTCTGGATGTTGTGGTAGGCAGCGCGCGGTCCGCGGCTTTAGAGGAGGAGTGGCTGCATGCGGCGAGGATTTTGGCAGGCAAAAGACTTAAGCAGCTTGTGGCAAGAAAGCAAGGTCCCCTCCCAGTAGGGACCTCCTCGATGGCAGCACAGGCAAGAAAGTACAGGTATGTGTTTCACAGCGTCCCTTAGCGGTGACAGCCAATCACCGGCTCAAATTAGGTACTGAGCAATGTGAAACGTTGAAGCTGGTGTTGATATCTATGCGTAGTATGTTATGAATCGCCCAAAGGGACGGATTAGTAAAAAGTGCGTGCGAGTAATAAACACACTTCGCAAGTCCCAAATGTGTTCAGTATAAATGTCCTAATCACTCCCCCTCCTTTCTTTGCCCTTTACAGACGAAATCCGAAAGCGTAGGACTAGCCCTGGACAGACAGCACCGTGCCCTCCCGTGACCTTCAGTGATGTGACCTGAAACGTAGCTCAGAGCTGCTCTGTCACTATTGCCCAGCTGCCCGTGGAATATGACGACATATGGTGAATCCTGATGGCGCCAAGCTCCCAATAGATTTCCGAAGTCTCACTTATTAGAATCCCCAGGTTACCCTATGCACAAGATTACGCCACCCCCTCTCTCCGGCCACGGTATATTGTTCCTGCAGGCTCTGAAGGTAGTCCGAAGGTGGAGGGGGTGCCTGACAGTCCACCTGGAAGGTAGGTAGGCCGCGCAACCGGGGGTCTCGCTTGGGTGAAAGCCGCTTCTTGCACCACTCACTCCCCGCGGCCGCCACTCCACCAGCCCCCAATGCACTCCTCCTCACCTACGTTGTGAGCAGCCGCCGGGGGGACAGTATCGATGGAGGCCGCAGGAGACAAAGGCCCAGCAGGTAGGCCCGGGAGCCGGGGACCTCGCAGCTATTACGATCTGAACCCCGCTGCGGATATGCCCCAATCGCGATGTTCCTGTCCACGCTCCATCTTCGCTCCCAATCTTCCTCCTACCCCCAGCGGCTCCTCCTTTCTCTCCTTTGCTCTCCAGTAGCTCCCATCACGTAATTTTGAAGGATGGTGTCCAACCTGTAGCCCACAAACCCAGACAAGTGCCTTTTGCCATGAGGTATGAATTAGAACAAGAGCTGGAACACTTTTGTCAACAGGGTATAACTGAGCCAATAGAAAGCTCTGAGTGGTTAGCCCCGTTAGTTTTGGCCAGAAAACCAATTGCTCTCTCAGAATGTGCATTGACTTGAGGGTCCCCTAATGAAAGGATTGGGTTGGATAGACATCCTTTGCCCAACATCACTGAAATGTTAAGTTCGCTGAAGAGAGCCAAAGTTTTTTCTACCTTAGACATGTCTTCTGTCTATTATCAGTTCACATTGCACAAAGTAAGTCTTCATTTGACACCTTTCATTACTCCTTCTGCCACCTACAGGTTTAATAGAATGCCATTTGGGTTGTCATCAGCTGCCTCAGTATTTCAAAGAGTCAAGGAGGCGATGTTTAAGGAGGTTCCACATGTGAGGTGATTCCAGGATGACATTTTAGTGCAAGGGAAAGATATAGAGCCCCATGAAAAGTCTTTGGCTGAGGTGCTTTCCATTTTGACAGAGAAAGGTGTTACACTTGAAAACGCGATAAATGTAGGTTCTAAGTTGATGCTGTAGATTATTTGGAATACAGGTTTACCGCCCAAAGTGTAAAACCCAAAGAGGACCTAGCTAGGGCCATCAAGAAATTCCTTGTTCTGCTTACCAAGGATCAGCTTCACTCCTTCTTTTGTATGTTGGAGTTCTATACTAAATTGATTTCTAATTGTAGTGGGAGGAAACAGCAAATGGGAGAGCTATTGAAAAAGAATCAGCAGTTTGTGTGGTCAGAGATGCAGGATACAGAATTCCGAGATGTAAATGTGAACGTGGAATGCCATTCCCCTCCAACCATTTGAAACCAATGACCCTTCAATTGTTGGAACCGTTGCGAGTCAACATGGGTTGGGTTCTGTACTATTGCAAACAAGAGAGAGCAGAGAAGTGGTGGTAGCTTTTGCTTTGGGGGCACTGAGAGGAGGCGCACCAACTTACTCAGTTGTTGAGAGAGAAGCTTTAACCTGCTAGTGGGGATTGGACCATTTCAAGAACTATTTGTGGGGTTCCAAGTTTACGATCCACATGGACCACAAGCTGTTGTTGAATTTATTTACCACCGAAGGAGCTAGCAAAGCCACTCCCCACATAGCTAAGTGGAATTATAGAATGACGGACTACCAATTCACTCTAGAATACATTCCAGGGGTAAATAATGTGTTTGCGGATTGTTTATACAGGTTTCCAATCCAAGATGAAGTCACAGAGGTGATGTGTGATGAGGATTTTATACTAGCAACACTGGGAGAAGCTGGTTTTGAGTGTGTCTCAGAAGAAGAATGGAAGGAAGATGTTTTAGGTAATGAGGTGAGGCAAGTGGGTACGAGCACACTGGGTAAACGTTGGGGACCCAATGATTCCAATGCTGAGGTAAATTCATATAAGCATGTGTTTCCCGAGTTGAGCATTGATAATGGAGTGTTGAGGAGAATGGATTTGTTAGTGGTCCCAATGAAGCTACAAAGTAAAATTTTAACCATAGCTCATGACGGACATGTGGGGATAAGAGGCATGAAGAGGAGGATCAGGGTACTTTTCTGGTGGCCGGGAATGGATCGAAGTGTTGAGCATTTTGTCAGGGACTGTGTAGCATGAGCAGTCAGTGATAAGACTCAGGTGACTTTTAAAAGCCCAGTGGAAGCCATTCCGGTTCCAGAAAAACCATGGTTTAAGTTAGTTTTGAAAATCATTGGTACCATGTATGTTTTGGACAAACGTAGTAGGTATGGAATGGTACTGGTAGATTATGGCACAAGGGACCAGAGGCCAATTTGTCAAATAAGCCAACAGGGAGGAGGTAATCCACTTTTTGCAATCATTATTCTTTAGAGAAGGGGTACCAGTGAAACCAGTCATGGACAATGGGGTGCAATTTACGTTGAAAAAACGTCAAACATTCCAAACAATTGTGTCTCCATGGGGTATAAAACATGTTACCACCTCCCTTTATCATCCCCACAGTAATGGTTTAGTAGAGCGCAAGGATAAAATTCAACTTTCAGTAGCCAATGGGTTGAACAGGAAGAAAGAACTTTTGCATTGTGGCATTGATTACCACTCCTGGTGCCTCCACCAATTTCTCGCCTTTTGTGTTACTAAATGGAAGGAAGGCTAATACCAAATTGGTCCTACCATGGAGGAATGATTTGGGAGTGTCACATGCCAAATTGGATGGTGTCAAGGAGAGATGTAGCGAGGCTCAGGAGAAGTATCAACCCATTTTCAAAAAGGGGGATGTTGTGAAAGTAAAACTACTTAGAATTGTGGCTAAGGGCCATTCAATTTCATCCCAGCCATTGAGGGTTGAGGTGGTTAAGGAGAGAGTGGTGAGATTGAACAAAGAAAAATTGTCTAGGCAGACAACAAAAGTCATAGGACAGTGAAGAGAGTCCAATGATGCCTCTGAAGTTGGTGGGAAGGCTAAAGAGGCCTCTGGTACCACACAGATCCACCTCAATACCATCTCAGGGAGGCCTCTGAATGCCAAGAGAGCACCTTCTCATTTTAATTATTATGTCAGGGTTTGAGAATATCTTGTTGCTCTGTGACAATTGAAATTTTTATTTTCTGTTGTTCTGTGTTGTATGTTTCACTGTGTGTTTACTCTGTGACCATGTTCCTACTTGGATTATCCTGTCATGTTATTATTTCAAATGTCATATTATTCTCTTGTTGGTGCATTAGGCTTTTCTGATTCTGTTCATTAGTCATGTTAATCCTTGTTGTTATTGAGCTACAGGTTTTATTTATTTAAGAAGCTTATTTGTGCTTTGTTTCTTATAAGGGGGAAGATGTGTTGGGACCTCAGTTAGAATGTGGGGTGAATGCCACCTCGGCAACTGGACCTTGTAGAATGTAATAGCTTGGTAGCTCTGCAGTTGCTCCCCTGCCATTAGCTCTGCTGGTCGTTGATATGTACATGGAGATTAAAGACCATCTCAATCCTACTTGGGACTCATCATTTCCTTGAACCTTTCAGGTTTATTCCAATACCAGTGGGAATCTGACAACAAACTTCCTAGTGATCAACTGTAGCTTGATCAGAGTTCTAATAAACAACTAGAGTGTTAACATTTTGTTTTAAATACAAAAGTGAAGTACTCCATAGGAGTTGTTCAATTTAAACATTGTTTTGCATAGGAGGGCGAAGTAAATGAGCATTAAGATGTTAATGCAAAGTATGAAGCCAGTGTGTTAAAAATGTGAGCAGAGGTTTGGGTTGTTAGTCATTTGAGGCTTAATGTATTTTTAAAGGGACAAAATATCAAAGCTTCCAAGTTTTCAGATTGTTTATGTGTGACATGTCGATGATTTTAGTGGAATTAGGAGTTACAATCTGCAACCTAATGTGTGACTCTTTTATTGACACTTTTCTTTTACTCTCTGTAATACAACTCTCTTGCAAAGTCAGAGTACTTTCTCAGTTGCAAGATAGGATATCTCAGCACCATAAGTAGATAACTCACTAGTCCCTTCTCTGCCAACCAGGATTAATTTATGTTTCTCAATGGTTAGACACAGACATCTGCAGAGAGATTGTGTTAACAAATTTACAAAGGAGTGCCTTTCACACCCACAACTTGAACTTGTATCATTCATGTGGGCGAGTAATTCTTATATGTATTTACCTTAAGGTAAAAGACCAACAAAAAATAGAGAATTATTTCATCCTTTTTAACCATGTCTTTACCCGCCCCACACACTAACACTGCAAACATGCAGCCGAAGCAGTTTAACTCTAATTATGCAAGCCAGAGACTCAAGTAGCCCTACTAGCGCCGCTCACCGTGGCTGGTCGCTTTTAAATTGTTTTTATTAGGCTATCTTTTTATAATCTTTATTGTTACTTTGGCTGTTTATAATTTTACTTGATGGGTTTTTAAATATACCCAATTTGCACTGTGACTTTCTTGCACTCCTGTAACTGATGTTCATTTGTACTTACTGCTTTGTCCTGTCTTGTCTGGACTGACCCCGGTACGCAGGGGCTGCTATGCCGTTTGTGAGGAGGGCGGTTCCTTCTCCCTCAATTCCACTTCCAGGGGAACGCGGTCTAGTCATCCTCTGGAAGAAGGCTATAAAATATCACATGGTGCGGGCACGCAGCGGACTCAAGTAGCCCTGCTAGCGCCGCTCACCATGGCTGATCATTTTTAAATTGCTTTTATTAGGCTATCTTTTTATAATCTTTATTGTTACTTTGGCTGTTCATAATTTTACTTGATGGGTTTTTAAATATACCCAACTTGCACTGTGGCTTTTTTGCACTCCTGTAACTGCTGTTCATTTGTACTTACTGCTTTGTCCTGTCTTGTCTGGACCAGCCCCGGTCCGCCGCGGCTGCCGTGCCGTTTGTGCGGAGGGCGGTTCCTTCTCCCTCAATTCCACTTCCGGGAGGACGCGGTGTAGTCGTCCTCCGGAAGAAGGCTATAAAATATCACATTGTGCGGGTGCGCAGCGGACGCACGCAGCGGGCGTGCCGCTGGTGCGCCTAAGGCAAGCCCGTCTGCGCCCGTCCATGCCTGGACAGCACCCAGCACCTGAAACGCTGGCGGTTTGCTGGGGAAACTAGTGACATATTCAGCTAAAGAGCTTTGTTCATTTAAACAAACGAGGGAGGGCTGTTGTTTGATTGGACCGAGAGACAACAGTAGCTGCTCAGGCTATGGGTTTGCATTCCCTTGAAAGAAAGAACGCCCTTCATTAGATCCTTCTATGAGTCATCAGTCTCTCGACGTGCTTAACTCCCGGGAGAGAACTATGCTGCATGGCGGGCTCGTCAATGTAAGATCCTTGGGGAAGTATAGGTATGAAATAGCTCAACTGATAGAAAACTCGGGGTTGGACAAGCTTTTCATAACGGAAACGTGTGCAGATGCTGCTTCTGACCTAGATTTCATTACTGCTACCCCGGTGGGGTACAGAGCAGTTAGACTGGACAGGCCTTCGAATAAAAGAGGCGGAGGATTAGCGATTATTTTTAGAGAATGTTTTTCAGTCTCTATCCACCCTGTCTCTTCTCTTTTTTTCGAGGCACTTCAATTTACGTGTAGACTTAGTGCACAATCAACCTTCAAGGTCATTTTTGTATATCGTCCTCCAGGTACTAAAACTAGTTTTCTAGCTAATCTCGTTGGGATGCTAGAAACTATTCTGTCCAATAAAGATTTTACCATGTTAGGAGATTTTAACTTTTACTTAGATGACCTAGACAACAAAGAAATGGCTATGCTATTAGACACACTAGGAGCAGTGGGATTAGTTCAACTAGTGAGTTTCCCACCCATGTGGCTGGTCACACATTGGATGGGGTTTTCTCATCGGCCAATGGGCTGAAATTCAAAGATGTGATTCCTCTCTTATGGTCGGACCACTCTCTCATGAGATTTAACCTTCATAGCAGCAATTTTGGTCAGGTTGACAATTCTTTGCCACCGTCCATCTCCTGCAAAGCATGGAGCAAAGCAGACAAAAAATCTCTTCGTACTGTACTGGAGTGTTCATACCCACAATGTTCGGATAATGTGGACACTGCTGTTAATATTTATAATAATTGGATTTCCGAAACAATCGGCTTAGCGGTTCCCACTAAAAAGATATCTCGCAACAGGTCTGTTCCATCGGCACCATGGTTTTCTGACATCCTCCGTAAAAAGAAACAGAAATGCCGCCGTATGGAACGTCGTTGGCGCCTGACCTATCTTGACTCTGACAAACAAGCATATAAGATGGCACTTATGAACTATAAAAATTTACTGAATGCGGAAAAAAGTAATTACTTTAAGGCTCAGATTGAGTCCGCCAAAAAGTCTTCTAAAGAACTATTTGCGGTTATCAACAAACTCACAAATCTCAAAGTATTGGGTACATTGGGGAGCCAACAATTTGCCAATGACATGGCAGCCACATTTAAAACTAAAGTCCTGGACATTTTTAGTGCTTTTAAGGATAGTTCAGACCGACATATGGCACCCAAAGGGCAGGTATCGGATTCTGGCAACAGCAGACTATTCAATTTCTCACCGGTGTCGGTTGCAACAGTGAGCCAATATATATTGGATTCTAAGGCAGGCTCTCCATTGGACCCATGTCGACCTGTCATTTTAAAAGATTTGTCGGATATGGTGAGCCCTGTTCTTTCAGAGATCTTCAATAGGATGTTCTCATTGGGCATTTTTCCTGTCAGCTCGAAGGAGACGTCTATTCTCCTATTATTAAAAAAGCCTACTCTAGATGCTACCAACACTCTTAATTATCGTCCTATTGCTCGTCTCCCTTTACCGGCAAAGACTGTTGACCAGATTGTGGTAGCTGCATACAAAAACCAGCTCTCTCCTGCTTTGCAGTTTAAAAATTGCATGATTGCGATCAACAAATGGATGAGTAGGCATTGCCTTAAATTGAATTCCGATAAGAAGGAAGTATTAATAGTCGATAATATACAGCCCACCTGGAGCAATCTATGGTGGGCAGCTGAAACGGGTGCGCCGCCTACCCCAACGATTTAGACAAAAAATGTGGGTGTGTTGATAGACAACAGACTTCAGTTTGGTCAACAAACAAATGATACTGTGTCTGCCTCACACTTTCTCATAAAGAAAATTAGGAAGGTACTACCCTATATTTCAGCTCATACCCAGAAAACAGTAGTTACCTCCCTTATTCAGTCAAAATTGGATTACTGCAATGGGCTTTACCTCAATGCCCAAAAGCAGTGTCTGAAGAAGCTCCAAGTAGTCCAAAATTCGGCAGCTCGTCTATTGCTGAATCTGCCTCGGTATAAATCTGTCTCAGATGAGATTCAAAAGTTGCACTGGCTTCCAGTATCTCAACGTATCAAATTTAAGGCTCTTTGTGTGGCCTATAAAGTTCTGATGCAGAAAGGTCCAGCTATTCTACAGAATCTTTTTTGTGTGGTATCAGCCAGCTAGACGGCTCCGTTCAACGGGAATTCGGACCTTGCACTGGGGTGGGCGGAGCTTTCAGTACAGCACATCCAAACTGTGGAACTCTCTTCCATTAGAGATTAGGAATGCCAGCTCCCTTTTGAGTTTCAGAATTTTTTTTTAAACTTGGTTGTTGCAGTGATTGGCACTTTGCAGGTTACTTGTTGTCCTCAGCGCCAATACACCATTTTGGTATTTGTGTGCTTTATAAATATCAATATCATTATCATTAATCAAGTGTGCTGACGGCCTTATGTGAATACAGCACCCTTAATAAAGTTGGTCCCAGGAGCTATAAAATCAATGAGCTGGAAAACCGTTGTGCCAGGCCTTTGCAGAGAGTTAAACACAATGATGCACTGTTGTTTATTCCAGGCCGTCCTGGCATTACTTTTACTCTCTAAAACTGCTTAGATACCAACCTTCTATAGCAGTGGTTCCCAAACTTTTGACTCCTGTGGACCCCCACTGAATCATTACTGGAAGTCGCGGACCCCCAAGCAATTTGTACAATTTAAGTTTCTTTTTAAAAACGCCTTTTGAAGCAGAGGCAATTTCAAGAGGGAGACAGCCTGAATTAGGTCTATTGGCATGGACATGTATGCATACAGCAGTGTATTATTTAGTGGTACAAGTCTCCTGCTCTCAGCCATAGCAGCACCTCTACATTCTCATTCCAGAGCCTTGCAGTGGTGACCCTTCCTTACAGCAACAGATTGAATGATTGTGAATTATTAGCATTTTTACCTATTCACAGTTTAAGAAGGTCTAAAATATTATACAATTATGAAGTATTTTATAATAAAGACATGCCCTAAGGAGCAACGAATATTGTGAAAATTCTAACAAGATAGTGCACAAAGCGATGAGTTCAGTGTATATAGCAAATTCATGGTCTATATTAGGAGTTCATCATGGAAGTGCAAGAGATGGCAGGAAGGTATCTGCACAGGAGGCATATTGTTTCAGCGAGATCATGGAACAATGCTATGCAAATTACCATAAACTCCTGTTAGACATAATCTTTAGTCACAGACAGAACAACATTTTACCACCAAGGGGTGAGCAGTGTAGTTAAGGCATATTTCAGAGAGGCCTCACATGGCACCTGACATGACCCTCTCCTGTTAGGATGCCCACTGCCCCATCCCTTGCCAACAACAAACTGCAAAGGCTACACAGAAGAAGAGCTTGATATGTCTGAATATGAAAGCTTTACAGCACACATAATTCACCTAAGAGCTTGTGGAAAGTGAGCAATCAGACAGCAGCACGAAAATCCAACTGCTGATCCTGGCTGCATCTATTTTTTATCTGCCTGCCAAGTAACGGTAACCTATACACATGTGCCTTTCAACGCTTTATTGCTTTTATTGTATTTCCTGTATTTTCATTGTTGTGTCGGTGACTGCTGTTGTCTGTCTTCCCCCGCTGCCTGTACGTGGTACGTGCCCCTTTTTCTACCCTCTGTTCCCCTCGCTGTCCCCCTGCTCTCTCTGCCCAGTCTTTCCTTCTGCACCCCCTTGCTGCCCGGTGTCTCTGCCCGGTTTTCCCTTCTGTTCCCCTCGCTGCCCCTGTGCCTCTCTGCCCGTTCTGCCTTCTGTTCTTAGCTGCCCCTATATTTCTGTATTCTGTATTTTGCCTCTGTGCCACTCGTTTTTTGTGCCCGTCTGCCCTCTGTGACACTCATTTTTCCCTCGTTTTTGTGCCCCTTTTGCCTTCTGTTCCACTCGTTTTTTGTGCCCTTCTGCCTTCTGTTCCACTCATTTTTCCCTCGTTTTTTGTGCCTTTCGGCCCTCTGTTCCACTCTTTTTTGTGCCTTTCTGCCCTCTGTTCCATTCGTTTTTCCCTCGTTTTTGTGCCTTTTTGCCCTCTGTTCCACTCATTTTTCCCTTGTTTTTTGTGCCTTTCTGCATTCTGTGCCACTCGCTTTTCCCTCGTTTTTTGTGCCTTTCTGCCCTCTGTTCCACTCCTTTTTTTTGCCTTTCCGCTCTCTGTGCCACTAATTTTTCCCTAGTTTTTTGTGCCTTTCTGCCCTCTGTTCCACTTATTTTTCCCTCATTTTTTGTACCTTTCGGCCCTCTGTTCCACTCGTTTTTCCCTTGTTTTTGTGCCTTTCTGCCTTCTGTGCCACTAGTTTTTCCCTCGTTTTTTGTGCCTTTCTGCCCTCTGTTCCACTCGTTTTTGTGCCTTTCTGCCCTCTGTTCCACTCGTTTTTCCCTCGTTTTTTGTGCCTTTCTGCATTCTGTGCCACTCGCTTTTCCCTAGTTTTTTGTGCCTTTCTGCCCTCTGTTCCACTCGTTTTTCCCTAATTTTTTGTGCCCATCTGCCCCCTGTTTGACTCATTTTTTGTGCCTTTTTGCCCTCTGTTACACTCGTTTTTTGTGCCTTTCTGCCCTCTGTGCCACTAATTTTTCTCTCGTTTTTTGTGCCTTTCTGCCCTCTGTTCCACTCGTTTTTCCCTCGTTTTTTGTGCCTTTCTGCCCTCTGTTCCACTCGTTTTTGTGCCTTTCTGCCCTCTGTTCCACTCGTTTTTCCCTCGTTTTTTGTGCCTTTCTGCATTCTGTGCCACTCGCTTTTCCCTAGTTTTTTGTGCCTTTCTGCCCTCTGTTCCACTCGTTTTTCCCTAATTTTTTGTGCCCATCTGCCCCCTGTTTGACTCATTTTTTGTGCCTTTTTGCCCTCTGTTACACTCGTTTTTTGTGCCTTTCTGCCCTCTGTGCCACTAATTTTTCTCTCGTTTTTTGTGCCTTTCTGCCCTCTGTTCCACTCGTTTTTCCCTCATTTTTTGTACCTTTCAGCCCTCTGTTCCACTCGTTTTTCCCTAGTTTTTGTGCCTTTCTGCCTTCTGTGCCACTAGTTTTTCCCTCGTTTTTTGTGCCTTTCTGCCCTCTGTTCCACTTGTTTTTTGTGCCTTTCTGCCCTCTGTTCCACTAGTTTTTTGTACCTTTCTGCCCTCTGTTCCACTCGTTTGTTGTGCCTTTCTGCTCTCTGTTGCACTCGTTTTGTGTGCCTTGCTGCCCTGTTCCACTCATTTTTCCCTCGTTTTTTGGGCACTTCTGCCCTCTGTTCTACTCGTTTTTTTGTGCCCTTCTGCCTTTTGTGCCACTTGTTTTGTCTTGTTTTTGCGCCCCTTTTGCCTTCTGTTCCACTCGTTTCCCCAGCCGCTGTACCCCCTGCGACCCCGCCCCCTGACTGCCCACTTCCAGTTCAGTGCCCCGCCTCTCGATTGTATTGTTGTGGTCTCGCCGCTCCTGCGCCAACATTCACAGCTCTTGTGTGCTGTGAGGGCGCATGGGCGTTTCATTTTTCACTATGACGACAGGCACTCGAGTCCTGCGGACCCCCTGGGTATGTCTCACGTACCCCTGGGGGTCAGTGGACCACAGTTTTGGAAACGCTGTTCTATAGGAAGAACCTTTCAAAGCATGCTCAGTAATATTTTCATTTTGCTGGTAATGTACTAGTTGTTAAGAGAGCTCCGCCTATAGCTTTAACAGGGACTGGAAGAGTGTGCGGTCAGCTACACACAACTCATGTATAAACAGCAAACAACACTGCAAGGGGAATAATGTCTTTTAAAAGGAGGTTGTGGAAGAGTGGTCAGCCTTGCTGTGCTGCATCCTACCACCTGCTATCTTCAGCTGAGGTTTGGTGAAACATGCAAGTCAGGAAATTTCCTGATTTGTCAGGCGGGGTCTGGTGCTGACATCCCAGTCTCATTGCCGAGTATGAGCAGATTCCTTCAGTGAGCCTCACCCAAGGCTCACTGAAGGCTACTCTCTCTTCATAGCTGGAAAGATCGGTAGAGGATAGCCTGTTAACTAAGCAATTCTTGTAGGATGCCTATGGCCCGGATGTATTGATAACACAGCTTTAGGTCGGACTGGTAGAAAACTACAGGA
The DNA here is from genome assembly GCF_964261635.1 of Lissotriton helveticus. Classification (NCBI taxonomy): domain Eukaryota; kingdom Metazoa; phylum Chordata; class Amphibia; order Caudata; family Salamandridae; genus Lissotriton; species Lissotriton helveticus. The sequence goes on from NC_136071.1 coordinate 456,349,086, forward strand.
TCCGCTGTGCAAGGTGCTCATTAAGTGGTACTGTTTGCAGAGCAGGGCTCACAGAATCTCCTGCTGCTCACTGCAAATTATGCTGCTAGTGCACAGGAACCTGACCGGACCTTACTGCACAACTGGATTCTGATCCGAGAACTGGAATCTGGGGGTGGGTGGGTGACATCCCCAACCCACTGCCCATCAGCAATGTCCCAGACCAAAATTTCCCAGATACTTCACAGACCATTCAGAACCTACATACCTAATAGGGCCTGGCTAAGGTTTCCATAACAACCAAACCTGGGCCTGCCACATTAATTCTGCCTGGGGCTGCACCGCAAATTTGTGTTCACTGAGCTGAATTGACCAATGTTTGTTTGATGCTCTTAGAGCACTGGTACCTCATGAGTCATTCTGCACAGCAGGAGAAAGATTAATTATATGTTGTTAGACCTGGCGTAGCTTGGCGTGATTACCACTGAATTTTTGCCTTTGCCTCCTGTGAAGTTAGATGCTCTAGGTACTTGCCACTGCTAATCAGTGTGCAAGTACATATGTTCCCTGTATACATTGTAGTGGTGATTGGTTGTCTCTGGTTGGTATGTTTGCCTTACTAGCAAGATCCCTAAGTAATGTATACTGTGTGTGCCAGCGCTAGTACTAAAGAAATGCGCAGAGAGGGAATATAGGTCTTCAGTGTAGGGCATATGTGCATTATGCTGAATTAGCATGTTGTCCTGATAAGTGCTACCAATTGTCAGGCCTGACTTTCCCTTTTGCATATACATGGGGCACCCCTGTAGGACGTCCTGGGTAACTTCTAGGCAGGGTGCAGTGTAGGTAAAAGGCAGGACCGGTGCCAGTGTGGGTGCTAGACCCTGACCGTGGAAAATACTCCATTTCATTTTCCCTGGTAAAAGGCCATCCTGCCCAAAGGACAGAATGGGGGAGGCTGGGTGAAGTATTGTTAGCCTAATTTCCCAAGAATCGGAAATGGAACAGTGAAGTTTGGTATGTCTGAACCCACAGCATCATAACACATCTTTTTGGGTAGATGGTTTTGTCACTGTGTGTCCAGAATCAGCTGTTTGATAAAATGGCTGAGTTTGTGCTTTAGACCTTTTTGTGTGTCTCAGCAGAATGTGAACTGCCTGCCTGGATCTGGGAGAGGTGAGAAAGGTTGAGGGAGGTTGTGCCCCAGGGGAGGGGTGGAGACGGTGCTAGGCTGCCCTGTACCTGGAGCAGAGAGAAGGAGAGGCTTTGCGAGGTGAAGAGGCCTGGGTCAGAGCCATAAACCAATAGACCCATCTCCCTCTAAGTGATTACAGACCTAGGCTCGCAGTAACAACGAGAGGACAGTGACACTGGGGGGGAGATACGTAAGACTGATTTATGGAGGGGTCGAGTACCCCTGAGTACAAGGAAACTTCAAAGACAATGAGGGGTATAACTGAAAGAACTGTAACCCCAAGACTTTGGTTATGTTGACAATGTCATCAAGAAAGGTCTCTGTATCATTCAGAGAAGTGCTGGGAGTGCTTTGAAGATGCTATGGACTGGTCGAGTCTCTCGTGGCTTTGACCTGTCCACGATCGGAAAGAAAACCTCTGCCTCAGGAAGAGTTGCTAAATAGGCTGCGGGAGACACTAGACCCTTGCGTCGTGATCTGGGGCTTGTGGGCAGTTTGTACTTCTTGACTGAGGAGAGACTGAAGGGCCACTGCAGTGGGTCGTGTCTCTCCTTCTTCCTGAGCAGGACTTTACAGTGTGCTGCGTCCAAGGGCCCGAGGTGAGCTGGCTCCCTGTTCAGAAAAACAGGAACATAAAAGTTTTCAGGAAGTCTCAAGTGGTATGGTGGTGAGACAGTTTTGTGGCAGCCTGAGACCTCCGAAGGGGTGCCTAAGGTGATCGTTGGCACCCAGAGCGAAACAAGACTCTGATGCACAGCGCGCATGTCTTGGTGCGGCTACAGATGTTGGAGCGCCAGTGGATTGTGGGCATCGTGGAAGAGAGGCGAGATTCGGGACGAGCAGGTGGTGTGTGTCACAGTGCAGTCCCGGCACTAGTGAAGAGTGCCGGGACATCGTGGGCACTAAGAAGGAGTGAGTCTCTGACACACCGGTCGGCGTGTGGTGGTGCAGTCAGGGCATTAGTGGAGAGCACCAGGTACCTCGTGTGCACCAGGAGGATAGGTGAGGCTCAGACTCGAAGTGTGTGTGTCATGGTGTTACCAGGGCGTTAGTGGAGAGTGCCTGTATTATTGTGTGCACCAAGAAACAAGGTGGTCTCCAGCATGCAGGGTGCATGTGGGGTGCAGTTGTGGCACTAGAGGAAAGTGCCTGAAGATCGTGTGCACCTGGAGACAGAGCGAGACTCGGACGTGCAGGGTGCATGTCAAGGTGCCAGCGGAGACGTAGTGAGGTGCGCCTAGTCATCGGAGGCTGTAGGAGGAGTGAGTTTCAGACGCACTGGGGATGCGTGTCTAAGGTGCCACTGGACGTGATGGTGAGGAATACCAGGAAGCGGTGAGCACCGGGGAGCGAAGAAGTCCTAACAGCGTGGAGAGGACAGCCAAGTGATTGGGTCCTCAAAGGCATTGTGGGGTAGCACCAGCATTTTGTGGAATGCCTTGTGGAAGGAGTTTGTGCTGAACATTGGCGGCCCGGACCGGCAGACGTGCAGGAGCTGAACTACCAGCCAGAGCGTGCCATACCATTAGTGACAAGGTTCTGGACTGAGGCCAATCCACTGCTGCAGGAGAGGAGAGTGGGGTTGTGCCCCCCCCCCCAGGTAAAGTGGATCATCACCTGGGGTGGGGTGTGGGCTCGGAGAGACACTCTCTCGGCCTCTTGCCGCTGGCAGCAGTATGCGCCTGTTGCTTCGGCCCAGATCTCAGCCAGTGCTGATCCCGGACGGGGCAGTATAGAGTGGAACTTGGGTGTCATTGTTGATCCGTGTTGGGGGCAACCAGTTGTATAACTTCTAATAACAATCGTATAAAACTTTGTATATTTGCTGCTAACGAACTATCGAACTATTGGACAACGTCTGACACCAGTGGTGCTTAACGAACTCAGGGGTTAGTGCACTACGCACTAAGTTATGTTTCTCTTGCAGGATACAGGATCCTAGCGTAGCGCACTGGATTAGTTGTGTACTGCACTGTACTGAATTGCACTGTGATGCATTACCTTATTCCTTTCATGCCAAGGGCATGGTGGTGGCGATATGCATTACATTGTCTTCCTATTGCACTGTACGTCATTACAGCGTGACTCATTGCTGTATTTCTTCCTTGAAAAGGGCATGCTGGTAGCGAACAGAGTTGCATTATCTTGTGTTGACTCAGTACAAGATCGTGACTCTACCCATTTATTGTTTCACTGTGGCACAGTACAGAAACCCATCGTTAAGTAGTGCAGTATTTCTCGGATTTTTGCAACGTATGTGATTCTAGTGATACAATGTACCTAACCTGTTGAGAACGGTTAAAAGTCAGCGTAACCGTTGGTTAGAAGTGGTGTTGGGGATTAGAACCGCCCAACCCACTGGAAACAATATTACCCATTGTATATGTGTGATAGTTGTATTGTGTGGTCATTTCGTACTGAGGTTCCTGTGCCTAAGGGACTCCAGGACCAGTGCCACTTACCATTTTTTTTCATGCGCTGTTTTCCCCACTTCCCACATCCTACCTATCCAGCACCTCTCCCGAGACCTATTTAAAGGAGGGTGCTGTGCTAAAGGCATGCCATAGACGAGCCCGTCTGCACCAGTCCGCGCCTAGAGCCAGGTACCCTGGCCCTTCAGACACCCACATGTACTCTGCCACAGATCTCAGAGCCCTGAACCCCGGACGCTGCAACAACTGCTAGCTCTCCTCATTGTAAGCAGCCAAAGGACCCTTCACCTACTGCCACTGTCGCTTCTCTTGGATCCTGTGCCACATCCACTCAGAAGACCACAGACTATTCAGAACCACTCCAATGCATCTTGCACACCACAGAAATCTGAGACACCATCACAAACCTCACCCCAACATTGCCTTCATCACCAAAACATGGTTCAGCCCCTCTTCCAACCCTGACATTGCCACCGCAACACCTGCCGGCTACAAGATGATACACCAAGACCGTACCAACAAACACAGTGGAGGCATTGCCACCATCTTCAAGGAAAAAATCTGATGCATCGCCATCAATGCCGACCACACACCCCTCATGGAACAACTCAACGTCCAACTACAGACTGACTCCAAGTTTACAATAAGAGGCACTCTCGTATACAGACTCCCGGGACCTCAACCAGCCTTCTGCGCCACAATCTTCAACCTCAGTGCCCCCTAGCCATAAATTCTTACCACTATGGCCTACACAGCAACCTCAATTTCCACGTTGATGACCCCACTGACCTTAACCCCACCTCCCTCTTGGGGAACCTGAACAACATCGGCGTCACCAAACTGGTCTCCAAAGCCATACACAGAGCCAGACACACCCTCAACCCCATCTTATCTAGCGAGAGAGTCAAGTGCAGCCACGTCCAACCGTGCCATCATAATCTCCGGCACTCAGCACACCACCACCAAACATCACAGCTCTCCCCACAGCAGCTGAAGCAAGGTAACAGAGACTCAGTGGATTCATCCCTCAGCATCACCCAACCAGAAACTTCATCTGACCTGGAACTGACTATCCAGAACTTCTCTGCAATGATCACTGAATTCGCCGACAGAGTCACCCTGAGTAAACCAGCAAAAACAAACAAAATCTAGACACACACAGCCGGTACACCCCAAAGGCCAGAATGACCAAGTTCAACTGCTACCAAATCAAAAAACTATAGCACTTCAGAATGAGTCTCTCTGACAGAAACGCTCACAAAGCAGCTCTTAGCAAATACCACCTGCATATCAAGGTTCCAAGAGAGCAGCCATTGCATCCCACATCAATACAGCAGCCAACCACACCAAAGACCTTTCCAAAATAGTCAAGGAATTCTTCAACCAGACAGCCACAGAGAACACAATCCACCCCTCCCAAGAACTCTGCGACACCCTCTCAGACTACTTTCATAGCAAGATTGCCACCATCTACAACGACTTTAACCCCCAACCTACTGTTCTGAACCTCAACAGCTTCAGGCCAACCAGTGCATGCCAGCTGAAGGATCACCACATGGTTTCCACTTACTGCACAGACCACCTTGGTTACCATGGCATCCATCAACTACAGGGCCCCCTGCCCCACCATCTCTTCAACCTTAGAACCAACCAAATCAGCACAGAACACATCGTCAGCAGCAACACCTCCATCACCACAGCAGCCTTCCCTGACAGATAAGAACTTGCAGAGGTCAGATCCCTCAAAAGAAATCCTCTTCCGACCCCAGAAAACTCAAAACTACCAACCGATCTGCTTGCTCCCTTACCCTGCCAAAGTACTCAAGAAGGCCATAAACCAACAGATCACCGAATATCTGGCTCAAAACCACAGGGTTGATGCCTCACAATCAGGCTTCTATGCCAACTACAGCACAGAGACCATGTTTATCGCTGCCACAGACAACAACAGAACCCTCCTTGACTACGGGGAGACAGTAGTCCTGATCCTCCTCAACCTCTCTGCTGCGTTCAACACCATATCCCACCACATCCTCATCAACAGGTTCTACAACATCAGCAAAAAACTCTCAGTGGATTGCCTCCTTCCTTACAGAATGCAATCAAAGTATACAGCTGCCTCATTTCAGCTCCAAACCCCAGGACATCATATGCAACATGCTCCAAGGATGTTCCTCAGCCCCACATTGTTCATCAGCTACATGACCTCGATTGCAGACATCATCAGATCCTACAGCATCAACATAGTCTCCTAAGCAGATGATGCTCATCTCATCCTCTCGCCGAAGACCCTCCACTACCAGAACAAACTTCTGCGACGCCATGACCTATATGGCCAACTGGATGAGGGCCAACTGCCTTCAAGCTAACTCCTGACAAGAAAAAAGTACTGATCTTCAAGAAAAAAACATCCATATAGGACCACAGCTGGTGGCCAGCAGAACTTGGACCCACACCATGCACACAACCTAAGTATCATCCTTGACAGTAGATACAAACCAAAGGGGTGTTTTCCTAGTATAGAAACAATGCCTCCTTAGTGTACGCATTTTTTGTGTGTACTCTCTGTGCGGTGCAGAGGTGAGGGAAACTAACACCATAAACCCTCAACCGGTACCCTTGACGTGGTCCACTGTAAGCAAATACTATAATCATATGCACACGCTATCTTCTTTAACATGTGAATTTATACCACAATGTTGTCATTACATATCAGATACACATTGATGAAAAACAAAATTTCTGTAATGATTATGGTTTGTTGAAAGTTCTTTTGTTCTTTTTTATTTAGTAAGATTGCCCAGCTAATATGTGTTTCATCGTGGGTGATATACCAAACGACTTCTTCAGGACTATTGAGCTGGTGGATGGAATCTATCGCATTCTCCCCGCTGGTTCTACTTCCGTCCCGGCTGTGATTAGGTTGGCTCCCGGTTCTTTATATTGATAATCTTGCTAGTAGCTGTGTACCTCGTTTAAAGTCCAATAAGGTTTCTGATGTGTGTTCTCTAATGTGGTATCTTTCTTAAGTATGGAAGCCCACTTGAGTATCTTGTGGTTTGGAATCTTAAGCTTGTGCGTTTCAGACTGGTCTTGTCTCCGTGCGTATGTGCTCTGCAGTGCTTCGAATTTGTTAAAGTTGTCTATGGTTTTGTTAAGTTTGTCTAGTAGTACCTTTGCTTCAGCAATTCTGTCTCCTCCTAGCATCGTAGCCAAATCAGATGTTCAGTAACAAATGCCCCGCTAGTGACACAATTGTCTGAAAAAAATGACACAGAAGATGAATCAAGTGGCAAATAATTGATAAAGCAAAGGTTTCAGTAAGAGGGGTGATTTGACACAAATCTTACAGTGACTAGAGTGTTGTTGGATAGAAAGAACCAATTCTATAACAGAAGGACTTAATTCAGTTTAGGATTGGCGGGGTTTTGTGACCACATTAATGAACTGAATTGAGTTGGTTACACAAACATATTCTGCCTAGGGCTCATGTTCTGCATCTTCTGCAATATGTCCAACTTGTATGAGTTCAACACATCAGGATAGACTTTGTAATTGCTCTTGCTGTTTCAATGATTTCTACTCTTCTAGATTATTGCCACCGTTGCCTGTTCATTCATTGTCTTACTTATCCTTGAATACAGACATTCTTAGGTCTTCAAGTCTCAGTATTATGATTAAATGTCACAAGATGTTCACATATTTTCTTCAAGATTTACCGCTGAAACAAGTGTGCAGGACTGTGGACATCAGCCGTATAGTTTTTGCCTTCCTATTGTCTACAATATAATTAATTATGCAATGAGATGTTATGTAACCAGCGCATATCAATATTGTTTGCAATTGATATACCCTACTGTGTGAGGGTCCCTATGCCTAGGTTATACTGTTTATCTTTGTGCTGGTATTTACAAGACATTGGTATAAAAGAGCAGCACGTTTGGGTAGGTATGTCTGGCCAAACTATAATACAAGAATGTGGAATGGCTTGATCAAACATGCCGACTATTGTTCTATTGCTTATATTTCTTAATGGTTATAGTTGCTGCGTTGGTATATATATATATATACATCTATTTAACATGTGTCACCAGAATCTTTAGCCTGGTTTATTTATAACGTTTGAGTCTACCCATGAGTCACATCAATTACAATACTCCACTCAGTTCAAATCAGATACTTTTCTGATTGTGTCCCCTTTTTTTACATCTTCAATTTTCATGTGGGCTCGCCACAAACCTCATTTTGCATTGAATCAGCCGCTAACAGGTCTGTCCTCCATCTCTATTGGTCTTTTTGGTACAGGAATCCACCATCAGGTGGCCATCTACTAGGATGCCTGCCGTGACGTCCGATTCTGAAGCGCCACCGCGACCTGCATTTAGCTACTGACTAAGGCCTGGCACTCTGTCATTACACGAGTGCAGACGGACTAAGGCATTTATGCACCACGCGTAGCGGACACATGCGTTTCACAGTTGGAGGCCTCATCTGGCAGGTATGACTACTCCTAATTTAGGCAGATATTACACTGCCTCAGCATGTGAATTAATTGCCTTTCACTTATCACCCCTTCATTTCCACAGATACACAGATTGACGTGTACTGCAGTGCCCCGATTCCATTATTCATAAAACAGAGGGCAGAACTAATTCATCCTGCGCCCAGTAAGGGTTCTTTATCTTTCCTTTTATCTGGAACAGTAATTGTGCTACGATGGGACAGACTTCATTAAATGGCTTTCTTTTATCCCTCACAGAGGCCACATTACACTATTTGGATTATTGTGAGCCGAGTGAATAATTTCTTCCTCATATTCTGCAACCTGTGGAGCTGTCAAAGTCAGATCACCCTCTCCCCCTCCATGGGGTTAGTCCACCGTTATTGGTTTTTATACGGACTAGGCCTATTTTTGTGTTCAATTGCGCTGACTCATTTTCTCATTCCTCCCTCCACATGCGCAGTGCCCGGCTGGGTCCCATGTGAGTAAACACCCTTCCCTTTTCACTTTATCACTTCTGTGAGGTGCACGTTTGAATCACGCTGACCTGATATCCTCCTTTTCAGTTACAGGCCATTTGTATCTCTCTAACATTGCCTGCTAGACTACATAAGGCCCTCTCTGATGGTATAATTTGTTCTTTTCTTATAGATGGCCCTACATTAATAGGTCCTGTATAGACCCCTCATTGCAGTAGGGGTCGAAACGCCGTCGACAAAAGCAAAGCGAATCACTTTTTCCAGGAACTATAATTTAATAAGGATGCTGTTGTAATCATTCATTTCCCCATAATGGTTGACTTACAAATGTTGGAAACCGATTGTATATGTCACCAATGTGTCACTACCGTTTTGTAGGTTTCATGTTCACTGGGGAAACTTAATCACTGTTCTTTTGAAAAACCTATTAAAATTGTATTTAGACTTATATAAATATTTATTATTGAATATTGAGCTGTGTATGGCCTTTTCTCCTTTTGACATTGTTGCAATCCATAGACAATCCAAATTGGATATGACAGAAAGGAAATTCTTGAGGTCATTGCTAAAAGTGCCACAGAGCACCCTAGCTCGATTCTTTTAAATTGACATGGGTGTTAAACACATTGTGCAGAGAGCTAACTTAATTTATATAGGATCTAATGATTAATTGATGCTGCCTTTGCTCCCTAAATTTACAGACCAGTGACCTAGTCGTCAAATGATAATGTAACCACCACACAGTGTCTTCTATATTTTCTCTATTCCTTGGGGCCGATTCACAGAACTAACTTAAGACAAAATCCTAAACTTACTACTTTTGGTATTCACAGAAGGCATTTAGTAGTAGTAAAGTTAGGATTTTGTCTTAAGTTTGACTTAAGACAAACTTAAGATAAACTTTATTTAAGATTCATAGCACTCTTGGTCAGTCCTGATGATGACCTCAGTCAAAACACCATGGACAACCAGACTTGTTGTACTCCTTTTATGTTAAATAAAGCAGGAGTTATATGTCTTTTTAAGTGATGTACTTTTTGTTACTTCTTCAACCACATCTCCCTGCACCTTTCCTTCGCTAAGAAGCAGGAGCACTAGTTCTTGTTAATGGAAGTATATAATTGAGGAATTTTTAGCAATAAAATAGTTGCTATGAAAATATTTGCTTCTGACCCTGTGTACATTATTTGTCTTTAATAAGATTTGCATAGGCATTTTTTGAGATAGTGAAACTCTAAAAGAGCCTTATTTCCCTGTGAACCATTAACATATTATATTACCCCAGGTTCTCTAAATTTATGGGGTTACCCTTGTTTTTCTTAACATTTTGAGAGCTAACTTAAGGCAATTGCTATATTGGAGGTGAGCCTGGCACACAGAGGAGATGCCAAAAAATCATAATAGGGGGGAAAATGAACCACTTGTCCTGTATAATCAGGGTCTTAATTAGCGTGGGAAACCATTGTTGTAAAAAACTCTCATATACGTACACAGGCGAACGGCAGTATATCTTGGTTCGCCGCCTCAGTGTACCGTAACAGCATGATCATAGGGTCTTTTTCTTTGTCAGTATGCTGACCTCCGCATGGAGGAAGACCAACTGGTTTGTCAGTAGTGGCCAGGAATAAAAAAGAGGGCGTGCTCGTGCTCAGATTTGTGAAGTAAAATTCCCTGTGTCGCTTCTCGTGTGTATTTTGTTCATGAGATTGTGATGTGGGAAATTAAAAACGCAGTTGTGCGTATATAGACCCAGTTACTGGTCTAATGCACTGATGTTGGTCAATGGACCAATATGGTGATTTCTGGCCTTTGCCTGTGTTGCACACTGGATTTTCTTGGTGCTGGAAGGGGCACCTTTCAGCACAAAAAAAATCCTGGGAGGAATTTTCTTCTTTCTATCTGTTGTGCAGAATGCAAAGAGGAAGAAATTAGGAGATTTAAAGATATTTCTCTTCGTTACTCCTCCCCTGGGAAGGGGTAAGATTTTGGTGCAGTTCCACGCTTACAAGTTCTTTTAAATCTGGAAATGCATCACAAACCATGGGAGTTGAGTGTGAACACCCACGCAATACCCATGAAATGCCTTCTCAGGGCAGAGTAACTCAATAGAGCGATTTGTGCAGCATGGCATTACTCCTGATTCTTTGAGCCACTCAGAGCCATGTAAAGTGGCTTTACGTGGATTCCAAAATTTGCCTTGGAGGTTTGTGTCATGCATATACTATGTTGTGTGGTGCAAATGCAATGCAAGCTTCCCATAAATATGCCCCTGAATCTCATTTACAGGAAATATTTTTGGTGGCATAATCTTCACCTCCGTATACTTAATATATTTAACAATTCTTGATCATAGCTGATATAAAATTTTCAATTGTACAAAATGAACGGAGGTTTCAGATTGTGCAAGTTTAAAGCTTAGCAACAATCAATGAAAACAAATTATTTACTGGTATGTAATAGAACATGGAATCTGATGACCAACCCACCAGGTGGATAATTTCTCCCAAATGTGCCCCCACCCCAAAATATTTTAACGCCTGCCTCCGAAGACTGAATGGGCACCCAAAAATGGAAGTGACAATGCCTGCTTACAGTAAGATCCATTTCACTCATTTAACCAATGTAGGGCAAGATATAGGTGCATGCTGATAAACTTGAGAAACTAGAAGTTGACTAGAAGAGGTTTTTATGAGAGGAGAAGAGATCCTTTCATATTGTAGAAGACAGCGAACCACACAAAGCTTCCAATCCCCTGGAAGCACTGGCAAGGAAACATGCCTTGTTGATGTTTTAGTTCACTTGCTAATCACAAAAGATGTTCCTTCAGGAGTGGAACACCTACCTGCTAACTCAATGGGTCAAACATTTGAAATTTGCTTTCACTAAACTAGATAAAGAATCAGTACCAGTTTAGCAGAAAGCTGTTTGATCGGCAAAAAATCATTGTCTGGCCAGGACTGAAGAAACCGTAAAACTAAAGAAACAAGGCTGGCTATTTAGTTACAGGAGGGCCAGAAATTATAATGTCCCTTAAAAGCTTGGAACGAGAGGGTGTTTGCTGTCAGGTCTGTTAGCAACAGGAATGCTGCAAGCGGAGATCACCGATCAGTACAACTTTAATGTACTATAAGACAGGGCATTCAACACTAAGGGTGCCATGAAATTAACAACACAGTTTACATCTGTGGACATGGGATCCATATTTTATTCCACACACCAGCATGACTATCTTTTGCAGGCCAATTTTTATAATTTGTAATTAAATTGGCCCAAGCCTTATCATTGAGGTCAGGAGTTTTCTCCAAAAGTCCTGGCACTTGCCAGCATTGCCAGAACGTCTCCAAGCCACTCATTTCAGCAGTTGAACAAATACCAATGGATGTTGCTGGTTCAGAGGATCCAGTAGAAGATTATTGAACAGCAGCAATAAGATGGGAAAGCCGCAAGACAGTTCCAGGAGAAAAAGGAACCAACTGTGAGTCCTCCTCAAGTTTAAAATCAAAATGAGTTCTGCTGTTAGTTTCATAACTAGCAGGTGTAAGAACTGGGACCACCAGTTCCCCGGGGGGTAGCTTGGCTCGAGCAGGAAGGCGGCCAGGGGCTTACGTGTAAAGCAGCCATTTAACACACTCATCCACTGAGACACGAAGTGGGCGCAATAATGGAGACCACACCAGTAGTTGTGTTTGAAAATCAAGATCTTTTATGTAGGTTTTAGATCAAAGCACTTCGGGCATTAGCATTTCATTAGCATCTCATTAATGTACTTCATTAAAGCAGTTCCTTATGCATTTTCTCTAAAGTGGTAAAGCATTTCATTCCAGCAGTTTCAGTAACGCATTTCATTAAAGCAGTAGAACAACAACCAACACAGCCTGTCGCATTATACTGTTCAGCAGGCTAAGGGGGTACCTTTATAAACCATTGGCTAATGTTTCAAGAAGCAGTCATAACATTTCCTCTTGTAAATATCAGCAGTTCACTACCAGATATCATGTCATCAAAATAGTCATGGATTAAATCAAGCAATTTCATAGCACAACCACATCAGGATTCGTAGAAGCCCGCCCCTGCAAGAAATTCAGTACAGGGAAATATTATATCACTTCATCAGCTGGCTTGAAAACATGTAAGCAGGCATGAGCAGTAAATGTAACATAAGGTGGTGTTAAGGCCTGCACAGTCAAGGGGACCGAGGGGTTAATCCAACCCCAAGCGGCCTACTGGGCCTGATCAATTAATCCCTTCCAAGCCTGTTTTCTCGGGTCTACACAGTCATTCAGCCCGGTAGGGTACTCACGCCCGGTCACACGGTCTCTCGGGGCTCAATGGGGCCTTTCCCGGGGGAGGGGCGAACTCGGGGCTTTCCCGGCCTTCCGCCCTCCTCCCCTGGGATTACCTGGTAGCTTCGGCCCCTCCTCGGGCCCTTGCGCTGATCTCGGGGAAGGCGGTAGGGTTTCTGAACCTCCCGGGGGCCTCACTCGGCCCGCGGCGGCAACAGGGCAGTGGCGGTTCTTGGGCACACGCCGGGGGGGTCAGGCACGGAGTGCGGCGAAGCGGAGGGGGGCTCTCGTGGTCCTCCACCCCTTCCGCGGTAAAACGGAACTTCCCCAGGTGCCGGGTCTCACGGGCAGAGGCTGGTTCCCGGCAGCCAATGGCTGCGTGGCTGGGCGGGGGGCGCGGACGATGACGCGGCGCCACTCCCCCGTCACGTGACACTGGCCCAGGCAGATTTCGGGCCTAGTGCGGCCTGACGGACTTGTTGCGGCGGCCCTTTCCTGGCATCGGGGGCCGCCGAGGGGGGTCAATGACGGCGCTGGACACAGCGCGGAGGCAGGCGGCCACGGGACAGGCCGGAAGCGCCTCAGAGGCGTCGTGTGTGCGGCGCCGAAGCCGTGATGACAAGGGGGCCTCTTCAGGCGCCTCAGGGGGCAAGGTACAGCGCTTGGCGCCGATGCAGAGGAGCGCTTGAAGGGCAATCCAGCGCTAGTCGCTGGCAGGGCCCCGGGAGGCAATTTCAGTAGTTTCTGACACAGCGCTGGGCAGGGGGAGCAGGATATAGCGCTTTTCACATAGTTCAGCTGGGACTTCAGGCAGAATGGAAAGCAGAGCAGTTCAGTCAGGGGGAGACAGGTAGGGCAAGATGGGCCCAGATGAAGGCAGGGAGTGCGCAGGGCAGCACAGTCCAGTACCTGGCCGATCCCCCAGCAGTCTCTGATCAAAGGCAAGTAGTCTTCTTGGCGCTTGGATGGTTCTGCGCCCTTAGGTGATGGTTTCTTGAAGAAGAGGGGGGGTTGAGTTGGAGGCTGGATGAGTTTTTCTCAGTCACTGCAGATGGACCCTGGGGTTCCCTACCACTGGGCCAGATCAGGGGGCTTGTCTAGGATACCTCACTCAACTTAAGAGGCAGCACCTAAATCCTGTCACTCCCAGTGGCATAAGTTCCTGACTAGGCCCTCCCGCCTAAATCTCCTGCGTGGGTTCCCCAGGTCAGTGATGCCCCAACTGACTAAAAAAAGTTCCCTCCCTTGCCTAAGTATGCCCAGGTCAGGTGACCACTCTCTAAGGCGGCAAAAATCAACTCTGACTTTCTTCTGGAAGGTTCCAGGAGCTTCCCCACTCTACCTATGGACAGGGGATGGGAGGCTGGCATTGCAACATTGTATGGGGATCCAGACAGCTCCTGGCAGCTAGGGTGCTACACTAAAAAGACCACGCTGCAGTAGCAGGGCCCAGTGGCAGCCATGTTTGTAGTAGAGAGCACCTGCATCCTAACATGGATTAGCCATGAAAAGGTGCCCGAAGACCTAAGGGCCAACAAAAAGAAGGTGGGAAAAATGAGGCAAGGGTGAAAAAAAACACAGGGAAAGACCACCCTAGGGCTGACAGGTCTAACATGCGCCCCCCCAGCCGAAAGAGGGGAGAACTACCCAACCTCTAGGGAGTTCTCGTCGCTAAGGCGGAAAAACCGGGAGAGACCGTCAGCATTGCCGTGGTCAGCTCCGGGCCGATGTTCCACCCTAAAGTCCATCCCCTGTAGGGAAATGGACCACCTTAGCAACTTGGGATTTTCGCCTCTCATCTGCATGAGCCAGCGAAGGGGATGGTGGTCGGTTTGAACTAGGAAGTGAGAGCCAAAAAGGTATGGCCTCAACTTCTTCAAGGCCCAGACCACAGCGAAGGCCTCTCGCTCGATGGTACTCCATCGCTATTACCGAGGGAGGAGTCTTCTGGATATGAAGGCCACAGGTTGGTCTTGGCCATCATCGTTGAGTTGCGACAGCACGGCGCCTACGCAATGCTCTGAGGCATCTGTCTGCACGATGAATTCTTTTTGGAAGTCCGGAGTGGCCAGCACCGGAGCGGTGCACATTGCGCGCTTCAGTGTTTCAAACGCCTCCTGGCAAGCAGCCGTCCAGATGACCTTGCGTGGCTGCTTTTTGGACGTCAACTCGGTCAAGGGGGCCACGATGGTGCCATATCCCTTGTCGAACCTGTGATAACAGCCAGTGAGGCCGAGGAAAGCTCGGACCTCAGTCTGAGTTTTAGGGGGCTCCCAGGCCATGAAGGTCTCAATTTTGGCCAGGAGGGGTTGCACCTTACACCCCCCCACCAGGTGTCCCAGGTAGACGACAGATCCCTGTCCAATTTGGCACTTGCTAGCCTTGATGGTGAGGCCAGCACGTTGCAACGCCCGTAACACCTTCTGGAGATGCTGCAGATCGTCCTCCCAGGTGCTACTGAAGACAGGTATGTTATCCAGGTACGCCTCTGAGAAGGACTCTAGGCCAGATAGCACCTGGTTCACCAACCGCTGGAAGGTGGCCGGAGCATTCTTGAGCCCGAAGGGCATCACTCGAAATTGGAAGTGGCCCTCGGGGGTGGAGAACGCTGTCTTCTCCTTCGATCCATCGGCCCTGGCAATCTGCCAGTACCCTGATGTCAAGTCGATGGTGCTGAGGTACTTGGCTGCTCCCAGCCGGTCAATCAGCTCGTCTGCCCGTGGTATCGGGTGAGCATCTGTCTTGGTGACAGAGTTCAATCCCCGATAGTCCACACAGAACCGAAGTTCTGGTGTGGCGCCCGGTGGGGCCGCTTTCGGCACCAGCATGACCGTACTAGCCCACGGGCTGCTGGAGGGTTCGATCACACCCAGCTCCAGCATCTTGGTCACCTCACCCTGGATGCTGTTCTTCACTTTCTCGGACAGCCGGTAAGACTTGATTTTCACTGGCGGACTGTCCCCTGTGTCCACATCATGGGTACACAGATGTGTAATTCCAGGCGTGAGGGAGAACAACGAGGCGTTCTGCGCCAAGACCTGGCGGCAGTCCCTCTGTTGCTCTGGGGTCAAGGATGGGGAGAGGACAACTCCCTCCACTGAACCATTCTTTCTTTTCCTGAGCTGCTAGAAGGTCGGGAAGAAGCTCACTCTCCTCCTCCTTGCTCCCATCCGTCACCATGAGGAGAGCAAGCTCCGATCGCTCATGGTGTGGCTTCAGGCGGTTGACGTGGAGCACCCGATGGGGCTGACGGGGGTCTTCAAGTCAACGACGTAGGTGGTCAGGCCTCCACGCTCCACAATCTCGTATGGACTAGTCCACCGGTCCTGGAGGGTACTAAGCTCCCCAGGCTCCATGACCCACACCTTCTGTCCAGCGTCTAACTCCACCGTCCGAGCGTTGCGGTCATACCACTCCTTCATGACAGCTTGGCTAGCCTCTAAGTTGTCTGAGGCTTCCTTTCACAGCTTGGCCATCTGGCTGCGGAATGCCAGCATATAGCTGACAACATCACGGGGAAGCTTCTTCGAAGTCTTCTCCCACCCCTCTTTGACAAGACTGAGGGGTCCCCTAAAGGGATGGCCATAGAGCAGTTCGAAGGGGCTGAACCCGACTCCCTTCTATGGTACCTCGCGGTACGAGAACAGCAAGCAAGGGAGGAGGATGTCCCATTTCCGCCTCAATTCTTCTGGCAGGCTCCGGATCATCCCCTTCAAGGTCTTATTGAAGCGCTCTACAAGCCCGTTAGTCTGGGGGTGGTAAGGAGTGGAGAACCGATAGGTCACTGCGCTCCTTCCACATGGCCTGCATGTAGGCCGACATGAAATTTGTGCCCCTGTCCGACACCACGACCTTGGGGAATCCCACTCGGGTAAATATCCTCATCAGGGCCCGCGCCACCACAGGTGCAGTAACGGTCCTCAGAGGGATGGCCTCCGGGTACAGAGTGGCGTGGTCCACCAACACCAAGATGAACCGGTGTCCCGCAGAGGTCGGAGGGTCCAACGGCCCAACGATGTCAATACCGACCCGCTCAAAAGGGGTCCCGACCACCGGAAGTGGTTCCAATGGGGCCTTCACTTTGGTCCCCGTCTTGCCACTTGCCTGGCAAGTCTTGCAGGTCTTGCAGTAGGTGTCAGAGGCAACTCTCATCCTAGGCCAATAAAAATGTGGGACCAGCCTTGCAAAGGTCTTGTCCTGGCCCAAGTGTCCGGATAACGGTATCTCATGCGCCAGTTCCAACAAAAAGGCCCGGTAGCACTGGGGGACCACTAAGGCCCTCGAGGATCCATGCACCGGAACCCTTGGCTCACTGTACAGGAGGCCATCCTCCCAATACACGTGATAACTGTCGGTCTCTTGGTTGACCGATTGGGCTTCGGCCTGTCGCCGCATGCCTTCAAGCATGAGGCACTCCTTCTGCGCCCGACAGAATTCCTCCCGGGTAGGCCCTCCTTCCACATGCCACTCGGCAAGGGTCGGCAAGTCCCCCACGGGAACGACATCCACCTCCACAGACTCCGGGGTTACCGCCACGGGCTCCCCATCCATCACACGGGGGTGTCCTCCACAACACTCTCCTCTGGACCGGCATTGGGTTGGGCCGTTGTCTCAGGCTCCAATCGGGTTGAGGTTCTTGCCGGGCAGCCATGGACTGCGTGACTACGCAAGTCCACCCTGGTAACCCCAGCATCTCAGTGTGGGCCTTAAACTCCACTTCCTTCCAGGCGGTATGTTCGAGGTCATTACCGAGCAGACAGTCCACAGGCAAGGCAGGGCTGATCCCAACTCTCAACGGGCCTGACACTCCTCCCCACTCAAAGGGAACTTGAGCCACGGGATAGTAGCTCATACGGCCGTCAGCCAACACGGCCGGATGGAACACATCAGGTACTACCTGCTCAGGGGACACCAGCCGCCTCACTACGGTGGTCATGCTGGCTCCTGTGTCCCTCAGAGAGTCCACCTCCTCCCCATTGACCTTCACCCTCTGCTGGTACTTAGCAGTATTCAATGGTAAGGGCGTCACTGGGACCATATCTCTATCCCCATGTGAAACCAGGGTCAGGCCTGTCCACTCCCCTTCCCTATCTAGGGGCAGCTCCATCCCAAGCGCTACACTAGCCACCCCAGGACTCTTGCCACCAGTGGGGACTGGGGGTCGTTTGCGACACTGGGCATCTCCCTTGTAGTGTCCGACCTCTCCGCACTCATAGCACCGGACCACTTTTGGCTGCTGACTCTTGTCAGGGTAAGTGGATATTGGGGAACGGTTCTGAGGTGGGGTTCCTACTCCTTTCCCAAACTGTCTAGTTTGTGGGCCTCGCGAAAACTCCGTTCTTTTATCTCCACCCTCTTTCTTCTGGGGGGCGTCAAGTCCGCCTTTCGGGCCATATCCCCCGGGGCCCTTGTGTGACACCCGGGTGCTGACCCAAGTATCCGCCTCCTCCGCAAGCTCACGGGGATCAGTAAGCTTGCGGTCCACCAGATGTTGGCGCAGCTCCAGAAAACACTTATCCAAGAGGTGCTCTCTCAAAAAAAGATTGTATAGGCCCTCAAAATCACGCACCTCGCTGCCACGCACCCAACCATCCAGAGCCTTACGGGCATACTCAAAAAAATCCACCCAATTCTGCGTGGACAGCTTATGGCTGCCACGGAACCTCTGGCGTTGCCTTTCGGGGGTGAGGCCAAAATGTTTAATGAGTGCCTCCTTCATGGGGGAATACCTAAACTGGTCTGCCTTATCCAAATACAGGAGGGAGTCCCTGACATCAGGAGGTATATACCGGTACAATCCACCTCCCCAGTGTTTCTCGGGCACCCCATGGGCAGTCAAGGACACTTCATACGCCTCCAACCACCTGCCAATGTCATCCCCCTTGGTGTAGCTCGCTATCACCTCCTTAGGTAACCAGAATCTGGGATCCTGCTGAGCCTCTGGTATGCTGCCACCATTCGGACTTCCTGGCGCACCCAACTGTAATGCCTTCAGCTCCATTTCCTTGAGCTGGAGCTCGTGCGCCAGTTTCCTTTGATCCATAGCTAGTCTTTCTCTCTCTAAAGCCAGCTTCTTATCTTCCCTTTCTCTCTCCCTCTCGTGCTCTAACTTGGCAAGCTCCCACTTCAATCGCCTCTCCTCCCTCCTGCCCTCATACTCCTGCCACAACACACTCCCCTGGATACACTACTCCCTGCCCCGGAACGTCTTCCTGGCAACACATTGTCGGTCATATCAATGTTGAGTAGGCCTGGGTCTTCGCTCCTCATCCTCTCTCTCCCCTGGGTGGGCCCTTACCCATGCCCTTAAGGCGGTACGGAGCTCTTCTTTGACAGCTCTCGTCCCCACAGGCACCCCCATCCCCTGACAAAACTCCCTTAACTGCACTACCGTGTACCTATCAAGGTCAGCCAGCTGGAACTCCATTTTGTCAGGTGGGGACCCAGATAACCTGAAAGAAAAATTCTAGGACGTAGGCAACAATGCTGGGTCAACACAGGTTCCTACACACTTTTCAGACTTAGACAGTGGTGGGCAATTGAGTTAGCTTGTAGGCACCACAGGTGTCCAATTAATTGCAGCTCACTCTGTCCCACTGGAGGGTGTTAAGTAGCTGCAGGTCCTGGATCCCACCGCTCGCCAACAATGTAAGAACTGGGACCACCAGTTCCCCGAGGGGTAGCTTGGCTCGAGCAGGAAGGCGGCCAGGGGCTTACGTGTAAAGCAGCCATTTAACACACTCATCCACCGAGACACGAAGTGGGCGCAATAATGGAGACCACACCAGTAGTTGTGTTTGAAAATCAAGATCTTTTATGTAGGTTTTAGATCAAAGCACTTCGGGCATTAGCATTTCATTAGCATCTCATTAAGGTACTTCATTAAAGCATTTCCTTATGCATTTTCTCTAAAGTGGTAAAGCATTTCATTCCAGCAGTTTCAGTAACGCATTTCATTAAAGCAGTAGAACATCAACCAACACAGCCTGTCACATTATACTCTTCAGCAGGCTAAGGGGGTACCTTTATAAACCATGGGCTAACGTTTCAAGAAGCAGTCATAACATTTCCTCTTGTAAATATCAACAGTTCACTACCAGAAATCATGTCATCAAAATAGTCATGGATTAAGTCGAGCAATTTCATAGCACAACCCCATCAGGATTCGTAGAAGCCCGCCCCTGCAAGAAATTCAGTACAGGGAAATATTATATCACTTCATCAGCTGGCTTGAAAACATGTAAGCAGGCATGAGCAGTAAATGTAACATAAGGTGGTGTTAAGGCCTGCACAGTCAAGGGGACCGAGGGGTTAATCCAACCCCAAGCGGCCTACTGGGCCTGGTCAATTAATCCATTCCAAGGCTGTTTTCTCGGGTCTACACAGTTATTCAGCCCGGTAGGGTACTCACGCCCGGTCACACGGTCTCTCGGGGCTCAATGGGGCCTTTCCCGGGGGAGGGGCGAACTCGGGGCCTTTCCCGGCCTTCCGCCCTCCTCCCCTGGGATTACCTGGTAGCTTCGGCCCCTCCTCGGGCCCTTGCGCTCATCTCGGGGTAGGCGGGAGGGTTTCCGACCCTCCTGGGGGCCTCACTCGGCCTGCGGCGGCAACAGGCCAGTGGCGGTTCTTGGGCACACGCCGGGGGGTCAGGAGCGGTGTGCGGCGAAGCGGAGGGGGGCTCTCGTGGTCCTCCACCCCCTCCGTGGTAAAACGGAACTTCCCCAGGTGCCGGGTCTCACGGGCAGAGGCTGGTTCCCTGCAGCCAGTGGCTGCGTGGCTGGGTGGGGGGCACTGTCGATGACGCGGCGGCGCTCCCCCGTCATGTGACACCGGCCCAGGCAGGCTTCGGGCCTAGTGCGGCCTGACGGACTTGTTGCGGCCCTCTCCTGGTATCGGGGGCCGCCGAGGGGGGTCAATGACGGCGCTGGACACAGCGGGGAGGCAGGCGGCCACGGGACAGGCAGGAAGCGCCTCAGAGGTGTCGCGTGGGCGGCGCCGAACACGCGATGACAAGGGGGCCTCTTCAGGCGCCTCAGGGGGCAAGGTACAGCGCTTGGCGCCGATGCAGAGGAGCGCTTGAAGGGCAATCCAGCGCTAGTCCTAGGCAGGGCCCGGGAGGCAATTTCAGTAGTTTCTAACACAGCGCTGGGCAGTGGGAGCAGGATATAGCGCTTTTCACACAGTTCAGCAGGGACTGCAGGCAGAATGGAAAGCAGAGCAGTTCAGTCAGGGGGAGACAGGTAGGGCAAGATGGACCCAGATGAAGGCAGGGAGTGCGTAGGGCAGCACAGTTCAGTACCTGGTCGATCCCCCAGCAGTCTCTGGTCAAAGGCTAGTAGTCTTCTTGGCGCTTGGATGGTTCTGCGCCCTTAGGTGATGGTTTCTTGAAGAAGAGGGGGGTTGAGTTGGAGGCTGGATGAGTTTTCCTTAGTCACTGCAGATGGACCCTGGGGTTCCCTACCGCTGGGCCAGATCAGGGGGCTTGTCTTGGATACCTCACTCAACTTAAGAGGCAGCACCTAAATCCTGTCACTCCTAGTGGCATAAGTTCCTGACTAGGCCCTCCTGCCTAAATCTCCTGCGTGGGTTCCCCAGGTCAGTGATGCCCCAACTGACTAAAAAAAGTTCCCTCCCTTGCTTAAGTATGCCCAGGTCAGGTGACCACTCTCCAAGGCGGCAAAAATAAACTCCGCCTTTCTTCTGGAAGGTTCCAGGAGCTTCCCCACTCTACCTATGGACAGGGGATGGGAGGCTGGCATTGCAACATTGTATGGGGATCCGGCCAGCTCCTGGCAGCTAGGGTGCTACACTAAAAAACCACGCTGCAGTAGCAGGGCCCAGTGTCAGCCATGTTTGTAGTAGAGAGCACCTGCACCCTAACATGGATTAGCCATGGAAAGGTGCCCGAAGACCTAAGGGCCAACAAAAAGAAGGTGGGAAAAATGAGGCAAGGGCGAAAAAAAACACAGGGAAAGACCACCCTAGGGCTGACAGGTCTAACAGCAGGGTTATCCTCAGAATCATGAAAAAGGGAGGAAAGGCATTGTTCATGCCTGGATCGGTAGGCAGAAAAGCATCTGTCACCAGCATCAAAATGTCTGATCTCCAACTATGGAACAATGATGATTGGTATGTCAAATGTGATCCAAAAAAATGTCCAAATGACGCAGACCCCATTTTGTGATAATCTCAGAAAAAAATGACATGGTGAGTTTCCATTCACTAGGATCCCTCAGATCTTATCATAATTTTAGAAAACAATGATATGTCTAGTTTCCATTCCTTGGAATCCCTTCGATTTTGGGGATCCCAGTCCACCGCTGAATCCTGTTTGCCTGACACATGAACATATATTTTGTGTGTTAGGCAATAATGCCAACAGTCTTTGGCGATCTCGGATAGAGATGAGACCTTGTTCCTCTCAGATGGTTGGCATATTGAATCTCTGAAACATTGTCCTGCTTGAAGGGACTATAACAATGGGCTTTTTGAGGTGAGAAAGACAGAATTCTAGGCAAGCAATTGACATACAAAAAGAGTTCCTCTTTGCCCATCTGCCTCCTGTAGTCATATCTCTGCATTGTAAGTCCTGTCTACAGCCGCCTGAATCTGACTCTATCTCCATTTATGGAATAGGGCCAAAATGTCACTCCTATTTTATCCATCTATGTGATCGAGCCACCATTGTAGTTCCTGGTGAACCTCTGATGTCAGTGGTACTTGATCCGAGCAAGTGAGGCCTTTTCGTTGATGTTTTATCTTGAGGCCTTGTTAACCCAGAAATATTGCTTGTATGGATGACACCAGAAGATCTACTAATCTGGCAACCCAGTGGAAAGTGAGAGCCTCTTTCTGTGGTTTTCTATTTTGATCGCTCTGACATTTAGGAAGGAAAGACTGAGGGTAGTGGATATGGAGGCTATGGCAAACCTAATAAGATCATGTGTTGGAAGGTAATGAGATCTAATTGGGCATAGGTGATGATGAAGCCAAATGACTCCAAAAGGCATTTTGTCAGATACAATTGCTTTGCCAGAAGAGACCGATCATGAGCCATCAGAAGGATGTCGTCCAAATAAATGACTAGGCGGATGTTCCTAGTTCTCAGAAACTCTGTTACTGACTTAAGCAACTTAACAAAGCACTAAGACACTGACGAGATTCCAAAAGGCTTGGCTGAATACTCATACGTTGTCTGTCTCAACTGAAATTGTCTAAATCAACAATGAGGTGGAAAACTTTGAATGGTTAAGAAGGCGTCCTTCAGGTCTATTCTGACCATGAAGTCTCTTCTGTCAGTACATCTCTCAACAAGTGTATCCCTTCCATTTTGAAATGCCTGTAAGGAATCAACAAGTTGAATTCTTTTAGGTTGATCACCAAATGTTAACCTCCCCCTTTCTTAATTACACAAAAGACATTGCTTAGGAAATCCCTGGGATGTAAAGTACAAGTTGATATAGCTTGTTATTGAAAAAGGGAATATATCTCCTGATCTATGACATTGTTTGTATGATCAAAAGTTTAATTGTTTTGGTGCTAGTGTCTGAATGGGAGTTACTTAATGCTCCGAATGTAACCACAACACTGTCTAAAGCACACACACATCATTTTATCAAATCCCAATTGAAGTACAAGTGATGAACTCTGACCCCTAAAGAAGGGGAATACTCTCTATGAGTTTTGCAGGAGGCTGTTCTGTGTGACTGTTCCCTGAACGCAGGAGCCTGGTATGAGAGGTGGCTGGCAGAGCACCACTCACTCTAATTGTTTTTTTTGTACATATTTCATTTGTTGCCATTGAAGGAAGTGGCCCGATTAGGGTCACTCGGGTCACTCACGACCATCTCTCAGCCTTTCATACCAAATGAAGAGTCCGTCAGTCCGTAGAGAATACAAACCAGTAACTGTTTATTTGAAGTACAAAGTACACTCAGAGCAGAGCCCTGTCTGCCCAATCACTAGGAGTGCTGCAGAGGGACTAAAGTCCACAAGCATAGAGATGCATTTAGAACATTTCATGCTAGGGCTAGAATACGCCCACAGTGGAATATTCCAGGCAGGTGCTACGAAGCAATACAGATGAAAGAAAAGGAAAAAAAATTATCTCAGTACTCATATCTTACAAAATTACTGAGTCCAATGCCACTGCATGTGGGCCTGTCTTCAGACTAGTGGGAGAAGGCCCATATCTTAAGAGAAAGGTTTGAGCTACTGAGAACAGCACTATCATTAGGGTACAAAACTCAGCTCAGGAGAAACATGACTTAGAGACAGTTGTTTCTTAGAAGTAGCAATGGATAGGTTTAGATTATAATACAAAATGGTGCGCCGACACAAAATGGCACTGCAAATGCTAACTCACACAAAGCAATGTGAAAACATGATTTTTAGTTCAACATCATTTCAATGCTCATGTACTTGTTTGCTCTGTGTCCACTCTTTGCTCTGTGTCCACTCGTGAACCTGCATGTGCTGTATTGCTCATATTTCATGTGGCCTTGATGGCAGAGTTACTACTTTAATTTCCCACAAGTGTGTTCTGCCGTGTATAAGCAGTTGAAGATGAGGACTGTTCTCATAGGGCTTGACGCCAATCAGTGTAGTCCTATTTCTGTGTCCATGTCCGCGAACATGCATGTGTGTCCAGCAGATGCTTGATGAATGAACAAGCTGGGCAAAAACACTGCTTCATTCTTTGTAGGAAAGTGCCTCTTTTGACATGGTTAGCCCCCACTCTTTGGCTGATGGCTGGTGTAATTTTGAACTGTAAGTGTACTAAATTCCTGCTAACCAGGTTCCCAGTGCCAGATCTGTTTCCCAAAAACTGTACCATGATTGGCACCACTTCAGATACCCCTTTAAGTCCCCAATAAATGGCACCCCTGGTACCAAGGGAATGGGTACCGTACAGGGTGTTCTGGGGCTGCAGCACTGGACCCCTCACCAAGGCTCAGCACTCTGCCATTGCAACCTGCATGTCTTGCTACGGGAAATCTGAAGAGATGACATGGCATACAGCCCTGTGTGCCATGCCTCCCATACACTGCTTGGGATATAGGTAAGAAGTCACCCCTACTACAGACCATTCACCCTAAGGCTAAGGTATCCTATTTGTAGGCATATGAGCAGATATGCCCCTACAATTGTCATGTAGTTCCTAGAAATCTATATAGGATGTGCGTGTTTAGATAACATAGACCGTGGGATTGGTGTCCAGACTGATTTCAGACACCTCCACCGGGTATGTTCACCTGTATACCAGCTAGCTCACAGTGCCACTGTAAACTCCTCTTACTGGAGAGAATAGTTCCTGGCAACTATCGAGAACGAGAACCTTGTCCCATCAGGGATCGTGGAAACTGCACAGTACTTTTCGATCAGTCACTCGTGCTCACTTTGTTTCAGAGAGATACACAGAATAAACGGTAGGGACATTTTCAATAAGCATTTATTAAACCAGCGTCATTCTAGTGTAAAATAGGTGTGCTAAAACAACGATAAGACAGCAACAGATATAAATGATTATAAGCACCAACAGCGTAAAAGGATGCAGGATTTCCACTATAGTGCTAAAACAATGAATATATGCAAGCATATAAATCCATGGCAATAATAATGCATGCTCCTATGATGCAATCCTAACTAGATGTACCTAAGTGTACCTAGAAGGTATATAGGTGTAGAGCCACGTATCCCCCTAGAATGAAGCCAACCACATTACCTGGTGTGAGAGAATGGAGGACCCCGTCTTGGTCTCGAGATGGACATCCCACGAGGGATGTCAGACCACTGCGTGCTGGAGTGTCTGCATGCAGGAACCTCAGTGTCTCGCGTCAGTGTGACAGCATGGAAATATTTCTCCTCTGCCGGTCCTATCAAAGATATGGTGTATATATCCCCAAAAGGTACCCTCAGGGGTTCTACCTTGCTGTGTCAGCCGAGTATGACGGAAGGGATGACTCTTAAGTTATTATGCAGAAGATGGGAATCCTGCTGTGATTCTGAGAATCCTCATCCATAATAAATGAGGCTAGGTTTCTGGGAAACCACATGACATTTATGCAGCACTTGAACTAGGTCAAAGGTCAGTGCCAGAAACTGTGATGTAGTACAATGGCAGGGAAAATGTAGGTGAAAGGTTAGGTGACCACCCAGCCTATATTGGGATACATTACAAAACACAACACAATGTCCAGTCCATTCCGGAATGTTGTAAATGAACAGGGAAGCCATAAAGAGCACCTGGGCTGGATACCTGACAGCACATGTTTTGTAGCTCCATGATGGCTTTACTGATTTCTACGGTGTTTAATACCAAGCATCTTGTCTTAATAAATCCTCATTGATACCAGTGATGGATTAATTATTCAATTAACACCAGAGACCATTGTAGGGGCCCTCTGACAACCTACCAAGCACTAGTGTGTTTCCTAACTCATTTTGACCAGTCTACCACGACCAGACATGTTTCTGACCTCAAGGGGTGGGAAACAGCACTCTCAGATGACAGAGACAAAGCCTGCTCTGGGCAGAGGTGCTTCAAACCTCAAGGACAAGATGGCCTTCCTGGGAGGGAAATTTAAAAGGCAATGCCCCCTTTATAATTCAACCCAGGAACCTCCAGATAGTGTGGTATACCAGGCCTCCTTTCCTGCTCCACTTTCGGCAGCAGGAAAGGTGGGAAAATTAGTTAGATTAGGAGGGTCCCCACTTAGCCTACACCACCCCTAGGGAAAGGCAGGCAAGGTGAACCCCTCTCTTGAAATTCTACCATCTTGGGATGGTGAGAAAACCTCCTATCAGGGCTAGGTTATTGTATTTTCCCACAGGTAGTGGTCACTAAAGGATGTAGACACCCTAATGGTAAGTAGCCCTTTGACTACTACCTGTCTCCCCTTGTAACACCTCTAAAATCAATATTTAGGAGGTCCCCAAGAACTGAACATCAGTTTTGATGGACAAGAGAAGACCAAGACAAAGAAGGCCCGCTGTTCAAGAACTGAATCCCTGCTGCAGAAGAAAAAGGCGCCAAACCCTGCCTACCACTCCCAGGACTCAACAGGCGTTGCTGCTGTGTTGTCCTGAAACCCGGAAGGACTCTAAGAACCCCACAGCACATCCAGCCCTCAAGAAATTACCATGAAGCTCCCTTGGAGTGAAGGTATAACTCCCCTGCACACTGCAGGCACTGATCCCGGGAAGTCAGGTTAATGAATGTGCTGCTCCCTAACAACCTCCAAAAATGGCACCAAAGGGAGAAAATGTACAATAGGTCTGGAGGTTCAGATCTGTCTTCCAACAAATGTGTAAACACAAGGAGCTACCGGAGCTGCAGTGTACTAATACCCAGGGTACCCAACCCCAAACGGCAAACACCAAGAAGAAGAGTCCACTCCAGACTCCCGAAGCACCAGAAGCAAGCACATGTTGAGGGTTCTCAAGACACCTGAGACCCACTTCCTGAATGGCCCAGCTGTCTCAAATTGCCTCTGCAAGTTGCCTGCTCCCAACCACGAAGACCTCAAGGTGCAGACCTTCCGGCTGACCTGTTCGCTATGCACTTTGTTCACCGGTCCAAGCACCGACCAACTAGCCCTGCTCCCGGGCCCTTCCGACATCCTTTTCTGAGGAGCTCCACTGGGCTTACCTGTTAGTCCCTTTGCGCACTGGCTTTCAAGAACTCAGCACCTCCACTCCTAGTCGATTTGAAATGCTCCTGAACTTCCTGCTAGAACTTTGGGCCTGGTCCTGACATCGACCTAAAAGAAGATCTTCGTGAAAGCATTGCCAGAATTTCTATGCACTTTTCTGCTTTTTCCCTATTGTTTTCTATGCTGCGCATATTATATTTATTGAACTTTGCAAAATTGCATCCCTGAAAGTACTTACCTTTGAACTGCGTTTACAGTCTTACAAATTGTTTGTATAAAAATCGACATTATTGTTGCAAATTGATCTTGGATTTATTCTTGAGTGTGTGTCTCATTTTTTGCCTCTTTGAGTACCACAAATTGTTGACACTACCCTCTGATAAGTCTAACTGTTCATCCACACTAACACAAAAAGAGAGTACATTTTTTCTACTTTTACCTCTACCTGCCTTTTGGGGACTTCTCGCACTCTGTACACAGTGTACTTCATTTTATTACACTGTACAAGGAGGATTTTCCTACACCCAAGGTGGAAATAATATGTTATCTTATTACATGAGGATGGGGACCTGTTTTCTGCCGACATTTGCATTTAATACCCCATTCACGGCCCTGTTGAAAGGAATCTGCAGGAGTTGCAAAAATTGCTTTAAAGGGTTGCCCAGAGGTGAGTGAAGGAAGACTATCTTCATCTGATAAATATCTCAATTTTAATTCTAAAGCCAACAATATATTTTAATTGCATGGCTCCCCCCTACTTGCCCTTTTACTGGGCACTTACACTGTCTGACTTTTCAACTGGGGCAAGTTTGACACAAAACCATCTTAGAAACCATTCCCCTTCAAAGAGTATGAGTAGTATTGTGAAAAGGATCCCTCAAAGTACTGTTTGGAGGATGGACTTGTTGAGTTCATGACAAATCCGTCCAGGAATCGGCTGACTGGTCTTTGGCTGTGGCTCTTGAGCCTGCTGCTAACTCATCATTGTCTCAAATGCCTTAAGAAAATTAGCCAACAAAGGCTAAAACCAAGTCAGAAACTTGTTTTCATTTTGAGGCTATGTTCATATCGTCAAAAAACTATTTAGCTGATCATGGAAATAGTGCTGCAGGACCTTCACAAGGTACACCTGTTTCAGAGTGCCCAGTGAGGGTTGTCAATTCCGATGACAATTTGGACCAGTCATATTTCTCCCAGGGGCATCTCTTCTCCAGCCGGGTGAAATACATGAGAAGATAAGAAGTGGATCCTTTTGCATTTGTCCCTAAGGGCTAGTCAGGCTTACTATGATTCAAGTAGTCTCACATACAGAAAACCCATTAGGTTTTTAAAAGAACCCTTATCCACCAACCTAATTGGCGGCATGCTTCATCATTGGGATTCCACCTAGGAGGCCAAGTGCCTCCTAGGTGTACTTCAACACCTGATTACAGCAAAACGGATTTTTTGAAGTAAGGAGTGAATAAAGTGAGTGTGATTCTTAAAAACGACCTCCAGGATACTAACATACATGGTGTAAACCAGATTATTTATTATGCAGTTCCTGGGGTACGGATAAAAATGTTGTTGGATGTGAGTGAGGAGAAATTATCTCACACGTCCCCAAAAAGGTGAGATTGCCTACATGTTTCAGCCAATTTGTCCCAATTTCAGTGGCTTGCTTCAGGACCAGTGTAGCTCAGGTTAGTTTGTACCCAGAGCTTGTGTGGTCTACATACATGCGCTAAGGTCCAAGAGTAGTTGCGTAACTTACGGTTTCCATTGTCAATATAAACATTTCTTACAGAGAAAAGGAGACACATAACAATGAAGAGCATAAATGGGCACATGGTAGCGGTGAAAAAGGTCAATGTATGCACCCCCAGCCCAGTGCCATTCATCTACAGACTCATGCGTGTGTGTGTGTTGTGATCGTATTGCCAGGAATGCAGAATGTATAATTGAATATAGAAGATGTCTGCTATTGAATCTATGACATCCTTATTGGTCTTGTGTTTCTCTAAAATTTAGGGTAAGCACGGACCCATTGGTCATATGTTCATATGGAAGCTCTTAATGCACTGGTTGCGCTGCCAAACATCTCATTTACCCAATAGGTGTGCATCTTTTTTTTTGTGTAAGCGCAAGAATGTACAATCGTTTGCAAATATCAGGCAGAAAAACAAAGGTCGATGTATGATCAAAACTCCAAGGGGTCCCGGGAGACATCCATCAATAATATATGTGAGTAATTTTGGGTTGCACCTACTAAAGTTAAGAGAATTTTTCGTAACATGGATCCTGGCGGGAGGCGGTGCTTGTTGTCACACTCAGTCACAGGGAGAATGTAAGTGCGAAGAAAAATTATTTGCCGTAGGTATGGAACTCATTTTAATGAGCATTCACTTATTGGTCTGTCCAAGTTCACCATGTGCACTGGTCAGTGCGCCAAATGTAATAGAATAGGTTCAATCCAAGCTCATTAAAAGCTTAGAGAAGGAGGTTTGAAACACACCTTGGGATAGAAAGTCCAACACTTGCCCTGGCAGATAAGGTGGATGAAACTCTGAATGTAGATCTGAATCTAATGATTAATATGAAGAATTTTTTAGGTGATCCATAAAAAGGTATTGACAGCTCCTGATGAACATGTCAAAACAAACTGCTATATTTGCCTGGCTCTCTTACAAAAAGTCTTGAATTTGCTTTCCAGGCTGAAGAATCGGGCTCTGCTGTTGATCTTGATATAATGGCGGGCTGGGCCCAAGTCATATGTCAGTTGGGCAACACCAACTGCACAACTTCAGCCGCACAGTGATGATCCATTTTAATTCAGATTGACCCTAAACTGACAACCTTAGCCTTAACTGACTGAGTACTGTTACAGAAGGCCTGCATTTTAGTCATGTGTTGGTGAAGGACCTAGAAAGGTTTGTGATTATGTTTACAGCGCTAGACAAAGCATAATTGTCTTTGAAAAAGGGTATCAGCCTGGTCATTAGGCAGAGCTGTATGAAGTAGGGGACATTTGTCAGGCTGTCCATCTTTCCAAGGACCCTCAAAGGATTATGAATCAAGCAGACAAGGAGACGGTTACAATAGGTCAACGGGAGGAACCAGCTTTCATTCCAGGGCCAGAGCTGGTCACAGACGTTTCAATAGAGGCGGCTAGTGAGGAGGACTCTCAAGAGGTTCATGATCCGGATTTGCAGGTAAAGATTATTTCTATCTCTCAAGTAGTTCTGGGGGTAAGTGTGAGTTTTTCTTAGCGCAATTGACAAATTATCTCAAAAGATTCTTTGTTTTTAGAGACAATTCAGGGTTTCAAATTCTAGTTTTATTGCATCTCAGTTCAGTAGTTTATTCAGAGGCAACTGAGATTTTCTCTTCAAGAGCAAACTAATATTGATTTTGAAATTCAGAAACTATTGAACAGAGGCAATATGCTTGTCCAAAACCCATCCCAGGGTGCATTTCAGCAATATATTCCTGGTAAAGAAGAAAGTCAAAAGGTACAGGTTCATATTAAATTTATGATCTTCCAACGGCTGGGTTTGATACATACAAGCATATATATGTATGTGTGTATGTCTACATATAAACAAAAAGAGAGAGAGGGAAGTTGTAGCATCCACTCTTATTCCCCGGGAAATATCTAATAAACAACAAAAGAGTGAAACTAGAAAGTCAAGGGCTTTCAACAGAAGTCAGTCATGTTTTAAAAGAGTCCTCATTCACCAACCTAGTTGGTGATATACTTCATTATTGGGCCCCCACCAGAGAGGCCGAGTGCCTCTCCAGTGTGCTACAACGCCTGATTACGGCGGTGCAGGATTTTTTCAATGACAAGTGAAAGTGCTGGTGCATGAAGTAAAGAATAAATGGTGCTTACTACTCCTAAAGAAATTGTATTAGATGGAAAGTAAGGCCAGGTAAAAAATATGTGGTGGATATTATGGCTGTGTAGATTGATCAGCAGGGCTGGCTTTAGCGCTGGTGGCGCCCGGTGGGAGAAGCATTTTTGGCGCCCCCTATCCCATGACCGCCTCCTCGATTCTCTCACTACCACCAGGCATAAGGGCCCCTCATCTCTCTAATCATAAATTATTGCTAAACAAGCGCACCCTCCCATGATGTCGGAGCCCCCTCCACATGTCAGCGCCCAGTGCTGCCGCACGAGTGGCCTGCTCTAAAGCCGGCCCTGTTGATCAGTCACATCCAAAGTTAAAATGTTGGGTCTACATGTTTCAGCCTCGCAGTGCTAGTTGCAAGGCTTTCGTCAGGACCAGGGACCATGGCGGTATGCACGCGCTAAGGTGCACCCTAACCTATGGCCTCAGTAAGAACCGGATTACTCACGGTTCAAAGTCTTATACCTTCAGGATTACATGGGTCCTGGCAGGGGGCGGAGACTTATAGTCACACGTACTCCAAAGTCTGCCGTCTGCATTGCGCCTACGTAGTGCCCATCTCAAGGTATGAGAATGTGGAGTTAAGAATAGTAAATCTCTACCTCCCATTCTGCACTTACTGGCTCAATATTTTGGAGTTTAATATTTTGGTTGTGCTTTTATGGCCACTTGATATTCATTCCACAATATTTCAGACTGCAACCACCAAACCTCCCACCCCCCCCCCACCATCGCGTGTATGGATTTTCAAGTGGAGTCAGTCCAAGTTCTTTTGCAACTGCCAATGCAATAGATTAAGGACACAGATGTGGAGTCAAATGCAAATGTGTATGAGTAGGTTCCACAAACATGTTTAAAAAAGAATAAACCATATCAACTTAAAATATTTGTTATTCGTTCCAGAGAATTTTAAGGTAATATAACCATAGTTCACGAATGGCATGGTCCAGGACAATATTTGAGTTTGGCCTACTTCTTATACTCGCCATAAGGCCAATTGAATTTACATGATTCCTTTTCTATGATATTCTTCTATTTATAGTGCCATTCGGATCACATCAAGAGATAGCTGAGGTCATTTAAACTGTTCGTGAATCTTTTTGCATCATCAATGCAGGCAATTTTTCAAGGCTTGCTACATTACAGAGCCCTGCAGAGGCGAAGCAACATATACTGACTTTGATTCACCTGAATAAAGTAAGCTGCACATGAAAACGAATTAAATAAATAAGCGAGACTGACTTCAGAGAGCAGTGAAGTCTATAAGTGAGCTGTGCAGATGAAGTGCGTTGAATAATTTATGCCGGTGAGACGCATAATGATCACCTAGCAGGTTTGGTTAGAGGGGTGTTTTATCAAGCTACCTTGATGAACTAGGGAGAACAATGCTCAGAGCACCTGCTGGTGATTGATTGCAAGGCTTATTAATACAGAAAGGCATTGAGATTTACTTTCTGCAGTGGATTGCAGAGATTCCGGCACGGCAACGACTTGTGCTTTAGAAAAACCTGAAACACTTTTTTCTGTTTGATAAGGGCTTAATTCGCTGAATGCTTTAACCACCTGAAAACTGCTTAGAAGTTGGAGCCCTATAAAGCTGTAAAATAGGCCATTATTAAAAGCTTTGTTTGACAAATGTTCAAGGGCTAGGATAACTTGTGTGTTTTCCTCTCCTCTCGCATGCAATAAAACCATTCACTTATACAAACTGGTGACAACAACATAATAAATGACATTTTAAACACAGCGTGAGAGACACACTCCCCCATTCCCATTCCTTAGTGGGGCCTTAAATCATAAAGCACTCGGGTTGTATGTCTGCTCCACTGCAAGTCAGGCTTGGCTGTTTTAACATTGAGGTAGGGCTAACTTTAAAAGACAGGACGCTGCAAACCGATTTTCAGCATATTTTTAAGAAGCAATGTTAGTGCCCACAGGCTTTTTCAGGCTGTCGGAAATTCATCAGGAGTCATGACTGATCACGCTCTCCTTCACCATTGGAAGCATGAAGCATGCAGCAAATGACTTAGAAAATATAACTGCATCCCTCTAGAAAAGCAGCCTACCATACTGTAGCATGTCCGCGTTGGAACTAATGGATGTGACAATCCGGTATTGAATTTAAGAGGCCCATCAGAGGCACATATCCCGGCCAGGGCCCATTAAACTGAAGCATAGAACAGTGACGAACAGCTGGAACAGAACAAGATTTCGGGAATGGTTGCAAAGTGCCGAAGGAAGCTTCAGGCAACAAAAGGCAATTTATCTGTAAAACCAGCTTAGAGGAGAGGTTTTAACATGGGTGTAAGCAGTTTCTTCCCCGGTAGCTACAGTGCTGGATTTGATGGCATTTGTAGGGTTTTATGACATGGGCGTTGCCAATTTCTTGGGGCGTCGCCCTTTAAAGTGAGTTTGCATTTATTTCTTTTATAGTGTACAACAGTGGCATGTTTCATAGACTGGGGGATATTCTCAAGAACATGTGATAATTATCGCAAAATTTGCTTAAAGCAACTTTCAACATCGCAGTATATAGCGACAAAATAACACTGTGTTAACGTTGTATTCCCAACCTGGCGGCACCATGCGATAGTCTCACAATAACGCGCAAAATGACTGTGTTAAAATCAAAGCGATGCTGAAAAAATGCGAAACACGAACCCGAAAAAAGTTGCAATGCCCCAAATACCGATACAAAAATCAGCGACAACCAGCGAGAGGCCTGCAATTCCCACGCATCATGCAGGAAACAGCACTATGAAATCAACAAAAACAACACATCAAAACCAAAATAAACTGCGTAGTACCATGGATGCACTCGGACAGAGTGCAAAGGACAACTCAAACCCTAAAAGCCCCACGGAGGACCAGTCAGAAACCCCGTGGTTGGGGAAGGGAAGGAAAAGAGGAAGACGGGGTTCAGTCCACAGGAAAACCGGATCATTGTCACGGAGGTGATAGAACACTACCAACAACTGTTCGTCACCTCCACTGTGTCATTGGCAACACAAACGGAAATATGGCAGTCCATTGTGAACAACATGAATGTAGTCGGAGTGTTGAGGAGGTCAATGGAGGAGGTCAAGAGGCGCTGGCATGATGTGAAAGAAGAAACCAAGCAGAAACTCGCTGCCAACAGGAAGGCAGCAACTGCGACTGGAGGTGGGAGTCCTGTACCACTGGAGGAACTGGATGAGCTGGAGGAAATGGTGGCCACAACCATCAATGTTGAGATGGTGCAAGGAGTTGGGAGTCTGGAAACAGCTAAAAATGACCTGACCCAACAGCAACAGGGTGAGTAACAACCAGGGACTGGGGGGCATGGGGGGAGATAGGCACAATGGTACACATGCAAAATTATGTGTAGCACTCTGCACACCCACAATGATTGTGGATAATGTCCTTGATACCCTTGGCACACTGCAGCACACATGGAAACACCAAGTAGGCCCCAATCCACCATGTGCAAAAAGGGGCCCTCCTCCCTATCACCAAGCTCACAACCTACCCATGCACATGTGCTGGATCCAGCAAAGAAGCAGCACTGTGAGCCACACTGACAATGAAAGTGACACTGCATGACCGATACCATGGCTGCAGTCAAAATATATGACATGGTGCACACCACGACACTGAGGTGGCCCAGTGTGGATCACAACCTCAAAGTAATAGGTCACACTCTGACACATCCATGTGCACATACAACCCCTGACGTCAACAACACATCTGCAGACAAACAATGCACAAGAGTACAAAAAACGTCCAAGAGCACAAATGACCCAAGCCGCCAACATCTCAGCAGCGTAAAAGTAAGCAAACAAAGGCAAACCGCCACAAAGATATAACGGGCCGCTAAATGAGAGCCGTATGGACGACTCTCCCACAATGCAGCACACACACATAGCAATCACAGCACATCAACATCGACGACATTATGGCACAAAGCGCAAACCTTTCACTACAGAGGACACAACTGGTGCTGCTTGTGCCTAGAAACTGGCCAATCACATCTGGCATAACAGAAAACTGTGAGACGAGAATGTGTGAGTACAATCTCACATCTGTCATGTAGTCGAAATGTCCATGGTCTCCCATCAAATAGCCAGCTCCTCCAAAACAGTCATATCATCTTTTTCTTCAAGCCCCGCTTCTGATGATCGAGATGCCACTTGGAAGCCACCAACTCAGTCTGAGAGTGATGCACACCACAAGACAAGGCCAGTGAAGAGGAAAGTTCCAGAAAGGATTAGAGTTATGGAGGTAGATGTACAAGAGGGGGATGCTGATGAAGACGAGCCAGTCATCACGAACATCACTCCCGGCCCAAAGGAGATGGAGATCAACATTATTACCCTATCCAAAATGGCTGCGAGGGAAGTAGCACGGATACCACCAACACAGGTAACACCACCACAACCTCCAGCTTCCATATTTGTATTTGCAAAGGTCCAGCAGGAACATACATCCAGCTCAAGCACCACCTCAGTAGGTAGTGGTAGTGTAGCTGCACAGAGTCAAATTCCAAGCCCACCTTCCACTTCATCTGGTATTGAAAGTGGCATATCCAGCAGGGCCAGAAAGTTCTCCTCCCCATTTTGGGACTTCTTTTCAGTTAGCAGTAAGGAGGAGAACATTGCCATATGCTCAATTTGTCAACAGGCCGTTAGGCGGGATAAGATTGGTACAAACTATGGTACCGGAGGCCAAGCAAGTCATCTCAATATACACTACAGTATCCAGTGGGAGGCTCACCTACTTCACTTAGAAAAAAGTAAAACTCAACCCATTGCTGTTGTTGGGGACGAAGAATCAGAGGAAGATATGATCGTGGTGGAAGGTGAACAAGAGGTAGACATTTCTAGCCCTGTCCCCAGCAGTATAGTGGTACCACCCACATCTTCAGCAACATGTCAGTGGCACCGTAGTAAGAGCCATACTCAGAGTCAGACTGAGACACCAAGGCGACTGAGTACTACATTGAAAAAAAGTACGTAGTTGACCCTAACTGGGTTCAAGAAAACAGCTGCCCCAAAAAGGAAAATAATCCAGCCTACCATTGAGAACATGCTTCAGTTGGAGGGGCAGTACCAAAGCAACCACCCAATGGCACGGTTGTACAATGCGAAGATGGCTAAAATGTTAACGTTGGACCTTCTCCCTTTTTCATTTGTGGAAGGGGTGGGTTTCCTTGAATTTGTGTCCGCCACCTGCCCTAAATGGAAGGTTCCCAGCTGGTCCTATTTCGACAGAGTTGAAGTTCCAGCACTATATCACGATGTGCTGGAAGTGGTTGGACAAGCTTTGCAGCAGAGTGCTGTTCACAATATCCACCTGACAACAGACATGTGGACCAGTTGCCAGGCCACTGATTACACGTGCATCATTGCACACTGGGTCTCTTTTGTAGGGGTTAGAGATAAGCTATCTGAAGTAGTTGCTGTTGACACAGCTGAGATTTTTAATGCTACTCAGAAACATGCAACTGTAGCCATGTTCGCCATGGAGAAATCTCATACTGCTGTAAACATTTTGGAAGAATTTCAGAGCAAGTCTTTGAATGGCTGTGCCCAAGAGGGCTTAAGATTGGTTTTGTTTCCACAGATAATTTCAGTAATGTACTTAAGGCAATGGCACTTGGGTCCTATTTCAGGGTACAATGTTTGGCGCACTGCATTAACATTATAGTTCAAGACTTTCTGAAAAAAGAAGCCATAGTCAGCAACTTACTGACCACCTGCCGAAGAATATGCACTCATTTCAGCCATTTTTTTTAAAGCTTGGAAGCAGCTGAGGATCATTCAACGTGACTGTAGAATGCCAGTCAAATCACTCATCCAGGAGGTGGCAAAACGCTGGAACTCTACTTATTACATGCTTGACCGTCTGTTTGAGCAGTACAGACCAATCAATGAATATGTATTGCGAAGAGGGGATGCTACTGTGAAAGTCATAACCCTTCAGATGGACCAATGGTGCCTAGTTAAATGCCTGACTGAGATGCTTCTTCCTTTCGAGGTCTTCACACGTGAAGTCAGCAAGGAGGACTGTACTATGGGCCAAGCTAGCCCATTGTTGCACATGCTAGAGCAACAGCTAAAGGAGGCATCTGAAGCGTACAAAGGTGTAGAGGAAAAAAAAGAAGCATATGAGTTGGTGGAGAGCTTATCCCATCGCTTAGCTGACAATACAAGGGTGCAAAATAAGATGTTGTCAGTAGAACATTACATTTGTGCCACAATTCTGGATCCACAGTCCAAATCGGCACTGAAAAGTAAGACATTAATTCCTTTTTCAGAAGTGGATGTTGCCGGTACAACTCGGATAGCTGAAGCAGCCAGTAAGTTGGAAAATGAATGGCTGGTAATTAAAAGCCCGCTACATAAACCCACAATAAGTACCGCAGCAGGGCATTCGGCGTCAAGTTTATGTTTGGAGCCTGAGGGCTGTGCGTTTGGCTCAGAACACTCACCAACACTATCGACAACAGCAAGAACCGGATCATTAGCCCCAAAATCATTAAAGGATTGGTATTAACAGCAAGGAGTTGGTAGGTCCAGTGCTGAAGCAAAGACAAAAGAGGCCGAACAAAGTGTAGCACCCCTGAACATTGAGTGGATGGTCTAGGCCTATCTGGACGACCCAACAGAGGTGTACATTGATCAAAACGCATTGCGGTATTGGCATGGGAAAAGGAGCCAATTGCCACTGCTCAGCAGGCTGGCAATAAACTATCTGGCTTGCCCTGTCTCAAGTATCTCTTCTGAATGTGTTTTCAGTGCTGCTGGTTCCATTGTAACAGTGACAAGGACCAGTCTCTCACCCAAAAACGTGGAGAGGTTAACCATGATCAAAATGAATCTGCACTTTATACCACCGAATTACACAAAACATGAATTAACGGAGGAAGATAAGAACAGAGGCTCAGGTGACTGAAGTAGTGTGTTAAATGATGATTACCTACTTCTGGTTGAAACCCCAAGGTTTGAAGATGAGCTACACTTCCCTGACAATTAGGCTTGCACTTCTTACTGTCTTCCTCCCTTATTTGGTTTTATTTGTGTGTCTGTCTTTCTGGTCTGAAACTTCGAATCACAACAAATCCATCACCACCGTCTTCTAGTCTTTTTATTGCCGTATATGAGTTTCAGATGTCTGCATTTCACAGTCCACTTCTCTGAATCCTGCTCCTCCATCCTACTGAATCTCCCTAAATCCATTGCCCTCAAGCCAGATGATGATTGGATGAAGCATAATAAAAGAAAAAAGTAAACCTTCCTCGTCGAGTCCCTACAAAAGCGGCAGATTATTAAATCCAATACTGGGTGCAGCCCTGCCTGCAGCAGCAAGGTAACCATGTTTGTGATGTAAAACAGTACCCCCCCACATTAAATTAACAATGTATTGCTATGTTTAAGTAGAAATATAATTTAATACCCTAAAATGAACTATGTAAAAAAATCCTACAACACCTGATTCACCCCTCTCCCTAACCCCAACCAATGTCCAAAAAGATAAAGTCCAACCAATGCCCAAAATTACTATAAACCCCAATGCAACGCCCAATTCCCACCCTCCCAAAAAAAAGGATTAAAAAAGGAGCAATGCAAAGATGTCAAGTTATTGGTAGGCTCTTCGGATTTCCCTCTCCAGGACCATGAACTTCTTCTTAAGCTCTTCTACCTGCTCCTCTTGGTGTGCATTCTCGAGGAGCATGCGGCGCGCATATGCCCTGCAGTTGCATCCACGGGGGGCAGCTGTACTGGATATTGAACTGCGGCGGTGGGCGGCTGCCTGACCGCAGCACCGTACAACTAGAGGGGCCTGGCTGGAGCCGGGGGCATTGGACAAGGCTGCAGCTGCCGCCGCCTCCTCCTCCGCCAGAACCACCAGCCGCTGGTATTCTTGGCAGATGGCCTCCAGCTTCCGGCGCCGGGCCTTGGCTGACAACTCCTCCTGGATGGTTTTGCTTGGGAAGGAGTAGCCATATCAAGAAAGAAAAAATAAACTATTAACCAATACTTCTAGCAAAACAGTAACACAAATTAATTCAACACATAGTGGCACAGTAGCACTAGCAAGCACAGTACATAACATTTGTGGTATGTTTCTATCCTCCCACTTACTCTGCCTCTAACATTTGTGGGAGTTTCTGCCAATATACTAGCACTATGTATGAACGCTCGTATTTTTCTATTACAGGGGGCACTGGCCATATTCTGTTACAACAAGGGCAACTGCTTAATTTCACTTTCCCCCTACCCTGACTACTAGAAAAAGGTAGCTGATATCTGATCCAATGATCATTGCTTATATATGGGACGGCATGAGGTACTTTGTTTTGATTAATTGTGTAACCAGCCGATAGGCCACCCATGGCAGGCTGGCTGACACAGTCGAAAAAAACATAGGTAGGGAGTTGTTCTCTGAGTCAGAGTAAGGCGCTTGATGATAACTACTACATACATACACAATATATACGCTGTGCATGCAAACTACTGTGGGCCAAAGGAGTATTCTGAAAAAACAACTTAGATTCTCCTGGACTTTGCTACTCTGGTGCGGTTTCTTTCATGGTCCAGTGACAGTCTCCGCCTATGCTATCTATGATGATACCATCCGGGCATCCATCCATTCAAAGTAAACGTCTATCATTCTTCTTAATCTCTCAACAAACCTTAGTTTATTTCACCAATAAACATTTTTTTTTTAAACTACCACTCATGCGTCCTTTCTATCCTTTAGAGTTTGACCCAAACACCACTGAGGATTCTTGCTATCCTCCACCCATACAGTTTCACCTACCCAGACAGGCATCTTTTCTTTCACCTTCCACCCATCCTTCCATCACCCATGCATCTGATTCCTATCAGCCACCTATGCACGCATCCCACAAATCCTTCTCTGCCAGTCATAAATATTACATCTCGCCCATCCTTCCTGCTTTCATCCTTCTTTCCATTTTCGTTCAACACACCCATCAAGATCATTTATTCTGACTTTTAGTCTCCATAAAACTTTCACAGCTGAGTTGAAGTCAGATAGAAGAGGTCATTGGTTACTCAACTCCCGCCTCTATTGCTAATGCTAAGTAAAGGGTGTCTACTTAAACCATTGTTCACAACAACTTCTTATGTACTAAGTCTCAACAGTACAGTGTGCTGTACACCCTTGCAGCGAGTGTAATGCCAATAAGTAAGGATAACTTACCACCCCCTGTCACTGCTGCCGTATCACCCCCTGCAGCCCCTGCAGGTGCCACATGTCCTGCCCCCTCCAGAATGGCTGCATTACCATCGCCGCTGGCTCCGGCACTGGTGGTTCGTAGTACGCCTAGAAAAAACATTACACATTTTTTAGATGCCATATACACCTCCTCCTATTTATTCTTTTTCACTAGCAAGATTCAAACAAAAGTTAAATACATTCATATACATCGAACTTCACTTGTACAAATCTGGTACTACTAGAGTAGACATTAGTAGTGTTATGGTCTCTAGTGTCATGCTAGTCTCTTTGCTGAGTTAGCCTGAGCCGCGCAAGCATTTTAGCTTTTTGTCTTTTATTTTTGCGTACGTTACCTCGCAGCTTGTTGTGTAAGAACTAAGAAGCCTTTGAGCCCACATGAGCTCATACTGCTACTGTCTGAGTGCTCCGTACATGTTAAAAAAACAAGCAACTTTGTTATTGAGTTCTGGTGGTCAATCCATATTGCTTAGCCATAACATGCTACACTTTTGGCCCAACTGAGAAATGCTTGCAATATACTAATGCGCACCATTTTTCTTATTAGACAGAAGATTCCCTTCTACGAAACAGAGCTTTGCAGAGCTTATGATGTAACCAGTACTTCTAGGTTCTTCTAAGGTGAGGGGTCCCCCAGAATTTGCTCAGTGATCTTCATTTATAATTTTATATAAACTATATTCCTGCCAAGGGGAGGGTGGTTCTTCAACCACAGTTCAGTTATCATGATTTCCCCTTTTTTCTTCTCTGGACTTGTAGTTGTAACAATGTTTATTGTTTTAATCTGATACATTTTGCTGTTGGTGCTGGCACTTATAATTAGTATACTGCATTATAGAACAACGTACAGATCTTGTTATTTAAAAGAAAACCTTTCGAACTTACATAGACTGTGGTATTTGGTGTGGATTGTGAGTTAAACGAGTGAGTGAGCAAAAGGGTGTGCATTGCTTCCACAACTCTGAGAGGTCGGGAGTGTAGTGTTATGTTCTGGGTTGTCTAATCATTGGGTTTCTGCAGGGGGTTAGGGGAGCCTCAGCTAATGAGACACTATAGCTAGTCAGTCAGGGGATTTTGGGTGAGGTATGAGGAGGGTCCAACCTCCTACCAACAGCGTCCTAAGCATAGTTCTGTATGTGCAGAATCCCTACAACAGTAGTAGTATGTACAAGTATCCTTTAAAAATAGCTAAATATCTAGTTGAGAATTGTGTTGGTGGGAATTTTCTAAAAGCCTCAATATTAAGAAGACTAGAAGAGAATAACCCAAAGAACTGGACTCAGTGGCTAGAGCGATTGGTAAATCGGAGTTTTATTTAAAAACTTTAAAATAAAGACTGGCCACCTAGGCAAGCTTAGCTACAGACAGACTAATAATAGTAGTAGTAGAGTCATAGCAGAGGCAGTTAGAGGCAGGGATAACAAGAATTTAGAAAATGAGTGTCTAGATTGAACATTGGAGAAGATTTTGTAAAAAATAGAATTAGGAGGACTTACTGGGACAAGCATGCAGAGCCCTTGGTAGAGGAGCATTCCTGGACCTGGGAGGCATCTTCCCCAGCACCCACCGACTCCGACTCTGTCTTACTGCCCCTGGGTGCTGATCATGAAAGATGTAAGAACAAAAGAGACAAACATGGATAATTGGTGGGAAACAAATAAAATATTTTTTAAAACGCTCAAAAAAACAATTGCAATAAAATTGACCTATCTAAATCTGGTCGACAAGTAGTATTGCGGGATTCGCGGTCCGTCTTGTTATTATTTAATATCTTTATGAACACTATTCCAGGGTTCCATTCTGATTCCAAAATACTAACTAAGCTTAAGTACCACCTGGCCTAGCCCACCTATTTCAGACAGGCCAATTGTTCACTAAGTCTGCATAAAAGCAATGGAGGACACATGCATACATTTTTGCATACACCAAATTGTAGATTTGGTTGGTTCCTGCTGATGTTCTGCTGGTGATAAATAATAAGCTTATATTATCACTCAATAAACAAACTACAAAAGGTTTTATTAAGGACTGGGGTAAGCAGCACTCAGCAGCACGTGACGTGACAGAGGATGCGTCACGCAGACCACTAAAAAATGTACCTACTAATAATAAGTAACTAAACTAAACCTATCAATACGCCACTATCTCTTCTTAGTGGCAGGAGAACAAAGTAAGGACTAGAGTCTCTCTAGCATTACCTAACTTAACCCCTTCGCTGCGCACGTCGGCCAACAGCCGTCGCGAGTACTACCTTGGAAGTGCTGCGCACGTCCACTGGCTGATGAAGTCCCGCCCACTCTTTCAAACCACCGCACTGCGGCAGAATTCGTGCCGCGATTAAGTTCTCTAAAGTAAACTCTTACATAATCATAACAAGCAGGCGCAAAGCTGCAAACAAGTAAAATTAGTAGTGCCAAACAGCTGTGTCATAACAATCACAGAAGTTTTTTAAACGTAATATACCTGCAATGTAAGTAAGCAGCAGCATTCTTGCTGTTTGGGAAAAATGTATTCGCAATATATAACACAGAGCAGA
The DNA here is from genome assembly GCF_964261635.1 of Lissotriton helveticus. NCBI lineage: Eukaryota > Metazoa > Chordata > Amphibia > Caudata > Salamandridae > Lissotriton > Lissotriton helveticus. Next base: position 456,392,278 of record NC_136071.1, read on the forward strand.
AGAACACAACTTAGTAATATTAAATAGCTACTCACCAAACCCGGGACCTCAACTCTTAGCAGGTCTACCTTTCCCCACCGCTGCTGATGCTCCCGGAGCCCGCACCCAGACCCAGGCCTGCCGCATGCTGCTGGGGTTAAGTGGAGGTGGCGTTGGACGAAAAAAACAAGTGCAGACACCTCCGCCTCACCAAATAAGGCCTGTGCATGCACCACATCTTGGCGCTGCTTTCCGCAGGGAAGGTCGGTCGTGGCTGTGGCTGCGAGCAGCCCTGCCCTTCCCTTGCCCTCTCCCTTGGCCATGGCTCCGGGACTCTGGGGGGGGGTGGGGCGGAAAAGAAAAGGGAGGCATTGGAAAAGTAGGTAAAAGAAAATCCAAGTTATAGCAAAAGAGTGAAAAAGTAGTAGAAAAAATAACAAACAGTAGAAAAAAAATCAAAATATAGAATCAGCAAAATAGAGAGATAGATAATAAATACAAAAGATCAAAACAAAGTGTACAGAAACAAAGGATTGCAAAGATAGAGGGAGGATAGAAAAACAGGCCCAGAACCATAGAATAGAGTGAAAAACAAGATGGCCACGCCCACTGTGACCACGTGGGCAAGTTTGCGCAATATTTCCCCCAGACACGCAAAAAGCATTGCGAACACGCAATACTGAACAGGAAATATTCATCGTGAACGGGCGGAAGCATGCAATACGTGACCCGGAAGAGGAAATGGGCATCCCGAATGGGCAGGACAAGTGAAAAACAAGATTGAAGCACCCATTAGCGACCGCATGGACAAGTTGGCACCACATTTCAATGCAATCACGCAAAAGCACATCGCGAACAGGCGGGCAAGCAATCCCGCGTCTTCGCGATATTTCCGTGTGTCTGCAGAGAATTTTGGTGCTTTTGCAGAGATTTGCGTAACGCGATTACGCAAATTCCGCCCACCCCTACTCTTGGGGCCCTCTATTGTTCAAAATTTCTACACTCGTAATGCATCATATTTTTTAGCAAATCTAAATATTTGTCCCAATTCATAGTCATTTTTATCCCAATGAAATTTAAAGGTTTTTCTCTCATTTGATCTGATCATCCTCTTTCTTCACTCGTAACATCATCTCACTTCCTAGTTTACTTTTCTTGTCAGTTTGGCCTGAGCTTTCAAACTCTTTATTGATTTCTTCTATGTCCTTAAGTAACTGCGCACGGTCAATATCCATATATCAGTATCTGGTTAATACCAATTTTCTCGAGGACTCAAGGTTGCATTACGCCCATCCCTGTATCTCGTAGCTGGGGGCATTGAGAATCCTAGGGCCTCTTAGAATCCTGTCCACGTTTATATATCTTTGTAATGAATGGGACTCCCACCACTTGCTCTGTTCCATTTTCATCTTTTTTTCAAATTTTTCACATTTTTATTTTATGGAGTTGGTTTCATTGGTGCTACCTTTGTTATTTTCCATGGCACCAGAAGTCACTGGGAGGCAGTCGGAAAACATTTCCATCGCTACCGCTTCCTTGTCGAGTACCATGTCAGCCGACATGTTATGTTACTATATTTTTGTATAGCGCAAATCACCACTGGTCTCTAAGCGCTTTCAAAGAAAAAGGTACACAAAACACTGCTACCGGTGGACCGCCTGCAACCATACAGACGGTTTAAGGTATTGATGTTATCTCTTTAAACAAGTAGGTCTTTAACGCCTTTCTGAAAGACAATAGCACTGGCTCCCCTTGCAAGGTTGCAGGTAGCTCGTTCCAGATTTGTGGAAGGAGGACCGACAAAGCTCTACCACCCTTAGATTTAAGATGAAATCTCAGTGGAGTTAGTTTGCATGCTTTGGCGGAGCGTAAGGCTCTGCCCGGGATGTACTTTCTCAGACGGTCTTTAATGTATTTAGGGGCTTCTCCATAGATGGCTTTATGGGCTATACAGAGACACTTGAACTGCACTCGATGTTCGATGGGCAGCCAGTGCAGCTTCTGTAGAAGGGGCGTTGCTCGTGTTCTCCTCGGTAGGGAGAAAATCAGCCTGGCCGCAGCATTCTGAACCACCTGCAATTTCCTAAGGAGCTTCCGCGGAAGACCCAAATAGAGAGCATTACCATAGTCCAGCCGCGAGATGTGGCGGACACAATGGATTGCAGTGTTGGAACAGAGAGGATAGGTACAAGCTTCCGGAGTTGCCTAAGTAGGCCTATACAGGAGCTTACCACCGCGGAAACTTGAGGGGCCATGGACAGATCTGCATCAATTTTTAGTCCTAAACTTTTAACTACTCTTCCTGGAGTTGGCACCTCCCCTAATTCGGGGGGCCAGAAAAGCTCACACCAGGGACTATCTTGTTTAGTGATAACAAGCACCTCAGTTTTGTCTGCGTTAACCTTCAGGAGATTGTTTGCCATCCAGTTAACCGTAAATCTAAGAAGATTCTTTACGGAGTCTTGCGTCTGGCTGGTGTTCTCAAGTTGGACTAACAATTGAGTGTCGTCCGCATAGTTAAAAACGTGACAGTTTCTGTGCGTAAGTTCCTCCACTAAAGGTTGTAAATAAATATTAAATAGCAGAGGAGACAAAGCAGATCCCTGGGGTACGCCACAGGTCACAACACTAGCAGCAGATAGTTGATCTCCCATTTGCACTCTCTGAATCCGGCCAGTTAAGAAGGATTTAAGCCATTTGAATGCTTGCCCTGTTATTCCCAATTTCGATACACGGTTTAGCAGGATGGCATGGCTGACCGTATCGGAAGCTGCTGTCAGATCCAAGAGAATGAGGGCACAAGGCTGTTTAATATCGGCCCTGATTCTCAGATCGTCAACAACAGAGGCCATCACCAGCTCCGTGCTGTGCTGTGATCGTAAGCCTGCCTGTCTGGGGTGGAGAAGACCATGTTCCTCCAAGTAGCAGGCCAGAGTATTCAGGACCTGCTTTTCCAGGATCTTTGCTAGAAAAGGGAGTTGCGAAATGGGCCTGTAGTTTTTTAAAGCCTTAGTGTCCGCTCCTACTTTTTTCAGGAGGGGGATAACCCTGGCTTTTTTCAGATTCACTGGCAGGTACCCTGATTCCAGTGACTCATTCAGTAGATCCAGCAGCTGCCTTTCCAAGCCTGGAAAGGCCATTTGGAATATTCTCGGAGGGCAAGGGTCCATTCTGGAGCCTGATTTGATTTGGTGAAAAATTGCCGCCAGACTCCCTTCATCAAGACATGGAATGCTGTTAATGTTCCAGGCCAAGTCCTGGGGATTAGATGGATCTAGTACCCTGATGTCGGCCGGGGTTCTAGTAATGTCCATGATGATATCCTGGACTTTCTGAAAAAAAACTTCTGGAAGGTATCACAGTCCGGACGATCGTTTATTGGGACTTTACCCTCCATTTGCGTGAGTTCCTTCAGGATGGAGAAAATCTTCTTTTGCTTATTCCTGGCTCGGCCAATTCTGTCCTTATAAAAATCTGCCTTCCTCAATAGGATATCAGCCTTATATTTAGACAGGAGAGCCTTGTAGGTGTCAAACTCTGCAAGGCTATAGTTAAGTCTCCACCTTCTCTCTGCTTGGCGCAGAACTTGTTTTTTCTCTCTTAGAGAATCATTGATCCAAGGGGCTCCTTTCCCTTTCGCTCTGGTCCTCTCTATCCGTTCAGGGGCTAGAGTGTCAATTACAGCCTGAAGCCAAGACATTAATGCTGTACTATGTTGGTCTAGGTTTCCCTCGCTCATATTTGGGGGTGGAATAGAGAGAAACGTCGAGACCAGAGATTCAGCCTCCACCTTCTTCCAAGATCTAACCTTCCTCCATAGAGGATCTGACAGTAAAGGTAAGCAGTCACACGGGACCCAACATTTAATCAGGGAATGGTCTGACCAAACACAAGGGCTAAAGTCAGTTATCTCTACCCGAGGCATAGAAGACCAAATCAGGTCCAGAGTGTGGCCCTTAACATGGGTAGGGACTGTGACCAGTTGTGACAAGTCAAGAGAGGACAGGTTAATTTTGAATCATGCCTCTACAGAGTCTCTGGGGGACTTATCCCAGTGATAGTTAAAATCCCCTACCACCAGGAGATATTTATATCTTGATCCCAGATCTGTTAAAAACTCCAAAAAGGCTTCATTAAAATCTGGGGAGCCCTTAGGTGGGCGATACACTACATTGCAAAATTGATTATGCTATCTTGGTTGTGAGAGTTGCGGCCGTCCCAATACGGCTTATTTCACTGCTTCACAGATCACTTTAATGCTCCGTCGTCATTACGCGTTTCGGCTCGTCCAAGCCTTGTTCACATGACAAAGGAGGTTAATTTCATTTCATTTTTAAAGTGACAAGTGCATGATGTGATATACCACGTGATTTTAGCCAACATAGACATAAAAGAGTTGGTACTGAAATAACTCATCATCACTTAATGTGTATGGATATTATGTCTTCAACTGTCAATCAATAAAATCTAGTTTCATCTCCTTGTTTTATCAACTGGTACTATGCATTGGATCTATGTAAGCATGGGATTAATTAAAGTATAGTCATCTAGGAATTTGTCATAATTGCGACACACCAATTTATCCTGATATAACATGCTACGAACATTGTAGATCATGTACAATTGTGAATATGGTCCTCATTTATTCATATCTAACATCACATTTGTAAAATACATTTAAAGCATGATAAATATCCTTGTATCCGCATAACCATTGTGATACTATGCATGTTGAGTTAGTAACTCTGGATATAATTTACGCATTGCTCATATCTCAAGCAATGAGGGTCTCCGTATCTCTTTTAGCTTGTTTTTTAACTTATTATTTGGGAGCAAATTCAAGGGGAGATGTTGGAAATATTATCCGAAGTAATCTCTCTATTTGTACATATACATAGTCACTGAAAAGAACACAGGTTTAGTGACGTTATAGTTAGTCTGACATTTCACTCATACAAAACCAGAGAAATTCAGCCATTATAGTTAGCTGAGCTAACTATAACTCATGCTCACAATGCACTGCTGATGATGTCACATGTTACATCACTCATGAAATGGTCAGTGACATCACTGATAACATGTCAAATGACATAACTGATGAAATCACTAATGAAATCATCCAGGGACTGTGAGTGTTTCTAAAATGTTTAAGAATGTGATATATATATATATTATGATTCAGTCAGTATGTGCCTGACTGTATAAGTGAGTGATTATACGTGTCTCAGTGAATGTATAGGTGAGTGACTAACCTGAGTGAATGTCTGAATCAGTCTGTCAGTTGGTGTGCAAATGGTTACATGGGTTGGTGAATAGGTACACAAGTGTTTATATGGGTTATTGATTGGTTGTATGAGTATCTGTATAGGTGCCTGAGTGTCTGTGTGTTGTGTGATTCCCTGCATGGATGTGTGAGTGGGTGAGTCACTGGGTGTATAGGTTCATGAGTGCATCTGCAAGGGGCTGTATGGGTGAGTGAGTGTGCATGTGACTGTGTTGGTGAGTGAATGGATATCTCAGTGGTATATGTGTGAGTAACTGCATATGTGAATGGCAGCATATGTGAGTGTTTAAGTATAAAAGTGACTGTATGTGAGAGAGAAGGATTGTGAGAGTGGATGTATGGATGAGTGTGTGCCTGCATCAGTGATGGTATAATAGAGTAAATATATGTTAGTATCTGTATGAATAAGTGAGGTGGGTTGTGTATTACTGTATAGGTGAGTAAATGGCAGTGTGATTGACACTTTGGGTGACTGGATAGGTATGTGATTAACTCTGTGGATGATTGGCAGTGTGTGAGTGTCTGTATGAGTGTATGAGTACATATATTAGTAGCTGTATTGATGAGAGATTGCATGTTTGAGAGACTGTATGGGTGAGGGAGTGAGTAGATGTGTGTGTAAACCTATGAATCAGTGAGCCGGTATGTACTAACTGGTATTGGTGTGTCTATGGTTTTGAGAATGGTAGTCTGTATTTTAGAGTGGGTGTATGGAAGGTTATATTATAGTGAGAGTAGGTGCATCAGAGATTAAGAGGTTGATGTAATCAGAGATGTCATCAGTGATGTCATTTGAGATGTTATCAGAGTTGTCACTGACCATGTCACGAGTGATGTAATATCATCAGCAGTGCATTGTGGGGGCATGAGTTATAGTGAGCTCAGGTAACTATAACGGCTGGATTTCTCTGGTTTTGTATGAGTGGAATTTCAGAATAACTATAACATCCCTGAAACCTATGTTTTTTTCAGTGAATATCTGAATTTTTTTAAATGCTAATTTCGAAATATAACGTCCCTGAAACCTGTTTTTTTTCAGTGAATTTCTAAGTTTTTTTAAATGCTAATTTCTAACTATACCTAGATAGGTAAGACATGTTCAGAAAGAGAAAGAATGATGCAGAATGAAATAGGAGAAGTGCAGAAAGTAGCTAGAGAAGTGAAGAAAGAGGCAAGAAAAGTATAGAAAGAAGAAAGAGAGGTGCAAAAAGAAGAAGAAAGGTGCAGAAAGAAGCAGGATAAGTGATGAAACAGGCAAGAGAGGTACAGAAAGAAGCAAGAGAGGCACAGAAAGTAGCAAGAGAGTTCAAAAAAGAAGAAAGTGAGGTGCAGAAAGTGTAAGTAAGAAGCAAAAAGAGGCAAGAGAGGTGCAGAAAGACAAAGAAAGGTACAGAAAGAGGCAAGAGAAATGCAGAAAGAGGAAGAAAGGTGCAGGAAGAAGCAAAAGAAGCACAGAAAGAAGCAAGAGAGGTACAGAAAGAAGCAAGAGAGCAGCAGGAAGAAGAAAGTGAGGTGCAGAACGAGACAAGAGAGTTGCTGAAAGAGGCAAGAGAAGTGCAGAAACTGGAAAGAGAGGTGCAGAAAGAAAAGTGTGAGCTGCAGAAAGAAGCAAGAGAGGTGCAGATAGAGGCAACAGTGGTGCAGAAATAGGTAATAGAGGTGCAGAAAGAGGCAACAGTGGTACAGAAAGAGGTAAGAGAAGTGCAAAAATAGGCAAGAGAGGTGCAGAAAGAGGTAAGAGGTGTAGAAAGAGGCAAGAAAGGTGCATGAAGAAGAAAGGTGCAAAAAGAGGCAAGCGTGGTACAGCAAGTAGAGAATGAGCTGCAGAAAGCAGCAAGAGAGGTGCAGAAAGAGGCAACAGTGGTGCAGAAAGAGGTAAGAGAGGTGTAGAAAGAAGCAAGAGAGGTGTAGAAAGAGGCAACAGTGATGCAGAAAGAGGAAAGAGAGGTATAGAAAGAGGCGAGAGTGGTGCATAAAGAGGCAAGTGAGATGCAAAAAGTGGCAAGAAAGGTACAGAAAGAGGCAAGATAAATACAGAAAAAGGCAAGAGAGGTGCAGAAAAAGGCAAGAGAGGTGCATAAAAAGGTACGAGAGGTGTAGAAAGAGGCAAGAGAGGTGAAGAAATGTCCAGCAAGAGACAAGTGAGGTGTAGAAAGAGGCAAGAGAAGTGATGAAAGAGGCAAGAGAGGTGTAGAAAGAAGCAAGAGAGTTGAAAAAAGAAGAGAGTGAGGTGCAGAAAGACGAAGAAAGGCATGGAAAGAAGCAAATGAGGTACTGAAAGAGGCAAGAGAGATGCAGAAAAAGACAAGAGAGGTGCAGAAAGAAGCAAGAGAGGTACAGAAAGAGGAAGAAAGGTGCAGAAAGAGGCAAGAGAGGTGCAGAAAGAGGCAAGAGAGGTGCAGAAAGAAGAGATTGAGGTTCAGAATGAGGAAAAAAGGTGCAGAAAGAAGAGATTGAGATTCAGAAAGAGGCAAGAGAGGTGCAGAAAGAGGCAAGAAAGGTGAAGAAAAAGAAGAAAGGTGCAGAAAGAGGCAAGTGAGGTACAGAAAGAGGCATGAGGAGTACAGAAAGAGGCAAGAGACGTGCAGAAAGAGGCAAGAAAGGTGAAGAAAAAGAAGAAAGGTGCAGAAAGAGGCAAGTGAGGTACAGAAAGAGGCATGAGGAGTGTAGAAAGAAGCAAGAGAGGTGCTTTCCATGGTTTGTTGTTCTGCACTGCTGACCCGCATGCCCTGTGTGGTGCATTGGGCTGCTGCAATCCCTGATGCCTGCCCTGTAAGGTCAGTTTGTTGCGCTTGTCCATGTCCCTCCTGTCCTCTGTTATCCGAGTCCATATCCCTACCCCAATTCCTCCTGCTTTCCATGATCCAATGTACCATACTTGCTAACATTTTGAACTTGATAGGAGGGAGATTTTGAAAAAAAACTGGGGAATTGATTTTTCCAAATGATTTACATTGAAAACGAGGAGATTGTAGACAAGAGACAGATAAAATAAAGCCCTTTTGGGCTTTAAAACATTGGGTATTTGCTGCCTGAATCGGCTCTGTTGACATGTAATGTTGTACTTCCACTGCCTCTTCCTGCTGCCCTCAATGGTCTATTATATTTCCACAGCCTCTCTTGCCTGTCTTGCATTGTTAGTTTGTTGCCCATGCCCCCCTTCCTCTGCCCTCCATTTTTTGCTTCCACTTCCCTTCCTACCTGCCCAGTGTGGTCAAAGTATTGCCTCTGCACTCTCCTACCTACCTTCAATTTTCTGAGTCTATGCCCCTGACCTCTGCCTCTCAGCAGTATCCTAATGAACAACTAGATTGCTAACATTCTATATTTATTACAAAAGTGTGGCACACCTGACGTCATCTTCATGTAATCAAAACTGTAGTAACTAAAGCATTTCCTTTAGAAATTACAGAAATGAAAGGATCTTATTTGCATAGAAATTATGGTTAGTGCTCTAAAAAACTAAAATGAGGACATATTTTCTGAGTTCTCAAATAGCCACAACGCACTTTTAAATTATTTGTTATCTTTATGTTTTTTTATCCAGTTGACCACTTGATTAAATGTTATGCTTAGGGGAGAGGATGTGGTGTTACTTCCAGAGCTGCAGACTTTGCAACTGGGAAACCAGGTTTTAGTTTCTGCTTTAGCTCGACATTCTGTGATTCTGGTCAAATCACTTAGGGCCATATGTATCAAGCATATTTGTATTTGCAAACGCTGCGATTCGCAAAAAACAGCATCTGCGAATAAAAATGTGCTATTTCCAATGTATAAATCAAAATAGCTTTGCAAAATGAGAAATCGCAAAATTGTGATTGCTTACGTTGCAAGACTCAGAATTCTGCAACTTTCCTAGCGATTCCTTATTTTGAGATTTCTCAGTTAGCGAAATTCGCAAACAGGAAATCGCAAATTAAGAAATCGCTATGGAATGTATTAAAAAATCGCAAATTGCCAGTTCACGAAAATTGCAATTTAGAGAATCGCAATTACCACCGAGTAGGAGCAGGTGGTAACCAGGTGCAAACTATTTAAGGAGTCCCAGAATGCAACAGACTTTTTCAACAATGGCTGGGCTGGACGTGATAGCCAGGAGGCTGCGACTCAGAGCTGCTGCACAGAGGAGGAGACGCTAGGAGAGGATATTCCGTGGGCGCATTACCATCTTCCAGCGCACTGAGGAGGACATCTACACACACTACAGACTGGATGAATAGAGTATCCTTGATTTAATTGAGGTACTCAAACCCTTCCTTGAACTCCCCACATGCAGGACATAATGCATCTCCAACCACATCCAGGTCCTGTGCTCACTGCACTTCTTGGCACCAGGTAGTTTCCAGGGGGTGAGAGCCTCAGCTGAAGGGGTGTCACAAAATGCACTTTGGCGCTTTTTCCACGCGTTCCTTGATGCCATGGTACAGAGGCTACATCACTAAATTCACTTCCCAAGCACCCCATAGGCACTAGACCAGACCAAGCAGGACTTCTATCAAATAGCCCCATTTCCCCACGTCATTGGATGCATAGATGGGACACATGTTGCAATATCCCCTCCCTCCCAGAATGAGTACATGTTCAGGAATCGCAAAAGCTACCATTCCCTGAACATGCAGGTGGTGTGTGATGCCAAACACATCATCACAGACATTGTTGCACAATACCCAGGCAGCAGGCAGGACGCTTTCATCTTCCATTACAGTGGGATACACCGTAGACTCACAAGTGGGGAGTTTGGTGAGGGATATTTACTAGGTAAATGCATTTGAACAGAGGCCACACTTGTTAAGACTAGCATGTGCAGGACAGTGTTTAACCATATCCATCCCACCCCACAGGTGACAGTGCGTATGCGGTCCGGGGCTTCATACTGACGCACTACCTGAATCCTGTAAAAGGTTGGGGAGCGGCGATACAACAGCACACACATAGCAACCAGAGGCACCATTGAGCACACATTCGGGATACTCAAGAGCAGATTCAGATGCCTACACAAGAGCGGAGGGGCACTACAATACAGCCCCGAGACCTGTTGCAAGATAGTGGTAGCATGTGACATGCTGCACAACATCGCCACCAGGAAAGGCACACCGGTGGAGCTCAGTGAATCGGATTCATCAGATGTGGAGGGGCCTGCCCCAGGACGTATGCCAGCCGGTGTAGCTGGTGCAGCTGCTGGGCGCCAGAGGCGAGATGAGATTACACGCAACTATTTCTAGGTGAGAAAATATGACACAATGCTAGATATAATTTGTGTGACTGTGTTTTATTCCTTAACTGCAGGATTAATGATGTAACACAGCCTGAATGATACCCAATGCCTCTCCCAATGTCCAGCACATGTTATTGTCATAGTGCAAGTCTGTAAACAAGAGCACGTGTACAAGTCAAGTGGGTAGCTGCACCCATCCAGTGGTCACATTCGCTGCACTTCAAATGCGGCGCTGTCGTGAGGAAGCCCCTGTTTGGGGTTGCACAGTGCCCTCCTCACTTGGGCCACTAGGCCTACTGGTACGGCCACTACGGCGCCTATCCATGGTGGGCGGAGGGGTGATGCTGCTCCTTCCTGACTGTGCATCCTCATCTGTGGGAGTCAGGACTCCAGGCCCAGTAGTGCGAACTGCCCGCTGCTTGTCTACTGCTGATGTAATTTGAACCAGTGCCCTAGAAACATCCTGGCTGTTGTGTGCCACCTCGCGCTGCATGCAGATGCTGCGTCTTGATAGAACATTGGTGACAGAGGACAGGCGGTTCACCGCCAGTGTGTACAGGTCCAGGCGCTGCATCTCTCTGCGCCTAGCAGCACGGTCAGCCTTGAGTTCTTCACAGAGTGCCTCCAGGGCACCCGTCATGCCCCTGAAGCCTGCCCTCACTTCCCTCTGTAACGCTTTGATATTTTTTGCTTGCAGGCGCTGTACTTGTAACATGGGCATCTCCAGGCCGCCAAAGACTGTTTCCTCCCCTGGATCTGCAGCACAGCTGGATGTGCGAGACCTGCGCCTGGTTGTGACTGGTGGGATTTAGTCAGCACATGCACGTTGCTGTCGCTGTTGCTGGGTTCGCTCAGGGTGCACATTGACATCGCTGTCCTGGCCCTCGTCCTCCAGTGGGGGTAGTGGTGGGAGTACATATCTCCTGCGGCGCTTTGGAGGGTTGACGGGGCTGTCTTCCTCCTCTGTGTCCTCCTCTTACCCTGCTGCTTCTATGTTTGGGGAATCAGCCTGTCTCCACTGCCTGTAGGCTGTATCCCAGATGGTGCTGTGGCGGTAAATGCACACATTTATTAACTGTTCTGACTTGCACTTGACAATTATTAAATATCACTGTTTGGGATTACATGTGTCTTGTATTTGCCTTTCCTGAAGTGTACATGCTATTGGGAACTGGCTGGGTGTAAATGCACCACTGTAATGTGCATGTGACTACATCTCCCATAGTGCATTGCAGTGCATTATGAGAGATGCTCTGGACTACTATTTTTGTCCTGCCCCTGGGTCGCTGCTGGGGTGTGTTTGTGGGGTGTCAGGGGAGTGATGGCATGCTTCTTACCTGGTCCTGGTACCGGGTGCTCCGAGCTGTCTAGGTCAGCCACGCCCATGACACTTTCAGGAAGCAGGGTGTCCTCCACCAGTTCCTCAAGAGCTGTGGAGTCAGTGGCTGTGGAGGTGCCTCCACCGGTCTTCCTGGACTGCTCCAGCCTGGTAGCCACCTTTTCCTTAGAGCGCTGGCGCATGTCATACCATGGCTTTCTTAAATCTTCAACACTCCTGTGTGTCACCCCAACAGCATTAACTTTCTGCTGAATTTCAGCCCATATGCGCCGCTTGCGTATCTCAGGCACCCTGAGTGATTTCTTTCCGAATAGGTGCTCATGGCTGACCACCATTTCTGGGATTAGCACCTCCAACTCTGCCTCAGAAAATTTCTGCTTTCTCTTCCTCTGGCTTTCCCCCTGCTGCTGCTGATGTGTTTCCTGACTGGCCATGTCTCCAGTGTCTGCCATTCTGTTCACCACTGCAGTGTTCCCTCTCCACCACTACTTCTCTCTGACTGTGAATCAGCAACTCAGGTGCAGAATGGGCAGTCACAGTTCCTGGTTGTGATGTCATCAAGCTGCACCTGAGTTTCCGATTAGCAGATTTGCGAAAATCGCAAATTTGCGATTTTTCTTGTTAAGGAATCACAAAATTGGGTTTTTATACGTTAAGGAATCGCTATTGGGGATATCGCAATGTAAATAGCGATTTTTACTTAATCGCTATTTTATTGCGATTTCTTACATACATACCATTTTGCGATTCTGATTTTACAATTCGCGCAAAATCGCAATTTCAGAATCGCAAAAGGGTAGCTTGATACATATGGCCCTTAATCTCCCCATGCCTACAACCAACGTGAATTTGTCCTTGTGTGATGTAACCAATGCTCATGTAAAGCACTACAATACCTGACCAGTCTGCACTATATAAAACTGCAAAATAACAAATAATCAAAGTGTTTTTCCATACTTCTGTCATTGGGCTATACGTGTACTACATCTGGGGGATATTTGTGCTACATTTGGTCTCTTTTTTCTCATGTGGCCATTTTGGGAGACATCAATTCAATTCAATAAAAATTATGCGATCTGATTTAGAAACTTAGATCAAAAATTGTACATAAAAACAGTAAATCCTCTTTCTTAATAGAATACAATGAGAATTAATTAAAACCAGTGGGTAAAAACGGGTGTTACAAAGCCCGGCTGAGAGCAACTTCAGGTAAACAGAATAGTAAAGTTCAATGTTTTGCTAGATCAATCCCAAGTACTTTATGCAAAATACACATTAAGGGGTCCAAGTACGATGCTACGCTTTAATACCTGACCAGCCTGCACTATATAAAATTGCAAAAAATCTAAAAAATAAAAATGTTTTGAACACTTCTGTAATTGGGCTGTATGTGGGTTACATCTAGGTGATATTTTTGCTACATTTTGGCTCTTTTTTCTATGGTGGCCATCTTAGGAGACTTACTTGTTAAGAAGTTTCCTAATTTACTTATTTACTGCAGTCTCCTTAGTAGGAAATGCTTTCAGTTTTTTACTTTGCTTCTGTAAAGAAGGCATTCAGATGTGTCACTCATTTGCCATAAAATAAGAATGTTTGCATTCTAGTTGATCATTAGATCACTGTAGTAAAGGTATTGCTCTTCAGGGAGTTAACTGTAAGTCTGCTGCTGGTATTGAAAGTGCATGTTTCAGTCTGAAAAAAGACGAGGATTTGAGAAGTCACTCAAAATGTGCCATCATTTTTCTTTCTGCCGCACAAATCATAATTTCTATTGCAAAACAAACCCCCTCTGTTTGTTCCTTTTTAAATTAAATGTTTTAAGTGTTACCAGTTTGTTCAAATCAAGATGTCTTCAGGTGTGCCATACCTTTGTCATAAGTAAGGCTGTTAGAGCTCCAGTTGTTCTTTAAAACAGTCTGGGAAGCTAAAGTAGAACACAAAGGAATCAACTGACAGTCTCTGCAATTGTTGGATGTACATGTTTAATGAGAATGTCAGACTTCATTCTCAAATGACTGAGAAAGATAACGCGAATTTACAGAAAATATGCTCTCATTTAAGCTTCTGGAGCACCTTCTAAACCTCGATGGGAAAAGCATGAGAAAATTGTTTTCTCTAAAAAATGATTCATGATATCCCAGCAGAAGTCTTTTTCACAGGGTAAATGCACCTTAGAACTCACCACAATTCCTAAAATTAGTGTGGTACCATCAACAAATGAATTATAATGTAACTAAAGTCTGCTACCACCCTTTATACGTTCTCCTTTTGGTGACCCTCACAACCTTCTATTCACTGCAATGCATTTTAATGGGGTGCTATCATGTATATTGGTCCCAAGATGGCTGCTAGCACTTCTTGGATGAAGTGATGACAGCCATTCAGATCTCACGATGAGATGTGTGGCTAGGCTCTGCCCAGATATCGATATTTCTTTTTCCACTATTTCATTTCCTCTCTAGTGAAAGCTAGAGTGGAAATGAACAATGTGCCCCTGGAACAAACTGACTACTTTGCATACCTGGGTGTTACTTTGGGCAAACGTTTGAACTGGAAGCCACATTTAGATCTATTAGCCTTAAGGCATAACCAACTAGCAGGGGCCCTTCTAAAAGAATTCCGGTTGTCCCAAACCAAACCAGTTGGACCGGCTCTATCTATTTACCAAGGAAAGGTTATAGCCTTAATAATTTACGGGGCGGAACTTTGGGGGTTCAAAAACTTAGTACCATTAGTCTTAGCCCAGAACAAGTTCCTGAGGGCATTGACTGGCCTTCCTCAATCCTCTCCTCGGACACCCCTACTTTTAGATCCAGGATGTATTTCCTTTGAGGAGGCTGCGAGTTTTAGACCACTTGCCTATTGGCGAAGACTTTGGACAACCCCGGAGCTAGCACCTTATGCAAAAGCTGTAAAGTCCATTAAGGAAGCAGATAAATCAAACAAAATTTCTTTGCTACAAAAGATTAAGGCAGTGTTATCTGAAATGGGACTCATTCACCTGTGGGATGATCCAGAGGGGAATTCCTTTCCATCTAAAAGAGATCTTAAAGCCTTATATAGGGACAAGGTTTATGTAAAGTCACTGTTCTTGGTTACTAGCGGTTCTCTCAGAGGCCTCTTTCTTGAATATAAGTGTGAGCCTAAGCTGGAGGCCTATTGGGACATTATCACACGTCCTGGTGATAGGACACTTTTCCACCAATTTAGAGTGGCAACTCTCCCCCTAAAATCGTTTACTAAAAAGTGGCGGGCTGACCAGGATATAAAATGTGACACTTGTTTAACTGAGGACGAGACTCTATCGCATGTCCTGTTTGTGTGCCCTACATACAAGAGCCCTCGGCTGAAATGGCTCAAGCCGGTTTGTACAAAGTTTGGAACTAGATCTTTTAAAATGGCCCTGCGTATCTTAAAATCTGAAACTTCCGAAGTCATAGCTGTTGCTATGGCTAAGTTTCTGAGCTGGACTTGGGTCCTTAGAAAGAAAAACCTGCAAGGCATTATGGAATCTATCTGCTTATGCATTGGTGTACTCAAGTTTCTCCCACGCCATTCAGTCCAATATTGAAGACTGTAACCAAGCCCTGTGTAACTATGCATTAATAGCTTTTGACCCTGAATTCTCCCTTTTAAACCTCATCATTGTTTTAACAGCCTTGGGATTTTATATGACATGCTTTTTTAACAAAATATTCTTGTATGAAATGTTATGCCTTTTTATATCATATTGTATTTGTCTTAATGTGTCTTTTATGATTGATTATGATCGAATAAAGACTTAAATTGAAAGTAGTGTTTTGCCCACTGTGAGATGGTGCGGAGGTGAGGGGCTGGTGAACTTGAAAGCATGTGCCTAAACTGTGAGCTGAGAGCTCTGTAGCATACTGGCAGAAGCGAAGTACTTACCCTTACTTGTGTGAAAGTGCTGCTTTGCCTAGAGTGAGATGGTGTTGAGGTGAGGTACCGGTAAAGTCGGGGATAAAAGCTTGTGCTTAAATTGTGAGCTGAATGCTGGAAACTGATGTGCTGTGGGCGCTGTAGCATACTGGCCGAAGCAAAGTATTTACCCCTACCGGTGTGAAAGTGCTGTTTTGCCCACTTTGAGATGGTGCTAAGGTGAGGAGCCAGTACACTCGGGGATAAAATTGTGCGACTAATCCGTGAGCTGAGTGCTGTAAACTGATGTGCTGTGGGTGCTATATCATACTGGTGGAAGCAAAGTATTTACCCCTATCGGTGTGAAAGTGCTGTTTTACCCACTGTGAGATGGTATGGAGGTGAGGTGCTGGTACACTCGGGATGAAAGCGTGTGCCTAAACTGTGAGCTGAGTGCTCTGTAGTATACTGGCAGAAGCGAAATATTTACCCTTACTGGTGTGAAAGTGCTGTTTTACCTAGAGTGAGATGGTGTAGAGGTGAGGTACCGGTAAACTCGGGGATGATATTGTGTGCCTAAACTGTGACCAGAGTGCTGTAAACTGATGTGCTCTGGGCGCTGTAGCATACTGGCTGCTGTAGCATATCTGTGCAGGTGGTGTTAGTATGCATTTAGAGTATAGCGGGAGTGGGAAGCAAACTACTCTGGTACCGGTCTGAAGACTCGGGGATGAAACTGTGAGTGTAATTTGTGAGTTTATTGCTGTAAAGTGATGTGCTGTGGGCGCTCTAGGATACTGGCCGCTGAAGCATACCTGTGTGGGTAGTGTTAGTATGCGTTTATACCATACAGGGATTAGGAAGCAAATTACTCACCTCTACCCGTCTGAAGACTGGAATGAAGTGTTTGAGCAAGCAGGAATATATAAAAAATCGTGAAGAATATAATGCAGAATGTTGCAATGCCACAGAAGACAAATGGTGAAATGAAGTGTGTCTAAGAAAGTGGCTGTGTGTAATAAAGGGATGGACTTTGAAAATTATATAGAAAGTGTCTTTATTTAAGTGCCTTAATTGGACCCACTGGTGCAAGAGCTAGGGCATCAAACTGATGCAAAGTTGAGCCACTTCTGCTGTATTCAACATAAGCTAATGCACAGTGAATTCCATATTACATGTTACAGTTCCATGTGACATAAACAATAGCTATTACACTTGAATGACTCTAAATTCTATAAGGAAAATAAAGGTAGGATACGATTACCACATGTATCCTTTCAGAAAAATAAATACAAAAAAGAAATTGCAAAATGTAATCATTAAACTTTTTAGGTACCCTGGCAGTGCTTTTTTGTAACACAAAATTATCAATAGTAGAACAGTCAACAATCTGTTGTAAAGCAAATTCAATGTGATGCGTGTTAGAAT
This sequence comes from Lissotriton helveticus, assembly GCF_964261635.1. NCBI lineage: Eukaryota > Metazoa > Chordata > Amphibia > Caudata > Salamandridae > Lissotriton > Lissotriton helveticus. The sequence goes on from NC_136071.1 coordinate 456,409,402, forward strand.
TGGTACTAGTTCTACCCACATTGGAACTTTGAGGATGAATACAAACATTGCGCTTCTGAGAAGCACATTCGGTATCATTCTAGTGAAACCATACATTATTGTCTTCAGCTGTTTCAAAAAAACATTCTTGTGTAGAGAGCTAAGGCATCGAGCTGAGAGAAAGTCCAACCGTTTCTGCTTTAGTCAAACCGAAGCTCTTGTATCAGTGAATTCCACATTATATGTTACAGTTCTATGTGACAAACAGAATAGCTATTAGACATGAATGATTAAATTGTATATTGAAAATAAAGATAGGATACGATTACCACACTGTGCCAACCAGTTCCTAAACAAAGTCGTCTTTTTTCATTTTTATCATCAGGTTGTGAGCAGAGGCTGAGTATGAGTAGATTTGTGTGAAAGGGCATCGTGAATAACAGGCAGGCAGAGAGGCATGTGCACAAAGAATAGATGTGGTTTCTAAATGGGTGTCGTGTTAAGGCTACTTTAGCAAGTAAATAGCGTGTTTGCATAGGCCATACATCACTGATCCCTGGTTTGAGTGGAGACGTAAGGCGCAATAATGAAGATAGAGATTAAATGTCTGAGTATACTTAGAAAGTTATTATATCTAAGTAGTAGGATTGAAGTGTATTATATAAAATGTAAAGGAAAAAGTAAAAAAAAGCTGGAAAAAATCCATCCAAGAATTACGTGAGTTTCTTACAAGTCTTGGAGATTGCAGTCCAGGAGTTCTTCAGCGGTTTGAGATGCGTAATGTTCCAAGAGGCTATTGTTGCCATCGTCTGAGAAAAGCAAAGCGATCCAATTCATATCCTCGAAGGGACAGTAATGTTCCTCAAATGTTGGAGCGGCAATTTGAATAGGGAGGCAATTTGTGATGTTGTGAAAGGTCGCACGTTGCAGGAGATCTTTCACGGCTGCGCCGAAATCCCATCCTGCCACAATATCTTTTTGCATTGCATTTGCCATTTCTCCACTGCCAGAACAATCACGTTCATGGTTTTCAAGATACTGCATTACCTGCTGGATATCGGGAGCGCTTGTTGGGATGTTGGCAAGACATAGATCCATTCGCCATTTGAATGGGCAAGTTTTGCACTCAAACGATGGTTGTATGCATATTGCATAAGAGTAGATAAATGTTATGTTGTAGCTGGCTCCGATAATAGATAGAGGCAGTTAGCATAGTTGTTACCACAGAGAGCAATGCCATTTTTACAAACAGAATTAGTAGTAGGATGGCCACAAAGAGAGCGAGAATTATGGGCACTGTTCCTGTTATTCCATTGATGATTGAATGAATGAAGTGTGGTATTAAAAGAAGAACAGTTTGAAAGTGTGTTAGAAGGCCGTAGGAGACCGTGTTAAAAAAGTGTGTCAGACCTTAAGTGAGAGATGTGTTGAAAATTGTGTAGCAATTCACAAAGTGTACTTGGCGGTTCGTTTTTAAAAGGGAATGTATTTTACTTGAAGTTCGTGGTATCTGCAGTCAATAAATTTCTTTTGCAGAAGTGAGGGAGACTTCTGTTCTGAACAAAAGCGCTTTTAGTTTGGTTTGTTTCATGAAATCTGTTTTCAAACTAGGGTTTGAAGGCCAAGTTGAAGTTTGGGAGTTAGTTTGTGTGGGTGGGAATAGAGATTGCCACAGGAAGTTACTCTGTTTGAAACAGTAAGGAAATGCGGTATGCCAGCCCACATTCCGTAGAAGTCCACGTTATTGAGAAGCAGATAACTGCCATTAGAAAGCTGTGTGAATGTTGGTCCGATTGTGGGAGTTGGCGTCCTTTTAATCAAGGACGCAAGATTAGGGGATGTAAGCTTAGAAGCGACGTGTAGTTGGACATTCTTGGATAGTAATGAATGACTGCCATTGTGGTCGCAGTTTTCACCTGTGAGAAAAACTTCTGTATGCTCTTTAAGACAGCGATATGTATATGGGAGAAACCACTGCTCGTGAATAAACGCGCTACCTTATATAATCATATTCAACATGACAAACAACATGTACACCTAGGAGACACAATGACACTACGTACTGTGGGAACCGTGGCTAGCCTTGTTCACAAACCAAACATGGCATGGCACCACTGCGCACTGTTCACCTGATGCCACGCACCTTCTGAATGTAAGAACACGTTTTTCAAATATGCAAGAATTTTTTTTTTTATCATCAATTGGTTCTTTTAGTACATCATTTTATCTTTTTGTTGCTTATACACTTAATCATCAATGAAAATTATTTTAACATGTTAATAAGACATTTGCTTTTACATGTAATAAAACTTTTACAATGTGCATTTTATTACTTTATGAGCATTTTTATGACACAATTTCACTTTGCTGCCCAATGCATTTCGGTACTCTAAGGTACCTTCATCAGGGGCCGATCTGCAATCAGAAATAAAAAACAAATAATATAAATGCAATGTAATGCTGGGATACCCATGGGTGTTGTATGACATGTATTGTGTAAATTCATACCTGTGTCTACTATTGCTACGCTTGAAATACACTATGAGTAATAAAAAAGGGTATAGAATATAATCAGTCAAAAACTAATCTTGCGACGTTGCTAAAACAAAACGTACTCAACTTCCTCACAAGATGCTTACCAAAATCCTGGGTACTATTCTGCTGTCAGTAAGCTGCAAATGACAAATAAACCAAAGTACAAATGAAAAACCCTTAATGCTACTTGACTTAGATGTCACAATCAGCTTGCCAATAATCGCTCTATGGATTTTAACACAACAAATTCATACCTGTATGACGATCGAAAATGTATGGTTCTCCTATAACAATAAATTGCACCATTATCAGTATGTTCATTGTTCATGGACTGAGACTCAACAAATAAGAACCCAAAAGAAACGTACCTCTATCGTTTGGATAGGCGGTCCATGAAATAAATCAAAAAAACACGATAAGCGTCTGAATGCCACTATTGTTTCACCAAAACAGAGCTTATAAAAAAGCCACACGGTAACCCCACGGTAGCCGTGTATTACCTGAATATTTTCACTGAAGGCTCACTCAATACCGGTTGCTCCAAACCAATTCCAGCAGAAATTTAAAAAAACGACGATTTAAGTAAATGTTTATTCACGCGTTGTCGTGCTTTCGCAGTGATGAAAGTCGACGACGGACTAAAATGAGTCGCGTTCTAAACAACATTAAACCATCCGCCATCTTAGAGTGACTCGAAAGTCATTATTTGCTTTTACCATGCTATAGATACTGTATATAATAATCAGTATTATAATGGTGCTTAAACTGCGAGTAATGAATATAGTTAGTATATTTGTCCTAACGAATACCGCAAATTAATATGACCTTGTGATGAATATTCTAGATGCGCATCTTATTGGTGATGATATTTACCAATGATGCCAATATTAAAACTGATAAAACTATACTGTAAGCTCGTGTTGCAATGTCTGCGATGGAGATGTAATTTTGCAGTACTGATGTGTAGTGTGATCTTATGATGTAATGATGCGCTGTTCATAGAAACAAATATATGCAATAACAACAGATTACACATACATTGACATTTAGAATTTTGAATTTATGCTAGAAGTTCACATCTTCCTATGTTACATGAAATCACTATCAATCCAAGAACTATAGGAAATGGTATTCGGTTAGGTTGCCCCATATTGCATTAATTTATTGCATCCTATAGACTGTCCATTGAATTCAAAGATAACAAGATAAATCATACCTATCATTGAGACCTATTGGGGTCATAGTATTAAGGAATTTTATCCAATACAGTTCGCGCTGTAGTAGTCTCTGATGATTATCTATACCTGAATGTATTGCTACTTGCTCTATTACAAAAACTCGAAGTTGTGCAATGGTATGTTTTGCGTCCCTCCAGTGTGCAGCTAGAGGTGACGCTAAGTTAGAATGACGTATCCTGCTTTTATGTTCCGTTAGTCTAATTTTTAACTTCCTTTCGGTTTTGCCTACGTACATCTTTCCACACGGGCATTTAATTCCATAAACTTCGTCCTGTGTGTTACAGTCACTGGTATGTTTAAGTTTTATTGATGCTCCCGTTGTGGGGTGTGTGAATGTATTTACAGTTAACACGTTATTGCAGTGTGTGCAATTATGGCATCGTATTGTGCCTTTGTATGTTGTTGTTAGTTGTACTTGTGGTTTCGGTTTCAATAGATCCCTTAAGTTAGGCCCTCTTGTATAAGCATGCATTGGTTTTGCCTTGAATAAATCCTTAAAATCTGGTTCTGTGGATAGTAGTTCCCATCTCTGGTTGATAATTTTCTTGATGGCTTTCGACTGAGTGGTATATTTAGTTACAAATACCATATTTTCACTGACTTTCTTACTTTTGGGTCTCAAGAATGCTCCCTCTCTCGTGAGTTCACTGACTCACTGCTTGGCCTAAATTTTTCCAAACACATCTCCGCGGCCACACACAACAAAGGCCACACACTAGATCAGATCTGGTCCACCAATCTCGACATCCCCTCTCCCTTGGTCTATCCTTGCCCCTGGTCTGATCACTTTTTTATTTCCTTCTCCTTGCACTTATTCTTGTCTACCCGCCCTCCGATCCCCCATAACCTTCAGGTTCGAAATTGGAAACAGGCTGACATTCCCCATTTCCATTCTATTCTTGCCTCATCATCTCTCCCTGACTATTCTGATTTGGACTCCCAAGCCACCTCTCTTGATCAATGGCTGTCCTCTGCCTGTGACGTCGTTGCCCCCATCAAAACTGTTAAGTCCAAACGCCCCCACGACGCTCAGCGCTGGTTTACTTCCACTCTTAAGGCGGACAAACTTCGCCTTAGACAGGCTGAGCGCCGTTGGCGGCGGAATTATGACCCTTTACTCCAAGTCACGTACACTGATTTATTAAAGGCTTACAAACGATCGATCATTTCGGCCAAATTATCTTATTTTTCTCAGAAGGTCTTGACCTCGGCATCCAAGACCAAAGAAATTTTTTCTATTGTAGCTGAGCTCTCCCTTCCTGATCGGGTCACCCCTCAGCCTCTACCCTCACAAGGCCTGTGCAACTCTCTCAACTTTTTTTTTTCTGATAAAATCTCTGCGATTAAAAATAACATTCCCCTCACTACTCTGTCTCATGATTCTGTTCTCCCCCCCCGAATCCCCATTCGTTCTCTAAATTTCCCCCCATCTCCCTGGATATTTTTCTCTCATTGCTTCAGACTGTGAGCTCTGGCTCGCCTAATGATTGCTGCCCCACGTCCATCTTAAGAGCTGCCTTCGTGGCCTGCCCCGGCCCCCCTCTTGATCTTTTAAACCAATCTCTTCTGTCAGGCTCTGTCCCTAATGCTTTCAAAAGCGCCGTGGTGGTTCCCATTTTAAAAAAACCGGGCCTTGACCCCTCCATGCTGGCCAACTACCGCCCCATCTCCCTCCTCCCTTATCTAGGCAAGGTCTTAGAGACCTATGTCACCCGCTGCCTCAGTGCCTTTATCGAGGAAACTCATTTCCTCGATGATCGACAGGCTGGGTTCAGACCTGCTCATTCCACTGAGGCAGTTGTGGTGGCAGTTATGGACACGCTGAAACAGGGAGCTGACAGGAATCTGTCCCAGGCCCTCGTACTTTTAGACCTCTCAGCCGCTTTCGACACGGTCGACCATGGTATCTTGGTCGACCGTGTCAGAAATGCTGGCATTTCTGGCTTGGCCCTGTCATGGGTGGTATCTTTTCTTCATTTCCGTTTTCAATCTATCCGGCTTTCTTCCTTTTCTGCCCCTCTATCCTCTCTTTCCTGTGGTGTTCCCCAGGGTTCTGCTCTATCCCCGCTTCTGTTCAATCTTTATATGCAGCCCCTCCTTGTCTCTCTTCGTCAGTTTTCACTTACTGCTTTTAACTATGCAGATGATCTGCAGCTTATTTTTCCTCTCAATTCTTCTCCCTCCTCCTGTTCTAATTTTCAAAATGCCATGCTCTTCATCTATGAGTGGATGAACCTTAGTCAACTCAAGCTCAACCCCAGTAAAACGGAGCTGGTGGTGACCGGTGGTTCTCTTACTCCCTGGTCTCCCAACTTCTGGCCTGTAGCTTTGGGTTCCCCTCCTTGTCCAGTGAATACAGTGAAGAGCTTGGGGGTCACTATTTCTAGTGACCTCTCAATGCGGCCTCACATCAACACCGTCACTTCGGCCTGTTTCTTCCACCTCCGCCGAATCGGGAAGATTCGCAGGTTTCTATCCCAAGACGCTCTTATTCTTGTTATCCTTGCCCTCATCACCTCACGTCTAGATTATGCCAACTGTCTATACGTGGGGGTCCCTGCCTGCCATCTTTCCCGACTCCAACTGGTCCAGAACCAGGCAGCCAGACTAATTTTTCGGCAGCCTAAACATCAGCATGTCACCCCTTTGTTGAAAACTTTACACTGGCTCCCAGTTGCACAGCGGTGTGTTTTTAAAATGGCCTGCACCATTTTCAAGTCCTTGTTTTCATGCGCTCCTGCCTTTATTTCTTCCTGTTTACACGCCTATGTCCCTTCCCGTTACCTCAGATCTTCGGCTCATAACCTTTTGATCACCCCTAGGTTCAACCGCAAGAAACATGGAGGAGCCTGCTTCTCCTGTCTTGCTCCTGTTACCTGGAACTCCCTCCCTCTTGCCATTCGTCTGTCTACCGATTATCGTTGCTTTCGCAATTCTCTGAAAACCTACCTGTTCCGTCTGGCGCATGGCTAGTGGCCCTGCCCTCGTATGTTCTCCTCCCACCCGGTCTCGAGCGCCAAGAAACCAATTGGTGTATGTGCGCGGTACCAAATCCTTTTTAATAATAATAATAATAATAATAATAATAATAATAAAGAGTTCTTGTCTATCCATCAGTAGTACCTGTTCCATTTTTTCTTGCAATGCGGCTCTAGGATACCCTCTTTCTTCATATATTTCTACTTGTTCTAACAGTTTCAGTCGACATGTGTTGGAATCAGAACAAATGCGTTTAATCCTGATAAACTGTGAAAATGGAAGGTTTGTTACCAGGCTTCGTGGATGAAAACTAGTATAGCTCAAGGCGTTATTGCGGTCTGTTGGTTTAGTGTATAATTCAGTCTGAAAACCTGTTGATTTTTTTATGATTCTGACATCCAAAAAGTCGATGACTCGATTGTCAATTTTGTTGGTGAATTGTATCCTGGGGTTAACCTGATTGAGTTTCAAGATCAATTGTTCCAATGCTTCTGATGTGTGATCCCAGTTTAAGAATATATCATCAATAAACCTGCAATACAACCTGATATGTTGCCAATCTTCTGAGTTCATCAAGTTTTCGGCCTCGAACTGCGCCATAAAAGTGTTTGCATATGCAGGGGCCCCTGCAAAACCCATTGATGTTCCAGATAACTGGGCGAAATGTTGTCCTTTCCACTGAAAATAGCTGTTATGCAGGCTAAACGTTAAAAGTTGTAGTAAAAATACTTTATTTGTTGGTAAGTCACCCATCTGTAGTAATGCCCATTCGGTAGATTCTAATCCCAATGAGTGGGGGATCGAAGTATATAACGCTACTACGTCAATGGTACATAGGATCCAGTGCTCTTGAAATCCATGTTCAATCGTAGACAGTTTGTTAAAAAAATCTGTAGTATCTCTAACATATGAGTGCCAATCTTGTACAAATTGCTGTAAGAAGTGATCTAAATACCGCCCAAGGGGGTCAAAAATAGACCCACATCCTGAGACGATAGGTCTGAATGGAGGCTTGGTCAGGTGTTTATGGACCTTTGGAAGCATATATAGCTGCAGACATCTGGGGTAATTAGTTGTTAAATAAGCTTGGGTATTCTCATCAATCCATTGCTGGTCAACAGCTTTTTGCAATAACTCCTTCAAAATGTGTTGCAATCTCATCGTGGGCTTAGAATCCAGCAAGAGGTATGTGTTAGTATCTGTTACATGTTTGTGCACTTTGTATTCATAAAAATGAGTATCCATTAATACCATTGCTCCACCTTTATCCGCCGGTTGGATTATTAAGTTTTGGTTCTTAGCTATATTTTGGATGATATGTAATTCTGGCTTAGAGAGATTATGTGCTCTATCCTTTTTGAAATCCAATGCTTGTATATCTTTCTTGACCATGATTTCAAAGGTATCCAACATTTTATGTGACATTGGCCGTTGAAAAACACTTTTAGGTTTAAATCGATGCTCATGAGTGTCTTGTGCTTGGTTTGTTTGATCCACTATATTCGTAAAGAAATGACGTAATCTTAGATTTCTCATGAAACGATATACAGCTCCCTCTGTTTCCATCTCATTAGCCTTGGATGTAGGTACAAAAGAAAGACCTTTGTTCAACACCGATATCTGCCGTGGAGTGAGTGTTTCTGAGGAAATGTTAATGATTAAACTACTGTCCTGCCGCTCCGTAATGATTTTCCGGCGACTTCCTCCCCTGGTTTTGCGCTTACTCCTCCTGTTTCCACTAGGTGCGTAGGTGGAAGGCCTTGATTCTGTTCCTGGGACATAAAAGCCACAGAACTGCTGGTTGAAGCTGTTTGTGAAGTCTCAGTGATATCTGGAGATGTAGTTGTTGTTATCCTTACTGGTCCTCTACTGATAGATGTTTCTTTATCCGTAACCAGGCTTTCTTCTGATGAGTGTGTTGTTGACTGAGTTTTTTTAGGATGGTATTGACGGCGGGCGTAAATCTCTGCCCACGTATAAACTTCATTCAGTTTATAATGAATCGTGTTGCGCTTGTATTTGCGCAATTTCCCTTCTTGCAGCTCTTTCCTGTATTTATCAAGCTTTTGGTTAATTCCTTCAAGACTTATTTTCCATGTATCAATTTCCATTCTTGTTTCCAATTCAGTTTTTAGGTTAAAGATCTCCTCTTCTAATTCACGAATAGTCTTGGATAGTTCTTCTACTATAACAAAATTAAATCTAATGAGCACTTGTTTAATATACTATACCACTTGTCCATGAACTTAGCATTTAAATTAAATTGAAAAAGCATTGGTTTGATTGATAATCTCAGTCCTCGAGGAATCCTCTTTGCTTTATGGTACTGCACTAATGTTGATGCGTGCATACGTTGATTGAGCTGACGTCGTGTTAAATATTCCAGTTGTTTCAATTGTTGACTTATTGAGCCCCCATGGGCATCCATTGATCGAACCTCCTGTTTAAATAATACATTTGATCTGCCTGTTCTGTTGAGTAAGCCATGGTGTTAGCTCTGTTGTCCGTAATGCCTGTGATTGCGTCAAACTGCATTTTTGCTGAATTAGTTTGGTGCCTCCTCACTGGTTTGACTATGAATAGAATAAAGTTCTTGGGGTGTGGGGAGCATACAACTTTTCGTCATAATAATGCACTGGTGCTGCATCTAATAAGGGTAGTCACTCCTTGGTAAAGACGTAGAGTTATTTCAGGTTTAAGCACCTGAATAGACGCGCACTGTTCACCTGGTGCCACGCACCTTCTGAATGTAAGAACAAGTTTTTCAAATATGCCCAAAATTTTTTTTTATCATCAATTGGTTCTTTTAGGACATCATTTTATCTTTTTGTTGCTTATACACTTAATCATCAATGAAAATTATTTTAACATGTTAATATTACATTTGGTTTTACATGTAATAAAACTTTTACACTGTGCATTTCATTACTTTATGAAAATTTTTATGACACAATTTCACTTTGCTGACCAATGCATTTCGGTACTCTAAGGTACCTTCATCAGGGGCCGATCTGCAATCAGAAATAAAAAACAAATAATATAAATGCAATGTAATGCTGAGATACCCATGGGTGTTGTATGACATGTATTGTGTAAATTCATACCTGTGTCTACTGTTGCTACGCTTGAAATACACTATTAGTAATAAAAAAGGGTATAGAATATAATCAGTCAAAAACTAATCTTGCAAAGTTGCTAAAACAAAACGTACTCAACTTCCTCACAAGATGCTTACCAAAATCCTGGGTACTATTCTGCTGTCAGTAAGCTGCAAATGACAAATAAACCAAAGTACAAATGAAAAACCCACCCTTAATGCTACTTGACTTAGATGTCACAATCTGCTTGCCAATAATCGCTCGATGGATTTTAACACAACGAATTCATACCTGTATGACGATCGAAAATGTATGGTTCTCCTATAACAATAAATTGCACTATTATGAGTATGTTCATAGTTCATGGACTGAGAATCAACAAATAAGAGCCCAAAAGAAACGTACCTCTATCGTTTGGATAGGCGATCTATGAAATAAATAAAAAAAACACGATAAGCGTCCGAATGCCACTATTGTTTCTCCAAAACAAAGCTTATAAAAAAGCCACACGGTAACCCCACGGTAGCCGTGTATTACCTGAATATTTTCACTGACGGCTCACTCAATACCGGTTGCTCCAAACCAATTCCAGCAGAAATTCAAAAAACCGCCGATTTAAGTAAATGTTTATTCACGCGTTGTCGTGCTTTCGCAGTGATGAAAGTCGACGACGGACTAACATAATGAGTCGCATTCTAAACAACATTAAACCATCCGCCATCTTAGAGTGACTCGAAAGTCATTCTTTGCTTTTACCATGCTATAGATACTGTATATAATAATCAGTATTATAATGGTGCTTAACACCTTGAATGCTATGGGGATTTTTCCCCTGTGCTGGAAATCCATGAACATCATTATTCATGACGAGTTGGGCTCGTCATCAGCGTAGCAGGAGGCTACTGCATGACGAGCCCAGCTCGTCATGAGCGTGGAAGGGGTTAAACTGCGAGTAATGAATCTAGTTCGTATATTTGTCCTAACGAATACCGCAAATTAATATGACCTCGTGATGAATATTCTAGATGCGCATCTTATTGGTGATGATATTTACCAATGATGCCAATATTCAAACTAATAAAACTATACTGTAAGCTCGTGTTGCGATGTCTGCGATGGAGATGTAATTTTGCAGTACTGATGTGTAGTGTGATCTTATGATGTAATGATGCGCTGTTCATAGAAACAAATATATGCATTAACAACAGATTACACATACATTGACATTTAGAATTTATGCTGGAAGTTCACATCTTCATATATTACATGAAATCACTATCAATCCAAGATCTATAGGAAATGGTATTCGGTTAGGTTGCCCCATATTGCATTAATTTATTGCATCCTATAGACTGTGCATTGAATTCAAAGATAACAAGATAAATTCATACCTGTGTCTACTATTGCTACGCTTGAAATACACTATGAGTAATAAAAAAGGGTATAGAATATAATCAGTCAAAAACTAATCTTGCGACGTTGCTAAAACAAAACGTACTCAACTTCCTCACAAGATGCTTACCAAAATCCTGGGTACTATTCTGCTGTCAGTAAGCTGCAAATGACAAATAAACCAAAGTACAAATGAAAAACCCTTAATGCTACTTGACTTAGATGTCACAATCAGCTTGCCAATAATCGCTCTATGGATTTTAACACAACAAATTCATACCTGTATGACGATCGAAAATGTATGGTTCTCCTATAACAATAAATTGCACCATTATCAGTATGTTCATTGTTCATGGACTGAGACTCAACAAATAAGAACCCAAAAAAAAACGTACCTCTATCGTTTGGATAGGCAGTCTATGAAATAAATCAAAAAAACACGATAAGCGTCTGAATGCCACTATTGTTTCACCAAAACAGAGCTTATAAAAAAGCCACACGGTAACCCCACGGTAGCCGTGTATTACCTGAATATTTTCACTGAAGGCTCACTCAATACCGGTTGCTCCAAACCAATTCCAGCAGAAATTTAAAAAAACGCCGATTTAAGTAAATGTTTATTCACGCGTTGTCGTGCTTTCGCAGTGATGAAAGTCGACGACGGACTAAAATGAGTCGCGTTCTAAACAACATTAAACCATCCGCCATCTTAGAGTGACTCGAAAGTCATTATTTGCTTTTACCATGCTATAGATACTGTATATAATAATCAGTATTATAATGGTGCTTAAACTGCGAGTAATGAATATAGTTAGTATATTTGTCCTAACGAATACCGCAAATTAATATGACCTTGTGATGAATATTCTAGATGCGCATCTTATTGGTGATGATATTTACCAATGATGCCAATATTAAAACTGATAAAACTATACTGTAAGCTCGTGTTGCAATGTCTGCGATGGAGATGTAATTTTGCAGTACTGATGTGTAGTTGTAAGGATTGCAGGCTGGTTCCACAGGAGCGTCAGGAATCCGAAGAGTAGTCCACAGCCTTCCCCTACGGTCTTCCGACTCTATCAAGCACTAGAGTACGAGAGACACGCCAGGGGAAAACAGGGAAACAAAACAAGGAAAGAAGGGGGGAGACAATGATGGCTGATGGAATTCTCCAGTAGTGAATATGGGGTACTTCAATGAAGGTAACAGGAAAACAGGAAGGCTGAAATGACAAAAGGAAACAAAACACTCTAGCTCTACTCCAATTAAACGGGATATTGATTATACATGTACATAAACATATCACGTACCCCAGGTTCTTAATATGACTCTGATTAAGCAGATGAGGGTGGAAGTAAGGTACAGCGTCTGGAGCTATAATAAGGATGACACAGTTATTGAAAGGAGCACTAAAATCTAGATGTGGTATGTTCGTTAGCACTCTAATCAACCCCTCTCTTACTTCGACTATCTTGGAACTGCCTTTGAAGACCCCTTCGTTACAGTCTGGTACACAAAGAAACTTCCATTCAATTCTTCTGCAGATGTCTTTATGATTTATCACCATCTATGAGAACCAAACAGAATCTATACAGTCTATTCACATGTAGCAATAATAAGGCAAAAGATTGGTAGCGCATGAACGCTCTTACCGTGATTCCCTGTAGTGAGGAATAGAGGCACCCACCCAGATCCACGCAAGAGTGCCACGAAATACAAGGACAAGGTTTCCAGTAAATAATGGAAAATGATGGTGGTAGCTCCTGGAAACAGGGACCTTGCAGGTAAGGGGGGGACAGACCGGGGATAGGAAAAATAACAAGGAGAAACCTAACTGTCTAACTATGTAAAGGAAAAAAAAAGGAAAAACACCACACCGGACAGCGGAGCACAAACCCGGCTGTCTGGCGTAAACAGAAATATTGGGAAGCAAAAAAAAGGGAGACTAGTCCCACCGGATGGCGGAGCAAAGCCCGGCCGCCGGGTGGAACTGAGTGTCAGCGCTATACTCAGAAGTTCACAAATGAGCCGTGAACGTGTTCTCCGCAAAACAGAGAACGGAGCAGTGCCCGGCCGGATGGCGGAGCGAAGCCCGGCCGCCGGGCGGGGCACAAGGAGTAGGGGAGAGGAGAGCCAAGAGCAAGGCGCACAGAGCAATGCCCGGCCGGATGGCGGAGCAAAGCCCGGCCGCCGGGCGGGGCACACAACAGAGTACGCCAAAGGCAGAAAGGCGCCGTATAACCCAGAGCGTATGCGAGCCCACTGATAGTTGGTGCAGGGGAACGCTACACGCTGAAAGAGCGGACAACAGCAAACAGAACCAAGAACTACAAATACTGGGAAACAGGAACGGAACCGGAAACAAGGGAAGCTTGACGCAGGAACGTGAAGCGTCGATCCCTGTTTCCTGGTTCCTTACATACCAGGTTTCTTAAAGGGACAGCGTAGGGGATTCTCAAAGCATGACAGTACACTCCCCCCACAGTGCTCCCCACCCGGTTTGGGCTTGTCAGGGTATCTCCGGTGAAACTCTCTCAATAATCGAGGGGCATGAACATTGGCCGCAGGTTCCCATGTGCGTTCCTCTATGCCATACCCTTTCCAATGGACCAGGTATTGCAATGCTTTCCTAACCACCCGGGAATCGATGATAGCCCCAACTTCAAACTCCTCCGAATCATGCAGGATAACAGGAGCAGGTCTTACAGGCACCCTAGTCCCCGGTTCAACCGGTTTGAGTAGCGACACATGGAAGACCGGATGGATCTTAAAGGAGGGAGGCAGGATGATCTTGATGGCTACAGGATTGATCACCTTCTCCACCTTGTAAGGGCCTATGTATTTAGGGCTAAACTTGCGTGGACCCCCCAAAGAGAGATGTTTAGTGGAGAGCCAGACCTCATCTCCTGGTGTATAAATGGGTTCCAGTCTCCTGTGTAAGTTTGCCCCTTCTGTGTATCTCACCTTTGCCATTTCTAGATTCTCTAGTGCTCTCTTCTGTACTTCGTGTAGGCGTTCTACCCTGTCTGAGGCAGCCGGGGTTGGACAATCAGTAGGGATTTCTGCGGGCAATAACCTGGGGTGATAACCATAAGAACAAAAGAAAGGTGAGAATTTGGTGGAGGAGTGTGTGCTTTGGTTGTAAGAGATTTCAGCCAACCAGACCAACTCATCCCATTCATCCAAGGCTTGCAACGTCTGATTCCGTATGTACTGCTCGAAACACTGGTTAACCCTCTCCGTTTGTCCGTCTGACTGCGGATGGTGACTGGACGACAAACGGACATCAATGTGGAGAAGGGAACATAGACTTCTCCAGAATCGTGACACAAATTGTGCCCCTCTGTCGGACACTAGGACAGAGGGAAAACCATGTAAACGGACTATGTGCTGCATGAATATGGATGCCAACTCTACAGCTGTGGGCAGGCCCTTTAAAGGCACAAAATGAGCCGTCTTAGTGAACAGGTCTACTACCACTAACAGTGTATTGTTCTTCAGTTTTGTGAGTGGTAGTTCTACTATGAAATCAAGAGACACGGTATGCCATGGGCCTGCAGGTGAAGGTAAGGGCATAAGAAGGCCCACCGGATTGAGACGTGACACCTTAGTCTGAGCACACACACAACATGTCTTCACATACTGTTCGATGTCTTTCAACATTGTAGGCCACCAAAAACGGTCACGCACAACTGCAATCGTTCTCTTGATACCGGGATGACCTGCTACTGGATGGGAATGATACCACTTCAGGACCTGTTCCTGTAGCTCTCCCGACGGTAACACCACTCCCCCTTGTACCCGTACCAGTCCTTTTCGCAGCGACATTTCCTGAGCTCCCACCACTTGCATCATGTCTGCTGCTACTTGACTTGCTCTAACCTGTGATAGGAACATATCCTCATTTTGTACAAGTCCTATGATGTTAGCTCGGGGAATGATGTTGACTTGCTCTATGGGGTCTGAAGGAATATCAAAACCCAACCGAGACAGGGCATCCGCCTTGCCGTTTTTTCTCCCAGGTCTGTATTGGACGGTGAAGTCAAATTCACTAAAGTATTGGGACCAGCGTAACTGTCTCATGGATAGGGCTTTAGCAGATTTGAGGTACTGGAGGTTTCTGTGGTCTGTATATACTACAGCAGGATACTTAGCCCCCAAGAGATACTGTCTCCACTCCTCAAACGCTTTCTTAATGGCCAACAATTCCTTATCTCCTATGGCATAATTGTATTCAGCAGGGGTGAACTTATGTGAGAAGAAAGCGACCGGATGGCATTCGCCAGTCACCGCATCCGCTTGCGACAGTACACCACCCACCGCCACTTGAGAAGCATCCACTTCCACTACAAAGGGCAAAGCAGGGTCTGGATAACGCAAGACAGGAGCGCTTGTAAACGCCTTCTTCAGCAGACGAAAAGAACTTTCTGCTTCATCGGACCACACAAAGGGAACGCCCTTCCTCAACAGTGCAGTGACAGGTGATATCAAGGTGGAGAAGTCACGGATAAACCGTCGATAAAAGTTCGCTAGGCCCAGAAAGCTTTGAATTTCCTTTACTGACCGAGGAGCTGGCCATGCCAACACTGCCTCTACCTTGGAGATATCCATGCTAAGGCCTCTAAGGGATACGACATATCCCAAAAAGGGTACTTCTTTAGTGTGAAAGGTACACTTTTCCAGTTTGCAATACAATCGGTTGTCAAACAGTCGTTCCAACACATTGCGAACATGTTGTTTGTGATCTGTCAGGTTACAGGAAAAGATCAACAAATCATCTATGTAGGCAATTACATAGATCTCAAGCATGTCCTTCAACACCTCGTTGATAAAAAATTGAAACGCCGCAGGGGCGTTGCATAGCCCAAAGGGCATTACGAGATATTCATAAAGACCATACTTGGTGCAAAAGGCTGTTTTCCATTCGTCACCCTCCTTGACACGCACAAGATGGTAAGCTCCACGTAGATCTAACTTGGTGAAATATTGGGCATTGCGTATCTTGTCAAGGAGGGAGGCGATGAGAGGCAGGGGGTAACGGTTCTTGATTGTGACATCATTCAACTTCCGATAATCTATGCAGCATCGCAGACCCCCTTCACGTTTCGGAATGAAGAATAAAGAAGAAGAGGCCGGGGACCGTGATTGCCGAATGAACCCTTTCTGAAGCATGGAATCCAGATAATCCCGTAGATACACGTTCTCCTTTTCCGTAAGGGCGTAAACTCTGCTGCAAGGAATCCTAGCTCCTGCCTCTAAATCTATGCGGCAGTCATAGACTCTGTGTGGGGGAAGAACCTCAGCTTCCTTAGCATCAAAGACTGCTTGTAGATCTCGGTAACATAGTGGTAAGGGAGTACTAGGCTCATGACTGTCGTGGTTCATACTCAAGCCTTCTACAACTGCCCCTGCTACGGGTGAGGATACGACAGAAGGAAAGGTGACTGTAGACGTTTCCCAATTAATTACAGGGTTTTGGGTTCTCAACCATGGGATACCTAGTAATACTGGGAACTGTGGTGAACAAATTAAATCGAACACCACTTCTTCCTGATGATCGGGATCGATAGTCATGCGAATAGGACTGGTACATTGGGTTACGGGGCCGGAAATAAGCGGACTACCGTCTATTGTGGTAACTGTACTGGGTGTCTCTCTTGTAGTATAGGCTACCAGATTTTCTTTTGCCCAATCTTGATCCATGTAATTTCCAGACGCCCCCGAATCGATCATTACCAATACATGTAGACCAAGCGCCCCCTGAGTCATATGTACTGCAATATATAGATGGTTCGTGGGAGTGATGTTAATCTCAGAAGAAGAGACTGTAAGACCAGACCTACCTGGGTTCCTTGTCTCACAAGAACCCAGGCTTGCTAGTTTCCCTGTACCTTGGGTTGTGTGGCTTTGGGTTTCACCGGGCATTCCCGCAAAAAATGCCCTGCTTTACCGCAATAAAGACATAGTCTAAGAGCTCTTCTCCTCTGTCTCTCTTCTACAGTCAAAGGCCCTCTGACTACACCTATCTGCATAGGTTCGCAGTCTTCTCCGGCCTTCTCAGGGGTGCTCTTTTTCTCTTTAGTGCTAGCGTATCGGTATTCATGTTTCCCTCTCTCTTTTCTTCTTTCTTGGCAGCGATGATCAATCTTTACCACCAAATCTATCAAAGCTGAACAGGAAGTGGGAAGGTCTACTATTTGAGAGAGAGCGTCTTTTAATTCCTCTCGCAAACCCCTATAAAACATGGTACTCTGTTTTGCTTCAGGCCATTCAGATTCGACCACCAAGCTACGAAACCTGGTTATGTAAGATACCAAATCTTGAGTACCCTGTTTGAGGTCTAGTAACTCGGTGTCAGCAGAATGTGTGTACATGTGTCTGTCGAATAATTTGCGGAACTCTCGCCTAAAAGCCGGGTAACTGTGTAACAAAGGATCATCCCTGTCAAATAATGGAATTGCCCAATCTGCAGCTGACCCGCTAAG
The DNA here is from genome assembly GCF_964261635.1 of Lissotriton helveticus. Classification (NCBI taxonomy): domain Eukaryota; kingdom Metazoa; phylum Chordata; class Amphibia; order Caudata; family Salamandridae; genus Lissotriton; species Lissotriton helveticus. Next base: position 456,427,108 of record NC_136071.1, read on the forward strand.
ATAAGAAATCACAAAGGCTACCTTGGCCTGATCAGAGGGAAAACAAGCTGCTTTGCAAGAAAAGTGTAATTGACACTGGCTAAGGAAGGCAGCGCATCGTTTTGCGTCTCCTGTAAACCTCTCAGGTGGTGCCAGAGGAATGACAGGGGGGGTAGTCACTTGTACTACTGATGTACCCCCTCCAGAGGCTCCCGAGGGCTGCTGTCTCTTGAGGGTGTCCATCCTTGCCATTAGGGTTTGCGTTTCTACTTGTAGATTACCTAACATTCCAGCTAGGTCTGCTAGGGTCACTGCTTCGAGATCCATGACGCTCGGGCAGAACGTACCACTTGGGCTTCACGTTCTGTAAGGATTGCAGGCTGGTTCCACAGGAGCGTCAGGAATCCGAAGAGTAGTCCACAGCCTTCCCCTACGCTCTTCCGACTCTATCAAGCACTAGAGTACGAGAGACACGCCAGGGGAAAACAGGGAAACAAAACAAGGAAAGAAGGGGGGAGACAATGATGGCTGATGGAATTCTCCAGTAGTGAATATGGGGTACTTCAATGAAGGTAACAGGAAAACAGGAAGGCTGAAATGACAAAAGGAAACAAAACACTCTAGCTCTACTCCAATTAAACGGGATATTGATTATACATGTACATAAACATATCACGTACCCCAGGTTCTTAATATGACTCTGATTAAGCAGATGAGGGTGGAAGTAAGGTACAGCGTCTGGAGCTATAATAAGGATGACACAGTTATTGAAAGGAGCACTAAAATCTAGATGTGGTATGTTCGTTAGCACTCTAATCAACCCCTCTCTTACTTCGACTATCTTGGAACTGCCTTTGAAGACCCCTTCGTTACAGTCTGGTACACAAAGAACCTTCCATTCAATTCTTCTGCAGATGTCTTTATGATTTATCACCATCTATGAGAACCAAACAGAATCTATACAGTCTATTCACATGTAGCAATAATAAGGCAAAAGATTGGTAGCGCATGAACGCTCTTACCGTGATTCCCTGTAGTGAGGAATAGAGGCACCCACCCAGATCCACGCAAGAGTGCCACGAAATACAAGGACAAGGTTTCCAGTAAATAATGGAAAATGATGGTGGTAGCTCCTGGAAACAGGGACCTTGCAGGTAAGGGGGGGACAGACCGGGGATAGGAAAAATAACAAGGAGAAACCTAACTGTCTAACTATGTAAAGGAAAAAAAAAGGAAAAACACCACACCGGACAGCGGAGCACAAACCCGGCTGTCTGGCGTAAACAGAAATATTGGGAAGCAAAAAAAAGGGAGACTAGTCCCACCGGATGGCGGAGCAAAGCCCGGCCGCCGGGTGGAACTGAGTGTCAGCGCTATACTCAGAAGTTCACAAATGAGCCGTGAACGTGTTCTCCGCAAAACAGAGAACGGAGCAGTGCCCGGCCGGATGGCGGAGCGAAGCCCGGCCGCCGGGCGGGGCACAAGGAGTAGGGGAGAGGAGAGCCAAGAGCAAGGCGCACAGAGCAATGCCCGGCCGGATGGCGGAGCAAAGCCCGGCCGCCGGGCGGGGCACACAACAGAGTACGCCAAAGGCAGAAAGGCGCCGTATAACCCAGAGCGTATGCGAGCCCACTGATAGTTGGTGCAGGGGAACGCTACACGCTGAAACAGCGGACAACAGCAAACAGAACCAAGAACTACAAATACTGGGAAACAGGAACGGAACCGGAAACAAGGGAAGCTTGACGCAGGAACGTGAAGCGTCGATCCCTGTTTCATGGTTCCTTACATACCAGGTTTCTTAAAGGGACAGCGTAGGGGATTCTCAAAGCATGACAGTAGTGTGATCTTATGATGTAATGATGCGCTGTTCATAGAAACAAATATATGCAATAACAACAGATTACACATACATTGACATTTAGAATTTTGAATTTATGCTAGAAGTTCACATCTTCCTATGTTACATGAAATCACTATCAATCCAAGAACTATAGGAAATGGTATTCGGTTAGGTTGCCCCATATTGCATTAATTTATTGCATCCTATAGACTGTCCATTGAATTCAAAGATAACAAGATAAATCATACCTATCATTGAGACCTATTGGGGTCATAGTATTAAGGAATTTTATCCAATACAGTTCGCGCTGTAGTAGTCTCTGATGATTATCTATACCTGAATGTATTGCTACTTGCTCTATTACAAAAACTCGAAGTTGTGCAATGGTATGTTTTGCGTCCCTCCAGTGTGCAGCTAGAGGTGACGCTAAGTTAGAATGACGTATCCTGCTTTTATGTTCCGTTAGTCTAATTTTTTACTTCCTTTCGGTTTTGCCTACGTACATCTTTCCACACGGGCATTTAATTCCATAAACTTCGTTCTGTGTGTTACAGTCACTGGTATGTTTAAGTTTTATTGATGCTCCCGTTGTGGGGTGTGTGAATGTATTTCCAGTTAACACGTTATTGCAGTGTGTGCAATTATGGCATCGTATTGTGCCTTTGTATGTTGTTGTTAGTTGTACTTGTGGTTTCGGTTTCAATAGATCCCTTAAGTTAGGCCCTCTTGTATGAGCATGCATTGGTTTTGCCTTGAATAAATCCTTAAAATCTGGTTCTGTGGATAGTAGTTCCCATCTCTGGTTGATAATTTCTTTGATGGCTTTCGACTGAGTGGTATATTTAGTTACAAATACCACATTTTCACTGACTTTCTTACTTTTGGGTCTCAAGAGTTCTTGTCTATCCATCAGTAGTACCTGTTCCATTTTTTCTTGCAATGCGGCTCTAGGATACCCTCTTTCTTCATATATTTCTACTTGTTCTAACAGTTTCAGTCGACATGTGTTGGAATCAGAACAAATGCGTTTAATCCTGATAAACTGTGAAAATGGAAGGTTTGTTACCAGGCTTCGTGGATGAAAACTAGTATAGCTCAAGGCGTTATTGCGGTCTGTTGGTTTAGTGTATAATTCAGTCTGAAAACCTGTTGATTTTTTTAGGATTCTGACATCCAAAAAGTTGATGACTCGATTGTCAATTTTGTTGGTGAATTGTATCCTGGGGTTAACCTGATTGAGTTTCAAGATCAATTGTTCCAATGCTTCTGATGTGTGATCCAAGATTAAGAATATATCATCAATAAACCTGCAACACAACCGGATATGTTGCCAATCTTCTGAGTTCATCAAGTTTTCGGCCTTGAACTGGGCCATAAAAATGTTTGCATTTGCAGGGGCCCCTGCAAAACCCATTGATGTCCCAGATAACTGGGTGAAATGTTGTCCTTTCCACTGAAAATAGCTGTTATGCAGGCTAAACGTTAAAAGTTGTAGTAAAAATACTTTATTTGTTGGTAAGTCACCCATCTATAGTAATGCCCATTCGGTAGAATCTAATCCCAATGAGTGGGGGATTGAAGTATATAACGCTACTACGTCAATGGTACATAGGATCCAGTGCTCTTGAAATCCATGTTCAATCATAGACAGTTTGTTCAAAAAATCTGTAGTATCTCTAACATACGAGTGCCAACCTTGTACAAATTGCTGTAAGAAGTGATCTAAATACCGCCCAAGAGGGTCAAAAATAGACCCACATCCTGAGTTGATAGGTCTGAATGGAGGATTGGTCAGGTGTTTAAGGACCTTTGGAAGCATATATAGCTGCGGACATCTGGGGTAATTAGTTGTTAAATAAGCTTGGGTATTCTCATCAATCCATTGCTGGTCAACAGCTTTTTGCAATAACTCCTTCAACATTTTGTTGCAATCTCATCGTGGGCTCAGAATCCAGCAAGAGTTATGTGTTAGTATCTGTTACATGTTCGTGCACTTTGTATTCGTAAAAATGAGTATCCATTAATACCATTGCTCCACCTTTATCTGCCGGTTGGATTATTAAGTTTTGGTTCTTAGCTATATTTTAGATGATATGTAATTCTGGCTTGGAGAGATTATGTGCTCTATCCTTTTTGAAAAAGGAGTGACTACCCTTATTAGACGCAGCACCAGTGGATTATTATGACGAAAAGTTGTGTGCTCCCCACACCCCAAGAACTTTATTCTATTCATAGTCAAACCAGTGAGGAGGCACCAAACTAATTCAGCATAAATGCAGTTTGACGCAATCACAGGCATTACGAACAACAGAGCTAACACCATGGCTTACTCAACAGAACAGGCAGATCAAATATATTCTTTAATACAGGAGGTTCGATCAATGGATGCCCATGGGGGCTCAATAAGTCAACAATTGAAACAACTGGAATATTTAACACGACGTCAGCTCAATCAACGTATGCACGCATCAACATTAGTGCAGTACCATAAAGCAAAGAGGATTCCTCGAGGACGGAGATTATCAATCAAACCAATGCTTTTTAGTTTTAATTTAAATGCTAAGTTCATGGACAAATGGTATAGTATATTAAACAAGTGCTCATTAGATCTAATTTTGTTAATAGTAGAAGAACTATCTAAGACTATTTGTGAATTAGAAGAGGAGATCTTTAACCTAAAAACAGAATTGGAAACAAGAATGGAAATTGATACATGGAAAATAATTTAACCAAAAGCTTGATAAGTACAGCAAAGAGCTGCAAGAAGGGAAATTGCTCAAATACAAGCGCGACATGATTGATTATAAACTGAATGAAGTTTATACGTGGGCAGAGATTTACACCCGCCGTCAATACCATCCTAAAAAAACTCAGTCAACAACACACTCATCAGAAGAAAGCCTGGTTACGGATAAAGAAACATCTATCAGTAGAGGACCAGTAAGGATAACAACAACTACATCTCCAGACATCACTGAGACTTCACAAACAGCTTCAACCAGCAGTTCTGTGGCTTTTTTGGCCCAGGAACAGAATCAAGGCCTTCCACCTACGCACCTAGTGGAAACAGGAGGAGTAAGCGCAAATCCAGGAGAGGAAGTCGCCGGAAAATCATTACGGAGCGGCAGGACAGTAGTTTAATCATTAACATTTCCTCAGAAACGCTCACTCCACGGCAGATATCGGTGTTGAACAAAGGTCTTTCTTTTGTACCCTCATCCAAGGCTAATGATCTGGAAACAGAGGGAGCTGTATCTCGTTTCATGAGAAATCTAAGATTACGTAATTTCTTTATGAATATAGTGGATCAAACAAACCAAGCACAAGACACTCATGAGCATCGATTTAAACCTAAAAGTGTTTTTCAACCGCCAATGTCACATAAAATGTTGGATACCTTTGAAATCATGGTCAAGAAAGATATACAAGCATTGGATTTCAAAAAGGATAGAGCACATAATCTCGCTAAGCCGGAATTACATATCTTCCAAAATATAGCTAAGAACCAAAACTTAATAATCCAACCGGCGGATAAAGGTGGAGCAATGGTATTAATGGATACTCATTTTTACGAATACAAATTGCACGAACATGTTACAGATACTAAAACATACCTGTTGCTGGATTCTGAGCCCACGATGAGATTGCAACAAATGTTGAAGGAGTTATTGCAAAAAGCTGTTGTCCAGCAATTGATTGATGAGAATACCCAAGCTTATTTAACAACTAATTACCCCAGATGTCCGCAGCTATATATGCTTCCAAAGGTCCATAAACACCTGACCAATCCTCCATTCAGACCTATCGTCTCAGGATGTGGGTCTATTTTTGACCCCCTTGGGCGGTATTTAGATCACTTCTTACAGCAATTTGTACAAGGTTGGCATTTGTATGTTAGAGATTCTACAGATTTTCTGAACAAACTGTCTACGATTGAACATGGATTTCAAGAGCACTGGATCCTATGTACCATTGACGTAGTAGCGTTATATACTTCGATCCCCCACTCATTGGGATTAGAATCTACCGAATGGGCATTACTACAGATGGGTGACTTACCAACAAATAAAGTATTTTTACTACAACTTTTAACGTTTAGCCTGCATAACAGCTATTTTCAGTGGAAAGGACAACATTTCGCCCAGTTATCTGGAACATCAATGGGTTTTGCAGGGGCCCCTGCATATGCAAACATTTTTATGGCCCAGTTCGAGCCTGAAAACTTGATGAACTCAGAAGATTGGCAACATATCAGGTTGTATTGCAGGTTTATTGATGATATATTCTTAATCTGGGATCACACATCAGAAGCATTGGAACAATTGATCTTGAAACTCAATCAGGTTAACCCCAGGATACAATTCACCAACAACATTGACAATCGAGTCATCGACTTTTTGGATGTCAGAATCATAAAAAAATCAACAGGTTTTGAGACTGAATTATACACTAAACCAACAGACCGCAATAACGCCTTGAGCTATACTAGTTTTCATCCACGAAGCCTGGTAACAAACCTTCCATTTTCACAGTTTATCAGGATTAAATGCATTTGTTCTGATTCCAACACATGTCGACTGAAACTGTTAGAACAAGTAGAAAGATATGAAGAAAGAGGGTATCCTAGAGCCGCATTGCAAGAAAAAATGGAACAGGTACTACTGATGGATAGACAAGAACTCTTGAGACCCAAAAGTAAGAAAGTCAGTGAAAATATGGTATTTGTAACTAAATATACCACTCAGTCGAAAGCCATCAAGAAAATTATCGACCAGAGATGGGAACTACTATCCACAGAACCAGATTTTAAGGATTTATTCAAGGCAAAACCAATGCATGCTTATACAAGAGGGCCTAACTTAAGGGATCTATTGAAACTGAAACCACAAATACAACAACATACAAAGGAACAATACGATGCCATAATTGCACACACTGCAATAACGTGTTAAGTGGAAATGCATTCACACACCCCACAACGGGAGCATCAATAAAACTTAAACATACCAGTGACTGTAACACACAGAACGTAGTTTATGGAATTAAGTGCCCGTGTGGAAGGATGTACGTAGGCAAAACCGAAAGGAAGTTCAAAATTAGACTAACGGAACATAAAAGCAGGATACGTCATTCTAACTTAGCGTCACCTCTAGCTGCACACTGGAGGGACGCAAAACATACCATTGCACAACTTCGAGTTTTTGTAATAGAGCAAGTAGCAATACGTTCAGGTATAGATAATCATCAGAGACTACTACAGCGCGATCTGTATTGGATACAATTCCTTAATACTATGACCCCAATAGGTCTCAATGATAGGTATGATTTATCTTGTTATCTTTGAATTCAATGGACAGTCTATAGGATGCAATAAATTAATGCAATATGGGGCAACCTACCCGAATACCATTTCCTATAGATCTTGGATTGATAGTGATTTCATGTAATATATGAAGATGTGAACTTCTAGCATAAATTCAAAATTCTAAATGTCAATGTATGTGTAATCTGTTGTTAATGCATATATTTGTTTCTATGAACAGCGCATCATTACATCTTAAGATCACACTACACATCAGTACTGCAAAATTACATCTCCATCGCAGACATTGCAACACGAGCTTACAGTATAGTTTTATTAGTTTGAATATTGGCATCATTGGTAAATATCATCACCAATAAGATGCGCATCTAGAATATTCATCACAAGGTCATATTAATTTGAGGTAATCTTTAGGACAAATATACTAACTGGATTCATTACTCGCAGTTTAAGCACCATTAGAATACTGATTATTATATACAGTATCTATAGCATGGTAAAAGCAAAGAACGACTTTCGAGTCACTCTAAGATGGCGGATGGTTTAATGTTGTTTAGAACGCGACTCATTTTAGTCCGTCGTCGACTTTCATCACTGCGAAAGCACGACAACGCGTGAATAAACATTTACTTAAATCTGCGTTTTTTAAAATTTCTGCTGGAATTGGTTTGGAGCAACCGGTATTGAGTGAGCCGTCAGTGAAAATATTCAGGTAATACACGGCTACCGTGAGGTTACCGTGTGGCTTTTTTATAAGCTCTGTTTTGGTGAAACAATAGTGGCATTCGGACGCTTATCGTGTTTTTTTTATTTATTTCATAGATCGCCTATCCAAACGCTAGAGGTACATTTCTTTTGGGGTCTTATTTGTTGAGTCTCAGTCCATGAACAATGAACATACTGATAATGGTGCAATTTATTGTTATAGGAGAACCAAAAATTTTCGATCGTCATACAGGTATGAATTTGTTGTGTTAACCTCTTCAGTGCTGCGCGAATTTCGCTGCAGTACTGAAGGGTCATAAATCATATTGACTCATGACGGAAATGTTCAGTCATCAGCACCGGAGCACCGACGCTGATGACGGAACCGTTCCGTCATGAGCATGGAAGGAGTTAAAATCCATTGTGCGATTATTGGCAAGCTGATTGTGACATCTAAGTCAAGTAGCATTAAGGGTTTTTCATTTGTACTTTGGTTTATTTGTCATTTGCAGCTTACTGACAGCAGAATAGTACCCAGGATTTTGGTAAGCATCTTGTGAGGAAGTTGAGTACGTTTTGTTTTAGTAACGTCGCAAGATTAGTTTTTGACTGATTATATTCTATACCCTTTTTTATTACTCATAGTGTATTTCAAGCGTAGCAACAGTAGACACAGGTATGAATTTACACAATACATGTCATACAACACCCATGGGTATCTCAGCATTACATTGCATTTATATTATTTGTTTTTTATTTCTGATTGCAGATCGTCCCCTGAGGAAGGTACCTTAGAGTACCGAAATGCATTGGGCAGCAAAGTGAAATTGTGTCATAAAAATGTTCATAAAGTAATGAAATGCACAGTGTAAAAGTTTTATTACATGTAAAAGCAAATGTAATATTAACATGTTAAAATAATTTTCATTGATGATTAAGTGTATAAGCAACAAAAAGATAAAATGTTGTACTAAAAGAACCAATTGATGATAAAAAATGTTTTTTGGGCATATTTGAAAAACGTGTTCTTACATGCAGAAGGTGCGTGGCACCAGGTGAACAGTGTGCGTCTATTCAGGTGCTTAAACCTTAAATAACTCTACGTCTTTACCAAGGAGTGACTACCCTTATTAGACGCAGCACCAGTGGATTATTATGACGAAAAGTTGTGTGCTCCCCACACCCCAATAACTTTATTCTATTCATAGTCAAACCAGTGAGGAGGCACCAAACTAATTCAGCAAAAATGCAGTTTGACGCAATCACAGGCATTACGGACAACAGAGCTAACACCATGGCTTACTCAACAGAACAGGCAGATCAAATGTATTCTTTAATACAGGAGGTTCGATCAATGGATGCCCATGGGGGCTCAATAAGTCAACAATTGAAACAACTGGAATATTTAACACGACGTCAGCTCAATCAACGTATGCACGCATCAACATTAGTGCAGTACCATAAAGCAAAGAGGATTCCTCGAGGACTGAGATTATCAATCAAACCAATGCTTTTTCGTTTTAATTTAAATGCTAAGTTCATGGACAAGTAGTAAAGTATATTAAACAAGTGCTCATTAGATTTATTTTTGTTAATAGTAGAAGAACTATCCAAGACTATTCGTGAATTAGAAGAGGAGATCTTTAACCTAAAAACAGAATTGGAAACAAGAATGGAAATTGATACATGGAAAATAAGTCTTGAAGGAATTAACCAAAAGCTTGATAAATACAGCAAAGAGCTGCAAGAAGGGAAATTGCGCAAATACAAGCATGACACGATTGATTATAAACTGAATGAAGTTCATACGTGGGCAGAGATTTACGCCCGCCGTCAATACCATCCTAAAAAAACTCAGTCAACAACACACTCATCAGAAAAACGCCTGGTTACGGATAAAGAAACATCTATCAGTAGAGGACCAGTAAGGATAACAACACTACATCTCCAGATATCACTGAGACTTCACAAACAGCTTCAACCAGCAGTTCTGTGGCTTTTTTGTCCCAGGAACAGAATCAAGGCCTTCCACCTACGCACCTAGTGGAAACAGGAGGAGTAAGCGCAAAACCAGGAGAGGAAGTCGCCGGAAAATCATTACGGAGCGGCAGGACAGTAGTTTAATCATGAACATTTCCTCAGAAACACTCACTCCACGGCAGATATCAGTGTTGAACAAAGGTCTTTCTTTTGTACCTACATCCCAGGCTAATGAGATGGAAGCAGAGGGAGCTGTATATCGTTTCATGAGAAATCTAAGATTATGTCATTTCTTTACGAATATAGTGGATCAAACAAACCAAGCACAAGAAACTCATGAGCATCGATTTAAACCTAAAAGTGTTTTTCAACCGCCAATGTCACATAAAATGTTGGATACCTTTGAAATCATGGTCAAGAAAGATATACAAGCATTGGATTTCAAAAAGGATAGAGCACATAATCTCTCTAAGCCAGAATTACATATCAACCGAAATATAGCTAAGAACCAAAACTTAATAATCCAACCGGCGGATAAAGGTGGAGCAATGGTATTAATGCATACTCATTTTTACGAATACAAAGTGCACGAACATGTAACAGATACTAACACATACCTCTTGCTGGATTCTGAGCCCACAATGAGATTGCAACAAATGTTGAAGGAGTTATTGCATAAAGCTGTTGACCAGCAATGGATTGATGAGAATACCCAAGCTTATTTAACAACTAATTACCCCAGATGTCCGCAGCTATATATGCTACCAAAGGTCCATAAACACCTGACCAATCCTCCATTCAGACCTATCGTCTCAGGATGTGGGTCTATTTTTTACCCCCTTGGGCGGTATTTAGATCACTTCTTACAGCAATTTGTACAAGATTGGCACTCATATGTTAGAGATACTAGTCATATTTTTGAACAAACTGTCTACGATTGAACATGGATTTCAAGAGCACTGGATCCTATGTACCATTGACATAGTAGCGTTATATACTTCAATCCCCCACTCATTGGGATTAGAATCTGCCGAATGGGCATTACTACAGATGGGTGACTTACCAACAAATAAAGTATTTTTACTACAACTTTTAAAGTTTAGCCTGCATAACAGCTATTTTCAGTGGAAAGGACAAAATTTCGCACAGTTATCTGGGACATCAATGGGTTTTGCAGGGGCCCCTTCATATGCAAACATGTTTATGGCCCAGTTCGAGGCCGAAAACTTGATGAACTCAGAAGATTGGCAACATATCAGGTTGTGTTGCAGGTTTATTGATGATATATTCTTAATCTGGGATCACACATCAGAAGCATTGGAACAATTGATCTTGAAACTCAATCAGGTTAACCCCAGGATACAATTCACCAACAAAATTGACAATCGAGTCATCAACTTTTTGGATGTCAGAATCATAAAAAAATCAACAGGTTTTGAGACTGAATTATACACTAAACCAACAGACCGCAATAACGCCTTGAGCTATACTAGTTTTCATCCACGAAGCCTGGTAACAAACCTTCCATTTTCACAGTTTATCAGGATGAAACGCATTTGTTCTGATTCCAACACATGTCGACTGAAACTGTTAGAACAAGTAGAAAGATATGAAGAAAGAGGGTATCCTAGAGCCGCATTGCAAGAAAAAATGGAACAGGTACTACTGATGGATAGACAAGAACTCTTGAGACCCAAAAGTAAGAAAGTCAGTGACAATATGGTATTTGTAACTAAATATACCACTCAGTCAAAAGCCATCAAGAAAATTATCAACTAGAGATGGGAACTACTATCCACAGAACCAGATTTGAAGGATTTATTCAAGGCAAAACCAATGCATGCTTATACAAGAGGGCCTAACTTAAGGAATCTATTGAAACCGAAACCACAAGTACAACTAACAACAACATACAAAGGCACAATACGATGCCATAATTGCACACACTGCAATTACGTGTTAACTGGTAATACATTCACACACCCCACAACGGGAGCATCAATAAAACTTAAACATACCAGTGACTGTAACACACAGAACGTAGTTTATGGAATGAAATGCCCGTGTGGAAGGATGTACGTAGGCAAAACCGAAAGGAAGTTAAAAATTAGACTAACGGAACATAAAAGCAGGATACGTCATTCTAACTTAGCGTCACCTCTAGCTGCACACTGGAGGGACGCAAAACATACCATTGCACAACTTCGAGTTTTTGTAATAGAGCAAGTAGCAATACGTTCAGGTATAGATAATCATCAGAGACTACTACAGCGCGAACTGTATTGGATAAAATTCCTTAATACTATGACCCCAATAGGTCTCAATGATAGGTATGATTTATCTTGTTATCTTTGAATTCAATGGACAGTCTATAGGATGCAATAAATTACTGCAATATGGGGCAACCTAACCGAATACCATTTCCTATAGATCTTGGATTGATAGTGATTTCATGTAATATATGAAGATGTGAACTTCTAGCATAAATTCTAAATGTCAATGTATGTGTAATCTGTTGTTAATGCATGTATTTGTTTCTATGAACAGCGCATCATTACATCATAAGATCCTTAAGGACCCTTCTGTAGTTATTTTGCTGACCGTACCTGGTGTTTGGAGGAGCGCGGCGGACTTGCTGCCTCAGCAGAGCTGACCCTTGCCACCACTCTCTCACGAGTGCCACCACTCTTCACGACTCGCCAGCGCGTCGTCTGTTCCTGGAGGCTGCAGTGAATCTAACAGGAGGAGCGCGGGGAAAGGCGCTTTCACCAGCGGGGCTGCGAGCATAGGCAGGGACTCCAGCGTCCAGGAGCCCCTGCGCGCCCAACTTGCAACACCTGGGCTGCTCTCCCCGCTGGCCACGCCCCCCGCCGACGGAGTGAAAAGCGGGCTTTACCTCTGAGCCTGTGGGACCCTTCTGTAGTTATTTGGCTGACCGTACCTGGTGTTTGGAGGAGCGCGGCGGACTTGCTGCCTCAGCAGAGCTGACCCTTGCCACCACTCTCTTCACGACTCGCCGGACCCGCTTCGGGTCATCTGTTCCTGGAGGCTGCAGTGAATCTAACAGGAGGAGCGCGGGGAAAGGCGCTTTCACCAGCGGGGCTGCGAGCATAGGCAGGGACTCCAGCGTCCAGGAGCCCCTGCGCGCCCAACTTGCAACACCTGGGCTGCTCTCCCCGCTGGCCACGCCCCCCCGCCTATCAGCCCATGAACACACAGTTGTAGAGATATAAGGAGCACAGTGTCTCCGCTCCGCGGGAGCGAGCGGGAGCAGCCCGGGACAAGGGCGGGACCGTCTGTGGCCGTCCGTGGTCGGACAAGGTTGGGTTGGGCCCAGAGTCCTGGGAAAAATAATATTCTGTCTCATACTATTTGTTATGTGTGGTATCTAGCAGTATTGTACCATATTTATCTACCATTAGAGAGGGGGCCTACTGGTATCTATTAGGTGGCATAGTGGATTTATTTTTATTTATATTTATATTTTACCTTTATATATTTCCCCACTCAGCTCCCAAATATGGCATTAAGATCTGGGAAACAACGCCTAGTTCATATACAAACTTCTAAGGGTGTTGTTTCTGGTCCCCTCGATGCTTTTATCACCAGAGCGACGGGAATTCTGGAAAAGGAAATTGAAATGGTAGAACATAGACTGTCCCTAGATTTAGTTACCGGGAAGCGTTCTTCAATTGGTGCCCTAGCCCATGTTAAAAGCCCTGTCTCTCATGCAGCTTTTAATTGTATTTCTACCACAGAGACAGATGCGATAGTCCATGTAGCTGGAGATGGGGTTACTATATCCCCACCCCACGATAACAGGGAACAGAACCCTTATGCTAACCAGACAAGCGATGGGGATGATAGTCAGTATCTTGAGGATGACGAACACAGCCTTTCCGACGCATCCCAACCTTATGTTCCTACCCCCCCCAGCGTGTCCAACCTGCCTCAAAATAGCACAAATCCAATATCTCGGAAAAGAAAACATGTATCAAGTCCACAGGGGGAAATGGCCCAAAAACAACCCAAAATTGATCTTATTAATAGTGTGAGCTTACCTCCTTCCCAGCCCCATCAAGGTTTTCCAACGGTGTATTGTCCCTCACTAGCTACTTCTGGGTCATCAAATCCTTGCCCAACCTGTCTTAACAGCGATGATATCTTATTGGCTAAGATGGAAGCAATACTAAAAACTATACTGCTCCCGGTCTTAGAGAGAACAAGGTTGATGACCGCTAAAATAGATGTATTGGAATTAGCTGTAAACACCAACTTGGGTCTTTTGCAAAAACTAATAACGCCCGTTACTGGGATGGGGGCCTGTAATTCAACTCTGGGCACAAACCAACGAGCGGGAAAACCCACAGCGATCCCTGCAAATAAGTCTGTACCTGCAGGTATTTCCGCTGCCAATAATAAACCCTTATCAGGGGCAAAACCCGCTGCCTCCTTGACTACTGTTAGTAGAGTTCCCGTAAAGGATACTTCAAGGGATAAACGCCCATTAACTACTAATAAAGCCCCAGCGAAATATCTCCTCCCGAAAGGCTTGACAAATCAACCAAATAATACCCCAGTACAATTACCAACAATGGGTAAAGACCAAAAAAATTCCCAATCATCTAGGTCTCAGACGTTGGATAACCGAAAAATACGACCAACACCCCGAGTTAATTTACCCCCAGAAGCGTCCCAATATACCATCGTTTTAACTGGGGTGGCCCCTCTAAAAGATGGCACTAAAGAGACCCAAGGGGACTTACGGAATAAAGTTATATTTTGGTTAAACAAACACCGCCCCCTTCCACCTTCATCCCCCACCGAAATCCTCTATGTGAGGAGAGTTGATTGGGTGGGTAAGGGCTCTAAAGATCTAGAAGGGGACTGTATCCTGATTTCTTTCAAAGATCCCTGGGTGGTGGACAGAATCCGACGGAAAGCAAGATTTGCCCGTCTAGGTGACGTTCAGACCCTGGACCTTGCCTATTTCTACCCCCACACTCACATTAACTACCCCATGGGCTCTAACCAGTGGAAAACCAGAGGGGGGAGGTTCCAAGGGCCGATAACACCTTACCCTCAACAGTACCCCCCGCTCTTTAATCATTTTGAGGTGCTGTCAGACTTAGAATGGATAGATTGACTGTGTTCACCCAGCCTGTTATCCAACCTGTCTGATGAGAACAGGGAAGTAGCACAATACCCACCCAACCCTGTTATGGAATTAAACTTGGACAACCAACCCACGTCCCACTTGGAAGCTAGTATAACGGCTGCGCCAGTTGGGGAAAGGGTGCCAATCCCCAAAGCTGAAGAAAATAGAGCCAGAAATAGGCCATCAAGTGTTAGTTTACCCAACGTCCACCCCTCTCCCAATGTAAGTAATAACCCTGTAGAACACGACACATTGATATCTAACATTGTATCCTGGAATGTAGCTGGAGTAAAGACCCGTCTGGACTCTGAGGATTGGTTAGAGTTCATTGATAAATATGATGTCGTGTTACTACAAGAAACTTGGGCTACCGCACCGATATACAAAGCTGGATTTATAAACTTCTTCAAACCCGCTATAAAGAGTAACAAAGGGCGTGCTTCTGGGGTTCTGACAACGTGGGTAAAACAGGCATGGGGTTATTCAGTTACTGAACTGTATGTGGAAAATCCTGATATTTTGGCGATTAGGTTGTGCAAGGTAGGGGGCCAGGATATGCTTATTATTAATATTTATTCTCGAGGTCTTCCTGGCGGCCGATGCCCCCAGCTGGTAGGTGTTCTGGACAATCTTTTGGCTGGCTGGAATAAGGGAACATTTATCATGTTAGCTGGTGATATCAATTGCACTATCGAGCCGCTATATCTGCCTGAGGATAACTGGGGGTTTGTAGAGGATGCAACATGGAAAATCCTGTAACTAATGAATAAAAAACCTGTTAAAGCAACGGAGGCCGCCCTGAGCTGGACTGCTTTTTGTCTTACCTGGGGCCTAAGGGCCGCGAATGGTCGTACCAAATCGGACATTGATGCCAACTTCACATTTGATAATGGTCTGAGAAAAAGTCGCATAGATTACATTTTTTTAAAAATGGAATTTTGGAGCCTTATGGTTGATATGAAAATTGTTATGCGTCCTGAAAGTGACCATAATCCCCTGTCTTTGAAACTTAAATTGCATGATCTGACAAGATTGGCGGGACCAGTTCCTAGGGGGCAGGGGGTTATAACCTTATCAAATGATCGGAGAAGACTGAAATGGTCCACAATTTCATGTGATGCAACTATAATGGCCAGTATAGAAAATGTGGTGAAGTTTGCACTAAATAACATGATGACAGATGTTGTTGGGAGGGGTTATACTGAACAAGATAAGATTATTGACATACATGATAAATGTTTTATCGAGCTCAAACAACTTCTCTCGAAACCCTGCAAGAAAGGTATTGGGCATCCTCAAGCCTCAAGAGCAAAATGGTACAACAAAGAGTGTAGGGAGGCCCATAGTTTACTAATTGAGAAAGTCAAATCTAGAAACATGAGCTCAGTAAAGGCAGCTAGGCAATGGTACAAAAGAGTACAGTGGGAAGCAAAGAGGGCGTGGGAGGATGATTATTGGGCGGATCTTTTGGATGCCAGCAAGTCTAACAACCAGACTAAATTCTGGGATATTGTTAAATGTGGTAAGGATGGTGACTTCCGTACTCCATCCAATCATGTATCCCCTGAAGCCTGGATAAACTATTATTCTTCCCAATTTTGCTCAGAAGCCATTGATCCCCCGCCCATTTTGAACCTGTTACATGTAATGCCCCCATGTGATATGATCATGACTTTCACTGAAACAGAAACGGAGCTAGCCCTAGGCTTGACAAAGCGGGGGAAAGCCCCTGGGTTGGATCAAATCCCAGCCGATCTGTTTAAGGCCAATACAGCCCTTTGGGTACCTTATTTAACAAATATAGCTAATGCTATAGCGAGGGGTGCCTGTATCCCCAAAACATGGAAGGGGGCTGAGATTCTCCCTATACATAAAAAGGGAGACAGATCAAACCCAGGCAACTATCGCCCGATTAGTTTAATCGATTGTTTCCAAAAAGTCTTCGCTCGCATGATCCTGGCGAGAGTGCAGGGGTGGATGGATCTTGAAAACATACTGTCCCCTATGCAGGCGGGCTTTAGATCTGGAACAAGTACCATTGATCAGGTGCTACGTTTTTGTATGATCTTTTGGAAGGTTGTCACGCTTGGCGGTGGTACTATCTTTGCCGCCTTTTATAGATCTGAAGTCAGCCTTCGATCTGGTGCCAAGGGGCAAATTATGGCAGGTACTGAGGGACCTGGGTATGCCGGGTGAATTGGTGGAGATGATTATTAGACTACATGAGGAGAACTACGCCAGGGTAAGGTGGGGAGCACAAGGTCAATACACGGACTCCTTTCCAGTAACACGAGGAGTCCGTCAGGGGTGCGTTCTCGCTCCCACCCTCTTTTTACTCTTTATTGACCAAGTAGCCAAATTTTTCATGTCCACCAACACCGATGCTCCATCTTTGGCGGGGACTAAATTCCCAATGTTGATCTTTGCCGACGACACCCTACTCCTATCAAAGACCCGGGGAGGCCTACAGCGGGCTTTAAACCGCTTTGAGGAGTTTTGTAAAATAAATGACCTCCAGATAAATGTGGGTAAAACCAAGTTTATGGTTTTATCCAGGAAAAACCTAATACGTAGTAGTGTGCAAATGAGTGGGGTCAACTTGGAACAAGTTGAAACCATGACGTATCTGGGGGTCACTTTGGACCGTCGTCTGTCTTGGAAAGATCAAATAGCGACTCAGCAGCTAAAACTCGCCCAACTGACTGGATGTCTTCTGCGCGAGCAGAAGAAATCCATCACAAAGCGGGTCATTCCTGCTCTGAGAATATATGACACCAAAATAAATACAGCCACACTTTACGGGGCAGAGTTATGGGGGTTTATGGACCTTTCGAGTCTATATAGAATCCAGTGTAGATTTCTTCGGAACCTGGTAGGGTTACCCCAATCCACTCCATTGACCCCCCTCTGCCATGATATGGGTTGTCTGCCAATCACGGACATGGCCAAATTTAGAGTAGTGTCTACTTGGAGGCGCTTATGGACCTCTGAGGATCTTGTACTTTTTGCAAAGGAGCTAGCAGAAGTAAAGTCCATGGGGGGTTCTGAGCGAATCCCATGGCTTCGCTCGGTAAAAAAGAGTCTGTGTGATATGGGCTTAACTCATCTGTGGGTGTCCCCAGGTATCAATACCTTTCCATCGAAAAAAGAATTTAAGGATCTATTTTGGGCCTCAACCCGTCTTTCCCTGGTACATGCCTCCAGTTCTGGGGGTCTAACGGGGCGTTTTCTAAGTTTTAAACTGGATCCTGCCAGCGAGACTTATTGGGATTCTATTACCAGGCCATTGGACAAAAAACGGTATCATCAATTTCGGGTGGGCTCATTACCCCTGAATTCTTTTACTTCATCCTGGGGTAAAACCTCTTCTAGCTTTTGTAGCTGCTGCCCAGATCATAAAGAAACCGAGGGTCATTTACTGTTTGCCTGTCCCCAGTACTCAGAACCCCGTTCCAAGTGGTTAAAACCCATATTCAAACGATTACCCTGCAGAAAATCCTCGGATGCAATATGGGCCCTGAAAACAAACACTTCTGAAATCATTGTGATATGCTTGGCCAAATTTTTAGGCTGGGCTTGGGCAATCAGAGCCAGAAGGAACCCATCTTTTTCCTAATTATATCTTGAAATGTTATTTGTGACTATTGTATTTTTAGATTCAGGTTTATTTATGTCTTGTGGAATTGAGAAATGTTTAATAACTTTTTAATTGTGATTTTAGTCCTAGCGTAAATTTAATAATATGTTTAAATTTGTCTTTACATAATTGTGTATATGTAGTGGTGGTTTTTGATTTGTTCATGAATGTTTTCATTTTGTCTTTTATGATTTTATTATCGAAATAAAGACACTAAAACCTGAACCTGAACTTCTAGCATAAATTCAAATTTCTAAATGTCAATTTATGTGTAATCTGTTGTTAATGCATATATTTGTTTCTATGAACAGCGCATCATTACATCATAAGATCACACTACACATCAGTACTGCAAAATTACATCTCCATCACAGACATTGCAACACGAGCTTACAGTATAGTTTTATTAGTTTTAATATTGGGATCATTGGTAAATATCATCACCAATAAGATGCGCATCTAGAATATTCATCACAATATCATATTAATTTGCGGTATTCGTTAGGACAAATATACTAACTTGATTCATTACTCGCAGTTTAAGCACCATTATAATACTGATTATTATATACAGTATCTATAGCATGGTAAAAGCAAAAAATGACTTTCGAGTCACTCTAAGATGGCGGATGGTTTAATGTTGTTTAGAACGCGACGCATTATGTTAGTCCGTCGTCGACTTTCATCACTGCGAAAGCACGACAACGGGTGAATAAACATTTACTTAAATCGGCGTTTTTTGAATTTCTGCTGGAATTGTTTTGGAGCAACCGGTATTGAGTGAGCCGTCAGTGAAAATATTCAGGTAATACACGGCTACCGCGGGGTTACCGTGTGGCTTTTTTATAAGCTCTGTTTTGGTGAAACAATAGTGGCGTTCAGACGCTTATCGTGTTTTTTTGATTTATTTCATAGATCGCCTATCCAAACGATAGAGGTAAGTTTCTTTTGGGTTCTTATTTGTTGAGTCTCAGTCCATGAACAATGAACATACTGATAATGGTGCAATTTATTGTTATAGGAGAACCATACATTTTCGATCGTCATACAGTTATGAATTCGTTGTGTTAAAATCCATTGAGCGATTATTGGCAAGCTGATTGTGACATCTAAGTCAAGTAGCATTAAGGGTTTTTCATTTGTACTTTGGTTTATTTGTCATTTGCAGCTTACTGACAGCAGAATAGTACCCAGAATTTTGGTAAGCATCTTGTGAGGAAGTTGAGTACGTTTTGTTTTAGCAACGTCGCAAGATTAGTTTTTGACTGATTATATTCTATACCCTTTTTTATTACTCATAGTGTATTTCAAGCGTAGACACAGGTATGAATTCACACAATACATGTCATACAACACCCATGGGTATCTCAGCATTACATTGCATTTATATTATTTGTTTTTTATTTCTGATTGCAGATCGGCCCCTGATGAAGGTACCTTAGAGTACCGAAATGCATTGGGCAGCAAAGTGAAATTGTGTCATAAAAATGTTCATAAAGTAATGAAATGCACATTGTAAAAGTTTTATTACATGTAAAAGCAAATGTCATATTAACATGTTAAAATAATTTTCATTGATGATTAAGTGTATAAGCAACAAAAAGATAAAATGATGTACTAAAAGAACCAATTGATGATAAAAACATTTTTTTTGGCATATTTGAAAAACGTGTTCTTACATTCAGAAGGTGCGTGGCACCAGGTGAACAGTGCGCGTCTATTCAGGTGCTTAAACCTGAAATAACTCTACGTCTTTACCAAGGAGTGACTACCCTTATTAGACACAGCACCAGTGGATTATTATGACGAAAAGTTGTGTGCTCCCCACACCCCAATAACTTTATGGCACCACTGCCACACAATGCAGAATGCGGGGAGAAATGGGAGCAAAGTATGTGCGAATGTGGCAAGTGATCCTAGATTATAAAAGTATACAATGCAAAGTCTTGAGGCGATATGCTGGACAGACGTGAGTATGCAGAGCACAGACATGTACATGTCAACATACAATGTTGGTCTATTGAGTGATGTGGACAGTGGACGCAACCATGATAGTATAGTCAGTAGGGAAGATTACGGAATGGTAGCGCGTACGTGCCTCCTCCCCCCCCAAAATGTTTAAGGAAGTGGACTGGCTCGGCGTTTGCAAGGATAGCGTAGGGGTATGAAGAAGAGGCATGTTTCTCTGGGTGTAGTTCTCTTCCGGATTGGCGAACGTGTCTGCCAGGTCTGCGCAGTTTATACCGCCATGAGTCTGATGCCGTGAGCGAAGGTGGCTGCGTGACTGATGCTTTCAGCGTGCTGGTATCCAGAAACCGTCATGGCCGCTGAGATGCTTTAATGCCCCACAGTTCACATTTTGACACACCCATA
The DNA here is from genome assembly GCF_964261635.1 of Lissotriton helveticus. Lineage (NCBI taxonomy): Eukaryota > Metazoa > Chordata > Amphibia > Caudata > Salamandridae > Lissotriton > Lissotriton helveticus. The sequence continues at coordinate 456,448,106 of NC_136071.1, forward strand.
TGTGAAAGAGGGCCCACCACGTGCTGGTGGAAGCTCCTGGGCCGAGATCTGCGAGCTCGGAAGGCTCCTGAGATCAATGCTGGCTACCGCGACACAGGCACACAGCGCCCAGCCTGAGGCCCAGTATGGTGGAGTGCTCTTTATACTACTAACACAGTAGTCCAACAGGTACCAACAGTGGAACGGTGTTTTGATACCATAGTGGACGATGCTAGACTTGTATCTGAGAGTGGAGATGAAGGTACTCCCTTCGACCCGGTGCAAACAACTCTAGGTTCCACCAGTGGAACGGTGTCTTGATCTCACATTGGAAGATGTCCGATATTACCTGCTGCTTGTTTTTCACAGAGCTCCCTCCAGTGAGGTGCATTAGACTCTGTGCTTCCGTAGTTAACTGTTGCACATGATTATTGGGCTTGATTGACTGCAGTCGCTGGACTACACGGTGGTACAGCAGGTCTGAACAGTGATATGGGGTCTTGATTATACGAGTGAGGATATCAGAAGTTAAAGTCTGTGATGATTTGTGTGTACCCCCTCCAATCAGGTGCAAGCAAGTGTAGGTCCCAACAGTGGAACAGTGTCTTGATCCCACAATGGATGATGTTAGAACTGCATCTGAGAGTAGAGATGAAGGTACTTCCTTCAACCAGGTGCAACCAACTCTAGGTCCCAACAGTGGAACGGTATCTTGATCCCACAATGGAAGATATCCGATAGTACCTTGTGCTTGGTTTTCACAGAACTCCCTCCGTTGAGGTGCATTAGACTCTGTGCTTCCGTAGTTAACTGCTGCACATGATTATTAGGCTTGGTTGACTGTAGTCGCTGGACTACAGCGCGGTACAGCAGGTCTGAACAGCGAAACGGGGTCTTAATTCTATGATTGAGGATGGCAGAAGTTAAAGTGTGTAATGATTTTTGTGTACCCACTCAGATCAGGTGCACCCAACTCTAGGTTCCAACAGTGGAACGGTGTCTTGATCCCACAATGGACGATGTTATAACTGCATCTGAGAGAGGAGATGGAGGTACTCCCTTCGACCAGGTGCAACCAACTGTAAATCCCAACAGTGGAACGGTGTCTTGATCCCACAATGGACAATGTCAGATAATACCTGGTTCTTGCTTTTCACAGAGCTCCCTCTGTTGAGGTGCATCAGACTTTGTGCTTCCATAGTTAAATGTTGCCCATGATTAATGGGCATGGTTTACTGCAGTTGCTGGACTACACAGCGGTATAGCAGGTCCGAACAGTGATACAAGGTCTTAATTCTATTAATGAGGATGTCAGAAGTTAAAGTGTGTGATGATTTTTGTGTACCCCTCTGATGAGGCACAACCAACTCTAGGTCCCAACAGTGGAACGGTGCCTTGATCCCTCAATGGACGATGTTAGAACTGGATCTTAGAGTGGAGATTAAGGTACTTCCGTCAACTAGGTGCAAGAAACTCTAGGTCCCAACAGTGGAACGGTGTCTTGATCCACAATGGACAATGTCCGATATTACTTGTTGCTTGTTTTTCACAGAACTCCCTCTGTTGAGGTGCATCACACTCTGTGATTCTGTAGTTAACGGCTGCACATGGTTATTGGGCTTAGTTGACTGCTATCGCTGGAATACACAGCGGTACAGCAGGTCCAAACTGTAAACCAGGGTCTTAAATCAATGATTGAGGATGTCAGAAGTTAAAGCTTGTGATGATTTCTGTGTACCCCCTCCAATGAGGTGCAAGCAACTCTAGGTCCTAACAGTGGAACTGTGTCTTGATCCCACAATAGAAGATGTTAGAACTGTATCTGAGATTGGAGAAGGAGGTACTCCCTTTGACCAGGTGCAACCAACTCTAGGTCCCAACAGTGGAACGGTGTCTTGATCTCACAATGGACAATGTTAGAACTGCATCTGAGAGTGGAGATGAAGGTACTCTCTTCGACCAGGTGCAACCAACTCTAGGTCCCAACATTGGAACAGTGTCTTGATCCCACAATGGACGATGTCCAATATTACATGCTGCTTGCTTTTCTCAGAACTTCATCTGTTGAGGTGCATCACAGTCTGTGCTTCCATAGCTAACTGCTGCACATGATTACTGGGCTTGGTTGACACTAGTCAGTGGAATATATTGAGGTACAGCAGGTCCGAACAGTAAAATGGGGTCTTGATTCTATTATTGAGGATGTCATAAGTTAAAGTCTGTGATGATTTCTTTGTACCCCCTCTGATCAGGTGCAACCAACTCTGTACTTTCAAATCCAACGGTATGTGGCTGTGAGGTGTTAATGACCACGGCCTCTGGCCTACACTGCGGTTAGCAGGGTTCACAATTCAGATCGAGTGGTGATTGTTTAATTACAGAATCTGGTAGTTAAGTAACTACAACGTCTATTGAAATATACACAATATTGTTTTATTAGAACATAGGAATGTTGGGAGCTCGATTGAAAACAGTGGAGTAGCTCCGGGTTTATAATGGCTAGTATAAGCCTGGAGTTCCAACATTGCAATGTTTCTTTGTTCAAAGCTCTGGCAGTGAACAAAGGCTTCAGGGAGCCTGAGCGGATTCCAGTCCCCTCGCACTCCCTTGAGGCTTTGCTTTATTTGTTAGAACATTCTACCCTCTAGTGGCAGAATGTTCTAATAGCCTTATAACCCTTTGTAGCTGGGTTATACCGGCTATTAAAATCCCTCTCCCTTGTTAAAACCCTCGCCTTTGGCTCAGGTGAGGGCCTTTAACGCTGGAGAGGGCCTTTCATAGCCGGTATAGCCTGCTATGGCGGGCTATAAAGCTACAGTATACTTGCTTGAAGAAATATTTTTAGATACGGTATAGGTTTAGTAAAATGACCGAATTCATCTTGCAAGTCCAAGGGAACAGTCAATAGTGTAGACTGTGGACAGATGAAATCCCAATTCGAATTGTTTTGATTTATTTATTGCAGAATTTTCTGTAATTTATGTTGTTATATTTTGTGAAGAGGCAGTGAGAAAAAGTATTCATGGCTGTGTGTTAGTACTGCCTTCAGTTAACATTGCAGACAGTAGTGTTCACAATTCAGATCGAGTCGCTATTGTAGATGACGCAGACCTGGAAGAGAGGAGATTGCTGTAGTGCACTCTGTCTGCACCACTCATACGCATCATTGCAGGCTTTGCACACAGTCTTTGTGGCTTCATGCATTGAAAACTGTAGAGCTCAAGTCAATGCTACGTGGCTGTGGGCCATTGTGAACGCTCTCTCTGGTCTATACTGCAGACAGCAGTGTTCACATTTGAGATTGAGTCGGTATTGTAGATGACGCAGTCCTGTAGGAAAAGACATTGCTCCAGTGTGCTCTGTTCGCACCACGCATACGCATCATTGCAGGATCTGCACACGCTTTTTTTTTGCTTTGTGTATGACAAACTGGACAGCTCAAGTCAATGCCACGTGGCTGTGGGCCCTTGGTGAACGCTGTCTCTGGCCTATACTGCAGACTTCAGTGATCACATTTGACATTGAGTTGGTATTGTAGATGATACAGTCCTGTAGGAAAAGACATTGCTCCAGTGCGCTGTGTCTGCACCACTCATACGCATCATTGAGGCTCCGCACATGTTTTTTTGCTTCACATATTGCAAACTGTAGAGCTCAAGTCAATGTCACGTGGCTGTGGGCCCTTGCTGACCGCTCTCTCTGGCCTACACGGCATACAGCAGTGTTCACAATTGAGAATGAGTCGCTATTGTAGATGAGGTAGTCCTGTAGGAAAAGACATTGCTCCAGTGCGTACTGTCTGCACCATGCATACTATCATTGCAGGCTCCGCACACGCTTTTTTGTTGCATCGCTTACGACAAACTGGGCAGCTCAAGTCACCTACGTAGCTGTGGGTCCTTGCTGACTGCTCTCTGTGGCCTACACTGCAGACAGCAGTGTTCACAATTCAGATTGAGTTGCTATTGCAGATGATGCAGTGTTAGTGGCAACAGATATTGCTCCTAGTATGGCCCGACTGCAGCACGCATCATCGCTGGCTGTGCACATGCGGAATGCTTTTGATGTGGCTATGTGAGTGCACTAGAACTGATGGAGCGTTTATGATATAATCTTTTTGTGAATTATTTCAAATCAATTGATTTTGTGTCAATATACCACAAGTTGTGGTTCTTTTACAATAGAATTATTTCTGTATTATTTTACATTTACTGCCCCTACCTTACTGCTGTACACATTATTGATTCTGTTAATATTGAATCTCTGTGTGTGATCCAATGATTACTGTTCTAGTTGATGCTAGCAGCAGCCATTACCTGAGGGCTGGTTGACACTCACCCCACACGCATCCAGCACAGATTTCATTGGATATGTGACCCTGATAATAAAAAGGAGTCGAGGGCACGTGCCCGTACCCACATCCACTATCTATCTGTGTCTGTGTGTTCATTATGTATGCATGATACTGTCTCTGGGCAGTACTATATTACGTTGTGCTGTGCACAGCATATGCAACCATGTTACCTCTGGTATTGGAGAAAATTTCGGTAATGGAACTTTTAGGTGTATCGCTATCACAGGTGGAAGGCTACTTTACAGAGCATGAATATTGATGAAGATGATGGTTGCATGTTATGTGTAGTGTAAGATATGTGTCTAATGAAAAAAGTTTATAACACAGCTCTCTAAGCAGAAGAGATGTGTCTCATGAAATGCAGTACAGATATTGACTAAAATGGGTGGCGTTTTCGAACTGTTACAGTGGGAAATGTTATGAACGAATGAAATGCTTTTTTTTATGGTTACATGGCAATCGCGCACCCAGTGCGCAATGAGACCTCACCCGATGTGATTTTGAGAAAATAAATTTTCTATAATATAAGTTTATTACAGTTAGAAATATATAAATGTTTAAAATATGCTTAATTATCGCTTGCTCTCATATACACTTTAAAGGTTTTTAGGTATAGTCTTGATACAAAAACAAAATGAGGGAATGGTGTGTACTGCACGACACCAAACGTCTAGGATATAACACAGGGCCTGGCAGCGTGCATTCTTCGCATTCGCATTGTGGAGAGGGTGCCACCCCATACGTACATGAAGTAAGGCGCCACTTGGTAGTGTGTACCGGCCGCATACCACAGTAGCAGCTGGCGCAACCTCATACGTACATGTTGTTATGCGGGACGAGGTGTCACAAACTCGTCGGATACGAAATGCGCATCATTTAAATTTGGTGGATAGGATTCGCGTGCTGATCGAGCTTGGTAGACTACCGGTATGGGACTGTAGTGTTCTCAAAAAAAAAAAAGAAAAGATATACATATTTTGGGGGGAAGATATAATAAGATTACATAATTTCTAAAGTTTAAAAAAAGGAAAATAGAGTTGCAAAATATTGAAAAACAATTAGAAAAAATATAGGTCTTATAAATATTAAAAAATGAAATTAACATTTAAAAAACCTTTGAAATTCACTGAAAAAACCAGAGGTTTTACAGACATCATAGTTAGGAATTAGCATTTAAAAATGCTTAGAAATTCACTGAAAAATTCATAGGTTTAAGGAACGTTATAGGTAGTTGGAAATTTGACTCACATAAAACCAGAGAAATTTGCCAGTTATAGTTAGTTGAGCTAACTATAACTCGCGCTCCAGTAATGCACTGCTGATGATGTCACATATTACATCACTCATGAGTGAGTGAGTGAGGGGAGACTTATACCGCTCAACTTAGCTGAAGGGCATCAAGGCGCCAAACAGGTCATATAGTCTCAATTCACCGGATGCAAGTCTACGAGTCCGCCTCTAAAAAGAACCAGGTTTTCAATGCTTTACGAAAAAGCGCCAGAGAGGGTTGTCCTACCAGTTCTGGGGGGAGGGAGTTCCAGAGCTTAGGTACCAAGGTGGAGAAAGCTCTACCTCCCCATCTTGCTTTTGCAAATCTAGGAACTAGGAGGAGATTTTTAAATGATGAGCGGAGGGCTCTACTGGGGGAATAAGGATGAAGGAGCGACCTAATGCCCTCTGATCCAGAGTCGTAAATAGCCCCATGGGCAAGGCAAAGAAGTTTAAAAGAAATCTTAGACTGGACGGGCACCCAATGAATGTTTTTCCTGGCCAAGGATACAGAGGAAAGCCTAGGGAGATTGAGGACCATCCTGGCCGCGGCATTCTGCACCATCTGTAGGCGATGAACAAGGCTCTTGTTTATGCTCACATACAGAGCATTGCAATAATCCAATCTCAAGGAGACGAGAGCCACCGCGGCTTGCTTCCGGGCATCAGGAGAAAGATAAGATGCAATCTTTCTGAGGATCCTAATAATACCACAACAGGTGGACACAGTCCTACTGACCTGATGGTCAAAGGAAAGAGAGGTATCTATCAGGACCCACAGACATGGTCAGTGACTTCCCTGATGACATCACTGATGACATCTCAAATGACATCACTGATGACATCACTGATGACATCATCCACGTGATAATCTGATGCACAACTAACATAAACTTTGATACACCCACTCTAAAATGCATCCAACTATTTTTGAAACCATACACACAACAATGCCAGATACTACATACCACTGACTATTTCCTAGGTCTATACAAACATCCAGTGACTAATACATACCGTTACTCATCAATACAGCACTATAATATGTACTTACTCATACACCTATACATACAGTCACACTCTACCACTTATCCATAGAGTTACTCACACACCTAGTCAGTCATGCAAAGAATGAATTACATACTCATTTACTCATGTATACAGTTATACACACCAACTGAGTTATTTATACACATACCACATCACTTATTTATACAGATACTAACACATACTGTTTTATAGAAGCACTGATACAAACAAGCAGACACTCATTTATACACCCACTCTTCAAATAACTTACTCTCACGTATAGTCATTTATATACTCCAAAACTCACATATACTGCCTTAAAACATATGTAGTTACTCACACATATACCACTGAGACATTTATTCACTCACCAACACACCCATAGACACACTAACTCACCCTAACAGCCCTTCCCAAATGCACTTTTGAATCCATATAACCAGTGAATCACCCACTCAGACATCTGTGCACAGAGTCACACAGACACTCAGGCACCCATACAGATACTCAGCAACAAATCAATACCCATATAGACAGTCATGTAGCTACTCACCAACCCATGCAGCCGCTTAGACACCAACTGAGAGACTAATATAGAGTTTCACACAGTTTAGTCACTAACCCATTTATTCAGTAAGACACGTTCAATCACTCACTTATACAGTCAGTCACGCTCCTACTATATAATCCATTCAGGCACTTGTAAATCCACTCATTCTTCAATACATATTGGCATAGATATATATGAAAAATATTTAAACTTTACAGAAACACACATTCACTGGCTGATGTCATCAGTGATGCCACAGCCCTCTTCCAAAAAAGCTGGCATTCCTCGGAGGCCCCACCACCTCCATGCACCCCTGTGCAAGCACACCTCCTGGCCCATTCTGAGTTGGGGGATTAAGTCCCCTTGATTCCTGAGGGTCCCTGGGGGCCAACTAGCCCACCAGGTACCCCAAGTAAGTGCCACACAGCTGGATTGCTGAGAGGTGCTCTGAGGCCACACCCTTTTTTACACGGCTCTGCAAATGCGCCTCTTGGAGCACTGCTGATGGGGCGATGAAGTCTTCTTGCATCCTGAGGACCTCAGGACATAAGTGGACTTATCCCCTGAGCATCATGAGGAGAAATCCTCCAACCAAGAGCACACCGGGAGGTGCATTTGCAGAGTGGTGGAGAAAGGGGGCATGGTCTGTGTCCACCTCTCAGCAATCCCACTGTATGGGGTTTACTGGAGGTAAGAGGTGGGCTAGTTGGCCACTAAGGACCTCAGCAGTGAAAGGTACTTCAATCCCCATCCAAGAGTACACCAGGGAGCGCATTTGCAGAGTAGTGGGCAAAAGGGGCATGGCCTGTTATGAGAATTTAATAATCCTGCTGGTTAATACTTACTGGAGATAATAGGAGGGGTAGTTGGCCTCCAAAGATGTCCTTGGGGGCCAACTACCCCTCGTGTTACCTCCAGTAAGTCCCACACAGTAGGAGTGCTAAGACGTCTTTAGAGCTCCAGGCAGACTACAGGATGGGGGATGAAGTCCAGGTTACTCCTAAGGGACTTTGGGGGTCAAGAAGCCCTCCTGGTACCTCCTGTAAGTTCTACGTAGAAGAATTCCTGAGCACTGGTCGGAGGCGAGTACCCTTTGTCCACCACTCTGCAAATCGACTACTAGTGAAGGAAGCATTTGCAATGTAATAGGTTTTGCATTTGCCAGAGTTAAAGCTATTGGCGTTGTATATGTAAAACATTTTTTACTAATGTTTTTTGGTGTAGAGTGGATGTATGTTGTGTGTAATGGAATGATGTGGTATGTTGTGCAGTGAAATTATGTGGATAGAAAGTATGTGGTATTTAGTGCATAGAAATTATGTAGAGTGGGAATATGTGTTATGGAGAATAATTATGTGGTATTGTAGTCTGTGTTGTGGGGTGGTAACCTCAGTCTTCCTTGTTTCCACAGAAGCTAAAGTATAAACTCAATGAGCCACAAAAAAGAAGCAACCACTTAGGAGCACTTCTGGTATGAGCAGGGCACTGGAATTATGTGACTGTTCGGCTGCACCAATTGGCACATAATTAAACATTTTCCGCATTTGATAAATATTCCATCATCTGCTGCCAAATCTGCAGATTTGAACAAAAAAAGCCTTGTTTCTTGCTCAAACGGCTCAAATGTTCCCAAAAATGCAGCTTCACGTGTTACAGCATGGTAGAATGCCCTTTGCAAAGCTGGAATGGGCATGTGTTACTTAATGCCAAATGTAGGTGTTAAATTAGTACTAATAGTGCCCAAACCTCTCTTCTTTCTGTGCCTCTCTTGCCTCTTTCTGCATTTCTCTTGCATATTTCTGCATCTTTCTTCCTCTTTCTGTACCTCGCTTTCTTCTTTCTGCACTTCACTTGCCTGTTTCTACACTTCTCTTGCCCCTTTCTGTATCCCTCTTGCCTCTTTTTGCACCTCTGTTGGTTCTTTATATACCCCGTTTGCCTGTTTCTGTACCTCTCTTGCCTCTTTCTGTACCTCTCTTGCCTCTTTCTGTACCCTTCACACCTCTTTCAGCCTGTTGTTTATTTTGCACTGCTCTTGCTTCTTTCTACAACTCTCTTCCCTCTTTCTGCACCATGTTGCCTCTTTCTGTACCCCTGTTGCTTCTTTCTGTACTTCTCTTGCCTCTTGATGCACCCTCCGTTCCTCTTACAGCACTTCTGTTGCTTCTTTCTCTACTTCTTTTCTTTTTTTCTGCACCCCTTGTGCCTCCTTCTGCACTTCTGCTGCTTCTTTCTGCACTTCTCTTGGTACTTTCTGCACCACTCTTGCTTCTTTCTGCAGCCCTCTTGTATCTTTGAGCTCCTCTTTTGCTTCTTTCCGTACTTCTCTCTAGTCTTTCTAAACCCCTCTTGCTTATTTCTGCACCTCTGTCGATTCTTTCTGCACTTTTATTCCCTCTTTCTGCACCTCTCTTGCTTCTTTCTGGACCTGACTTGCCTCTTTCAGCACCTCTGTTGCTTTTTCTGCAGATCTCTTGCCTCTTTTTGCACTTCACTTGCATCTTTCAGCATGTCTGTTGCTTTTTTCTTCAGAGCTCTTGCCCATTTCTGCATCCCTCTTTTCTCTTTCTGTACCTCTCTTGCATTTTCTGCACCCATGTCCCCCGTTTCTGCACCCTTCCTGCCTGTATCTCTGTGCCTCTTTCTGCACTTCTCTTGCTCTTTCTGCACCTCTCTGGTGGATCTTTCAGCACTGCTCTTGCTTTCTTCTGCATCTCACTTGCCTCTTTCTGCACTTCTGTTGCTTCTTTCTGCACTTTTCTTCCTTCTTTCAGCACCCCTCAACCCTCTTTCTGTACCTCTCTTGCCTCTTTGTGCACCCCTCTTATTTTAATCTGCACCCCTCTTTTCTCTTTTTGCACCTCTGTTGGTTCTTTCTGCAATGCTCGTGCTTCTTTCTGCACTTCTCTTGCTTATTTCTACACATCTGTTGCTTCTTTCAGTACTTGCCTTTCTTCTTTTTTCACCCCTCCTGCTTCTTTCTGTACCTCTGTTGGTTAATTTTGAACTCCTCTTGCTTCTTTCTGTATCTCACTTGCCTCTTTCTGTACTTCTCTTGCTTCTTTGCACACCTCTGTTGCTTTTTTCAGCAATTCTCTGGCATCTTTCTTCACTTCTCTTGCTAGTTTCTGCACCTCTTTTGCAAAATTCTGTATCCGTCTTGCCTATTTCTGCACCCTCTTCCGAATTTGCCACCTTTTTTGCTTCTTTCTAAACTTCTCTTGCACCCTGTTCCCTCTTTCTGCACCTTTCTTGCCTCTTTCTGTACCTCTTTTGTCTCTTTCGGCACCTCTGTTGCTTCTTTCTACACTTCTCTTGCCTCTTTCTGTACCTCTGACTTAGAGGTAGTTTGAATCCCCCTGCCCTATTATGTACTAGGGTCTTACAGTGGAGGTCATGCCAATCACAGGGATACCCCAACCCATAGTGTACCCTAGTGTATGTAGGTGTTTCACTGTATTCTAAGTGCCTTTCAGGATAGTACTGGTTCCGGGCCAGGATAGTCGGAGTCAGTTACCACCAGTACCAGTCAGCAAAATGTTGGGAGCACAGGATGACTTTGCAACTACGCCTCTTTCTGCACCTCCGTTGATTCTTTCTGCATATCTCTTGCTTCTTTCTGCACCTCTCCACGTCTTTCTGGACTTCTGTTGCCTATTTCTGCATTTCTCTTGCTTCTTTCTGCGCTTTTATTCCTCTTTCTGCACATGTCCTACCTCTGTAGGAATAGTTAGAAATAAGCATTTAAAAAACCTTAGGAATTCACTGAAAAACCATAGGTTTCAGGGATGTTATAGTTAGACGTTATCATTTTAAAAAACCTTTTGAAATTCACTGAGAAAACCATAGGTTTCAGAGAAGTTATAGTTAGAAATTATCATTTAAAAAACCTTTGAAATTGACTGAAAAAAACAGAGGTTTCAGGGACGTTATAGTTAGAAGTTATCATTTAAAAAAGCTTTGAAATTCACTGAAAAACTATAGGTTTCAGGGACATTTTAGTTAGAAATTATCATTTAAAAACCTTTGAAATTTACTGACAAAACCATAGGTTTCATGGACATTATGGAAAGAAATTAGCATTAAAAAAACCTTAGAAATTCACTGAAAAAACCACAGGTTTCTGGGACGTTATAGTTAGTTGGACACTTTACTCATACAAAACCAGAGAAATTCGTCCATCATAGTTAGTTAAGCTAACTATAACTTGCGCCCTCACCATGCACTGCTGATGATATCACATATTACATCATTTATGACATGGTCAGTGACATCACTGATGACATCACCGATGACATCTCAAATGATATCACTGATGACATCACTGATGACATCATCCACTTGATAATCTGATGCAACTCCTTACACCCTAATATATCCTTTGAAACACCCACTCTAAAATACAGACTACCATTTTGAAAACCATAGACACACCAATACCAGTTACTAAATACGCAATCACTGATTCCTTGGTCTAGACACACATTACTCATTTACCCATACAGTCACTCATACATGCAGTCACTCGTCAATACAGCACTATCATATGCACTCATACACCTATACAGACACTCACACACCACCATTCATCCATAGAGTTACTCACACACCTAGTCAGTCATGCAAAGAATCAATCACACTCCCATTTACTCACCTATACCTTCATACACACACCACCTCACATATTCATACAGATACTAACAGATACTTACTCTCTTACACAATCACTGATACAAGCACACACTCATCCATACAGCCACTCTGCCATTCACTCACTCTCACAAATAGTTAATTATATACTCAACACTTACACATACTGCCTTTCACATATGTAGTTACTCACCCATGTACCACTGAGACATCCATTCACTCACCAACACACCCATACACACACTAACTCACCCATACAGCCCTTCACAGATATACTCTTGAACCCATATACCCAGTGAATCACCTACTCACACATCTATGCACAGAGTCACACACCCCCACCCACACAGACACTCAGGCACCCATACAAATACTCAGACAACCAATCAATAACCGATATAGACAAACATTAAGCTTCTCACCAACCCATGCTACCGCTTACACACCAACTGATGTACTGATACCGACATTTACACAGTTTAGTCACTAACCCATGCATTCAGTAAGACAGGTTTAATCACTCATGTATACTGACAGTTACACACCTACTAAACCATCCACTCAGACACTTATCCACCCACTATTTCTTCAAAACACCTTGGCAAATATATATATATATATATATATATATATATATATTACCTACTGGCGGTCGCCAGTAGGTAGTTAGAGTTAGGATGGTTTTCCATAGGAAATCCGCAACATTCTATTGGGAATAACTTTGGCGCAGATTGAGGGATCTGCCTGTAATTTTCCTCAAATTTGCCTCGCTCCTTTCCTGAAAATTTGGGGGGGAATCGTCAAGCGGGGGCCGAGATAAAAGGGGGGTCCCAAAACGTGTTTTCCCCATGTTAATTTCCATAGGGCGGTTGGACTCACTTTTAGCCCGAACGGCTGAATGGATTTCCACCAAACTTGGCAAAATTGTAGGGACTGGTAGCCCGATGTGCCTTTGCTATGTCTCAAGATATGTGCTCCTATGGATTTTGAGTAATTTAGGTTAAAAAAAAAGATATCTCTATAAGCGCGCCCCGGTACACGCACCGGGGAGCGCACCCGGTGCGCACCGCGAGTTCGCGCGCGGAAAGCTGATTGGCTTTCGGGTGTCTGTCAACATTCCAAACAGTCCGGAGCAGCCGCCATCTTGTGTCTCGGTAGGATCGAGACACAAGATGTGGCAAAAACAAAGGGGGAAATGACCAAAAGGGGGCAGGGTAGAGCCCCCCTGACCCCCTAGGTTTGATGTGGGTGCCATAAAAGGGTCCTGCGGGGCAAAAAAATTTTTTTTAAAAATCGATTTTCGCGGGGGGAGTGCCCGGTACGCGCACCGGGAAGCGTACCATGGAGAAAAAAGAATGACAGAGTTTCCCAAAAATTTAGCATTTTTTAATAAATTGGAGGTAGTTCTAAAAAGAATTGTTTTTTTTATTCTTTTTGTTGTTTTATATTTTTTTATTGTTTTTTTGAACATTTTTTACTTTTTTTGGCTTTTCAGAACAGTTTTATATCTTTTTTGTAGTTTTTCTGGGGTCAAACAAAACACAGGGAATTGCAAACAGCTCAACTGGAGCAAAAAAAAATAGAAAAAAATAAAAGTTGCTTGCTGGGTTGTCTGCAGCTCGATTGAGTAAAGTGATGCTTTGCTCACCATATGAAATTGTTTTGTTGCAATATATGCAAATAAATTTAAATTTTGCAAACTTGGTTTGTACATTAGGGACCATCTCCCTAGCCTCTGCACCCGATGGAGTGGGTTGATTGGAGGCGCTTGAAGAAGAAGGATGGTGAGGGTTCTTGCTCAGTTCCCTGACCTCTGCTACTGAATAATTGTTCGGGTGCTTCCTCTGCATATGTCGAATCATAGTGTGGTTCCCAAAAGAGTACTTCTTGTTTAGGTTCCCTCTTGACAGTTCTACGCCACAGATGAGGCAAGTCACTTTAGCTGCATTCACTTTTTTTGCACCCCTTGGGATCTTGAAAAAGTTCCAAATAAAATGTTCCTTGGGTCTGTATGGGGGATTGTCCTAAGGCAGAAAGTCCCTCTGCATCTCCTCCTCTTCATCCTCCTCTTCTTCTTGACCACCAATATAGTCTTGTGGTGGTCCTTGTGGTGGTGGTGGAGGTGGTGGTGGTGCAGATGCACCTGCAGCTGCTACTAGTGAAGCCATTTCTCACAGAATGAATGCAGGTCTTCTTCACTCAAACAACAAAGTGAGAATGAAGGAAAAAAGGTGGGGTCTTTCATCATTTGGAAAACAAAACTGTTGTGAACCAATCAAAAGTGTTATTTTCTGGTCTCATGACCTGGGCTTTCTCATCATTTGGAAACCAAAACTGATCTGAACCAATGAAAAGTGTTATTTTCAGATCACATGACCCGACGCGCTTACGCTACGCGCCCTGGTGCGTGCCCGGGTGCGCGCCCCGAGGCGTGCCCGGCAGCGCTTACGTTGCGCGATCGTATGCGCACGGGTGCTTCCGGGTGCGCTTACGCAGTGCGTCATATGATGCATCACGCGGCTACGCGATACGTCACGATGTTGTTTTCGTTTGCGAAAATAGCGCTAACGGGACGCTCACCGGTATGCACCCCGGGGCGCGCCGAAGCACTGCGCTTACCGGTGAGCGCATCGGTACGAGCCCCGGGAGCGCTCCGGGGCAAAAAAAAAATACTATTACATAATTATACAATATAAAATTCGTTATAAAACAATATTACTTTTCATACCTACAGAGATTTGCTATTAAAAAACCATTGAAATTCACTGAAAAAACCATAGGTTTCACATCAGTTATAGTTAGGAATTAGTATTTAAAAAACCTATGAAATTCACTGAAAAAACCATAGGTTTCACACCAGTTATAGTTAGCTGGAAATGTTACTTGCATAAAACCAATGAAATTCCCACGTTATAGTTAGTTGGACTCACTATAACTTGCGCGTGCAATGCACTGCTGATGACGTCACATATTACATCACTCATGACATGGTCAGTGACATCACTCATGACATCACTGATGACACCATCCTTGTGACAGAGTGACAGACCTCTTTTCACTGTAATGTAACCCTTGAAACACATATTCAAAAATAGAAACTACATTTTTCTAAAAAATGGAGATACCCATACCAGTTACAACAACCAATTCAATAATTCCACCATCTATATACACATCCACTCATTCACCAACAGTTCTATATAGTCACTCATACATATACTCACTCATCATATGTAGTGATACACCTATACATCCTCTTACACACCGACAGTCATCCAAAAGATACTCTCAAACATACTCACACATGCAAATAAACTATTGAACATCCATTTATTTGCATATACAGCTATACACACACTACCACTTTACTTCTAAGGAAACTTACACATACTTACTCTCTTAAACAATCACTTATAGAAATACATACTAATTTAAACAGGAACTCTTACAATCCCTCACTCTCACCTATACTCACTTATATACATGAATACTCACATATACTAGATTAAAACATATGTAGTTACTGATAAAGACACTAGTGAGACAGTCATTCACTCACTAACACACACATATACACACTCATCCACCCATACAGTCCTGCACATATGCTGTCTTCAAAACACATACAAAGAGAGAGTCAGTCATTCATGCATCTATGTGTTAAGTAATACCCCCACCAAACCATACAAACACTCATACTGATACTAAGAAAAACATCTATTAACCCATATACATACACATGTAGCTACTCACCTACCCATGCAACCACTTGTACACAAAGTGAAACACTAATACATATATTTAAATATTTAAACATTACTCTCTAATATATGTATTCACTAAGATACACTTAATAAACCAGTTAACCAATCAATTTAAAAAAAACATCCAAGTAAACCCTTATTTAAACATTTATTCTTCCATCAACTTTTACATATACATATATAACACATATTTATTTTTTTAAAAGACACACATTCACTGGATGGTGTCATCAGTGATGTCATGAGTGATGTCACTGACCATGTCATGAGGGATGTAATATGTGACGTCATCAGCAGTGCATTGCACGCGCAAGTTTTAGTGACTATAACTATAACGTGGGAATATATATATATATATATTACCTACTGGCGGTCGCCAGTAGGTAGGTATAGTTAGGATTGTTTTCCATAGGAAATCCGCAACATTCTATTGGGAATAACTTTGGCGCCGGTGGACGAATCTTCGCGAATTTCTCAAAGAAGATGGCCCGTTCCGCTCTGCTACTTCCCTGAAAGTTTGGGGGGATTCGTCAAGTGGGGGTCGAGATATTTGGGGGGTCCCAAAACGTGTTTTCCCCATGTTAATTTCCATAGGGCGGTTGGACTCACTTTTAGCCCGAACGGCTGAATGGATTTCCACCAAACTTGGCAAATTGTAGGGACTGGTTGCCCGATGTGCCTTTGCTATGTCTCAAGATATGTGCTCCAGTGGATTTTGAGCAATTGAGGTTCAAAAAAAAATATATATCTATATGCGCGCCCCGGTACGCGCACTGGGGCGCGTACCAGCGCGCTACGCGAGTTCGCGAGCGGAAAGCTGATTGGCTCTCGGGTGTCTGTCAACATTCCAAACAGTCCGGAGCGGCCGCTATCTTGTGTCTCGGTAGGATCGAGACACAAGAGGTGGCAAAAACAAAGGGGGAAATGACCAAAAGGGGGCAGGGTAGACCCCCCCTGACACCATAGGTTTGATGTGGGGGCCATAAAAGGGCTTCGCGGGGCAAAACAATTTTTTTTTCGATTTTCGCGGGGGGGAAGCATACCGGGGAGCGTACCATGGGGAAAACCCAGTGAAACAGTAAAATAATAATTTAAGCCACTGCTCTTTTCTTACTCTTCCACACCCCCGTTCCTTTACTACATTTTCTTCGCATATCCACATTCCCCATGTTCACTCTCCTTCTCCTCACTCTCCTTCCCCACACTCACCTTCTTTCAGTCCCCCTAGTTCACTTCCCTTCTCCTCTCGTCCCTTTCTGTGCTTTCGCACTCATTTTCTTCTCGTTTATCAATCCACTCCACTTCACTTACTCTTTTTCATTTTTTTAAGAACACAGCTCTTTGATGAGAATTGGAGGTAGTTCTGGAAATAACTTTTTTTTCTTCTTTTTTTCTTTTTTTAGAACAAAAACAAAAACAGTGAATGGGAAACTGCTCAATAGGAGCAAAAAACAAAACAAAATTAGGGCTGGGAACGGCAGCGATGGTTATCCAATGCTCGAACCATGAGCAGAACACTTTGTTCCCCATAGCAAAGTAACTTATCGCAATATCTGCATTTAATAATGCCTTTATTAAAAGCAGGCTGGATGTTGGGAATCTGTTCTTGTGATTGCTCCCTCCCTGATGCAGTTTGTCCTCCGGTTGAAGTAGAGGCCCCATCACTGGGATCCTCTCGTGCCAGAGCCCTGACACTCTCCTGGGCAAAGTTCTGGGGGTGCCTCCTCTCGACATGTCAAATCATCGTCGAGTTTCCAAATGAATACATCTTTCTGGGGTCACCCCGTGACAGGACAGTTTTACAAATCCTGCACTCCACCTTTGGAGCATTTACTTTTTTCTGCTCAGGTGGAATGGAAAAAAACTTCCATATGAAGTGTTCTTTTATTTTCGGCTGAGGAACCTCTTCATCCAGAAATCCCTCTGACTCATCTTCACTGCTGGATGCTCTGGCAGCCATGGTAATGCAAGATATTAATTCAGCAAAGAGCCGACAGCAAAAAGAGAGGTCTTACAGTCACAAAAGTGAAGGAAATGGGTGGGGATTTCATTCCTTCTTAAAAAAAAACTGTTAGCAACCAATGAAAAGAGTTATTTTCAGGTCACATGACCCGACGCGCTTATGCTACGCGCCCTGGGGCGCGCCCAGAGGCGCTTACGTTGCGCAATCGTATGCGCTCGGGCGCTTCCCGGGTGCGCTTACTCTGTGCGTCATAAGACGCATCACGCGACTACGCGATACGTCACGATGATGTTTTCGTTCACGGCAATGGTGCTAACGGAACGCTCACCGGTACGCGCACCGGGGCGCGCCATAACACTGCGCTTACCGGTGCGTTCACCGATACGCGCACCGGGAGCGCACCAAGGCAAAAAAATAAAACAAAAAGGGAAAAATATACATAAAAAATAGTATTACATAAATATACAATATAGGATCTATTATAAAGAATATTATATTTCATAGCTATAGAAATTAGCTATTAAAAAACCTATGAAATTCACTGAAAAAAACATAGGTTTGAGGCCCTATATATAGTTAGGAATTAGCATTTACAAAACCTATGAAATCCACTGAAAAAACCATAGGTTTCACTCCAGTTATAGTTAGGAATTAGCATTTAAAAAACCTATGAAATTCACTGAAAAAAACATAGGTTTCACACCAGTTATAGTTAGGAATTAGCATTTAAAAAACCTATTAAATTCACTGAAAAAACCATAGGTTTCACACCAGTTATAGTTAGCTGGAAGTTTTACTCACATAAAACCATTGAAATTCCCACGTTATAGTTAGTTGGACTCACTATAACTTGCGCGTGCAATGCACAGCTGATGACGTCACATATTACATCACTCATGACATGGTCAGTGACATCACTGATGACACCATCCTTGTGACAGAGTGACAGACCTCCTTTCACTGTAATTTAACCCTAGAAACACATATTCAAAAATAGTAACTACAATTTTAAAAAAATGGAGATACCCATACCAGTTACAACAACCAATTCAATAATTCCACCATCTATATACACATCCACTCATTCACCAACAGTTCTATATAGTTACTCATACATATACTCACTCATCATATGTAGTGATACACCTATACATCCTGTTACACACCGACAGTCATCCAAAAGATACTCTCACACATACTCACACATGCAAATAAACTATTAAACATCCATTTATTTGCAAATACAGCTATACACACACTACCACTTTACTTCTAAGGAAACTTACACATACTTACTCTCTTAAACAATCACGTATATAAACACATACTAATTTAAACAGGAGCTCTTACAATCCCTCACTCTCACATATACTCACTTATATACATCAATATTCACATATACTAGATTAAAACATATGTAGTTACTGATAAAGACACTAGTGAGACAGTCATTCACTCACTAACACACACATATACACACTCATCCACCCATACAGTCCTGGACATATGCTGTCTTCAAAACACATACAAAGAGAGAGTCAGTCATTCATGCATCTATGTGCTAAGTAATACTCCCACCAAATCATACAAACACTCATACTGATACTAAGAAAAACATCTAATAACCCATATACATTCACATGTAGCTACTCACCAACCCATGCAGCCACTTATACACAAATTGAAACACTAATACATATAATTTAATATTTAAACATTACTCTCTAATATATGTATTCACTAAGATACACTTAATAAACCAGTTAACCAATCATTTTTTTTTTAAAACATCCATGTAAACACTTATTTAAACATTTATTCTTCCATCAACTTTTACATATACATATATAACACATATTTATTTTTTAAAAAGACACATTCACTGGATGGTGTCATCAGTGATGTCATGAGTGATGTCACTGACCATGTCATGAGTGATGTAATATGTGACGTCATCAGCAGTGCATTGCACGCGCAAGTTATAGTGAGTCAATCTGGACCTGTCAGACCACCTTGCTCGGGCCAATGTCCAGCCTCTGGCCATGGGGGTTCCGCAGGGATCCTCGCTGAGTCCCACGTTATTCAACCTTTACGTGAGACCGCTGGCTGAGGTCGCAAGGCAGTGGGGCCTGATTATGGTCTCGTATGCCGACGACACTCAGCTGGCGGTTACTCTCAGTGGGGATGCGGAGCTTGATGCCCCTAGGTTTCAGAATGGACTGAAGGCGGTGGCCAACTGGATGACGGCGAACTGTCTCCAGCTTAACGCAACAAAGACTGAGATTATGATTGTCTGTAAGAGAGCGGAGCTTTGGGGGGAAAGGTGTTGGCCCCCGGAGCTGGGACCATCTCCGACTCCGGTCTCGGAATTAAGAAATCTGGGAGTCTGGCTGGACTCTAGCCTTAACTTCGTTGGCCACACTAAGAAAATCGCGGCCTGCTGTTTTGGCGTTCTCCGGGGCTTAAGACCTGTCCTTAAATTCTTTGATGCCCCGACCAGGCAGCTGGTGATTCAGGCTACGGTAATCTCCCGGCTTGATTACGCCAACTCCCTCCTGGTGGGGGCCAATCAGGCAGAAATCACTCGCCTGCAGCATGTCCAAAATGCTGCAGCCAGAGCGATAGTTGGTCTGCCCAGATTTTGTCCCGTTTCCAACACTCTCCGCGCTCTGCATTGGTTGCCGGTGAGGAGGAAAATTCATTTTAAGGTTTTATGTTGGGCCTTTAAAATCTTGAAAGGCACTGCCCCTCAGATCCTGTCCAATCTTTTATCTTTCTATGTCCCGACACGCTCTCTCCGTTCCTTGGGCCAGGCCCTTGCCGTTGTCCCCCGGTTTAAGCTTTGTCGTGCCGGAGGCCGATCCTTTCGTGTGAGAGCCGCGGCTATCTGGAATTCGCTCCCGGCTGAGGTTCGTCTGTTGGAGGATCTCATGCAGTTTCGAAAGGCCATTAAAACTTTCCTGTTTTAGCTTTGCCCCATAGTCGTTCCTTTTTCTGTTTTGCCTTAGTAGTGTTATGTTTTACCTTGTCTGGCGCCAGGACGCTCCTTTGCTGGAGCAGCTGTGCCCACAATAAATAACCATAACATAACATAACATAACATAACATAACTAACTATAACGTGGGAATTTCAATGGTTTTATGCGAGTAAAACTTCCAGCTAACTATAACTGGTGTGAAACCTATGGTTTTTTCAGTGAATATATATATATATATATATATATATATATATATATATATATATATATATATATATATATATATACGTTTGCTGCCACTGAGTGCTTTCTTCCACAGCAAAATGACGATGAGCGGTCCCAAGAATTCTGGTGCAAAATCAAAGTGCTTTTAATGTGGCCAGCAAATCCGCCATAACGCGTTTCACTACCCAACGAAGCTTGATCACATGACGTATAGCAAACTATCAGGACGGCTATTTAAAGTGCTAGTAAAAGGAAATGGCAAATCTCAGTGCAAAAAAGCATAGACATAGAACACACACTTAAGGCAACAAAAGCAATTGGATATAGTGATATGTTAATGCTAAAATCACTGGACATAAATATACAAAATTATGTTAATATTCAAATGTTTAAAAAAAAATTCATTCTTTTTAAAAACCCAGAGAATAAATAATTAAATAAAGCCCTATAAAACTTT
This sequence comes from Lissotriton helveticus, assembly GCF_964261635.1. Taxonomy (NCBI): domain Eukaryota; kingdom Metazoa; phylum Chordata; class Amphibia; order Caudata; family Salamandridae; genus Lissotriton; species Lissotriton helveticus. The sequence goes on from NC_136071.1 coordinate 456,469,324, forward strand.
GATTATAAATTCATACAAAATACAAGGTAATCACCTAAGTCATTATAGCTTATGTTTGCTGGTAAACTGCCAATCAAAAAATAAAGCCAAAGTGGGCTAGTAAACTGCACTGCGATTAGATTTGATCCTAAATTGTAAATAAAGCCTGCTCTTAAAATTATGTTTAAAAGGGCGTGCAAAAAAATTGAGTGTATTTTTTTTAACTAAAATCAACACATGCACGTTGCAATCAAAAACAGGGAAATGGAGGCAGACTCTTAACACATTTTAAGATGTTCTTCATTTCATTAAAGACGACAATCTCCACATATTAACACAGCTATGTCCCTATACTGTGCAGTTCAAAACCCAGACAGGCACCTCGGAACAGGAATCTAGAGACAGGTGTACAAGTCCTCACTTGCATTTAACTTCATTGGGTTCTTACTATCAAGCTCCAGTATATAACGGGTTTCAATGAGACGTAGCTTAGCCTCACGATCACCCCCCATTTCAATGGCATCACCGTATTGATAACAAAATAGTGGAGATGATTTGGATTCCTTTCATGTATCAACTCGAAATGCCACGCATTATATATTCATTGAAAATTCATAGGTTTCAGGTATGTTATAGTTAGGAATTATCATTTAAAAAACCTTAGAAATTCACTGAAAGAACGAAAGGTTTCAGGGGTGTTATAGTTAGCTGGACATTTCACTCATACAAAAACATTGAAATTCGTCCGTTATAGTTAGTTGTACTAACTGTAACTCGCGTGCCCCCAATCCACTGCTGATGATGTCACATATTAAATAATTCATGACATGGTCAGTGACATCACTGATGACATCACTGATGACATCTCAAATGACATCACTGATGACATTACTGATTACATCATCCAGTGAATTTGGATTGGTTTTTTATTTAATTATGTATTATATATCTAGCAATCTGCATTGAAGAATGTGTGGATATATAAATATCTGGATGACGGATTTAGTAGAAATGTGATTGACTGTTCACTTGACTAATTTATAGTGCCTCACTAAATATATTGGATAGTGATTAAACTGTGTGAATATCTGTATCACTGTCAGTTGTTGTGTAAACTGCTGTACCAGTTGGTTACTAGCTATGTGAAAGTCTATAATAGTTATTGATTAGTTAACTGAGTATTTGTATAGGAGAGTGAATGTGTGTGTGTTTCGGTGGCGGGTGTGTGACTGCCCAAAGATGTGTGAATAGTTGATTCAGTAGGTATATGAGGTTAATACTGCATGTTATAACAGTTGTTTGGGTGCGTGATTATCTTTATGGGTGTGGTGATGAGCAAATATATCTCTCAATGGTATATTTCCAACAAACTAGAAAAATAAAAGGCAGTGTATGTAACATTTGTTGTATATAAATAAGTACACATAAGACTCAGTGATTGTATGAGTGACTGTATGGATAACTGTATACTTGTAATAGTGATTTTATAACACACTAAGTATGAGTTACTATCTATATGAATACATGAAGTGGTGTTTGTATAAGTGTGTAGCTGAGTAAATGTAAGTATGATCCATTGTTTGCATAACTGAGTAGGATGACGGTATAAGTGTATAGGATGTGTGCACGTGTAAAATGACAATATATGTGTATAAGTATATTTAATAGTGTTCTATTGATCATTGACAGCATGTATGAGTGGATCTATAGGTAAGAGAGTAGATGTGTATGTAGAACTAGGAATCACTGAGTGGGTTATTAGAAACTTGTATTTGTGTGTCAATGGATTCAAATATGGTACTCTGTATTTTACAGCGAGTGATGAAAGGTTATATTAGTGTATGATGAGGTGTATCTGATTGTCACGTGGATGATGTCATCAGTGATGCCATCAGTGATGTCATTTGAGATGTCATCAGTGATGTCATCAGTGATGTCACTGACCATGTCATGAATGATGTAATATGTGACATCATCAGCAGTGGATTGCGGGCACGCAAGTTACAGATAGTACAACTAACTATAACGAGGAATTTTAATGGTTTTGTGTGAGTGAAATGTCCAGCTAACTATAAAACCCCTGAACCTATCATTTTTTCAGTGCATTTCTAAGGTTTTTTAAATGATAATTTCTAACTATACCTTACCTGAAACCTATGGTTTTTTCAATGAATTTCAAAAGGTTTTTTCAATGATAATTCCTAACTATAACATACCTGAAACCTATGTTTTTTTCAGTGAATTTCAAAGGTTTTTTAAATACTAATTTCTAATCATAATGTTCATTAAGCATATCTGTTTTTTTCTGTCTTTTTTAATTATCATCCCATTCTCAACCTCGTAAAAACTGCAAATATCACCACTCTTCCATTGATACCTTCCGCCAACAAAATTGCCACAAACCAGAACCACAACTAACGTTAATAATATACAAACTAGGCGTTCCTGTAGAAAAAAACAAAAAAACACCCCTTCCCCATATTTTCAACAACAAGCCAAATCTGCACTGCTACCTAAAAAAACAGGCGATAACATTTAACTAGTTTAAGGAGGTTGACTATGTACTGCGTGAATTACATCCAACTTACACCCATATTTAAAGACGAATATGTGATAGAGGTACTAATTGTGCACCTCCGACACCCAACAAAATCACAACACCCAGCACCACCACAACTACAACCACTCCTCCTGACCCCTCCCCCTCTACTACCTCAGAGGCAGAGCAAAACAGGACAACAAACCTTTCCAAAATAATATATCCCCTCAACACCACACTAACTGAATGTTCATAGATGTGGCAACCAACTATGTATAAGGGAGGGAACTCGCACATCAACAGTAATTTACACAATTCCAAGACTACCGATGATATGCTATACACAACTCACTACACAAACCAAAAACTTTTCCGTGTGTAGATTTAGTATTGATATATGTAGGATACTGCACGGTGGGCGCAACCATATTATCTCAGACACTGGGGAATATCTCGGTCATTTAGCTGAATTGTCCCCCTTCCCCCTTGATGCAGAAGCGGAGAGGGCTGGTCCAACGTATGCAACTCCAGCATAAGAGTATAAATACATAGTCTACGCCTTGGGCGTGGTTCACTTGTGCGAAGACAAAAGATTCTGCCACAGCGAAGGTCCTCACCCTGCCACGTGGCTACCGCCATGGACACGTGCCTCCTCAAAACAGGCCCATTGCGAACTCAGTGCCACAGCACCGCAGACCTATGTCTGTATCGACTACTGCCTTCGATCTATACTGCGGACAGCAGGGTTTACAACTTGAATTCAGATTTGAATCTACACTACAGACAACATTGAATTAAGCCTTTCTTTATTTAATGCAGATACAGTTGTACTATATGTCTTCAGATTTTGTTAAAGGATGTGACAAAAAGCATTCCTCGATGTCTGTGTCGACTACTACCTTCGATCTACACAGCGGACAGCAGGGTTCACAACTTGAATTCAGCTTTGCATCTACACTACGGACTGCATTGAATTTAGCCTTGCTTTTTTTAAGGCAGAGACAATTGTACTGTATGTCTTCAGATTTTGTTAAAATAAGTGACAAAAAGCATTCCTTGATGTCTGTGTCGACCACTGCCTTCAATCTACACTGCAGACAGCAGGGTTCACAACTTGAATTGAGATTTGCATATACACTATGGACAGTAGGGAATTCAGCCTTGCTTTATTTAATGCAGAGACAATTGTACTCTATGTCCTCAGATTATGTTAAAGGATGTGACAAAAAACATTCTTCAGTGTCTGTGCTGACTACTGCCTTTGATCTACATTGTGAGGGCTCACAATTCAGGTGGAATGGCGATTGCACATGACGCATGCCAGTAAGCAAGAGACATTGTACCAGTGCAACCCGCCCAAAACACGAATCACCGCAAGGTACACATATACTAAGTTTTTCAGGTACCACTAACTCACTGTACCACAACTCATCTACACGTGTCCTTATTTAGGCAGAACTCACAAAGCAAAAAACATTGCTCCCAGTGCAGACCCCCGGACCAAGCCTCATCGCAGGTAACATACATGCTCAGTGCCAAAGGTACTATGAACTCAGTGCACCATAAGTCATCGCCATGTATCCGTATTCAGGAAGAATTCAACAGACACAAGACATCGGTCCGAATGCGGCCCCCCTGAACCACGCATTATCGCAGGGTAAATTGAAGCTCAACGCCAAATATACTACTAAGTCAGTGCACCATATATCATTGCACAGAAGAGTGAACAGTTTTATGTCAGCAATGAGGCATACTATCACTTTTAAATCAAATTGATGCAGAATTCAAAAGAAAAAAGACATTAATCCAATTACTGTGCCCCCGACCGCGCATCATCGCAGGGTACGTACACGCTAAGTGCCAAAGGTACTACTAACTCAGTGCACCAGAAATCATCACCATGTAGCCTTATTAAATCAGAATTCAGTAGGCAAAAGACATTGCTACCAGTGCGACTTGGCCGTAGCACGCATCATCGCAGGGTCCACACAAACCGCCCCTACCTCAGTGCACCACAACTCATGAACCATATACGATACAATCTTCTGAGTATTATTTCACATGTAGTGCTCCTACCTTTGTACAGCAGAAGTCATAAACCGTTTATGATGGAATATCTGTGTATGATATGATGATTACTATTGTACTTGCTACCAACAGCAATGTAATAAAATGGAGTCGAGCGCATGTGCCCGTACCCACTTCATCTATCAATCTGTGTCTGTGTTTTCATTATGTTTGTAAAATGCTGCTCCTGGGCCCTACCACATTACATTGTGCTGTAAACAGCCTATGCAACCAGCTTACCTCTGGCAGTAACAAAAATCATCTTACCTCTGGCAGTAACAAAGTATATAGTAAATTTATAAGTGTTTGCTATTACTCGAGTTTTTTTTTTAGCATATTTATATCGACCCAAAACTATGTCAGCGATTTACATGAGCATCGTATTTACAGTACATTTTCAGGCATGCGTAGATTACTTAATTTGTCTACAATGACAGGAGGTGGACGCGACTCCAAAGCTCGAACACTGATTTCCAGCACCAAGTTCAACAGTATACCCGAATGACCACATACGTATACATATTAGCTGCCCTACTTGTTCAAAAACTGCAGCCTAAAGCTTACATAGCCCTGTACTACTACAGCTACAACACTCCACTGAACGTACATCAAACATTCATATTCGCAGAAATGCGTCATGTCCACCAACTTTTATGTGTGGAACTATGGATGAATGTGGGATCAGTGATTCTCCGTACCTTCCATGTTGGCCATGTTGTGATACTTCACAGACATAATGACACATTTGCACCCGGGTGACGGCAGCACTACAACACAGACACCCAAATCAGTTGATTTCTTATATAGCTCACTCGAAACCACGCCCATAGCTCCAGGGTCATTTTTCACAGCCTCGCGCAGCACTGGTATACGTCAGGCCAGCCCACTCCGCTTACGCTTCCAGACAAACACAACAATGCTACATAGCCCAGATTTACATTGTAGTAATTTCTTAGTTCCAGGTCTAGTTGTCAGAACGGCACACACACACTCCCTCGTGGCTGGTATACACCCACACCACACCCATCCAACACACGCACCACAACACACATGACCCTACCAATAAAATAGACCGGTCGTACGTGCTCTACGCCATTTTAGAGTTGCTCCTATCGCAAGCGCTGTGATGGCCTGACTGTTGGTTCGAACGCCTCATGTAGGCCCAAACTACCGAACAGGGGGGCCCACTACCACGTGCTTGGTCTCTTTGGTCACTGAGGTAGTGATACCGCAAGGAATGAGCGGGTGAAGAACCTGCGATGATAATGGGTGCACGAGTATGTCCTTTGACATAGCAATATCAAGACTCAGCAACAAATGTGAGACTTCTTGGGAGCAGAGCGGGACTACATGATGTAGAAGGTGCTCTGTCCGCAAAAAGGTGAGCAGTGAGGCCTGGGTGCGCACCGGAGGGAGTAGATGCGATACAGCAGACTGGATACAAAAAAACGATGCAGCGATTTAGGCGTAGGCAGTCCTACATACCCTATCTTATTGCATTTGTATTATTTTTTCCTATAGCAGGAAACTTTTTATAGTCGGTCAAATGTCCGTCGCTCCCACATGCGTAGCGAAGTAGATGAGTATTTATTTTTTTATACTATGTGCACGCAATTGGCCAGAGGCAGGTGCATTGCTCCGTCCATGGCCTATTGATATCCATTATGCGCTTGCTGTGTGTAATAGACTCCAATAGCACATGAGGTTTTCATTTATCATTCCCAGACATGGGCGTGATGGTTGAAACCACGTGTATGACTGCGCACAACTTGTTTTCTATAACCAGATGGAAAACATTACTACTCTACTAATTGTTCATAAATGGAAGCCCATTAAACAAGTTAGAACCGTACAAATGGTTGTATTTTTAATGGGGGAGTGAAGGTGTGTGAAAGGGCGATGTTATTCTACTCCACATTAAGATAGTGGCAATTACCAATCATAACATCTTTCTTTTACTATCTTTTAGATGTGGAGCCTCAGGGTGCACGCAAGTGGTGGAAGACACACCGTTGATTGAAAGGTTAGCTATGAACATTGTTTCAGTCACTCTCTCACTTCCTCTCTCCTCTGATGAACAAATGATGCACAATCTTATCTTCCCCCAACACCTCCAAAGCTCAACGTTTGAGGATTCTGCAATGATGCGTGGCCATCATAACAACGCATAGTAAGGTTGCTTCGACACGTGGTTGACCCTCTTTGAAACACGCCAATGGTACAAGGAGAGCAGAGTAGCTTGTTTTCGAAGCAACAAGAAGTCACCTGTGAGCGAAGAGAGTGGACAGTGTGAAGCAACTTGAGTGCGTAGGAATGTACAATAACCTCCGGGGAGTGGGAGTGGATAGGTTTTAACAGTCTGGGTCCACAGGAAAGGGCACTCACCTCCAGACACTTGGAGTAAATGGGGTGCAGCAGTCTAGGTGCACAGTAATGAGAACTCACCGCTATGCAGTGGGAGTGCATGGGGTATAGCACCTTGAGAGGAAAAGAGCGCACAGACACCTCCTTGCAGTAGGAGTTGATGTAATACAGTACCCTGGGTGTGCAAAGGCGTAACGCAGAAATATACGTGTGCAGTTGTATGTACTCTGCAATTACTAATTCTATACCATATTTCAGATCACTAAACTTGAGGGTGCGCTATGAACCGGCACGTGGGTGGAAACACACCGGAGGCAAGCTGCGAAGATTTTCTCCAGTATCAACACTACCTCTCCTGCTCCATCTATTACTTTCTCTCTCTCACACTTTCAATGTATTTCTTTCTCTCTCTCCCTCTCTCTCACACTGTTTCTCTTTCTCTTTTCAAGTTATGAACGCTGCTGTCCACACTGCAGATAAATAAATCAAGGCTGAATTCAACATTGTCTGCAGTATAGATCCAAAGCAGAATTCAAGTTGTGAGCTCTGCTAAAAGCAGTGTTTGCAAAAGGTAAGGAGAACGGCCTGGATACACAATGTCTCCAATTAAACGTACTGCGAACAAACAATATTGTCCTGCATATAATGACGTAATCTCTCACCTCATTCTGTCTCATCTCTGAATCATTGTAAAGACCTGCTGCACCACACTATAGATTTGAGCCAGAAGGCACTTCCCTACAGACACCTCTTCAGCGTAGGCCTACGAGAGGGGTGGGATGTATCAAGCACACTGCACACGTGCCAATAGGCAATATTGCCAAGTGTTATGTTAATCTGTCGTCTTTCCCCTCATTCAGTCACATCTCTGTCTCATTCTAAATACCATCTATACCATAAGATAGGCCTAAGCCTATGAGCAGCGCTTCTTTACAGACTCATGTTGAGGGTGATTCTGCGGGAGGGGTGGGGTGCACTACCCTGAGTGTGCATGTGAGAAAAATAGATCTTGCCTTCCATAATGATGTAATCTCTCACCTCATTCAATCACATCAATGTCATTTTAAAGACCTACTAGACCGTACTACAGACATCAGCCAGCAACAATCGCTGCTCTACAGACATGTGAAGTTAGCTTTTAGGACACTTTAGTTACTTCCTTACTGAGTGTACATGCACACAGGCTCCCGCCATTGCATTACACGCGAACATTAAGCTTCTAGCATACGCTCTATTGCTATATAGATTATCATTAACATGGTATATTATAATTTAACCTTATGTTTTCTCGTGCATTCCAACTCCTCGTTGAACCACGATTAATCTTACTTCAAAAACGAAGAATGCACTCTACTCCTATTTTCTACCAAGTATAAAATAAACATTAATTTACCTGGAAACCTTTCCACCATTAAATTACTTCTCTCTTTACAGAGATAAATTAATTGGCTGAGAGGGGCTGAGCGGGAAATCTCACCCGCAATGATGCCTTGAGTATTCTAACACCTTCCATGGCAGTATCAAGACACCATTCCACTGTGAATACCTGCTCGTTGGACACACCAGTGGTAGCAGGTGAGCTGTGAAGCCTCAGTGTGTAAGACCTACAATTGATCATATGGCGGGGTAAGGACTGGAGTGCAGCTTTCTGGGTGCACAGTTGCATACAAGCGATTTTCCAGTAAGTAATAATGTAGGAGTATATTATCAAACAATGGCAATCTCTGGCTTCATGTATTTAATTTTCAGCACTTCTTAAGCCACACTCTATCTCGCAGATCCCTGCGTCTTAGACAAATGAATGGTGAATAGTAAACACTAAAGACTGAGTGCAATAAGCCGACGCTCTATCTCCTCCTGCCTCTCTACTTTTAACCCTCCGTCCCCTTCTCACTTCCACCCACTACCCTCCATTGCATTTTCACTATGATCCTTTAATTCGAACTAGCTTTTTTACCTCTTCGACATACCACACTTACTTATATTATATTTTTGTTTTGAAGGTTACCTACGCCGCTTCCACTGGAGTCCATCTCACGTTTTGTTTATAATATTGTTCTATTAAAATTACGTTTATATTTATTTATTTTTGTTTTAATAAAGGATAATAAAAAACTAACTGAGTGTATACTTCTTCTTGTTCTGACAACATTTGACTAGCACCACTGAGGCTTCAGAGACTGCAGAGGCACACCCTGCCTATTAAAATAAAGATCCTGAGTATGACAATTTGCGGACTTAAGTTGCCTCGAACTCCTCGAACAATTAGTAAATAATTCTCGAGAAGGTGCCCATCTCCTAGACTACAAAACGTCTCTGTAACCTTCCACGCTCAATTCACATGTGACTTCAACACAATACTTGGAGGCATATTTACAAGAAGCCGTTAAAATTATACTCCTTAATTTGTAAAAGAATAACTGAAGGGGCTCAAAGTTTTACTCAGAAAAGAATGATGTTTATAACTAGAAGTGTAATACCGGGGCTAACTCTTTACCAGCTCTTTACCAGAGGCTGTAGCTATGATTAACAGTTCCTATGGATGTTTTTTAAAAGGCAAGCACAATTGCTGTTTGGATTAGCAGCATTGTGTACTAAACGTGTGACCTGTGTGCTCAATTATGTGTTCCATGAACTGTTACTATGATAACAGGCAGTAAGCAGTTTGGGGGTAGGGTTCAAAGGTGTTGGCTGTACAGAAACGTCATATTTACCCAAAGTACTCTACGTCACTGAGGAGAGAGCAAACAGAGACAACAGAAGACTGTCTACATTAGGAGCAAAAGAAGTACACAACTCTTCGAATTAACATCAAGAGAGGGCGTGAGCAATAGCCACTGGTGTTACAAAACCCAATGTACAATTAGCCTACTATGTACTCAACAATGGGCTATTCTTTATTGATCCCAATCACACACTGCTGCTTCCTGTGTCACAGTGTGCACTACACTAAATACTTTGTGGCTACTTAAATGGAACACTGGATTGTCGACATTCCAAAACTTAGGCGCATATTTACAAGGACGGCATTAAAATTATCGCAGCTTTTGCGGCAGCAAATTGCCGCTAAAACAGCAATAATGGGCTTGCTAATATGCGTTAAAGAATTCCAATAGAAGCCCAGGTTAGATGTGCAGGACATCTAACCTAGTGTAAAGAAGAGGGGTTTTACCCAAACATAGTCACTGGGACCTGGGTTATATAAGTACTGAGAGGAGGGGGTCCCAGTGTAGTAGAATGTTAATTGAACAATCTAATCAATTCATGAAACAATAAATGCATCCACAGTGTTTTATTCACAATGGGATGGGGTATACTTCATATACAAACAATTTTTATCAAAATATACTGGACGGTTGTGCACCAATGGTTCAAAATTTGAATCAAAGAAACGTTATACTCCACATAACACAATAAATGTAAATATGACGGCGTGAAGTTAACAGTCAAACAGAATGTTGTCGACGTTTCGACCCTCTAAGTTTTGCAGGGATTAATTGTGCCCTTGCTGTGGGGTCTTCATCAGGACATATTACGGGGCCAGCAACCTTAGTTGTAAGTTTGATCAGTACTGGTGGTTAAGGACGGTGGACAACAAGAGATTCGAGAGATTCTTGCCATCAAGTGTATCCGGAATTACATGAAGGATATATTCATAGCCTTTGGGTACGACAAATCGTACCACGCGATCCACTAAAGGACAACTTGTGGCATAGTGGAACAACAGGTGTGAACACTTCGTGATCGAGGGCGCCGGATAAATCTCAATGGAGAAGCCGCGCTAGTGGAGTATAACGTTTCTTTGATTCAAATTTTGAACCATCGGTCTTTGTTTGGTTTTGAGTATATCTAGCCAATACTGTGTAGTGAATTTGCTGATTTTACTGTCACTCATTCCCTCCCATCACTATATCCTCACTTGACCACCTCCCCCCCTTCCCCTTGGGGCACTGCACAACAGTCCAGTATATTTTGATAAAAATTGTTTGTATATGAAGTATACCCCATCCCATTGTGAATAAAACACTGTGGATGCATTTATTGTTTCATGAATTGATTAGATTGTTCAATTAACGTTGTACTACACTGGGACATCTAACCTAGGCTTATATTGCAATTCTCTAACGCATATTAGCAAGCCCATTATCTGCGTTTTAGCAGCAGTTTACTCCAGCTAAAACGGCGATAATTTTAACGAGGTTTTTACTAATATCGCCCTTGGTTTGGAATTTGAAAGCAAGAACAGGGAAACCTACTCACTCTTTCAAAATGCAAAACAGATTGCTTTTCCCCACGGGAAAAGTAATGGCGGCTTCACAAGGACGCGGGGAGCTGGCTAGGACCATAGAGACATTGGGGCTCCAACCACGGGCCCAACCCTTGTATATACGCCTAAAAAGTAAACAAGGCAATAGCATTTTCACCAAATTTGTGCCTTTTTTTAAAAAAAACGACAAAATAGCCCTTGTTAATATGCCCTCAAGTTTGCTATGACAAAGCGGGAACCTCGACTCCCGCCCTGCCATACCAAACAGCAGTGTCCTGGGGGTATGCACCCCGAGACACAGCAGGGGCTGGCCCTGAGGAGTGGTGTTCCCCAGGGCCCTCGACTGCTCCAGAATGGGGGCCACGCTGCCGCTTTCCCACAATATAAAAAGCCCTGGAGGGTGGTGATCACCAGGGCTTAGAGGGACCTTTGAGCACTCTGACCCATTTTTTTCAAAGCCCCGAAGAGTAACAGTCCCCTGGGGCTGGAAAGGGCCTTTAAGCCCCCCACCCAAGTATTTTACTGAGGGAGTACCTTTGAGCCCCCCTCCCATTTATTTTGTAGCACTGAGGGATGGCGTTCCCTCTGGACCCCCATCAAATTTAATATATTAGACCCTGGGATTTGACCCCCCAGGTAGCTAATTTTCAAACAAGCACAGGAGCCCACATTTTTGTTTTATTTTTTTTACGGCGGATGCATGCACCCAGTGGACATTTCTCTTTTTTTACAATTTTTTTTTTAAAAATGGGACCCCCTAAGCAGGTCTAGAGGGTCAAAATATTTCCAACCTGCCCCCTTTATACATTTTGAACACTTATTCCACTGATTTCTAGACCCTCACTTCTACTGAGTCACAAAATGGCTGCCAACACTTCCTGGTTTCGAATGATGACAACCACTTGATAGCCAAATAGCATTCAGCGCGTGATCGGGACGGTGCGCTTAGGGTGCGCTCAGGATGCGCAGATCCACCACGGCTATAGATATATATGTACTTTTAATTGTGATTTATTCAGGAACTACTGAACAGATGTACACTATTTAAGCAAAAGGCATGAGTACGAACCAAAGACTACCTCTTTGCCAAATTTGGTGTAATTCCGTTCAGCAGTTAGGGCTGTAGCCGCGATGAACGGTTCCTATAGAAAATTGCATGGGGAAAACATGTTTTGGGACCCCCTTTTTTCTCAGCCCCCGCTTCACGAATCACCCCTAGACTTTCAGCATAGGAGAGGACCGGAGCGCCCCACTAGGTTTCAAAATTTCACTTAGATTCGTCAACCTGCGCCAAAGTTATTCCAAATAGAATGTTGCGGATTTCGTATGGAAAATAGGTCCTAAATATAACTACCTACTGGCGACCGCCAGTAGGTAATATATATATGTATAAAACATATTTAAACTTTACAGAAACACATATTCACTGGACTATGTCATGAGTAATATCATCAGTGATGTCACAGACCATGTCATGAATGGTGTAATATGTGACATCATCAGCAGTGCATTGCAGAGGCGTGAGTTATAGTTAGCTCAACTAACTATAACGGACAAATTTCTCTGGTTTTGTATGAGAGAAATGTCCAACTAACTATAACGTCCCTGAAACCTGTGTTTTTTTTGTGAATATATATATGTATATATATATATATATATATATATATATATATATATATATATATATATATATATATATATATATATATATATATATATATATATATATATATATATATATATAATATATATATATATATATATATATATATATATATATATATATATATATATATTCATTGAAAAAACCATAGGTTTCACAACGTTATAGTTAGGAATTAGCATTTAAAAAACCATGCAAATTCATTGAAAAAACCCATGTTTTCACACGTTATAGTTAGCTGAACAGTTCTCTCCGACAAAACCTTTGAAATTCCTCCGTTATAGTTAGCTCGGCTAACTATAACTTGCGCGCCCGCAATGCACTGCTGATGACGTCACATATAACATCACTCATGACATGGTCAGTGTCATCACTCATGACATCAACCCTTGGCGACAAAATTATCGCCACTTTATCGGGCAGCAAACTGCCGCTAAAGTGGCCATAATAGCTTTGATAATATGCTCAATGGAATTCCAATCAAAGCTAATGTTACATGTGAAGGACATATGGCATGAGCTTCGATTGGAATTCCATAGAGCATATTATCAAACCCATTATCGCCACTTTAGCGACACTTTCCTGCCGATAAAGTGGCAATAATTTTGTCACCCAGGCTTGATATTATCGCCCAGAAAGCGTATTGTACAGCAGCTTCTCTGTAAAATCTATAATTACCTCCGATCAGTGACAAGAAATAGGTTACAACAGTCTGATAAACAGATTCACAACCTTATTACGCAAATTTTGAGTCACTTTTAACATGGGTAAAGTGATGCAAGGAGCTAGTAAATCAACGTCTGGTTCAACAAAAAAGCTCAACTCCAGACTCTGCGACACAGTTTTAATGTTGTTTTTTCTCTCTCTCACTCTCTGTGACATCATTTCTCTTTCTCTCTTAAACTTAGACACTGCTCTCTGCTTGAACATGTAGAAGAATTGTTGAAATGAAGTTGTCAATCCAACTGGCTGAAGTGTTTGGCTGCAAGGTTTATACAACGGTAAGCACAGAGACCCAGATCTACAAATCCTTCATAGCAATGCATTAGAAATAATTCGGCATAACGGGCGTTAGTAACGCAGTAGGCACTTCCATATAGATACCACTTGAATGTGGCACTGTAACAAGTAAAATGTACCAGGTACACTGTATTCGTAAAACTGTAGTGTAACTTTTATTTATGAAAGGAGAGAAGGCCATATTATCAAACCTTGTGTTAGGGTTTGTACACAGCAAAGAGCATGTCCCCTCTCATTGCACTAGTGGTTTCTGTAATAGCTCTCTTTAAACATACTATTGAAAGCCTTTCTTGTTATCGCAGCCCCTCCTTAAGACTTTTGTGTATGTTGCTCAATGTATTCACAAGTTTGGACATTGTTGTCTTGTTTGCATATTGGACCTTGCTTTTACCAAGGCTTATTTAGAACACTCCTCCCTAGGCCATGTGCTACTTCAACTCATTAGCATAATAACTGAAGCTCTGCACACCTGCCTGTGAGAACCACACCCAGTTCTTCGAACCACACCCAGTTCTTGGAACCACACCCAGCCCTGTCTATAAAAGGCAGCCCCTGAGCCTCACCCAGTGCTTGTGCTTGTCTACCTCCCACTTACCTGAGAACAGATCCTTCGGTGCTGGCACTCCTGCTCTCTCCAGACCTTCATTGGCTTCAACGGACACGGCTGCTGGCTCTTCCTTCTTCCGGTTTTTGGCTCCTTCTTGCCTCACCCCTTCTTCTGTCCACTGCAATCGACCTGCAAAGAGAAAGAGGACAAGGTTAGACTGATCAGTATCCTTTTTCAGCAACAAGTAATTGCACAACGTTTTATTACCTGAAAGAACTTTGTCGGCGATTTCTGGATTCATGTAAAGACAATTTGGAACAAGATATCTCCCACGAACTTTGTTGTTCAAACCCCTTTGTTACAAGACTACTTTGTGGAACTTTGTGCAATAAACATTGTTTTACGTGGAACTTTTTAAAGAATCGAACAGAAGAAACCATTGTTTTATAAGAAGTCTGGAAATGTGTGAAAAGTGAGTTTGCTATTAAGAATTTAGGCTTTAGTTATATTAAGGTGAATGTTAGATGTTGGTAATTCTGATAATGATATTCGTTTGATTTTACAGAAGTTTTACATTAATAGAAAGCACATCCCAGAACAGTAACACATTCCAAACCTGGAAGCTAAAGACCAGGATCCAAGAGGTACTTTTAGAAGAGAATTTCTAAATAGATTAAGGGTTAATCAGGAACTCTTTTAGGGATAGGTTGCACTTATCTGTTCTTTGTTTATGTTTCATTAGGCACCAGTTTCTACAAGAAGTCAGAGAGGGCCGCAGATTTTAGCGGCACTTCTACAGTGGAAACGCATGAACGGTGTTGTCTCTCTTTTTTTATTTTATCCACTTCCCCCCTTCCCTTGAGCTTCTGGTTCTTAGTGCACTGTTTAAAACTAGTGTGCTGGAACAAGCAGTTTCAGGGTGGTGTCGGACTGTCTTCAACCTCCATCAGAACTGAACAGAAACTCAGGTGAGCTGGGCTTTGACAGAAGCACAAGCCTTTAAAATATTCAGTTCTGTTGGACAATGAATGCCGGGGAAGAAACAGAGGGCATTGACGCCACGGATATGGCGCAGGCCCTAAACGAGGACTTGGCCCATAATGAATCAGTGTCTGGCATCTTGCAACATATGCAAGAGGAAATAGAGAAATTAAAGTTGGAAAACACCTTTTTAAAACAGTTTAAGCAGGTATAAACCTAGGGAATCCCAGTGGAACACAGCTTTTACGCCTTTGTTTAAAACCTCCTCAGAGACAGGGGTGCAACCAAAACATACAACTTTCCCTCTCCCAGTTGAGGTTACTGTTAATGTTCCTAATGCTGTGCCTTTAGCAGCACCTGAAAGTTTTCATGGAGATAGTAACAAATTCCATGTTTTTATCAATCAATGTCAATTACACTTTGTTTGTAAACCACAACAGTTCCCTACTGATGCTACGAAAGTGACATTCGTCTTGTCTTATTTGGGCTGTACAGCAGCCAATTGGTCAATTCCTTTCGTGGATAGAGATGATCCCATTCTCCATAATTGGATTCAATTTAAACGTACTATGACCAGCCTTTTTGCAAAACACACTTTTATACAGGCAAGTGATAATGAGGTTTTAAATCTTAAACAAGGTAACAAGGATTTATTGACCTATCTCACTAGTTTTAATCGTTTACTCACTGAGACACGTTGGCCAGAAGAAAAGCGTGTCTCCCTTTTTTATAAAGGTTTGAGAGACGAGTTAAAAGACGCGCTGGCTCATATCGTTGATTTGCCAGAAGACTATTCTGACTTTGTAGATTTAGTCGTGAAATTGGAACACAGACTAGGAGAAAGAAAGGGAGATAAATCCAAACTGGAATCACGGTTAACTTTTATTAGACATGAGAAGAAAGACACAGATAATAAACTCCCTGAACCTGAGCCTATGCAAATAGGAACACTCAGAGGTCCACTCACGTCAGAGGAAAAAGAAAGAAGGAGAAAATTTCAATTATGTTTATATTGTGGCAAGGCAGGACATTTTGCCAGAGAATGTCCAGTAAAACCTAAAACTTCACGAAAGGGTACTGTTTCCTCTATCTCCTCAACTGAGTCGGGAAACGATTAAGCTCGACAAGGGGGGAGGTTACTTGTTTGAGAAAACATCCTAATCAAACCTCTAATTCTGCAGCCTTCATGGTACCGCACATACCTAGACATTTCATAATTCAGATCTTTCTAATTGTTACTACCCAAGTTAGACATTCTCTCCCTGTCCTACTGGATTCAGGAGCAATAGGAAATTTTGTGGATAATAAGTTAGCTAACACATTAGGTCTTCCTATTTGCCTAAAGCTGTGTTAAGAAGCAGTATGTGCACTGGATGGGTCAGAATTGACCTCTGGATTAATCACAAAACAAACAAGTCCCCTTGACATGGTCTGTCAAACCGGGCACACAGAGATGATTAGCTTTGATCTGATAGATACCCCTAATTTTGGCTTGATTCTCGGGGTACCCTGGTTAACAACTCATAACCCAAAAATTGATTGGGTGAACAGAACAGTTAATTTGGATTCCTCATTCTGTAGAACCAATTGTTATCAAGAAGCAGGTACAGAACAGAGCACAGTAATACACTGTGCTAGTGTTACACAAGACGAACCAATTCTCCCTCCTGAATATACTGACTTTAAAGACGTTTTTGATCCAGTGAAGGCTAGTGTGTTGCCCTAACATCGGTCATGTGACTGCCGTATAGATCTTATCCCAGGGGCCCCTTTACCTAATAACAGAGTATATGCTTTGACTGGCGAAGAGACCAAATATTTAAGAACCTACCTAGACGACCTAATAAAGTCTGGGTTCATCTGACATTCCACATCTCCGGTGTCATCTCCACTTTTTTTTATCCAGAAGCCGGATAAATCTCTGCGTGCGTGTATCGACTATAGAGGACTAAATAAGGCTACAATAAAAAATAAATATCCTCTTCCTCTAATACCTGTGTTGTTGGATCAATTAAGACATTCTACTGTATACCCTAAGCTAGATCTGCGGGAAGCTTACCACCTGGTTCGAATAAAAGAGGGGGTGAGTGGAAGACAGCTTTCAAGACAATGTTTGGTCTATTTGAGTACACAGTAATGCCCTTTGGGTTGTGTAATGCCCCTGCGGCCTTTCAATTCTTTATAAATGAGGTCCTACACGAATTCCTGGACGTTTGTGTCATAGTATACATGGATGACATCCTCATTTACTCTAAGAACCCGGAAGTACATACCCAACATGTTCGTGCAGTATTATCAAAGTTAAAAGAAAATCATCTCTTTGCTAAACTAGAAAAATGTACTTTTAATATCAGCAAAGTGGACTTTTTAGGATACTGCCTGTCACCTCAAGGAATAATTATGGATGAAAAGAAAATTAGTGCTATAACTGATTGGCCAGAGCCATCATCTGTGAAGGATGTTCAGAAATTTCTGGGTTTTGCCAATTTTTATAGGAGGTTTATTTCTCATTTTGCAGACATTGCAGCCCCAATAACCACCTTGTTGCGGAAAGGGCAACAATTTCTTTGGTCTGATGAGGCGGCACACGCCTTTCAACTTCTGAAACAAAAGTTCACTTCAGACGCAATTCTGAAACATCCTTATCCTGACTTGCCATTCTTTGTTGAAGCGGATGCTTCACAAGTAGCTTTAGGAGGAGTTCTCTCTCAGCGAGATGCAGTAGATGGCCATTTACATCCTATAGCCTTCTATTCCAAAAAGTTATTACCAGCTGAACAAAATTACACTGTGGCTGAAAGAGTACTATTAGCTATCAAAGTAGCCTTTTCTGAATGGAGGCACCATTTAATGGGAGCCAAGTACCCTGTTACCATCTTTTCTGACCATAAGAACCTACAGTTTTTTTTATCACTAAAAGCATTAACTCCACGTCAGATGCGCTGGTTAAATTGTTTTAGTACATTTGACTTCGTTATAACCTATAGACCGGGTGCACAACACATTCAATCTAATGTGTTATCTAGATACGGATATACCTCAGACATGAAACAAGACAAAATAGGAGAACCCATTATTCCTCCCCAAAAACTTTTGGCACCAGTACAACAGAAGGATTTCATCACAGATCTATATAATGCACAAGTGCAAATAGAAGCTCAAGATTGGTTAAAGGATTTCCATAACTCAATACAACAAGGTTTATTGTATCACGACAACATGCTGTTAGTGCCCACCACAGAATTACAAACACAGGTGATAATTTGGCATCACGCCTCACCATTGGCAGGTCATCCTGGCTGGGTAAAAACCCTGGAAAATGTGCGAAAACACTTTTGGTGGGATAATATGAGTAAGGACATTAAGCAATTTGTCACTACCTGTCCAGTTTGTGCAAGACATAAATCTTCTCATAAGGCCCCTGACGTTTTGTTAATACCAATGCCATCACCCAAACAACCTTGGCACACTGTGAGTGTAGACTTTATTGTAGGTTTACCACCAGTAAAATCCTTCACAACAGTGTTAGTGATAGTGGATTTTTTGTCTAAAATGGCATATTTTGTACCATTACGGACATTGCCAACTGCGGCAGAATTTGCCGATATTTTCATAAGAGAAATTGTGCGTTTACATTGTTTGCCAAGTAAAGTGGTGTCAGACCGAGGTAGCCAGTTCACCTCTAGATTTTGGAAAAAATTATGCAAAAAACTGAAAATAGATGTGGCATTATCTACTGCTTTCCATCCAGAAACAGATGGACGAACTGAACGACTGAACCAAACCATACTTTAAATGCTATGTTGTTTATTGGCTGATTATTCTAGTGAATGGTTGGAAGCTCTCCCTGTAGCGGAGTTTGTTTATAATAATACTGAGCATGCAGCTCTACTTTGCTCACCGTTTTATTTCATGCAGGGGTATCATCCCAGAGCTATACCCATTTTATTAGAAGAGTCCCTGTTGCCTACAGTAACAGATAGACTAACGAGATTAGGTGACATACAAGACAAGGCCAGGAAACATTTATTAAAGTACAAAGAAAGCATGAAAAGACAGGCAGACAAACACAGATCTGAGGCCCCAATGTATAAAATCGGTGACAAAGTTTGGCTCTCCACAAAGAACCTAAATATAGAGGGATCCCAAAAGCTGCAACCACGTTTCATTGGACCCTTTAGTATAACTGCCATAGTAAACCTGGTAACAGTAAAATTGGACTTACCAAAAGAATACCCAGTGCATGCTAGCCGTACAACCCAAATACCCGACCCGAACCACCACCTCCAACCATACCAATTAAGGGAAATCTAGAATATGAAGTGAAAAGCATAAAAGATGCAAAAAGAATTTATGGACGTCTGTTTTATTTAGTAGAATGGAAAGGATATGACGAAACTAAGAATTCATGGAAGCCAGCGACCTATGTACATGCCCCACGGTTGATTAGACAGTTTTATCTGAAAAATTCAGGGAAACCCCGTCCAGTAGGAGGGCCTTTGAGGGGGGCGACTGTTAGGGTTTGTGCACAGCAAAGAGCATGTCCCCTCTCATTGCACTAGTGGTTTCAGTAAGAGCTCTCTTTAAACATACTATTGAAAGCCTTTCTTGTTATCACAGCCCCTCCTTAAGACTTCTGTGTATGTTGCTCAATGTATTCACAAGTTTGGACATTGCTGTCTTCTTTGCATATTGGACCTTGCTTTTACCAAGGCTTATTTAGAACACTCCTCCCTAGGCCATGTGCTACTTCAACTCATTAGCATAATAACTGAAGCTCTGCATACCTGCTTGTGAGAACCACACCCAGTTCTTCGAACCACACCCAGTTCTTCGAATCACACCCAGCCCTGTCTATAAAAGGCAGCCCCTGAGCCTCACCCAGTGCTTGTGCTTGTCTACCTCCCACTTACCTGAGAACAGATCCTTCGGCGCTGGCACTCCTGCTCTCTCCAGACCTTCATTGGCTTCAACGGGCGCGGCTGCTGGCTCTTTCTTTTTCCGGTTTCCGGCTCCTTCTTGCCTCAGCCCCTCTTCTGTCCACTGCAATCGACCTGCAAAGAGAAAGAGGACAAGGCTAGACTGATCAGTATCCCTTTTCAGCAACAAGTAAGTGCAAAACCTTTTATTACCTGAAAGAACTTTGTCGGCGATTTCTGGATTCATGTAAAGACAATTTGGAACAAGATATCTCCCACGAACTTTGTTGTTCAAACCCCTTTGTTACAAGACTACTTTGTGGAACTTTGTGAAATAAACATTGTTTTACATGGAACTTTTTTAAGAATTGAACAGAAGAAACCATTGACAGCAAGGCAAACAGCAAATCAAGGACTTGCACAAATTACCTGCTGTATTTTGATGTAAAAGTACAGTATTTGTTTTATAAGAAGTCTGGAAATGTGTGAAAAGTGAGTTTGCTATTAAGAATTTAGGCTTTAGTTATATTAAGGGGAATGTTAGATGTTGGTAATTCTGATAATGATATTCACTTGATTTTACAGAAGTTTTACAGTAATAGAAAGCACATCCCAGAACAGTAACACATTCCAAACCTGGAAGCTAAAGACCAGGATCCAAGAGGTACTTTTAGAAGAGAATTTCTATATAGATTAAGGGTTAGTCAGGAACTCTTTTAGGGATAGGTTGCACTTATCTGTTCTTTGTTTATGTTTCATTAGGCACCAGTTTCTACAAGAAGTCAGAGAGGGCCGCAGATTTTAGCAGCACTTCTACAGTGGAAACGCAAGAATGGTGTTGTCTCTCTTTTTTTATTTTATCCACTTCCCCCCTTCCCTTGAGCTTCTGGTTCTTAGTGCACTGCTTAAAAATAGTGTGCTGGAACAAGCAGTTTCAGGGTGGGGTCGGACTGTCTTCAACCTCCATCAGAACTCAACAGAAACTCAGGTGAGCTGGGCTTTGACACCTTGGCAACAAAATTATCACCACTTTATCGGCAGCAAACTGCAGCTAAAGTGACCATAATAGGTTTGATAATATGCTCTATTGAATTCCAATCGAAGCTCATGTTAGATGTGAAGGACATCTAACATGAGCTTTGATTGGAATTCCATAGAGCATATGATCAAACCCATTATCGCCACTTTAGCGACACTTTCCTGCCGATAAAGTGGCAATAATTTTGTCGCCCAGGCTTGATATTATCACCCACAATGCGTAGTGTACAGCAGCTTCTCTGTACAATCTATAATTACCTCCAACCAGTGACAACAGATAGGTTACAACAGTCTGACAAACAGATCCACAACCTTATTACGCAACTTTTGAGTCACTTTTAACATGGGTAAAGTGATGCAAAGAGCTAGTAAATCTATGTCTGGTTCAACAAAAAATCTCAACTCCAGACTCTGCGACACAGTTTTAATGTTTTCTCTCTCTCTCCCTCTCTGTGACATCATTTCTCTATCTCTCTTAAACTTAGACACTGCTGTCTACTTGGACGTGTAGAAGATCAGACCACCTGAAGTTGTGCATCCAAGTGCCTGCAGTGTTTGGCCACAAGGTTTATACAACGGTAAGCACAGAGGCCTAGATCTACAAATCCTTCATAGGAATGCATTAGAAATAAGTCGCCATAACGGGCGTCAGTAACGCAATAGGCACTTCCATATAGACACCACTTGAACGCGGCACTATAACAGAACAGGAATATACGAGTCACACTGCACACGTAAAACTGTAGAGTTACCACAACTTCCAATGCTTCAGCTCATTTACTCACAACTACATAATTCTAAACTCTAATTTTCTTTTTTCTTTTGCAGATTACCAAGTGGACACCTTTTGGAATCCATTTCACAATTTCTTTATAACGTTATTTTGCCAGTTCTAATATAGTTATAATTGAGTTTTGTTTATATTTATTGTTCAATAAAAGTTAATTAAAAAAAACGACATACTTCTTTTATTTTGTGGGGGAGGGGTATGACGGTCCACAATAAAAATAATGTTGAAATACTATAGTAAAATATTCAAGACTAGGATTGAAAACTACTGAGTTCTAACTAACTGATATAATTAATACAACGGTGAGAAACTACTAAAATGGCGGTGGACGGAGTACGTAATCAACGTTTGGTGCCTCGGCACTACCTTTCAAATACATTTATAAAAAATTTCACTATTAATACTGTACAAAAGTACAGCACCGGATGAATCACACGAACCGGGAAAAGAAAGCGACAGATTTACTAACTAAGAAAGGTTTGCTTGTTGAACTTGAAGAAACAGAAAACGTGAACTTCGAAACGACGCTGAGCATGACTGCTACACCAAAAAAAGGAAAGCTTTACATACAAAAGACGATACATTATCGTCGCTTTTATCGGCAGGAAACTGCCAATAAAGCGGCGATAAAATTAATATGCTTGATAATAGGCCCTTGTAACTTCCCATAGCAGCCCAGGTTCTGGTGTTAACCTGGGCTGCTATGGTTATTCACAAGATTTTTTCAAAAAGGGGGTGGTGATGGACAGAGTATCTGAGTTAATCAGAACACTCCTACCCAGTCAACAGATCAGGGCTTGATCCATCACCGTTTTTTAGCTCACTGCACCATCCCAGTTCAGAACCTGGCTATATGCAAATTACTCTGTCCCTGGCCCAGTGCATCATGGGAACAGGGCAGACCAAACTACCAAGCCAATTCTTCACTGGAAAGGAAACAAGCTTCCGGGGACCGGTTTCTGGCATTACAGCCGTCTTCGGCCCGGCTTGCTTGAATCCTGATGGTGCAGTGAGCAAGGGACTCACATCTGAGTATACCCTTCCACACATATGGTGGCCAAAATATTTTCAAAAAGGGGGTGGTGATGGACAGAGTATCTGAGTTAATCAGAACACTCCTACCCAGTCAACAGATCAGGGCTTGATCCATCACCGTTTTTTAGCTCAGTGCACCATCCCAGTTCAGAACCTGGCTATATGCAAATTAGTCTGTCCCTGGCCCAGTGCATCATGGGAACAGGGCAGACCAAACTACCAAGCCAATTCTTCACTGGAAAGGAAACAAGCTTCCGGGGACAAGTTTCTGGCATTACAGCCATCTTCGGCCCGGCTTGCTTGAATCCTGATGGTGCAGTGAGCAAGGGACTCACATCTGAGTATACCCTTCCACACATATGGTGGCCAAAATATTTTCAAAAAGGGGGTGGTGATGGACAGAGTATCTGAGTTAATCAGAACACTCCTACCCAGTCAACAGATCAGGGCTTGATCCATCACCGTTTTTTAGCTCACTGCACCATCCCAGTTCAGAACCTGGCTATATGCAAATTAGTCTGTCCCTGGCCCAGTGCATCATGGGAACAGGGCAGACCAAACTACCAAGCCAATTCTTCACTGGAAAGGAAACAAGCTTCCGGGGACCGGTTTCTGGCATTACAGCCGTCTTCGGCCCGGCTTGCTTGAATCCTGATGGTGCAGTGAGCAAGGGACTCACATCTGAGTATACCCTTCCACACATATGGTGGCCAAAATATTTTCAAAAAGGGGGTGGTGGATCAAGCCCTGATCTTTGGACTGGGTAAGAGTGGTCTGCTTAATTCAGACACTCTGTTCATCACCACCCCCTTTTCTGAATCATTTTGTCCACCATAAGCGTGGAAGGGTATACGCAGACATGAGTCCCTTGCTCACTGCTCCATCAGGATTCAAGCAAGCCGGGCCGACGAGGCTGAAATGCCAGAAACCGGTCCCCGGTAGCTTGTCTCCTTTCTGGTGAAGAATTGGCTTGGTAGTTTGGTCTGCCCTGTTCCCATGATGCACTGGGCCAGGGACAGACTAATTTGCATATAGCCAGGTTCTGAGCTGGGATTGGGCAGTGAGCTAAATAACGGTGATGGATCAAGCCCTGATCTTTGGACTGGGTAAGAGTGGTCTGCTTAATTCAGACACTCTGTTCATCACCACCCCCCTTTTCTGAATCATGGTTATTCACAAGGGCATATTATCAAGCCCATTATCACTGCTTTATCTGCAGTTTCCTGACGATAAAAAGCGACGATAATGTATCGCCTTTTGTTGATAATATGGCCCATTGCTCTTTTTTTGACCAATAAACTTAGGTGCATATCATCAAGGACCGGTGTTAAAATTATCGCCATTTTATTGCCAGGAAACTGCCGATACAACGACGATAATGTGCTTGACAATACGGCCTTCTCATTTCCCATAGAAGCCTATGTTAACACCAGAACATAGCCTTCTATGGAAATTTACAAGGAGGTATTATCAAGCCCACCCTCCCAACATTAACAAAAAAACATAGCCCTTGTAAATTCCTATAGCAGCCCAGATTCTGATCCTAACCTATGCTGCTATGGGTATTCACAAGTACATATTATCAAGCCCATTATCTCCGCTTTATCGGCAGTTTCCTGCCAATAAAAGCAACGATAATGTATCGCCTTTTGTTGATAATATGGCCCATTGCTCTTTTTTTGACCAGTAAACTTAGGTGCATATTATCAAGGACCGGTGTTAAAATAATCGCCGTTTTATTGGCAAGAAACTGCCGATAAAACGGCGATAATGAGCTTGATAATACGGCCTTGTTATTTCCCACAGAACCCCATGTTAGCACCAGAACATAGGCTTCTATGGGAATTTACAAGGACGTATTATCAAGCCCACCCTCCCAACATTAATAAAAAACTCCAGACAATGCAGATACCCGGAGCTAGAAGGTCATTTTACATATCACTGCCCCAGAAAGGTGGCGTTCCCCGCAACGTGTACGGGGAGAGAGAGCTCGAGCTCAAAACATATATTTTTTTTAAAAAGAAGTGCCGCTCACTGAGACTGCGGGGAGTAGGACCGTAAACCCCCCCGCATATTTCAAAATAAAACCAGAGGAGTGCCGTTTCCCAGTGCTCGGGGCACCTTACAAGCCACCATTATGCAGAAAAATTGCCCTCGTAATTAACCCCCCGGGACCTAATGAATAAAACAGACTTCTACTTTTTTTTCACCTTTTCCACCGCGTACAAGTACTGCATGAGTACCCCAACATTTTTCATGTACGACCCCCTGACCAAGCCTAGAGGGTCAGAATATCTCTACCCTACCCCCTTCCCTTATTTCTCAACTTTGTTTTACTGTTTTCTTGTGACTCGGTTCTAGCGAGGCACAAGATGGCTGCCAACACTTCCTGGTTTCGAGTGTTGACAGACAGTTCACAGCCAATCAGCATGCAGCTCGCGCTCGTAATTGAACTGATTTCAGTACGCATACTGAACTCCGAATCTATATATCGCTATGATTTTACTTGCAATTTTCTCATAAACTACTGAACGGATTTATACCATTTAACAAAAAGCACAATCTACGAACCGAACTCTACCTCTCTGCCAAATTTCGTGTGATTCCGTTCAGCCCTTTGAGCTGTAGCCCTGGCCAAATGGAAAATTGGAAAATTGCAGGGGGAAAACACGTTTTGGGACCCCCTTTTTTCTCAGCCCCCACTTGACAAATCACCCCCAAACTTTCAGGGAAGGAGCGGAACTGAGCAGGCCATTTTCTTGGAGAAATTCACAAAGATTCGTCCACTGGCGCCAAAGTTATTCCAAATAGAATGTTGTGAATTTCCTATGGAAACTAGGTCCTAACTATAACTACCTACTGGCGACCGTCAGTAGGTAATATATATATATACATATTACCTACTGGCGGTCGCCAGTAGGTATATATAGTTAGGATTTTTTCTCTATGGGATTTTTGAAAATTCTATGTCTAATAACTTTGGCGTTTGTGGACGGAATTGGCTGAAATGTTCAGGAAAATGGCACATTTTGTTTCTGAGCAGCCCTTGAAAATTTGGGGGGGGTTCGTCAAGGGGGGGCCGAGAAAAAAGGGGGGTCCCATAACGTGTTTTTAACATTGAGTTTTCCATAGGGCGGTTGGCCTCACTTTTAGCCCGAACAGCTGAATGGATTTGCACGAAACTTGGCAAAATTGTAGGGACTGGTAGCCCGATGTGCCTTTTGTAGGTCTCAATATATGTGCTACAGTGGATTTTGAGAAATTAACGTTTAAAAAAAGATATATATCTGTAACAGCGGACCGGGCAGCGCTCCAGGACGCGTACTTTTCGCGCAACGGAACTTTGTGAAACGAAGCTGATTGGTTCTCCGGCGTCTGTCAACATTCCAAACAGTCCGTAGCGGCCGCCATCTTGTCTCTCGGTAGGATCGAGAGACAAGAGGAGGCCAAAGCGAAGGGGCAAAAGACCATAAGGGGGAATAGTAGATCCTCGCTGACCCCCTAGGTTTGATGTGGAGGTTTTAAAAGGGCCCCGCGGGGCAAAAAAAAAAAATAATAATAATAATCGAACGGCTGAATGGATTTGCACGAAACTTGGTAAAATATTAGGGACTGGTAGCCCGATGTGCCTTTGCTAGGTCTCAATATATGTGCTCCAGTGGATTTTGAGAAATTAACGTTCAAAAAAAGATATATATCTGTAACAGCGCTCCGCTTCGCGTAACGGAGGTTTGCGAAGCTGATTGGTCATTCTGTCACTGGGCTATAGTTGGGCTACATCTGGCTGATATTTGGGCTACATTTGTTTTTTTTGTCTCTGGCGGCCATCTTTGGGCTACATTGGGCTACATTGGGCTTCATTGGGCTTCATAGGGCTACATTGGGCTACATTTGGGCTCCAACATATATATAGGCCAATGTAGCCCAATATATATTTTTCAAAGTTAATTTTCGTAAAAACCACTGGAGCATATATCTTGAGACATAGCAAAGGCACATCGGGCTACCAGTCCCTACAATTTTGCCAAGTTTCGTGGAAATCCATTCAGCCGTTCGAGCTAAAAAATTTTATTTTTATTTTTATTTTATATGCTTATAGAGCGCCAGACTAGACCCCCGAAGGGGTATCTCTGCGCTATAACTGCAGGTATAGAGAGAGTAAGAGACTGTGTCCAAGGATGGGAGGGCAGTTAGTAGCAGGGAAACAGATGGGTCTTGAGGTTTTTCCTAAACATCATGTGATTGGTGATTGACCTCAGTCCGAGCGGCAATGAGTTCCATAAAACAGGTCCAGTGTGGGCCAGTGCACGTCCACCTTGCCTGGCTTTCTTAATTCTAGGTACTTTAAGTAATAGTTGGTCGCTAGAACGCAAGGAGCGTCCTGGGGTGTAAGGCTTAAAAATATCTATGAAATACTTAGGGCCCATCCCCATTAGACTCTTGTGTATGGTGCACAGAGTCTTAAAATGAACACGCTTCTTCACAGGAAGCCAGTGAAGCTGAGACAATAGGGGACATGATGGAGTCCTAGGAGGAGCATTCATGATAATCCTTGCGGCTGTATTTTGAATGACCTGCAATTTCTTGATTTGCTCTTCATTAGCTCCTTGGAGCAATCCGTTGCAGTAGTCGATCCTACTAATAACAAGAGCCTGCACCAGAGTTTTCCTGTGGTGATCCGGGAGATAGGGAAAGACACGTCTAAAAGTGAGTCCAACCGCCCTATGGAAATGAAGGAAATGAATGGGTAATTTGTAATTAGCAAATAGCTCATCGCAAACTAGGAATGGTAAAGAATCGCTATTTATTCCTTAAAGTTCGCTATTTAGGAAATGCAAAAAACTTTGATGATACATATGGCGGTTCATCTCTAACAAGATAAGAAGCATAGGGATAGATTTATGATGACTGGCGCATCACCAGGGATGTGTTAGTCATTCTGTGCCGCTGTTCCGTCACCTATGGTGTGCTGCA
The DNA here is from genome assembly GCF_964261635.1 of Lissotriton helveticus. Classification (NCBI taxonomy): domain Eukaryota; kingdom Metazoa; phylum Chordata; class Amphibia; order Caudata; family Salamandridae; genus Lissotriton; species Lissotriton helveticus. Next base: position 456,497,507 of record NC_136071.1, read on the forward strand.
TTTACAATGCGGCGCATCATGGGGCAAAAACAGCACAGATGCGTGATGTATCTGTGCCGTAAAGGTGGCGCATTGCTGGAGTTGTATCGCAAGTGTGATGAAGCTCCAGCAAGGGTCGGGGGTGCCCCTGTCGCAGGGTTTCTGTTCTCACACAGAACTGTGGACAGAGGATTGGAACCTCGGCGAATTAGGGTATCCCAAAACTCACCTTAGTAATCAAAAACCCCTTAGCAAGCTAGGTACAGTGTCACATTGGATATAACAAACTCTCAATGTTTAGACAATCCAGAATATGAACTTATAGTACCTCAGGATACGTGGAACTCATGAACAGTCGGTCGTTATATATTTCTTAGAAACCAGAACATGGAGTTAAGAAGAACACATGTGTATTTGAAATGTTTATTTACTAATGCCGTCTTCTCAGGCGTAGTATCTTAGATAATACAAGTACACATATTATCAGTAGCAAAATTACCAGCATAGTTACTAGTACATAAAAAGCGAATGGTGACAGTATGTTAACATGCTGTAAATGAATAAGAGTTAGCAACACTTATAAGCAGCCGCGGGCCGTGGAGGGAGTTACGGTGGGGCAGGGAGGTGGGGAGGGGCAGGGTGGAGAGGGCTGCACCCTGCTCCTCCCCCTCCCCACCTCCCTGCCCCACCGTAACTCCCTCCACGGCCCGCGGCTGCTTATATCTCACCCTCCCTAGTACACATATTATATTATTTGCTAAGAAGGTCTCTTTGTGTTGGTTTAGGGCGTGCCCATACTTTAGTGTCTTAGATTTGAAGGAATCACATCAGCATACACCAGCTCTCTCTTCATGTGAACCGCATCAACTGTTGTGTATGTGTGTTCGGCAAAGCAATATAAAACCCGCCTCATGCCCAGAATTGGCAGAAGTTGCACTTATGTTATGAGTATGAAGTCGTGGAGATCAGACCTCATAACAATTCTGTATCGTGTTGTTCTTGAAACTTCAGCACTCGCTGTACAGATATAGTTTAACAAGCAAAGCAGATAGTAGAGCAATAACATATTATTCTCATGTAAACCACGATGAACTACTAGGTTGAAAGCTAAAGCAACAACTAAGTGTCGTGTGCAGAAGTTGCAAAAAAGGAAAAATGGCGTTTAAACCGGTAATGAGCCCATGCTAACTTAACACGGTGTAAAGATATCCAGGACCTAGATGACACCTCCCCATGATCCGGAAACGAACTGAATAAGATAATAATAGTGCCATCTCATGAGAGCAGATTGCAAGTTTATATGTGGACGGTCCGCAAGGTAAAGCATTAAAAACTAGGAAAATTTAATGCTAAAGAAAAATAAAACAGCCAAGTACTTTATCGAGTCTTAAGCCAATAGGCAAGCTAAATAATAAAAACTTGACAAATAAGTCAATGAATTGTCAATGAAATGCTAGTACTCAGCATATCAAACATGAAAAAGGTCTATGACATAACTGTGTATGCAAAATAAGCTGCAACAGCCTCCAATAGGAAGTCACCGTCTTCATCCGAAAAGAGTTCAGCCATCCAATTTAAAAGCGGAAAAGAACATACGTGCTCTCCCAGCACCGGATCCTCTATCACCATCAGAGGACAGCTCGGTGGGTTTTCAAGAAAGCTCTGTTCCAAGAAAGACTGTGTTGCCGCCAGTAAATTCCAGGGACCAATTAGTCCATGCATCAATGCCACAGCCATAATCCTTTCGCCAGGACAAACCGACTCGTGAGTAATGATAGGAGTCATCAGCTGATTAAAGTCGACGTCAGGAGAAACCGGTCCGCAGAGACACAAATCAATGGCCCAATCGAAATCACAGGTCAGGCAGTGAAATACAGGCTGGACACAGGTGAAGTAGGAGAATCGAAAAGATAATCCATATGCCGTGCTTAATATCGCCAACGGCATTGTGCCATAATATTCTAGCATGCGATTGCGGAACAGTGTCAGCAGCTGCAGGGCGGGAGCTTGCACAGGAGGGACATCCATATTTAAAAATGTAAAAAAGCACAAGAGCATCCGCTGGTAATGCAAGTAAAAATGGCAATCCACGAAGCAGAGTGGAAAAAATAGAATGAAAGAAAGCAGGGATGACTCCAAAGATTTTCTCAAATGAAGTCACGAGACCACTGGTAACAACTTTAAAAAAGTGCGCCAGGGCCTTTGTGGAGGACGCGTTAAAGATAGTCCGAACCATGTCGCTGAAATGCAAAGGCGAATCAGTATTTAAAAGGGTCTGCACCTCTGTACGGGTGTTCGCTATGTGAAGCACGAAAGTTTCACGGGCCGAACTCAAGGCCACCTCTCTCTGAGACAAAAGAGCTCTTATTCTTGCCATGCCGTTGAAATCTGCTCCCAAGGTTGGTATTTGTGGCGAGATTGAAAACTCCCTATGTTCATGTGTGGGAGGAAATAGAACATTTCTGCAGCAAATAACCCGTTCACTTACTGTTACGATAAAAGGAATACTTTTAATTAACCCAGAACAATCTTCATTATTGAGCATCAAATAACTACCATTTTCCAACAACTTGAACGTGGGGATGATAGCAGGAACTGGCGTGCCTTGCAACACGCAAGCCATATTTGGTCGGTGTTTGTTGAATGAACCGTGTAACTGTATGTGCCTACACATTAGTGAATGATCTGGCGTCTCAGTGCATTCCTCTCCATTCAGATAAACTTCTTGATCATCTTTGAAACATCTGTATGTGTATGGAAGCGACCAGACCTCATGAAAAAAAGCACTACCTAAAGGTGCATAACGACCTATTGGTATATATTTCATACAATTTGAAAACTTATATAAAGCAAAAGGCAGCGTTATTAAACCGTGGATAAGGCACGTTGCCAAAAAACCCGCAATCCTCTGCTGATGATGTCACTGAGCATGTCATGAATGATGTAATATGTGACATCATCAGCAGTGGATTACGGGTAATAGTATCTCTAGTTTACTCCCTTATAGCTGTCTTTCTTTTAACATAAGTGTCTGTTTCCTTCCCTTATACTTACTGTTCTTTTTAAAAAAAAAAAATTTTGGTTCACTTCCGGTTCGCGTACCGGCGAGCGAACTGGGAAGCGAACTACGAGAAATAGAGGTTGGCACAGTTCCAAATATTGTACCAATTTTTTAATAACGGGGAGGTAGTTCTGAAAAGAACTTTTTTTTTATTGTTTTTGTTGTTTTATATTTTTTTTATTATTTTTTTGAACATTTTTTTACTTTTTTTGAATTTTTCTGAACAGTTTTATATTTTTTTGGGTTTTTCTTGGAGGGGGCAATGAAAACGATTCATTGTAAAGGGCTCAACAGGAGCAACAAAACAAAAAAAAAGTATTTATTATTTTGGGCGTTTCGTACAAACTTGCATATGATAGTCAATAGCTCTGTTGATCAGAGTGATGCTTCTTTCTCCGTAGCAAATGAATCCACTGCAATGTACGCAGACGTGTTTTACTTCACCAAATCTCATTTGTATATTTGGCACCATCTCCCTGCCCTCTGGTCCCGTTACTTCCGGTACAACAGATCTTCTGGCCATAATAGGGAGACTATCTAGGTCGTTCCGAAACTGTGCAGCACTGTAGTTGTTAGGATGCCACCTAGTCATATGGCGATGCATTGTGTAGTTTCCGAAACTGTATTTTTTCTCGGTCCCTCTGGACAGTCTATCTTGACATATAAGGCAAGTTACGTATCTTGCATTTACTTTTTTCTGACCTTTGGGAATTTTAAAAAATTGCCAAATGAAGTTTTCTTTCCGGTGAGACGTCCTGGGCTCCTCAGGCAAAAACTGCCTCTCTTCGTGCTCGTCGTCCTGTTCCTCTTCTTCCTCTTCTTGCTGAAGTATAACTTGAGCAGGTGGTCCACTCTTCCTTGGAGGTGGTGGAGGTGGTGGGGAAGCACCAGCTGAAGCTACTAAAGAAGCCATTGCTCACTGGTAACAAAGGGTCTTTCTCTCACAATGATGAAAGTCAGAGTGAGGAAAGAAGGAGGGATTTTCATCATTTGGGAAAAACAAGAGTTCTCAACCAATGAAAAGTGTTCATTTTAGATTATATGACCTAGTCTTACATCATTAGGAAACCAAAAGTGAAATGAACCAATGAAAAGTGTTATTACCAAGTCACATGACCTGCTGTGTTTACGTTAAGCGCTTTGCAGGGCCTCCCGGTTTGCTTCCAGAAACCTGCGCTTTGCGACTCGCTTCGCGTACCAGTTCGCTAACGTAGCACGTCATATGACGTATCACGCGACAACGTGAAACGTCATGCGGACGGGAGGCGTCACGATGTTGTTTTCTAACGCGGCAGTTGCGGTAAAGAAACGTTTACCGGCTCGCGGTCTATTTCGCGGCATCAAGGTCAGCTAACGGGAAGCTTCCCGATTCGCGAAGCGGGAACGAAGAAAAAAAAATATTTAAAAAAAAAATTATTCATAAACATATAAAATATATTTTTGGATTTAAAGAAGAATACATTTTACAGCTACAGATATTAGCTGTTAAAAAACCAATGAAATTCACTGAAAAAACCATAGGTTATAGACCATATATAGTTAGGAATTAGCATTTACAAAACCTTGAAAATTCACTGAAAAAACCATAGGTTATAGACCATATATAGTTAGGAATTAGCATTTACAAAACCTTATTTTACTCACACAAAACCATTGAAATTCCATATATAGTTAGTTGCACTAACTATATATCGCGCACCCGCAATCCACTGCTGATGATGTCACATATTACATCATTCATGACATGGTCAGTGACATCACTGATGACATCACTGATGACATCTCAAATGACATCACTGATGACATCACTGATGACATTTCATTTGACATCAATGACCACATCACTGATGATATCATTCATGTGACAATACAATGCATCTCCTCACATTTTAATATAACCTCTGTTTCACGCAGTGTAAAATACAGAGTATAATTTTTGAAACCATTGACACACCAATACTAGTTACTACATACGCACTCACTGATTCCTATGTCTACACACACTTTCACTCATTCACCCATACAATCATTCATACATACAATCACTCATCTTTACAACACTATCATATGCACTCATACACCTATACAGACACTCACAGTCTGCCACTCATCCATGGAGTTACTCACACACCTAGTCAGTCCTGTAAAGAATCAATGACACTTCCATCTTCTTGTCTATACAGTTAAACATAGAGCACCTTACATTTTCAAACATATACTAACACATACTTACCTTCTTATACAATCATTGATACAAGTACACATTGATCTGCACAGAGTCACACACCTCCCAGCCAGCCACACACACACTCAGTCTCCCATACAAATAATTGGACAATCAATCAGTAACCCATATAGTTAATCATATAGCTACTGATCAACACATGCAGCAGTTTACAGAACAACAGACATAATGATGCACAAATTAAGACAGTTTAGTCACTAACCCATGCACTCAGTGAGACACATTTAATCACTCACTCATACATTCAGTCATGCACCTACTAAATCCTTTGTCCAGACACTTATACTTCCACTCATTCTTCAATATGTAAGACACATTTTAACTTTACAGAAACATACAGTCACTGGATGTTGTCATCAGTGATGTCATCAGTGATGTCATTTGAGATGTCATCAGTGATGTCATCAGTGATGTCACTGACCATGTCATGAATGATGTAATATGTGACATCATCAGCAGTGGATTGCGGGTGCGCGATATATAGTTAGTGCAACTAACTATATATGGAATTTCAATGGTTTTGTGTGAGTAAAATAAGGTTTTGTAAATGCTAATTCCTAACTATATATGGTCTATAACCTATGGTTTTTTCAGTGAATATATATATATATTCACTGAAAAAACCATAGGTTATAGACCATATATAGTTAGGAATTAGCATTTAAAAAACCTTATTTTACTCACACAAAACCATTGAAATTCCATATATAGTTAGTTGCACTAACTATATATCGCGCACCCGCAATCCACTGTTGATCATGTCACATATTACATCATTCATGACATGGTCAGTGACATCACTGATGACATCACTGATGACATCTCAAATGACATCACTGATGACATCACTGATGACATCTCAAATGACATCACTGATGACATCACTGATGACATCTCAAATGACATCACTGATGACTACATCCAGTGACTGTATAATTCTGTAAAGTTAAAATATGTCTTACATATTGAAGAATGAGTGGATGTATAAGTGTCTTGATGAAGGATTTAGTAGGGGCATGGCTGACTGTATGAGTGACTGATTAAATGTGTCTCACTGAGTGCATGGGTTAGTGACTAAACTGTCTTAATTTGTGCATCATTATGTCTGTTGTTCTGTAAACTGCTGCATGTGTTGATCATTAGCTATATGATTAACTGTATGGGTTATTGATTGGTTGCCCAAGCATTTGTATGGGAGACTGAGTGTGTGTGTGGGTGGCTGGGAGGTGTATGACTCTCTGCATAGATGTGTGAGCAGTTGATTGACTAGATGTATGGGTTCAAAAGTGCATGTGGAAACAGCTGTATGGGCGGTTGACTGTGTGCATGAGTGTATTGGTGAGTGAATGGATATCTCAGTGCTACATGTCAAAGTAAGTACATATGTAAAACACAGTACATGTGAGAGTTGACATATATAAATAACTGTGCATAAGAGCCAGTGAATGTGTGAGTGGCTGTATGGATCATTGTGAACTTGTATCCAGGATTGTATAAGTGAGTAAATATGTTTTAGTATATGTTTGAATAAGTAAGGTGTGTATAACTGTATAGTTGAGGAAATGGAGGTGTGATTGATTCTTTGCATGACTGACTAAGTGTCTGAGTAACTCCATGGATGAATGACAGTCTATGAGTGTCTGTTTACACTGAGTGTATCTTAGGTTATATTAGAGTCTGAAGAGGTTCATCGTATTATCACATGAATGATGTCATCAGTGATGTGATCAGTAATGTCAAATGAGATGTCATCAGTGATGTAATCAGTGATGTCATTTGAGATGTCATCAGTGATGTCATCAGTGATGTCATTTGAGATGTCATCAGTGATGTCATCAGTGATGTCACTGGCCATGTCTTGAATGATGTAATATGTGACATGATCAGCAGTGGATTGCGGGTGCGCGATATATAGTTAGTGCAACTAACTATATATGGAATTTCAATGGTTTTGTGTGAGTAAAATAAGGTTTTTTAAATGCTAATTCCTAACTATATATGGTCTATAACCTATGGTTTTTTCAGTGAATTTTCAAGGTTTTGTAAATGCTAATTCCTAACTATATATGGTCTATAACCTATGGTTTTTTCAGTGAATTTCAATGTTTTTTTAATAGCAAATATCATAAGCTGTCGAATGTCAAGTACGTGGTAAGTGAAAACATTTTCGTGTTTATGCACACTGATCTGCTTTGAATGGTGCCCCCCCCTCATTTCTATTAGGAGTACTCTCTCTTTGCAGATAGTGAAAGGTAGTTAACGCAGGCCTTTGCCCCCGTTGTAATCCGTCGTGCCTGCTTCTCTCTCCATTTGATTGATTGTTATCCAAGTATTTACTGTTTTAGAATTAGTTCTCTTTGGTTCATTCTCTATTTACAAACAAACACAGAGTCACAATACTCTGTTTAGTCTTTGCAGATAACGAAAAATCGTGTAAAAAAAAAGAAAAGGAATCGAGCAAAATCAGTAGGCCACTAATGGGATCTCTTTTTGACCTCGCTAAAATAGAAACATTAGGAACAACCCCTCATGACAAATACAAAACTAGTGAGATGAACTGAACTCCACACAATGATGGCTGCAAAACAGCTCGGCTCCGCCACCCACCCCGCCCAAAATAACGATAAAGAGCGGCTGCCATGATTGGTTGCGGAATGGCCACGACGGAGCTACGAAATGGTGCTGCTCTCATGCTAACCCCAGCTTCAGTCTGAAACGTCCAGAAACACTGTAGACTACCAATTCGATCAGTTCCGGTAGCGCCCCAATGTAACCCGGTAGAGAAGAACTAGCCCTCCCCTCTTTGACTGATGGTTCTTGTTGCCTGTCCCTTCTGTTGTCATTTAACAGAACTATTTAGCCTGCTGAAAGGGGTTGTGTTCCGACCGCTGGTTGGTGGAGACATTTTGACTCTGGACCTGCGTTGTCGCGTAATGCGTCATATGACGCGCCGCGTTAGCGCATCCGGAAGTCATCCGGGGCGCGCAGCGCGTAACGTAAGCATAACAAGTCATGTGACTTGTTAATAAAACTTTTCATTGGTTCATTTTACTTTTCTTATTGTAATGATGAAAGGCTTGGTCATATGACCTAAAAATTACGCTTTTCATTACTTCCGAACATTATTTTTTCTTAAATATATGTTATAATGTTCCAGGCTAATGTACTTTCCCGGAAATTTTACAACTGTCCTGCAAGTAAAATATATTCTTTTTTCGAGAAAAAGAGCGTTTCTTCGTCCCATGACGGAGCCGTTGAGCAAAAGAGGGTCGACCTGCTGTCTTAGTCGCCGATACGCCTGAATATGAGATTCTTATCGATCACTTTATGTTGCAGGAATAGAAAACACAACAGCCCTTGACCATTTATCTTTACTGCGTTCCTTCGTATTATACCTTTTACCCTTCATGTAATTGGTCTGCTTTATTTCACTTGCCTTTTAATGATTCTAAAACAGTGACTATTATTAAAAACTTTACCAATGTATATACTACTACCATGTTTTCTTTTAAAAACCTTTATTGTGAAAATTTCATTATACAAATACGAGCCTATAACCACGTGGGCCTGCCACGGAGCAAACTGTAATCGTATATGATGAATAGACATTTACACTGTAGAGGAACGTAACGGGCGGGCCATTAGCTTGCAAGAACTAAGGTGTCTAACAGTTACGGAATCGGTGGACGTACATTTTATAATTAAAATACGACAGGGCCAGTTACAATAAAATTATCTAGATATACATTTGCGGGCAAGTACCATGGGTGACGTTAATTCGAACTTTCAACAGTACAGTAATCAATAACACATCAGAACTTAATATCAATAGGGATGTCGAAATATTCAATCAATTCTCGTCCCCGCCCGCCATGTGCTTCAAAACTGCATACGTATCTCGTGATTTCAAGGTTCTGCAACCAGTACACAACAAGGAGTTACGAGTCCCATTTATTCCGGCGCCATTTTGGGCGAGGACGGGCAGGTCCAGGATATAGTCAAAATGTCTCTACCAACCATCGACTATCATGATGTTCATATGCTGTATTTATTAGAGTAACACTCATCTGTCCACATGAAATTAATTTGCCACAATCTAAACATGTCATTTTAATCTTTCCAAAGTTCTTCTAAATATTTGGGACCGTTTCCCTTGCCTCTGAAGCTCTCAGTGCCACTTCTTTGATGAATGTACTAGCAGGTCAGGGGTTCTCCTCCAAATCTCTCTTTTATGCAGCACTATCATTAATTGGTGCCACCTCTCCATATGACGATGCATGGTATAGTTACCACAACTATATTTTTTTTCGGTTCCTCTGGAGAGTTCATCGTGGCAGATGAAGCGTGTAACGTACCGGGCATTTACCTTTTTTTGCGTGTACAGGAAAGGAAAAAAAAATCGAGCGTCCGAGTTCTAAGGTGTCCCAGGGCCATTTTAGTGGACCAGGCCCAAATCCAAAGAACAGGCCGCCATTTTGAGAGTCCTCTTGCAGCCGCCTGTCGCTGTAGCATCAAGAGCAGCCGAAACTCAGCTGAATGGCAACTGAAACGGTAAAGGGGCGCCCCACTACAGCAGACAAGCCTCCACCTAGGAAGGCCCATTCACGCCGCCTCCCCCCCCCCCCCTTCGGGCACCCCACGCCGTTATTCGGAGCAGTATTGTAGGATGGCCACACCAGTGCGGCAACTTGCTAGACATCACCTCGGTGGTAACCGAATCTCAACGCCTTGTGGTGTCTTCTATTCAGAAAACATTGTTATGCTGCCTCCGACCTATTCGCCGCAAGTGCGCACACAACTCAACTGCATAGCTTGCTAGACACCACCTCGGTGCCATCCGGATCTTGGAATGTCAGCGCCTTTTGGTGTCTTCTCTTCAGAAAATATTGTTGCGCTGCCTTTGGCCCCATTCGCACATCAGTCCGCTACTGACGCCATCTCACAGGCTAATGGGGCGCCCCACGCCGACTTTCAGCATTGTAGGATGACCACACCAGTACAGCAACTTGCTAGACATCACCTCGGTGCCATCCGGATCTCGGCGCCCCACTGCAGATGAAGTGCCTCTCAACTATGAAACCACCACGGTGACATCCGGATCTTGGCGCGTTGTGCTGCCTTCGGCCTATTCGCACATCGGTCCGCTACTGACGCCATCTCACAGGCGAATGGGGCGACCCACGCCGAGTTTCAGCATTGTAGGATGACCACACCAGTACAGCAACTTGCTAGACATCACCTCGGTGCCATCCGAATCTTGGCATCTCAACGCCTAGTGGCATCTTCCATACAGAAAATATTGTTACGCTGCCTTTGGCCCCATTCGCACATCGGTCCGCAACTTAGACATCACCTCGGTGCCATCCGGATCTTGGCATCTCAGCGCCTTGTGGTGTCTTCTACTCCGAAAATATTGTAGAAAATATTGTTGCGCTGCCTTTGGCCCCATTCGCACATCAGTCCGCTACTGACACCATCTCACAGGCCAACAGGGCGCCCCACGCCGACTTTCAGCATTGTAGGATGACCACACCAGTACAGCAACTTGCTAGACATCACCTCGGTGCCATCCGGATCTTGGCGCCCCACTGCAGATGAAGTGCCTCTCAACTATGAAACCACCACGGTGACATCCGGATCTTGGCGCGTTGTGCTGCCTTCGGCCTATTCGCACATCGGTCCGCTACTGACGCCATCTCACAGGCTAATGGGGCGACCCACGCCGAGTTTCAGCATTGTAGGATGACCACACCAGTACAGCAACTTGCTAGACATCACCTCGGTGCCATCCGAATCTTGGCATCTCAACGCCTAGTGGTATCTTCCATACAGAAAATATTGTTACGCTGCCTTTGGCCCCATTCGCACATCAGTCCGCAACTTAGACATCACCTCGGTGCCATCCGGATCTTGGCATCTCAGCGCCTTGTGGTGTCAGTCAGAAAATATTGTTGCGCTGCCTTTGGCCCCATTCGCACATCAGTCCGCTACTGACACCATCTCACAGGCCAACAGGGCGCCCCACGCCGACTTTTACCATTGTACGATGGCCACACCAGTGCCACAACTTGCTAGACACCACCTCGGTGCCATCCGGATCTTGGCATCTCAGCGCCTTGTGGTGTCTTCAAATCAGAAAATATTGTTGCGTTGCCTTTGGCCCCATTCGCACATCGGTCCGCTACTGACGCCATCTCACAGGCCAACGGGGCGCCCCACGCCGACTTTCAACATTGTAGGATGGCCACAGAAGTGCGACAACTTACTAGACACCACCTCGGTGCCATCCGGATCTTGGCGCGTTGTGCTGCCTTCGGCCTATTCGCACATCGGTCCGCTACTGACGCAAACTCACAGGCCAACGGGGCGCCCCACGCCGACTTTCAGCATTGTAGGATGGCCACACCAGTGCGGCAACTTGCTACACACCACCTCGGTGCCATCCGGATCTTGGCATCTCAGCGCCTAGTGGTGTCTTCTATTCCGAAAATATTGTTGCGCTGCCTTCGGCCCCATTCACACATCGGTCCGCTACTGATGCCATCTCACAGGCCAACGGGGCGCCCCACGCCGACTTTCAGCATTGTAGGATGGCCACACCAGTGCGGCAACTTACTAGACACCACCTTGGTGCCATCCGGATCTTGGCGCGTTGTGCTGCCTTCAGCCTATTCGCACATCGGTCCGCTACTGACGCAAACTCACAGGCCAACGGGGCGCCCCACGCCGACTTTCAGCATTGTTGGATGGCCACACCAGTGCGGCAACTTACTAGACACCACCTCGGTGCCATCCGGATCTTGGCGCGTTGTGCTGCCTTCGGCCTATTCGCACATCGGTCCGCTACTGACGCAAACTCACAGGCCAACGGGGCGCCCCACGCCGACTTTCAGCATTGTAGGATGGCCACACCAGTGCTGCAACTTGCTGGACACCACCTCGGTGCCATCCGGATCTTGGCGCGTTGTATTGCCTTCGGCCTATTCGCACATCGGTCCGCTACTGACGCCGCCTCACGTGCCAACGTATTTTCTCCGCATTTTATACCCTATGCCGCATAACAGGTCATGTGACTTGTTTATAAAACTTTTCATTGGTTCATTTTACTTTTGGTTTCCTAATGATGGAAGGCTTGATCATATGACCTAAAAACAACACTTTTCATTGGATGAAAACTTTTTCTTTTTCCCAAACGATGAAAGCCCCACCTTGTTTCTGGATGTTTCAGACTGAAGCTGGCGTCAGCATGAGAGCACCACCATCTCGTAGCTCCGTCGTGGTCATTCCGCGAGCAATCATGGCAGCCGCTCCCCACCAGAAGCCTGCAGGAGTCGGGGCCCCCAAAACTTTTGATGAATTCTCAAGGCGGAGGGGACGCTTTCGAGAATGGGGTCCAAGACCTAGCAGACAAGCGTACGATTTCCAAGGTGTCCCAGGGCCATTTCAGTGGACCAGGCCCAAAAAGGAAAGAGCCTGCCGCCATTTTGAGAGTCCTGTGACAGCCGCCTATCGCTGCACCGCAAGAGTGGGCGCAACTCAGCTGAATTGCGGCTTTTGACACAGTGGACCAAAAACGGACGGAATGGCAACTAAAACGGTAAAGGGGCGCCCCACTACAACAGATGACACTCCACCTGGAGAGGCCCGTTCACGCCGCCTCCCCCGGGGCGCCCCACGCCGTTATTCGGAGCAGCATTGTAGGATACCAAAACCAGTGCGGCAACTTACTGGACATCACCTTGGTGCCATCGTTCTGCTGCCTTGGAACTATTCGCACAACAGTTTGCTACTGATGACCCACCCCCCGCGACGCCCCACGCCGTTATTTGCTGGGTGGCAACTTACTAGACATCACTTTCGTGTCATCTAGATTTCAGCGCGTTCTGCTGCCTTGGAACTATTCGCACAACAGTTTGCTACTGATGACCCACCCCCCGCGACGCCCCACGCCGGAAATCTGGACGTTGTGCTGCGTTGGGACTATTCGCACAGCCGACCGCTACTTCGTTGTTTTTCCCTAAAAATGTTTATATGTTATTACTATTTTTGTTTTCTTGTATATATTTATAAATTATTAAAGTTTTATAATCCTACTACTTTGTCGGAGTGCTATATATTTTTAATGTGACACATAATTGTAAAAACTTTGATGTACAAAGAGTCATCCCTGGAATCTTCTGCTTCAGGCTCGGTCCCCTCCCCAATCACAATACAGGATGGTTTTCAGATAATAGCAACGCTTCTGCTGTGACGGATCTCATCGAGTGTGGGCCTTGATCTACTATAACTCCTTTGAAGAGGGGTGATTCTTTACAGCTGTGGCCATAAACTACATCTGCAGGGCTAGCTGATACCCTAGGACCAGCCTGGACAATCGGACACAGAGGAAAAGGAGTGTCAGAGGGTGCGGTAGTGAATAGGGCGAAAGGGAGGTGTCGGGCGGGCACAGGGTGTGATTCTCAGGGAAGAGCAGCGCAGATGGGGGGAGGTTTATTACCCATGCATAAGACAGGGAGCGGGGGTGACCACTGCCTGGGGGAGATGCTTGCGAGGGTGGGGAGCCATGCTAAGGATCGACAGCGTGCACAGAGTGGGTCTGGTCAAGGCATCTAAAATGGCTGCCGTGCACGACAAAAGTGTGGCATTTGAAAAAAGACAAGATGGCGCATACAATGTTTTTCAACACTTCCTGATTTCCTTCGAATCGAACGTTAACAGACGTTGGGGCATATTACCAAAGTTAAGCGATATTTATCCCTAACGATGCTTAGCAACGATTTTTTTACCGTCAGAAATTATCGCAGATAAACCTTGCTATTATCAAGGTTTATCGCAAATATGATAAAAAACGACCGCAATGCATTAATATCGCTGAAAACTCAGCGATATTCATGCATTACCGAGCTAATGCTCTTAGCCATGTTATCCACCTCCCATTGGATAACATGGCTAAGAACTGCTCAGGGCAGGTGCTAGCTTTTGGAGATATTCGCGCTTATCTCGAATATTTCCAAAAGTTGATAATAGGAGATAGCGATGTTAGCGACTGTTTCCAGTCGCTAACATCTTGGCATGCCCACTTTGCATGTCATTAGTGAGAAATATCACTCACATGCAAAGTGGGGCCCAAGATGGTCGCTATCTCCTACTAGCCGTCGCTAACTGGTGTTAGCAACAGCTAGGTAATACAGATATAATTTTATCTCCGCGAAGCGGAGCGCTGTTACAGATATATATCTTGTTTTTGAACGTTAATTTCTCAAAATGCACTGAAGCACATATATTGAGACCTAGCAAAGGCACATCGGGCTTCCAGTCCCTAATATTTTACCAAGTTTCGTGCAAATCCATTCAGTCGTTCGATTATTATTATTTATTTATTTTTTTGCCCCGCGGGGCCCTTTTAAAACCTCCACATCAAACCTAGGGGGTCAGTGAGGATCTACTATGCCCCCTTATGGTCATTTGCCCCTTCGCTTTGGCCTCCTCTTGTCTCTCGATCCTACCGAGAGACAAGATGGCGGCCGCTACGGACTGTTTGGAATGTTTACAGACACCGGAGAGCCAATCAGCTTCGCTTCGCAAAGCTCCGTAACGCGAAAAGTACGCGAAGCGGAGCGCTGTTACAGATATATATCTTTTTTTGAACGTTAATTTCTCAAAATCCACTGGAGCACATATATTGAGATCTAGCAAAGGCACATCGGGCTACCAGTCCCTACAATTTTGCCAAGTTTCGTGCAAATCTATTCAGCTGTTCGATTATTATTATTTTTTTTTTTTTTGCCCCGCGGGGCCCTTTTAAAACCTCCACATCAAACCTAAACGGTCAGGGAGGATCTACTATGCCCCCTTATGGTCATTTGCCCCTTCGGTTTGGCCTCCGCTTGTCTCTCGATCCTACCGAGAGACAAGATGGCGGCCGCTACGGACTGTTTGGAATGTTTACAGACGCCGGAGAACCAATCAGCTTCGCTTCACAAAGCTCCGTTGCGCGAAAAGTACGCGAACTGGAGCGCTGCCCGGTCCGCTGTTACAGATATATATCTTTTTTTAAACGTTAATTTCTCAAAATCCACTGGAGCACATATATTGAGACCTACAAAAGGCACATCGGGCTACCAGTCTCTACAATTTTGCCAAGTTTCGTGCAAATTCATTCAGCCGTTCGGGCTAAAAGTGAGGCCAACCGCCCTATGGAAAACTCAATGTTAAAAACACGTTTTGGGACCCCCCTTTTTTCTCGACCCCCCCTGGACGAAACCCCCCCCAATTTTCAGGGGCTGCTCAGAAACAAAATGTGCCATTTTCCTGACAATTTCAGCCAATTCCGTCCACAAACGCCAAAGTTATTAGACATAGAATTTTCAAAAAACCCATAGAGAAAAAATCCTAACTATATATACCTACTGGCGACCGCCAGTAGGTAATATATATATTCACTGAAAAAAACATAGGTTATAGACCATATATAGTTAGGAATTTGCATTTACAAAACCTTGAAAATTCACTGAAAAAACCATAGGTTAGAGACCATATATAGTTAGCTGGACATTTTATTGACATAAAACCAATGAAATTCCATATATAGTTAGTTGCACTAACTATATATCGCGCACCCGCAATCCACTGCTGATGATGTCACATATTACATCATTCATGACATGGTCAGTAACATCACTGATGACACCACTGATGACATCTCAAATGACATCACTGATGACATCATCTAGTGTCTGTGTGTTTTTGTAAAGTTTAAATATGTTTTACATATTGAAGAATGAGTGGATGTATGGAAGACTGAGTGTGTGTGTGGCTGGCTGGGAGGTGTGTGACTCTGTGCATATCAATGTGTACTTGTATCAGTGATTGTATAAGAGAGTAAGTATGTGTTCGTATATGTGTGAAAAGTATGGTGTTCTGTGTTTAACTGTATAGATGAGGAAATCGAAGTGTGATTGATTCTTCACAGGACTGACTAGGTGTATGAGTGCATATGATAGTGTTGTAATAATGAGTGACTGTATGTATGAGTGATTGTATGGGTGAATGAGTGAATGTGTGTGTAGACGTAGGAATCAGTGAGTGCGTATGTAGTAACTGGTATTGGTGTGTCATGATGTCATCAGTGATGTCATTTGAGATGTCATCAGTGATGTCATTTGAGATGTCATCAGTGATGTCACTGAAGTATGGTGTTCTGTGTTTAACTGTATAGATGAGGAAATGGAAGTGTGATTGATTCTTTACAGGACTGACTAGGTGTGTGAGTAACTGCATGGATGAGTGGCAGTGTGTGAGTGTCTGCATAGGTGTATGAGTGCATATGATAGTGTTGTAATAATGAGTGACTGTATGTATGAGTGATTGTATGGGTGAATGAGTGAATGTGTGTGTAGACGTAGGAATCAGTGAGTGCGTATGTAGTAACAGGTATTGGTGTGTCATGATGTCATCAGTGATGTCATCAGTGATGTCACTGACCATGTCATGAATGATGTAATATGTGACATCATCAGCAGTGGATTGCGGGTGCGCGATATATAGTTAGTGCAACTAACTATATATGGAATTTCATTGGTTTTATGTCAATAAAATGTCCAGCTAACTATATATGGTCTCTAACCTATGGTTTTTTCAGTGAATTTTCAAGGTTTTGTAAATGCAAATTCCTAACTATATATGGTCTATAACCTATGGTTTTTTCAGTGAATTTCATTGGTTTTTTAAAAGCTAATATCTATAGCTGTAAAATATATTCTTTATTACGTGACGTATCACGTAGCCACGTGAGACGCCTCATGACGCGTCGCATAACCGTGACGTATCGGCTCTGCAGCGCGAACAAAACCCGTAACGTAAGCGTGCCGGAGCACGCTTACAGATATATATATTTTTTTTAACCTTAATTAGACAAAATCCACACGTGCACATATCTTGAGGCCTTGCAAAGGCACATCAAACAAACAGTCCCTACAATTTTGCCAAGGTTGCTGGAAATCTATTCCCTTAATTTTTTTTTACTGTTTCTCTTGGTTTTCCCCTTGTTACGCTTACCGGGACGCTACCCGGTACGCGAACCGGACGCTCCAAAACACAAGATGGCGGACTCCCGTTACGCTGCCGGTTAGCTGCCCGGTTCGCGTCTAGGGAAGCGCCTCTACCGCAAAAAATCGCGGGGGACTTTAATATCCCCCTCATCAATCCTAGGGGGTCAGGAGGGGTTTACCTTGCCCCCTTTCCTTCATTTCCCCCTTCTTTTTTCACCACATCTTGTCTCTCGAACCTACCGAGAGACAAGATGGCGGCCGCTCCGGACTGTTTACAATGTTGACAGCTACGCTGCCGGTTAGCTGCCCTGGTTTTTTTTTTTTTTGCCCCGCGGGGCACTTTAATATCCCCCTCATCAATCCTAGGGGGTCAGGAGTGGTCTACCTTGCCCCCTTTCCTTCATTTCCCCCTTCGTTTTTCACCAAATTTTGTCTCTCGATCGTACCGAGAGACAAGATGGCGGCCGCTCTGGACTGTTTAGAATGTTGACAGACACCGGAGAGCCAATCAGCTTCGCTTCGCTAAGTTCCGTTACGCGTCAGGTACGCGAACCGGGGCGCTAACCGGAGTGCTGTCACAGATATATATATTTTTTTAAACGTTAATTTCTCAAAATCCACTGGAGCACATATATTGAGACATAGCAAAGGCACGTCGGGCAAACCATATCTACAATTTTGCCAAGTTTCATGTAAATCTATTCAGCCGCCCTATGGAAAAATGAATGGGAAAAACGCGTTTTGGGACCCCCCCTTTTTTCTCGGCCCCCCCTTGACGAAACCCCCCCAAATTTTCAGGGCCTGCTCAGAAACAGAATGTGCCATTTTCCTGAAAATTTCAGCCAATTCCGTCCACAAACGCCAAAGTTATTAGACATAGAATTTTCAGAAATCCCATAGAGAAAAAATCCTAACTATATATACCTACTGGCTATCGCCAGTAGGTAATATACATATATAAACATATATAATCTGCATATCTATATAAATATAAATGCATGCATACATATACATATATGCATACATATGCATGTTATTTACATGAAAGTTTTAAAAACACTAATAAAAGCAAAGCTAAAAAGCCACCTCATTACAAACAGAATGGCTTTAACTTAAACGAGGGCGAGATCTATTGCATTTTCAATGCTTGTTTACTTTGGTTCTATCAAGAAGGCATTCAGATGTGTCACACATTTGCCATAAATTCTGAATGTTAGCACTCTAGTTGCTCATTAGATCACTGTAGTAAAGCTAGTGCTCACCAGAGAAGTCTGCTGCTAATCATGGTTTGCAGCCATTTTCCAGCATTTTTTATCCCGCAGACTTTCAGTCCGCATACCATTATCCCGCAAGGTCATTGACCTCGCATACCATTATCCCGCATTTTTTCAAAACGCATATGCATTTATCGCGCATGCCTTTACAAAGAATTACGTTTTAAAGGCATGTATGGTAAATGCATTTGCGTTGTGAAAACCACGATGACGAGAGAGGTAAGTGGGTTTGTGTTAATTTTTTCGTGGGTTAGTGATTGTGTAGTGTAGTGTAGTGTTGTGTAGTGTAGTGTTTCGTTAGTGTAGTGTAGAGTTGTGGTGGTTGTTTAGTGTAGGGTCATGCTGGGGGTAGTGTTTTAGGGTTTAGGGTTGTGTTGTAGTGTTTGCGTAGTGTAGGGTCATGCTGGGGGTAGTGTTTTAGGGTTTAGGGTAGAGTTGTAGTGTTTGCGTAGTGTAGGGTCATGCTGGGGGTAGTGTTTTAGGGTTTAGGGTTGTGTTGTAGTGTTTGCGTAGTGTAGGGTCATGCTGGGGCTAGTGTTTTAGGGTTTAGGGTAGTGTTGTAGTGTTTGCGTAGTGTAGGGTAAATGCTGGGCGTAGTGTTTTAGGGTTTAGGATAGTGTTGTAGTGTTTGCGTAGTGTAGGGTCATGCTGGGGGTAGTGTTTTAGGGTTTTGGGTAGTGTTGTAGTGTTTGCGTAGTGTAGGGTCATGCTGGGGTGTAGTATTTTAGGGTTTAGGGTAGTGTTGTAGTGTTTGCGTAGTGTAGGGTCATGCTGGGGGTAGTGTTTTAGGGTTTTGGGTAGTGTTGTAGTGTTTGCGTAGTGTAGGGTCATGCTGGGGTGTAGTGTTTTAGGGTTTTGGGTAGTGTTGTAGTGTTTGCGTAGTGTAGGGTCATGCTGGGGTATAGTGTTTTAGGGTTTTGGGTAGTGTAGTGTTTGCGTAGTGTAGGGTCATGCTGGGGGTAGTGTTTTAGGGTTTTGGGTAGTGTTGTAGTGTTTGCGTAGTGTAGGGTCATGCTGGGGGTAGTGTTTTAGTGTTTTGGGTAGTGTTGTAGTGTTTGCGTAGTGTAGGGTCATGCTGGGGGGTAGTGTTTTAGGGTTTTCGGTAGTGTTGTAGTGTTTGCGTAGTGTAGGGTCATGCTGGGGGTAGTGTTTTAGGGTTTTGGGTAGTGTTGTAGTGTTTGCGTAGTGTAGGGTCATGCTGGGGGTAGTGTTTTAGGGTTTAGGGTAGTGTTGTAGTGTTTGCGTAGTGTAGGGTCATGCTGGGGGTAGTGTTTTAGGGTTTAGGGTAGTGTTGTAGTGTTTGCGTAGTGTAGGGTCATGCTGGGGGTAGTGTTTTAGGGTTTAGGGTAGTGTTGTAGTGTTTGCGTAGTGTAGGGTCATGCTGGGGGTAGTGTTTTAGGGTTTAGGGTAGTGTTGTAGTGTTTGCGTAGTGTAGGGTCATGCTGGGGGTAGTGTTTTAGGGTTTAGGGTAGTGTTGTAGTGTTTGCGTAGTGTAGGGTCATGCTGGGGTGTAGTGTTTTAGGGTTTTGGGTAGTGTTGTAGTGTTTGCGTAGTGTAGGGTCATGCTGGGGGTAGTTTTTTAGGGTTTAGGGTAGTGTTGTAGTGTTTGCGTAGTGTAGGGTCATGCTGGGGTGTAGTGTTTTAGGGTTTTGGGTAGTGTTGTAGTGTTTGCGTAGTGTAGGGTCATGCTGGGGGTAGTGTTTTAGGGTTTAGGGTAGTGTTGCAGTGTTTGCGTAGTGTAGGGTCATGCTGGGGGTAGTGTTTTAGGGTTTAGGGTTGTGTTGTAGTGTTTGCGTAGTGTAGGGTCATGCTGGGGGTAGTGTTTTAGGGTTTAGGATTGTGTTGTAGTGTTTGTGTAGTGTAGGGTCATGCTGGGGTGTAGTGTTTTAGGGTTTTGGGTAGTGTTGTAGTGTTTGCGTAGTGTAGGGTCATGCTGGGGGTAGTGTTTTAGGGTTTAGGGTAGTGTTGTAGTGTTTGTGTAGTGTAGGGTCATGCTGGGGGTAGTGTTTTAGGGTTTAGGGTAGTGTTGTACTGTTTGTGTAGTGTAGGGTCATGCTGGGGGTTGTGTTTTAGGGTTTAGGGTAGTTTAGTTGTTTAGTGTATGCTAAAGGCATATTCGTTCTAAAAGTTTTCGTTATTTTAATTTGCGGCCTAATGGTACATGCAGGATTTTTTTTGCGGACTGATGGTATGCGGGATTTCGTCATATATTCGCTAATCATACTTTCTATGGCAAAATGAACCCCCTCATTTTGTTCCTTTTTAAATTAAATGTTTTAAGAGTTACCACTTTATTCCAATCAAGATGGCTTCAGGTGTGCCATACCTTTGTAATAAGTAGGACTGTCAGCACTCTAGTTGTTCATTAGAACACTCTGGGACATTCTGTCATTGGGCTATAGTTGGGCTACATCTGGCTGATATTTGGGCTACATTTGTTTTTTTTGGTCTCTGGTGGCCATCTTTGGGCTACATTGGGCTACATTGGGCTACATTTGGGCTCCAACATATATATAGCCCAATGTAGCCCAATATATATTTTTCAAAGTTAATTTTCGTAAAAACCACTGGAGCCTATATCTTGAGACATAGCAAAGGCACATCGGGCTACCAGTCCCTACAATTTTGCCAAGTTTGGTGTGAATCCATTCAGCCGTTCAGGCTAAAAGTGAGGCCAACCGCCCTATGGAAAATTGCATGGGAAAAACACGTTTTGGGACCCCCCTTTTTTCTCGGCCCCCCCTTGACGAAACCCCCCCAAATTTTCAAGGGCTGCTCAGAAACAAAATGTTCCATTTTCCTGGAAATTTCAGCCAATTCTGTCCTCAAACGCTAAAGTTATTCGACATAGAATTTTCAAAAATCCCATAGGAAAAAAATCCTAACTATATATACCTACTGGCTATCGCCAGTAGGTAATATATATATATATATATATATATATATATATATATTCACTGAAAAAACCATAGGTTATACACCATATATAGTTAGGAATTAGCATTTAAAAAACCTTATTTTACTCACACAAAACCAATGAAATTCCATATATAGTTAGTTGTACTAACTATATATCGCGCACCCGCAATCCACTGCTGATCATGTCACATATTACATCATTCATGACATGGTCAGTGACATCACTGATGACATCACTGATGACATCTCAAATGACATCTCAAATGACATCACTGATGACATCACTGATGACATCTCAAATGACATCACTGATGACATCTCAAATGACATCACTGATGACATCACTGATGACATCTCAAATGACATTACTGATCACATCACTGATGACATCATTCATGTGATAATACGATGAACCTCTTCAGACTCTAATATAACCTTATATACACTCAGTGTAAACAGACACTCACAGACTGTCACTCATCCATGGAGTTACTTACACACCTAGTCAGTCATGCAAAGAATCAATCACAGCTCCATTTTCACAACTATACAGTTATACACACCTTACTTATTCAAACATATACTAAAACATATTTACTCACTTATACAATCCTGGATACAAGTGCACAATGATGCATACAGCCACTCACACATTCACTGGCTCTTATGGACAGTTATTTATATATGTCAAGTCTCACATGTACGGTATTTTACATATGTACTTACTTTGACATGTAGCACTGAGATATCTATTCACTCACCAATACAGTCATGCACACAGTCAACCGCCCATACAGCTGTTTCCACATGCACTTTTGAACCCATACATCTATGCACAGAGTCATACACCTCCCAGCCACCCACACACACACTCAGTCTCCCATACAAATGCTTGGGCAACCAATCAATAACCCATATAGTTACTCATATAGCTACTGATCAACACATGCAACAGTTTACAGAACAACAGACATAATGATGCACAAATTAAGACAGTTTAGTCACTAACCCATGCACTCAGTGAGACACATTTAACCACTCACTCATACAGTCAGTCATGCACCTACTAAATCCTTCGTCCAGACACTTATACATCCACTCATTCTTAAATATGTAAGACATATTTTAACTTTACAGAAAAATACAGTCACTGGATGTTGTCATCAGTGATGTCATCAGTGATGTCATTTGAGATGTCATCAGTGATGTCATCAGTGATGTCATTTGAGATGTCATCTTTGATGTCATCAGTGATGTCACTGACCATGTCATGAATGATGTAATATGTGACATGATCAGCAGTGGATTGCGGGTGCGCGATATATAGTTAGTACAACTAACTATATATGGAATTTCATTGGTTTTGTGTGAGTAAAATAAGGTTTTTTAAATGCTAATTCCTAACTATATATGGTGTATAACCTATGGTTTTTTCAGTGAATTTTCAAGGTTTTGTAAATGCTAATTCCTAACTATATATGGTCTATAACCTATGGTTTTTTCAGTGCATTTCAATGGTTTTTTAAAAGCTAATATCTATAGCTATAAAATGTATTCTTCTTTAAATCCAAAAATATATTTTATATGTTTATTAATAAAAAAAATTTAATATTTTTTTTGTTTCGCTCCCGGTCCGCTAACCGGGAAGCTTTCCGTTAGCTCAAATAGATGCCGCGACCCGGTCCGCGAACCGATAAGAAATCAACATAGTGACGGTATCGCGTTGCCGCGTAATGCGTCTTATGACGTACTGCGTTAGCGCACCCGGAAGTGCCCCGGGGCGCGGACCGAGGCGCGAAACGCAGCTCCCCGGAAGCGATCCGCGGCACGTCGCGAAAGCGTGACGTATCGCGTTGCCGCGAAATGCGTCTTGTGACGTATCGCGTTAGCGCACCCGGAAGTGTCCCGGGGCGCGGACCGCGGCGCGAAGGGGAGCGACCTGGAAGCTAACCGGGGAGCGTTCCGCAGCGCGTAACATGAGCGTGAGAGGTCATGTGACTTGTTAATAGAACTTTTCATTGGTTCATTTCATTTTTGGTTTCATAATGATGGAAAGCTAGGTCAGGTGACCTAAAAATAACACTTTTCATTGGTTGAGAAGTATTGTTTTTCCCAAATGATGAAAACCCCTCCTTCTTTCCTCACTCTGACTTTCATCATTGTGAGAGGAAGACCTTTTTTGATCATCTAGAAATGGCAAGTCTTGTAGCTGCAGCTGGTGCACCCCCACCACCACCTCCACCTCCTCATGGGAAGAGAGGACCACCTCCCCAGGTGATTACAAACACTGAGGAGGAAGATGAAGAAATGGATGAGGAGGGAGAAGAACCACAATTCCTGGAAGAGTTGCCCCGGGTTTCCAGAAAGAAAGGCAGTTTCATCTGGCAGTTTTTTTCGATGCCTCGTGGACAAAAAAAGTCAACGCGAGGTATGTCACCTGCCTCATATGCAAGGAACAATTGTCCAGAGGGACGGACAAAAAATACAGTTATGGTAATCACACCATGCATAGGCACATGACGAGGAAACATCCCCTAAATTACAGCCGGGCGGAATTAAGGGATATGCTGGACAATCCTAGACCAACTCCTGTGGCCAGACCAACAATACCGGTTTCTTTAACACCAGAGGAGGCACGGGAAACTGTGCCAAATATCCAACAAAATTTTGGGCATATGATACATTTATGTATGCACTGTCGTGCATTATTAGCTTGTGGCAACATGAGCATCAATGCACTCAACCTTGCATATGAACACCATGATTGCCCTAACCGCCCCCAGTAATTTTTTTTTGCTCCTGTTGAGCCCTGTTTTTTGTTGTTTCCCCCCCCCCAAAAAAACCCAAAAAAATATAAAATCGTTCAAAAAATACAAAAAAAACAAAAAAAATTCAAAAAATAAAAAAAAAATATAAAACAACAAAAATATTTAAAAAAAAGTTCTTTTCAGAACTACCTTCCCTTTCCAAAAAAATTGCTACAATGTTTAGCACTCTGGCAAGCTCTATTTCTTTTGGTTCGCTCCCGGGTTAGCTTCCCTGTACGCGGACCGGGAGCTAACCAAAAACTTTTTTTTTTTTTTTTTTAAAGTGTAAGTATAAGGAAAGTAAACAGAGAGTGATGTTAAAAGATAGACAGCTATAGGGAGTAAAGAAGAGATACTGTTTAATAGATCTATTTACCGAAGAAAAGACAGAAGAGGGTATAATTGTGAAAAACAAAATAGATAACGAAGTGAAAGAAAAACAAGCATTGGCATAGCCAATAGGTCTCGCCTTTGGGACCTTCTAAGTATTTAGTTATGCAGCATAATATCCTTGGTGCAGCAACATCAACTGTTGCATGGCTAAACACGTATAAGGTCCCAAAGGCGAGACCTATTGTCTATGCCAATGCTTGTTTCTTAAGTAGTGTTGCAATACGTCTGACTCTTCCATGTGAAAAGATCTTATCTTGTGCTCTAAAGATTGCTAAAGTCTCGACAGAGAACAGGCTAGGCTGTAAGTAGGGTAAATTGCGCTTGGTGATCTGTTTGAGGGAGCGTCTGCTTTGCCTGGTGTCTTTGGAGAGCAATTTTGATTGGTATACTGGACAATGTTAGTTTTATTGGTCCAGTAGACAATTAAACTGCTGCATGACCACACTGTGTGATCCTGGGCACACTTTACAAATCCTACCTACCATCCAGCGGCTGAAGTGCAAATTGTAAAACCTGATAGCTGGGCACAATTACAGTGTCATTGCAGGCACACCCTGTGTGATCTTGGACATTTATCACATCTCAAAGTACTTTTAAATGCTTGAGCTTGGGATAAACCCTTGAAAAATACTCTCATGCATTTGACCTACCCAGGTGTTTGCTGCTACGTGCTTGATAAGAAATATTGCAACACACAATTGCAACTTCTGTGCCCCTTCCAAATAAACACTAGAAATCAGAGTTGTAATTAGTCTCTAGAATGAGTAAGATGCCCTCCAGCCTCCACTTGAAAGCAGGGGTGTATAGTTTGAGGGGAGTTAGGGGGGGGGGCGAGGGAGGCATGCAATACTTTAACCTAGGTAAAAGTGTCCAAAGTCACACCATCTGCCCACTAAAGAGCGGCTCGCAGTGGCCGGCTGGCCCGGCTGATTAGGGGAGCTGTTGGTGCCGAGCCTGGTGGGGCAGGTCCCAGCTGTGCTCTGCCGGGCTGCAGGCAGCTCAGTTATTAGGCAGCTGGTGGCGTGGGGACCACTGCTATTCCGTCTGTAATGTGCCCGAGCCTCCCGGCAGGCGGGGGATCACAAGAGCGACCGCTCCCACCCTCGGAGGCTAATTAATTGGCAGAACAAGAGCGCATTAAGGCGGATATAGGAGGGAGCCCTGTGCTGGCACCTTCTGAGTGTATGAGCTAAAGGCAGGTGGTTGTGTGTTTCAAATGCCTCTCAGACTACAAAACGCAGCGAATGCTACGTCCAAATCTGAAATTAGGAGTGCTCGTGTGCACGTGCCTAGGTATGTCCATCTAAGTGTGTGTGCTTCATAGTAATAGTCTATGTGTCACTGCATCTTAGACTGTGTGCCACTTTAAGCATGTAACAGTGTGAGGGTATGCACTACTGCGCTTGTGAGTCATGCTGTTTGCGAGTGGGTTTGTACCTGACAATTACTGACCTTGCAGTTGTGTGTGACTCACTCTGTGTCTGTGCCACTTTATGCGTGTGCATTTAACCTTGAGTGCCTGTGTATGTGGAGCGTGATGTACTGCGTGTGTGTGCGCGTGTGTGTACAGCGAGTTACTGTATGTGGCCTACTGTGAGTGTGCGTGTGTGAGCCACTGTGTTTGTGTGCGTGTCCCACGCTGTGCTGTGTATCTATCTATGTTTGTTAGTGTGTGTGTGCTGCTGTGTAGGTACCACTGTATGTGTAAGCGGCTGCTGGAGTGTATAGACAAACACACGTGAATCCTCAGTTTGTATGCAATGTACGTCACACGTAATTTACGGTCCTGTTCCGCTTTATTTTATTTTGATTGCAGTATAAAAAATGCTTGTTTATATTAGACTGGGGAATACAAACAGGAATCTAGTCTTCAAAGGGAGAGCTGCATGCCAATGTAGAACAAGCACCGGCCAGCTTATAACCCTACTCTGCGATGTTCTTGACTCCCATGCCATTGTTCACCATTTGAGTGAAGTCATGACCCCGCCTACCGAGCGGGGTAAGAAATGCTGTTCACAAGTGTGGTTGTAGCTGTCTGGGCACTTAAATATGTTGCAGCTGTCACGTTACTTAAAAACATTGTGAGAGCCTAAGTAAAACTAGAGTGAATTATCGCATGGCATTTTATGTACAGCCCTAATGCTGCTGCGGCAGAATGGCACCATGTCCTGGAAATACAATAACAGAGACCAAAGCGTCTGTAAATGTCCATGAATCGGGCACCACGCTGAGCCAGGGAAACACTCGAACAATAACAAGGAGAAACACGAGAGATGGCCTGCGGCCGTCAAAGTGAAAGTACGGCCAGCGGAGGAGAAATGCGACACGGCGGGCAGGGGAGGGGGCGGAGCGGGGAGAGCGGCATGAGGGTGTGAAGCAGCAGGGGCCTGAGACGAGGCCGCCTTGCCTTTGATGTGGTAATGCGAGGCAAGCGGCTGGTGGCATTGTGCACGCGCTTTCACGTGCACTGGAAGAAATCGCCAGGGAATCGCCTGATCTCGGTAAGCTCTGTTTAAGCCGCAATAGATCGAGCTCCCGCTCTCAATGCGCACATGCGCATTGAGATAGGTCGCTCGACCTAAAAAAGAGAGTATAACATTAACAAAGAAGAGTTTCTTGGAGAATGTGAGTGAATGTTCAAAATAAGATTAAAACATGGGGAATAACAGAGAGAAAAAATAGAAAACAGAAAACAAAAAATAATAGAAAAAGATTAATTGAAACAGCAAAGAAATGTAAGTAACATAGAGCCATATCATCAACATAGGCAATAAAAGTTTTGCAGCTTTTATTGGCAGAAATGTGTCGCTAAAGCTGCTTTTGCGGCAGAAAACTGCCACTAAAACTACTTTTGCACCAGTTTTCTGCCAATAAAAACAGCAATAATTGTATTGGCTGTGTTCATAATATGCCCCTTAGTGTGCTTCAACTACACAGAGAAAGCATTATGAACAAATAGTGATACAGTGATCAGTCAAAGACACTAAGAGTAATAGAGACGGAGTGAGTGAACAAGAGTGAGGAACTATGAGAAGAGAGGGACTGAGAAAAAGAGTGGAAGGAGTTGAGTAAGTAGGTAATAGAGAAAGGAATGAGGGAAGTAGCAAAGGTAGGAAACTGAGGATTAAAGAAATGAAGCAGTGGAACTAATAGTAGTTCAATGTGATAGAAATGTAACGAAAAGAGTACAAAATATTTACCTTATAATTGTCGTTAAATTACTCACTTTTTGTTTTTATACTTTCAATCTGTGAAAGAGAGAGCAAACATTTGAAAAATATTAAAACATGTATTTAAAAATTTACAAAAGACAAGGGCAAAGATTGAAGGACAAACAGTTTTTCAACAACTTTGACACTTACAGAAGCTTCTGCTTCTCCAGGCCCCCTACACAGTCCTAAAGATATACATTTTAAACTAACAGTATCTTGATGCAGATGAAGTGAGGCCTATCTTAAAACATGGTGCATATTTTGCATTGCTGTTGTTTCAGAAAAGTGTCGCAAGACACTAAAATTTTATATAATTGCTTCAGGATGCCAATAAGATGTCTACTATCCAGAAGTTTGTTTGAGGTGAGGCCTACTCAGGGTTGCAGATGAGATTTACACTTGTTGAAGTGTACAGAGGAGATAATATCTGTGAAAGTCTACCAATGAAGTGAGTCATGTCCACTGCACTCTTCAACAAAGTACAAACCTCCTATGTTTCCCTGGACAGACCTAAACTTGATCTGCACAATGTGATTCGTAATGATAGGAAACACAGGTGATGTAATTGAAATACGTGCAATTTATTTTGCTCATTTCTCAATCACATCACTTGCGTTTCCTTTGCTTAGGTATCTCATTGTGCAGATGTAGTCTAGCATATGAAAGAATACGCAGAAGTGCAGCACTGTATGCAACACCTTTGACACTTACAGAAGCCTCACCTTCTCCATGCCTCCTACACAGTTCTACATGTACATCATAAAGGCAAACAGTACAGAATTAATTATACATGTTAAATGGTTTATTTTTGCTGTTCTCAGAATGTATCAAAATTCACTAAAAACAGTGACTTAAAGGTATTCATCATATAACAGCGGGGAAAAAAAAACACAATCAAAATGATTGTGTTTAAAAAACCCATACAACATCAGAAATCAGAATTCAGAACTCCTTAAAGTTAACTTACTTTCCATGACGTCCAAGGATGTCCTATGAACAGCTTACACTCTTTTGTGCTGTTATTACTTTCAGCCCGCCACTTTCTGAAAGAAAATCTCCATCGTTTTTAAAAACACGTTACATCGAATAAATGACTTCTTGCTCTCTACCACAAGTTTCCTCAAGGCCAAATCTGGTCAGAGCCATTTATAACTCTTGGATTTCTTGTAAGCCAATCCCGTCATTTGGAATTTCCGCAACTTTCAGAATTAAAATGTTGAAGATCATTTTCACAATCCTGGAATAGTAATATCTTCCCCTTCTTGCTCAGTCATGTTCTACATTTCCTATGACACTGATACTGCTTACTATGAAGTAGACTTACACTAACTCTATGACTACTACAATTATTTAATTCTCTACATCACTTTTAATCACAAAGCAATGTAAAACAGTAGACAGCATTGCAGACTTACATTCCCTCTACTCCATGTTTTGATTGGCTGCTTCAATTAGCTTATAAAAAGAAACAGTTTTTCTGAACTCATTCAAAGTGCACATATTTCTCCATGATGTCCAGTCCTATGGTTAGAAGTTATGTCTCTGAACTACACTTATCCTCAAGGCCAAATTGTGTAGGAGCCATTAGAACTTCTTGAAATTCCACAGAGCACATCCCGAGATTATTTCCCTAAAATGTTGGTTTTAAAAACACCAGGTAAGAGTTTTTAAGGTCATACGGCAATTTTTTTTTTAAAATTAAAACAGAATCATTGCAGAATGACCAGCCATTTCTAGACTTTAAATAAGCTGTGTAATGTCCTGATGTTATTGAAGGGCCGTCATGATATATAATTGCTGCAGTTACAAAAGTCCTTCCTGATATTGACAACTGCGAAGCTACAAAATTTTTTATTAAAGTTGTCAATTTTGTTCCATCAGGCCTACATCGTTGGAACATTAAAATGACGTACTGGCCATATGTTCGTATAAATAATGTGGACATCATTTCAGATTTACATTGGCTACACTCCATGTTGTGATCAGCTGCTTTTACTAGCTTATTAAAGGAGACTGATTTACTGTCTGGCAAAGTTAAATATATAAATCTTTCTGAGTCTACACTAGTAGTACTTGATACCATACAGTTCTCGCAGTCATGCTGCCATTGATAAGAAAGCCCAAACAGCTGATCTACATCTACACCTTCAGCTTGTAATACATCAAGCATGTACATTAAAAACTCCTGACAATCTTGCTGAATATTTTGAGAGAATTGTGTTTGGCCTGAACATCTGTCTAACAGATTTCGAATTTCAGACACACTTTCTATGTTTCTTCTATCAGTGCTACATTTCTCTAACACAGAATTTAACAAACTGCAAAATCTTTGATCAGAATTGACCACAATCTCTTCTTTTACATTTTCTAGAGAAAACAAAACATTAACCACTACATTAGCATAGCAGTTGACACCAGAACTGTTTTCAAACTGAAAACCAACAACATCTTCAACAGAATCCTTTTTGTTTCTGCTTGTAATTTTAGGTTCATTGACTTTTTGTCTTTTTGCTACAACCTCCCCAGTATTGTTCTCATTTCTTCGTTTCCGGCCTACCACACGTTTCTCAAACAAAGGATACTGAGGCAAATGTGGCGCATACTCTCTTCTTAACCTATTGTATTCCTTAACACAATCTAGATCCGCACAAATGTTTGTGACATCACACTCAATCAAGTACAATCCCGATAAAGTTCTAACTCGTGACAATGCCACATATGCCATACCCTCCTTAAACACAGAACTGCCAATATTCACCAATGCACTGTCTACACTTAAACCTTGCGATTTATGGATTGTCACCGCATATGCCAAGCAAACAGGAAACTGCTTACGGCGAACATATAAGTCTTTTACAAGCAAAAATCTAGCAGAACAACGACCAATTAGCTGTACTTCCTCAATGCCATCAAATTTAATTTTTAAAAATTCAATTCCATCTCTATTTCTGTATTTCACAAAATCAACAACATTACCCATTGATCCATTTACCAGACCTCTTTCAACATGTAAATTCCTTCTTAAAATTATACGGCAGTTCAAGCACACATTCAGAGTCTTTTCAAAACCTGCAGTTTTAGATATACTCTTCTCTAATGAATCCAATTTTGTTTTCAGATTCTCAGACAAAATAATTGTTGATCCCATATGCTCTACTCTATCAATAGCTTCCAGTTTCACAATCTCTTGCTTTTCTAAATGCAACATTTTGTTGTTAAATTTGGCACATTCTGCAAGAGTTGGCATCAAACATATTCCAGATTTCTTCTCAGTAATTTTCTGAAAAATATTCTCAGGCACAACATCTTGTTCTGGATATAAATTTGACAGTAATCGTGCATGTAAAGCTTCTTTCCCATGCTCGGTCACTTTTCCAATTCTAACATCTTGTAGAATAGTCTTGTAAACTTCATCCTTCGCCTGACGCATATTTTCATGCAGTTCAGCATAATTGAAGTTTAACCATATATTGACGTTGCCAATGCTGCCTAGGCACTTCCTGGTATCTTCATGCGTGAGCATTTTGAACACAGGTTGCCCTTTCACTGGTGTCAGCTGCAAAAGATATCCGAAAACAATGATGTGTTTGCCACCAAATAACACATCATACTCTGTTTTGAGAACTTCTTGCATCCTCAAATGCACAAAGGCAAGCATGACATTGGAAACCATGCTTACTTTGTCAATGATAAGAAGTTTCATTTTCCTCAAGATTCTTGAAACTTCAAAACAAGCATCTCCAGATAGCTTGTGATATTGTAATTTGTTGTCATGCTCCACTGGCAGCATCAGTAAACGATGTAAAGTAATCCCTTTAATATTATGTGCTGCCAGTCCAGTTGGAGCAGTGACAACACAAGACAGCGATGACTCTGTCCTTTCCTGCAAATAGCATGAAATTGCTTTAATGAGGAAACTTTTTACAGTTCCCGCTTCTCCACTCACGTACAGTCGGACAGGCTTCAACGTCGTACATGAGCACTCTTTCTTATCATGACTTAATCCATGATCAATTTGCATGGTAACTTCGTCATATATTTTCCTCTGCTCAACGTTGAGTTGTCTTTCCTACTCTTCTAAGTTAACCGCATCCTCCTGAGCATGTGCCATGGCTCTTTCCACTTCATTCATAGCAGTGGCAGCTTCATTTTCGATAACAGGTCCTCCTAGTGGATCCTGACTCAATGAAGCAGAACTCTGACTGTCCTGAGAACTGTCTCTGGCAATCTCGGCTGCAATTGTTGCTTCCTGCTCAATTTCCGCATTCAACATTTCTACATATTTGGGAAAAGCAGGACATTCTATGGTCTCCTTGGCGGCATTAAAAGAGTCTTCGTAACAGAGGAAATCTCCAAGCAGTTCCTCTTCTGCACGCCAAGGCTTGAAAAGTTGCAAAAGTGCTAAATAGAAAAACTCCTTTTTTTCAGGAGATTCGCCACTCAATTTTCGATGGTTTACCAAGTGGCATTTTCTTTGCTTGACCAGACATCCCTCACTTCCTATTACAGCATACACTCCTTTCTCAGTATCTTCTTTGATGTTCCTCTTGAATATGTAATTTTGCAGAACCTCATACAGACAAACATTCTCGAGGTGACTGCTTCGATTTGGATAATATGTATCCAACATGTTTGTCTTCAAAATGTCGGTACTGTTTGGCTCCTTTTCCGCCAAATACTCAATTTCCCGCACAGGTTTGAGAACTTGATTACGCGTTGCAGCAAGACCAAGACTCGCCCAAACGATACTCCTGGACTTGGCATAGAGACTTGCTGAAGACAACCGGTCAGAACATTCGTACGCTCCGATTTCTCGATGCGACAACATCTTCAGACTGAAACTGTACAACTTCTTGCTGAGGCTCTTTTCATGGGAAATGTCCTCCCACATATCCTTCAATTCTGTCTTCTCTTTTTTGGTGATGTAAGACGTCACATACCGAGCCACAGCCATACAGTTATCAGCCACAAACTGTATATCCATGTTAGCATTCCACATGGACAAAATCACCGGGTTGTAGTCGTTGATGTACTTGGACTCTTCGTTCCTCTTCAAATTGTAAGTGTTTTTAGGTGATTTCTTCATGACATTGTGTCGCAGCAAAGACATCAAACTGTTTACTCTTCCTTTAGAAATCACCGGTCGTGGAAAGCCGAAACGACATTTAGTGTAGAACTTGTCTTTGTTTCGGAATTTACGACGGCAGTACTTTCCACATCGATGGCTTTGGAAACGCAGAACTTTTTCTCTTAGGCTTTTCTTCTCCTTTGCGTTTGGAACAGCACACGTAGAATACTGTTGGATGAAACTCATCACTGAGTCTTCTGGATCCGTTCCAAATTTAGGTGCATCCTTGATCCACAGCAACATATGTATATGAGGAGCACCTCTTGCTTGGTACTCTTTTCTCCAGAAGAAATCCAACACCTCTCCAAGAGGTGGATTCTTCTTATTCATGATGAAAGACATCATAGCTTCAAATCTATGATTGAAGTACCTACATACATTGACTGGATCCAAAGAGCACAGTTCTCCGGGTGTCTTGAATTCGATGTTATCTACGTTAGCATTTGCCTCTCGTAGAAATTCAAGTAAGTCTTCCCAGCCATACTCGGCACAGCTCAGAGTGAGGAACCATGTGGGAGTACCTAAGTTCCTCAGCATACATTTTAAATCACCATGACGACGGTACCAGTACTCATTAGTACCACGCTGACACGCCATGAGATTAATCAGGTGAGAATCCAAAATACTATCTTGGACATTGACTTTATCCATAAAGTCACTTGCCGAGATGTTTTGCATGTGTATACCACTTTTCAAGATGTGGTTCACTGCATATGACAGTCCAGACAGATCGCTTTCAAACAGGAGATGAAACAAATAAGGAATGCATTGTCGAAACCTAGCATCTCCTGCATACAATCGCAAAGTCCGGTATTCAGAAGCAGGAATTTGATGAGGTCGCTCATCATATCTTCCTCCCTGACCTGTTGGAAAAAGCTGTGGGAAACACCGAGCTTCCAAACTTTCCTCCCAAACACTAATGGGACTCCCTTTGGCTTGTTTCATTTGAAACAACTCAATAGCATTCCCCATGACTTCCTTGGAATGCAAAGGATGAACACTATAATGTTCATATATTTCTTCACTAGTAGAGGGTTCTACTTTCTCAATTTGACCAGCACACAAATCGCTATCCTCTTCCTCACTTACTTCCTCTTCTGCAACATATACATTCTTATAGTATTTATTATTTTTTTTCAAATACAATGTTGCCTTTTTAACTTTCCTAACATCTACTAAATCTTGCCATATTTTCTTATTCTTTGTCGGAACCCCATTAACTAAGATAACCAGAGGTTCCTCTTCCACTTTTTCTACTCCAATTGTGTTAATGTTTTTCTTCAAATCTAGAGGCAAATAAACAACTCTTCCCTTTAATCCTCTCTGTAAATCTGATGGAGGCAATTTCCCTGTCTTTGGCTCCATTCTTACAATAGCCTGAAAGGGATGGATACTTTGAATCAAAATAGATTCATAAGTATTTAAATCCTTCAATTCAGAAGGAATCTCAACCAATTCCAGATTATTATGAACTGCTCTAGCAGGCATCTTGTTTTGATTTAATTTGCAAGAACAATAAGTACACACACGTTGATCCAATCCCAAATCAAAACAATTTTCTACCATCAAGTATGTTGCAAAATCCTTCCATTCACTATTATTTTCCCTTTCACTTTTTGCATATAAATCCATTAACTTAGTCTGATTCTTATAATAAGTGCGTCGACAACACACACAAGTGAAATTAGGCCTCTCACTTGATTTCACCTCAAACGTCGCAATTTCCCTCTGGAAATTATCTGTACTGGCAACCTGTACACTATCTTCCACATGACCCTCTTCTTCTTGCTCAATTTCAACATTCTCCTCTTTACTTCCAAAGTAACAAAACTCAATTTCTTCACATATATTCTTCACATCTATTTCAGAACCATGCAAAAGAGCAGCGCATAATTGTTTAAGCATAATTGCTGGACTCTTAGCATAATACAACATTCTAACTAATTTCCTCACTTTGTTATGATGCACTGCTAGCATCCTGAAATGATGAAAAACACTCTGGCATACTCTCCTGGAAAGACAAGCCAGTGAATGTCCATGCAAACCTGTCACTTCTCTTACTCTGCAAGGATCTAATTCTTGCAACAACATCATTTTCTGCTTCAAACTTTTCTTATTAAATGACCGTACAAAATCACAAAGCAAATTGATGGAATCCTGTCGCACACTGCAAATACTACTACACTTCCAGGTGTACACAGGACCCTTAGCACGTCTTCCTAAAACCTCATTACCTAACACCTCTTCTGCCTCTGTTGTCACAAGTTTTTCTTTTTCAACTGGACAACCATCTTTCACTTCATAAGCACGACCACTGGTGTCAACTGCATGCACCAAATCATTATCCTGGAAATAACTCTCCTCATTAAAAAATGCCTCACAGCTTGCACTATGCATCCATTCTCCAGAAAAAACTTCACAAAAATTACTACGATTAACTATTCTCTTCCATCTACTATTTCTTTTGAAATCAAAAATTGCCTTGTTTAGCTTCCTAATTCTATTGATTATCAAAATAAATAACTTACGTTTAATTTCAAATGCCTGATCAATAACTTTCTCAACTTTTTTTTTTGTCTTATAAAAAACCAGTTTCTGTTGACCTTTCTTAATATTTTTTAACAAATTGCCAATTATCCTGTTCCGGAACATTCGTTTACGAATCTCCCTAAACTGTTGTTTCCTTCTACTATCATGCACAGAGTTATCTCTTGCTCTAGCAGTAACATTTTTCATTGGCCTTTCCTTTCCATTTGATTTCCTTCTCGTTTTATGGACTGAAACATTTTCTGTAGTAATATTTTTTTTACTACACATATTTCTTATAAATTGTATTGTGCTCTTACCCGGTGCTTTCTTCGTGACTTGACAAATCTTTTTGTTAGAGGACTGCTGCGTATTTTTTTTCACCTGCTGTCTTTGACGTTTTGCAGCCTTTATCTGTCTTTCTATTGTAGGCATGGTGAAATCTTGAAATGATCTGCAGTTGAATATGTGGAAAAATATAATAAAAAATGTTATTAACCATTATTACCAAACAGTAAATCAGTAACAGTGATCAAAAACTTAACACACTACTTGACATTTTAATTAGAAGATTTTTTAGTCGTTGGCAAATTTACAATACAGAAATACCAGAAAAGAAATGACATTTATATTTATGTTACCTATGCTATTTTATATGTGAATCTGATCTAATTTTATGAGCATATTTTAATATTTTATTGAAGACACTACACATAACCTGCTTTTGAAGGTGTCTTTATTTTTAAATTAAACGGTTTACCTTTTTACTTTTTATTAATTATAAATTTTAAAAATAAATGTTTATATTTCCAAAGGCTCAAGCAGGTCAGCTTCCCATCCTATATCATATAATTCGGACAAATCTGCATCCTCATCACGCTCTTCTTCATCCTCAGGATTTAAATCATCCAAGGGATCAACATCCACTGATGTTTCAATTACAAGTTCAATGATGAGGTCAAAATCAACTGATTGCAGATTGTCGCTCATGTTGAGGTTGTCTTTATCTTTAAAGAAAGATAACAACAATGAGATGTTGCAGAGTAAGAGACAAATCTCACAGATTATAATAGTAAAATTGTTTAACAAGAGTAACATTTTGCAGCTATTATTTAGCCATGTCCAGCGATGCTGAGCAGGTGAAGCCTATGTCTAATTTTTCACTGAACAGGACTCATCTCTTCTTAACCTTGGATAAGCCTCACCGACTCTGTGTCCCCTGCACATACTTAAATGTAAAGGGGCAGATTTATGTTAAATGGCACATCCCCAGGCATGCACCAGTTAACGTGCACCACTGCTCTGCCACCCATGGTGTGCCGCATTTACAATCAGATAGGAGAAACCTGCGTCAAAACCCTGCGCCTGCTTGAAGCAGGCATAGGTCTTGACACAACATTGTGGAGATGGTGCACCCCTGAGCCTTGCTGGAGCTGCATCGCACTTGCGATACAACTCCAGCAATGCGCCACCTTAACGGCACAGATGCGTCAAGCATCTGTGCCGTTTTTGCCCCATGCTGCGCCGCATTGTAAATGCAGCACACCATGGGTGGCGGAACAGCGGCGCAAGATGACTGGCACATCCCTGGTGATGCGCCAGTCATCATAAATCTATCCCTAAGCTTCTTATCTTGTTAGAGATGAACTGCCATATGTATCATCAAAATATTTTGCATTTCCTAAATAGCGAATTTTAAGGAATAAATAGCGATTCTTTACCATTCCTAATTTGCGATGAGCAAATTGCTAATTGCAAGTTACCCATTCATTTCCATGGGCTAGGAGGCTCATAGGAATGAAGGTTTAATTTGCGATTAGCAATTTGCTCATCACAAATTAGGAATTTTTCCAAGGGTGCAGGGGTGTCTCAAGAACACCCTGCTGCACCCCTGAAAAAGAAATTTGGGGGCATATGGCACACATACATGCCCTAAGGGCATGTGTTGGCGTCATATGGGACCTTTTGTTTTTTTAAAAAAAAGCTTTTTGAAAAGAATTCACAAATTACCACCAATTTACCACAATAGTTTCCAAATCCTTAATGTCATTTTTTACATATTTTTTGTTTGATACATTGCATTTAAGTAATCACAAAATTTGCAAATCCTTCAGTGCAATTGCAAAATAAGGAATAGCAAATTTTGCTACTCCTTATTTTGCATCAAACTTGTTTGATACATAACATTTGTCTAATTAACATTCGCAAAGGCCAAAATTCGTAGAATTTTGATCTTTGGGAATGCTAATTAGCTTGATACATATGGCCCCAAGTGAGGCCTGTCTTACGACATGGTGCATCTTTTGCATCACTGCTGCATCGGTTTCATGTGGTACGTTTTTTTTACACCATGACATATCTGCCTAAATGCATCAATTTGTAATGTTGTCGCCTCATAGCAAATCTTTTGCCCCACCGCTGCATCATAAAAGTGACGCACAGTGGCACAAAAGAGGCATACACCTATCATAAATCTGTCCCTACCATTTTAAATGATTAATCCAGGATGACAATACACCATTATGTCCTTGTCATGAATTTAAAAACAATTCCTTTTCCCCAAAAACGATTTTCAAATCATAATTTCAAAACACTGCACATGGCAAAATTACTTAAAATGTCCTTAAGACACATAAAAGCATTTTTTCATTGCCTTTGCAGCATGTTTGTATCACTTTTAACATGGCTATGTAACACAAACATTCAAAATCAAAATTTTCCATGCACATGTGGGAGCATATTTACAAGCAATTTGCGCCACATAATTCATAATTTTCTCCTTAAAGCACACTATTCTCTATCTAAATTAAAGAAATATTTTCTCACCTTAGCAAATACTTTGAGTTTGAAAAAAGTCTCAGAAACACACCAATTTGTCTTCAGCAGAGCAAAAGGTATGCACTCCAGAGTCTGCAGCTATCAAAAGCACAGAAATGCTGTAATTCTTCACACATATTTCTCATGTCACCCAATCAAAACTCTTCCCTCACTTTTTTTCAAATGAAAACCCTTCCCCCCTCTGCCCTTTCTGTCTTTTCTGCATGGCAACCACCTCTTGGAAGACTTCTGGTGTTTGCAAGTTCACACAACTTTGTTGCAATTGAACTCTGAACTCTCAGTGCACCTGCATATCCAGTGCATTCTTTCATTTAATGATTTTTTATTGACCACTCAAAATACATCTTTCAAATAACTCATCCGTGCACCCTAACTTTCTGTTTTCAGCAATCAAAATCCACCAATCACTGTTACTGCTTCATGAACACAGAAACTCCACAGTTTTTTTCATTTTAAACTCTCATTTTTTCAACTGCCATTTCATTGCCACACTTCATCTGACTGCAGGAGAACCTTCTCTCACCATGTTTTCTGTCTGGATTGTTGGACATAGTTATATTCACTGGGCTCAAAGGTACGTTGAAAACAGGAAATTACCTAACCTCAATTTACAAGATGTGGAAATTAAGTGGTTTGGCCACAGAGGATTAAAATGTCACCAATTGATACCATTGGTGAAAACCTTTATGCATTTGCCCAAACCTGACCTGTTAATTGTGCACTGTGGAGGTAATGACTTGGGCACTTTGACTGGTGT
This sequence comes from Lissotriton helveticus, assembly GCF_964261635.1. NCBI lineage: Eukaryota > Metazoa > Chordata > Amphibia > Caudata > Salamandridae > Lissotriton > Lissotriton helveticus. The sequence continues at coordinate 456,536,696 of NC_136071.1, forward strand.
AGGTCTGGAAATGCTTTTAAAGGACACCTTTGAGCAATTAATGGCACTTTTTCCTCAGACTGCCTTGGTATATTCAAATATATGCCAAAGACAGAAATGGAGGTGGTCAAACCAATTTTGTCCACAAATTGAGAAGTCGAGGAAGCATGTAAACAAATCTGTTTCAGCTTACATGAGAGACCATGGAATGGGCTCCCTGTACAACAATAACTTGCGTTACTACATGCAAGATATCTACAGAGGAGATGGAGTTCACTTCTCAGATGAGGGCAACAGAATTTTCACTCTGAATTTAAGAATGTGCATTGGTACCTACTTATAAGTACCTAAATGTACCATAAACCCAAAAGCTCTTCTCAGAGCTACCCTACATCTGATCACTCACAATTATTATTGTACTCTAACATTTTTCACTAATTTTCAACAAAGTACGCTCCCTGGGGCGCTACCCGGTACGCGAACCGGGAGCTAACCTCGCGAAATTTTTTAAAAAAATTTTTTTTTTTCGCACATATGGGCCTCCTCAGCCACCCTCACAAAACCTAGGGGGTCAAGATAAGTCTACCGTGCCCCCTTCTACCCATTCTGAACATTATTTGCCCTCCATCTTGTATCTTAATTCGACCGAAACACAAAATGGTGGACTCCCGGAACGTTTAAGGTCCGCGAACCGAGGCGCTCAACGGTTCGCGTACCGGGTAGCTCCCTTGGAAGCGCACCATCAAAAAAGGTGGGAAAGTAGTTCACAGAAAAGCCACTGGAGACAATTTCACCAAATATAGATTAGCTCATACTACATACCAATCCCTACCATTTTCACAAATTTGATTGGAATTCCATTTAGTCATTTAGCCTGTAGACCTCTCTAAATACCCTGAGGTAAATTACTTCACAAAACACATCTGAAGTGTTGGAATTGACAACCAATGAAAATGTTACTTTCATTTTCTACTTTTTTTACCTGACATTTGATTGGTTATGTACCTGAATATATATAAAGGAAGAGAGAGAAACACAGCCATTTTGACTACTACTTCCTGAACTACATTGCAAGATCATTTTCACTCACAACTTAAACTTGTTTTTAGAAGGTGAGATATTATTTTATAAATTTGAAAACATTTTCAGATAGTTATATACTATCCCTCTGTAAGAGTTAGACATTGAGAAAGGCTTCTTTATTATAATTATGGATTGATTTAGGTTTCTGTGGTATAATTATGAATTTACTTAGGCTTCTTCACAGGCACTTTTTAATAGTACTACTTCACGCCTGAAACCATACAGTGCCCATAGATTACTTCTCTGTTATAAACTCAAAAGTACCTGTCTGAACTTAAACCCAACAGTGCCCTATCTCTACTGATATATTTATTTTTTATGCAAATTACAGCAAGAAAATGGAAGGTGAGCAGAATGTTTCCTTTGAAATTGTTCTGGAGAACAACACAGAAAAAGATATTGAGGACAATGATGACTCAGATTTCATGGATGAATCACGGGACCATGAATTAGTTCAATGTGTAGAATCTGTGGATCATTTACTTCATTATGATGACAGTCAAATGTGGGAACTTATGTTCACTCAACAAGAGGACATATCGGACTGTCAAATGCTAGACGTTCTATAAAATTTTGAAAAACAATCCGAAAAATAAAATTGTATGTAATATTAAAAAATTGTTTGAGTCTTTAATCATTTTTATATGTAATTAATAAACTAGTTAAATGCTAGAAATGTTATTAAATTTTCAACCACAATCACAATAATAAATAATTGCTTAAAAAACAAAAAAAAATAAAAAGTAATCAACAAAACCAACAATCAATTAACATACTGCATTTGAAAAGTCTCTCATTCATTTTTCATTGCAGTACGCTGCCCAGAACGCTTCCCGGTTCGCGGACCGGGCGCTACCCACGAAAAAAAACAAAAAAAAAATATTATTTTTTTTGCCCCGCGGGGCCCTTTTAAAGCCTCCACATTAAACCTAGGGGGTCAGGGAGGATCTACTATGCCCCCTTATGGTTATTTCCCCCTTTGTTTTGGCCTCCTCTTGTCTCTCAATCCTACCGAGAGACAAGATGGCAGCCGCTCCGGACTGTTTAGAATGTTGACAGACACCGGAGAGCCAATCAGCTTCGCTACGCGAAGTTCTGGTACGCGCCCCGGTCCGCGAACCGGGGAGCTGCCCGGTCCGCTGTTACAGATATATATCTTTTTTTAAACGTTAATTTCTCAAAATCCACTGGAGCACATATATTGAGACCTACAAAAGGCACATCGGGCTACCAGTCCCTACAATTTTGCCAAGTTTCGTGCAAATCCATTCAGCTGTTCGGGCTAAAAGTGAGGCCAACCGCCCTATGGAAAACTCAATGTTAAAAACACGTTTTGGGACCCCCCTTTTTTCTCGGCCCCCCCTGGACGAACCCCCCCCAAATTTTCAGGGGCTGCTCAGAAACAAAATGTTCCATTTTCCAGAAAATTTCAGCCAATTCCCTCCACAAACGCCAAAGTTATTAGACATAGAATTTTCAAAAATCCCATAGGGAAAAAATCCTAACTATATATACCTACTGGCGACCGCCAGTAGGTAATATATATATATATATATTCACAGAAAAAACCATAGGTTATAGACCATATATAGTTAGGAATTAGCATTTACAAAACCTTGAAAATTCACTGAAAAAACCATAGGTTATAGACCATATATAGTTAGGAATTAGCATTTAGAAAACCTTATTTTACTCACACAAAACCATTGAAATTCCATATATAGTTAGTTGCACTAACTATATATCGCGCACCCGCAATCCACTGCTGATGATGTCACATATTACATCATTCATGACATGGTCAGTGACATCACTGATGACATCACTGATGACATCTCAAATGACATCACTGATGACAACATCCAGTGACTGTATGTTTCTGTAAAGTTAAAATATGTCTTAGATATTGAAGAATGAGTGGATGTATAAGTGTCTGGATGAAGGATTTAGTAGGTGCGTGACTGACTGTATGAGTGAGTGATTAAATGTGTCTCACTGAATGCATGGGTTAGTGACTAAACTGTCTTAATTTGTGCATCATTATGTCTGTTGTGATGTAAACTGCTGCATGTGTTGATCATTAGCTATACGAGAGGCTATATGTGTTATTAATTGGTTGCCCAAGTATTTCTATGGGAGATTGAGTTTGTGTGGGGGTGGCTGGAAGGTGTGTGACTCTGTGCATAGATGTGTGAGCAGTTTATTCACTAGGTGTATGAGTTCAAGAGTGCATGTGGAAACAGCTACATGGGCAGTTGACTGTGTGCATGAGTGTATTGATGAGTGAATGGATATCTCAATGCTACATGTCATAGTAAGTACATATGTAAAACACAGTACATGTGAGAGTTGGCATATATAAATAACTGTGCATGAGAGCCACTGAGTGAGTGGTTGTATCGATCATTGTGAACTTGTATCAGGGATTGTATAAGAGAGTAAATATGTGTTAGTATATGTTTCAATAAGTAAGGTGTGTATAACTGTATAGTTGAAGAAATGGAGGTGAGATTGTTTCTTTGCATGACTGACTGGGTGTGTGAGTAACTCCATGGATGAGTGGCAGTGTGTGAGTGTCTGTATATCCTGAGTGTATCTAAGGTTATATTAGAGTCTGAAGAGGTTTATCGTATTAGCACAAGAATGATGCCAAATGAGACGTCATCAGTGATGTCATCAGTGATGTCATTTGAGATGTCATCAGTGATGTCATCAGTGATGTCACTGACCATGTCATGAATGATGTAATATGTGACATCATCAGCAGTGGATTGCGGGTGCGCGATATATAGTTAGTGCAACTAACTATATATGGAATTTCAATGGTTTTGTGTGAGTAAAATAAGGTTTTCTAAATGCTAATTCCTAACTATATATGGTCTATAACCTATGGTTTTTTCAGTGAATTTTCAAGGTTTTGTAAATGCTAATTCCTAACTATATATGGTCTATAACCTATGGTTTTTTCTGTGAATTTCATTGGTTGTTTAACAGCTAATATCTGTAGCTGTAAAATGTATTCTTCTTTAAATCCAAAAATATATTTTATATGTTTATGAATAATTTTTTTTTTAAATATTTTTTTTTCTTCGTTCCCGCTTCGCGAATCGGGAAGCTTCCCGTTAGCTGACCTTGATGCCGCGAAATAGACCGCGAGCCGGTAAACGTTTCTTTACCGCAAGTGCCGCGTTAGAAAACAACATCGTGACGCCTCCCGTCCGCATGACGTTTCACGTTGTCGCGTGATACGTCATATGACGTGCTACGTTAGCGAACTGGTACGCGAAGCGAGTCGCAAAGCGCAGGTTTCTGGAAGCAAACCGGGAGGCCCTGCAAAGCGCTTAACGTAAACACAGCAAGTCATGTGACTTGGTAATAACACTTTTCATTGGTTCATTTCACTTTTGGTTTCCTAATGATGTAAGACTAGGTCATATAATCTAAAATGAACACTTTTGATTGGTTGAGAACTCTTGTTTTTCCCAAATGATGAAAATCCCTCCTTCTTTCCTCACTCTGACTTTCATCATTGTGAGAGAAAGACCCTTTGTGATCACTGAGCAATGGCTTCTTTAGTAGCTTCAGCTGGTGCTTCCCCACCACCTCCACCACATCCAAGGAAGAGTGGACCACCTGCTCAAGTTGTAATTCAACAAGAAGAAGAAGAAGAGGAACAGGAGGACGAGCACGAAGAGAGGCAGTTTTTGCCTGAGCAGCCCAGGACGTCTCACCGGAAAGAAAACTTCATTTGGCAATTTTTTAAAATTCCCAAAGGTCAGAAAAAAGTAAATGCAAGATACGTAACTTGCCTTATATGTCAAGATAGACTGTCCAGAGGGACCGACAAAAAATACAGTTTCGGAAACTACACAATGCATCGCCATATGACTAGGTGGCATCCTAACAACTACAGTGCTGCACAGTTTCGGAACGACCTAGATAATCTCCCTATTATGGCCAGAAGATCTGTTGTACCGGAAGTAACGGGACCAGAGGGCAGGGAGATGGTGCCAAATATACAAATGAGATTTGGTGATGTAAAACACATCTGCGCATTTTGCGATGGATTCATTTCCTACGGAGAAAAAAGCATCACTCTGATCAACAGAGCTATTGACTATCATATGCAAGTTTGTCCGAAACGCCCAAAATAATATATACTTCTTTTTTTTGTTTTGTTGCTCCTGTTGAGCCCTTTACAATGAATCGTTTTCATTGCCCCCTCCAAGAAAAACCCAAAAAAATATAAAACTGTTCCGAAAAATTCAAAAACAGTAAAAAAATGTTCAGAAAAATAAAAAAAAAAGTTCTTTTCAGAACTACCTCCCCGTTATTAAAAAATTGGTACAATATTTGGAACTGTGCCAACCTCTATTTCTCTTAGTTCGCTTCCTAGTTCGCTCGCTGGTACGCGAACCGGAAGCGAACCAAAAACAGTAAGTATAAGGGAAGGAAACAGACACTTATGTTAAAAGAAACACAGCTATAAGGGAGTAAACTAGAGATACCATTACCCGTAATCCACTGCTGATGATGTCACATATTACATCATTCATGACATGCTCAGTGACATCATCAGCAGAGGATTGCGGGTTTTTTGGCAACATGCCTTATCCACGGTTTAATAACGCTGCCTTTTGCTTTATATAAGTTTTCAAATTGTATGAAATATATACCAATAGGTCGTTATGAACCTTTAGGTAGTGCTTTTCTTCATGAGGTCTGGTCGCTTCCATACACATACAGATGTTTCAAAGATGATCAAGAAGTTTATCTGAATGGAGAGGAATGCACTGAGACGCCAGATCATTCACTAATGTGTAGGCACATACAGTTACACGGTTCATGCAACAAACACCGACCAAATATGGCTTGCGTGTTGCAAGGCACGCCAGTTCCTGCTATCATCCCCACGTTCAAGTTGTTGGAAAATGGTAGTTATTTGATGCTCAATAATGAAGATTGTTCTGAGTTAATTAAAAGTATTCCTTTTATCGTAACAGTAAGTGAACGGGTTATTTGCTGCAGAAATGTTCTATTTCCTCCCACACATGAACATAGGGAGTTTTCAATCTGGCCACAAATACCAACCTTGGGACACATTTCAACGGCATGGCAAGAATAAGAGCTCTTTTGTCTCAGAGAGAGGTGGCCTTGAGTTCGGCCCGTGAAACTTTCGTACTTCACATAGCGAACACCCATACAGAGGTGCACACCCTTTTCAATTAAGATTTGCCTTTCAATTTCAGCAACATGTTTCCGACTATCTTTAACGCATCCTCCACAAAGTCCCTGGCACACTTTTTTAAAGTTGTTACCAGTGGTCTCGTGACTTCATTTGAGAAAATCTTTGGAGTCATCCCTGCTTCCTTTCATTGTATTTTCTGCACTCTGGTTCGTAGATTGGCATTTTTACTTGCATTACCAGCGGACGCTCTTGTGCTTTTTTACATTTTTAAATATGGATGTCCCTCCTATGCAACCTCCGACCCTGCAGCTGCTGACACTGTTCCGCAATCGCATGCTAGAATATTATGGCACAATGCCGTTGGTGATATTAAGCACGGCATATGGATTATCTTTTCGGTTCTCCTACTTCACCTGTGTCCAGCCTGTATTTCACTGCCTGACCTGTGATTTCGATTGGGCCATTGATTTGTGTCTCTGCGGACCGGTTTCTCCTGACGTCGACTTTAATCAGCTGATGACTCCTATCATTACTCACGAGTTGGTTTGTCCTGGCGAAAGGATTATGGCTGTGGCATTGATGCATGGACTACTTGGTCCCTGGAATTTACTGGCGGCAGCACAGTCTTTCTTGGAACAGAGCTTTCTTGAAAACCCACCGAGCTGTCCTCTGATGGTGATAGAGGATCCGGTGCTGGGAGAGCACGTATGTTCTTTTCCGCTTTTAAATTGGATGGCTGAACTGTTTTCGGATGAAGACGGTGACTTCCTATTGGAGGCTGTTGCAGCTTATTTTGCATACACAGTTATGTCATAGACCTTTTTCATGTTTGATATGCTGAGTACTAGCATTTCATTGACAATTCATTGACTTATTTGTCAAGTTTTTATTATTTACCTTGCCTATTGGCTTAAGACTCGATAAAGTACTTGGCTGTTTTATTTTTCTTTAGCATTAAATTTTCCTAGTTTTTAATGCTTTACCTTGCGGACCGTCCACATATAAACTTGCAATCTGCTCTCATGAGATGGCACTTCTATTATCTTATTCAGTTCGTTTCCGGATCATGAGGAGGTGTCATCTAGGTCCTGGATATCTTTACACCGTGTTAAGTTAGCATGGGCTCATTACCGGTTTAAACGCCATTTTTCCTTTTTTGCAACTTCTGCACACGACACTTAGTTGTTGCTTTAGCTTTCCACCTAGTAGTTCATCGTGGTTTACATGAGAATAATATGTTATTGGTCTACTATCTGCTTTACTTGTTAAACTATATCTGTACAGCGAGTGCTAAAGTTTCAAGAACAACACGATACAGAATTGTTATGAGGTCTGATCTCCACGACTTCATACTCATAACATAAGTGCAACTTCTGCCAATTCTGGGCATGAGGCGGGTTTTATATTGCTTTGCCGAACACACATACACAACAGTTGATGCGGTTCACATGAAGAGAGAGCTGGTGTATGCTGATGTGATTCCTTCAAATCTAAGACACTAAAGTATGGGCACGCCCTAAACCAACACAAAGAGACCTTCTTAGCAAATAATATAATATGTGTATTAGGGAGGGTGAGATATAAGCAGCCGCGGGCCGTGGAGGGAGTTACGATGGGGCAGGGAGGCGGGGAGGGGGAGAAGCAGGGTGGAGCCCTCTCTACCTTGCCCCTCCCCCTCCCCGCCTCCCTGCCCCACCGTAACTCCCTCCACGGCCCGCGGCTGCTTATAAGTGTTGCTAACTCTTATTCATTTACAGCATGTTAACATACTGTCACCATTCGCTTTTTATGTACTAGTAACTATGCTGGTAATTTTGCTACTGATAATATGTGTACTTGTATTCTCCACCCTGCTTCTCCCCCTCCCCGCCTCCCTGCCTCACCGTAACTCCCTCCACGGCCCGCGGCTGCTTATAAGTGTTGCTAACTCTTATTCATTTACAGCATGTTAACATACTATCACCATTCACTTTTTATGTACTAGTAACTATGCTGGTAATTTTGCTACTGATAATATGTGTACTTTTATTATCTAAGGTACTACGCCTGAGAAGACGGCATTAGTAAATAAACATTTCAAATACACATCTATTCTTCTTAACTCCATGTTCTGGTTTCTAAGAAATCTATAACGACCGACTGTTCATGAGTTCCACATATCCTGAGGTACTATAAGTTCATATTCTGGATTGTCTAAACATTGAGAGTTTGTTATATCCAATGTGACACTGTACCTAGCTTGCTAAGGAGTTTTTGATTACTAACGTGAGTTTTGGGACACCCTAATTCGCCGAGGTTCCAATCCTCTTTCCACAGTTCTGTGTGAGAACAGAAACCCTGCGACAGGGGCACCCCCGACCCTTGCTGGAGCTTCATCACACTTGCGATACAACTCCAGCAATGCGCCACCTTTACGGCACAGATACATCACGCATCTGTGCTGTTTTTGCCCCATGATGCGCCGCATTGTAAATGCAGCACACCATAGGTGACGGAACAGCGGCACAAAATGACTAACACATCCCTGGTGATGCGCCAGTCATCATAAATGTATCCCTATGCTTCTTATCTTGTTAGAGATGAACCGCCATATGTATCATCAAAGTTATTTGCATTTCCTAAATAGCGAACTTTAAGGAATAAATAGCGATTCTTTACCATTCCTAGTTTGCGATGAGCTATTTGCTAATTAGCCGAATGTAGCCCAATGAAGCCCAATGTAGCCCAATGTAGCCCAAAGATGGCCGCCAGACACACAAAAAAACAAATGTAGCCCAAATATCAGCCAGATGTAGCCCAACTATAGCCCAGTGACAGAATGACCAATCAGCTTCGCAAACCTCCGTTACGCGAAGCGGAGCGCTGTTACAGATATATATCTTTTTTTGAACGTTAATTTCTCAAAATCCACTGGAGCACATATATTGAGACCTAGCAAAGGCACATCGGGCTACCAGTCCCTAATATTTTGCCAAGTTTCGTGCAAATCCATTCAGCCGTTCAATTATTATTATTATTTTTTATTTTTGCCCCGCGGGGCCCTTTTAAAACCTCCACATCAAACCTAGGGGGTCAGCGAGGATCTACTATGCCCCCTTATAGTTATTTCCCCCTTTGTTTTGACCTCCTCTTGTCTCTCGATCCTACCGAGAGACAAGATGGCGGCCGCTACGGACTGTTTGGAATGTTGACAGACGCCGGAGAACCAATCAGCTTCGCTTCACAAAGCTCCGTTGCGCGAAAAGTCCGCGAACCAGTGCGCTGCCCGGTCCGCTGTTACAGATATATATCTTTTTTTAAACGTTAATTTCTCAAAATCCACTGGAGCACATATATTGAGACCTACAAAAGGCACATCGGGCTACCAGTCCCTACAATTTTGCCAAGTTTCGTGCAAATCCATTCAGCCGTTCGGGCTAAAAGTGAGGCCAACCGCCCTATGGAAAACTCAATGTTAAAAACACGTTTTGGGACCCCCCTTTTTTCTCTGCCCCCACTGGACGAACCCCCCCCAAATTTTCAAGGGCTGCTCAGAAACAAAATGTGCCATTTTCCTGAAAATTTCAGCCAATTCCCTCCACAAACGCCAAAGTTATTAGACATAGAATTTTCAAAAAACCCATAGAGAAAAAATCCTAACTATATATACCTACTGGCGACCGCCAGTAGGTAATATATATATAGTCACTGAAAAAACCATAGGTTTCACACCAGTTATAGTTAGGAATTAGCATTTAAAAAACCTATTAAATTCACTGAAAAAACCATAGGTTTGACACCATTTATAGTTAGCTGGAAATTTTACTCGCATAAAACCATTGAAATTCCCACGTTATAGTTAGTTGGACTCACTATAACTTGCGCGTGCAATGCACTGCTGATGATGTCCCATATTACATCACTCATGACATGGTCAGTGACATCACTCATGACATCACTGATGACACCATCCAGTGAATGTGTGTCTTTCTGAAAAATAAATATGTTTTATATATGTATATGTAAAAGTTGATGGAAGAATAAATGTTTAAATAAGTGTCTAATGGATGTTTTTTTTTAAAAAAATGATTGGATAACGCTTATTAAGTGTATCTTATTGAATACATATATTAGTGAGTAATGTTTAAATATTTAAATATATGTATTAGTGTTTCACTTTGTGTATAAGTGGCTGCATGGGTTGGTGAGTAGCTACATGTGTATGTATATGGGTTATTAGATGTTTTTCTTAGTATCAGTATGAGTGTTTGTATGGTTTGTGGGGGGTATTACTTATCACATAGATGCATGAATGACTGACTCTCTCTTTGAATGTGTTTTGAAGACAGCATATGTGCTGGACTGTATGGGTGGATGAGTGTGTATATGTGTGTGTTAGTGAGTGAATGACTGTCTCACTAGTGTCTTTATCAGTAACTACATATGTTTTAATCTAGTATATGTGAATATTGATGTATATAAGTGAGTATATGTGAGAGTAAGAGATTGTAAGAGTTCCTGTTTAAATAAGTATGTGTTTCTATAAGTGATTGTTTAAGAGAGTAAGTATGTGTAAGTTTCCTTAGAAGTAAGGTGGTAGTGTGTGTATAGCTGTATATGCAAATAAATGGATGTTCAATAGTTTATTTGCATGTGTGAGTATGTGTGAGAGTATCTTTTGGATGACTGTCGGTGTGTAACAGGATGTATATGTGTATCATTATATTTGATGAGTGAGTATACGTATGAGTGATTATATAGAACTGTTGGTGAATGAGTGGATGTGTATATAGATGGTGGAATTATTGAATTGGTTGTTGTAACTGGTATGGGTATCTCCATTTTTTTGAAAATTTTAATTTCTATTTTTGAATATTTGTTTTAAGGGTTACATTACAGTGAAAGGAGCTCTGTCATTGTATCACAAGGATGGTGTCATCAGTGATGTCATGAGTGATGTCAACGACCATGTCATGAGTGATGTAATATGTGACGTCATCAGCAGTGCATTGCACGCGCAAGTTATAGTGAGTCCAACTAACTATAACGTGGGAATTTCAATGGTTTTATGCGAGTAAAATTTCCAGCTAACTATAACTGGTGTGAAACCTATGGTTTTTTCAGTGAATTTAATAGGTTTTTTAAATGCTAATTCCTAACTATAACTGGTGTGAAACCTATGGTTTTTTCAGTGAATTTCATAGGTTGTTTAATAGCAAATCTCTATAGGTATGAAATGTAATATTTTTTATAACGAATTTTATATTGTATAATTATGTAATATTTTTTATATTTTTTTTTTGCCCCGGAGTGCTCCCGGGGCGCGTACCGATGCGCTCACCGGTAAGCGTAGTGCTACGGCGTGCCCCGGGGCGCGAACCGGTGAGCGTCCCGTTAGCGCTATTCCCGCGAACGAAAACAACATCGTAACGTATCGCGTAGCCGCGTGATGCGTCATATGGCGCACAGCGTAAGCGCACCCGGAAGCATGCGAGCGCATACGATCGCGAAACGTCCTGACGCACTTACGCAATGTGCCCACGGGCGCGCCACGGGGCGCGACTAGGGCGCGCCCCGGAGCGAGCCCCGGGGCGCGTAGCGTAAGCGCGTCGGGTCATGTGACTTGAAAATAACACTTTTCATTGGTTCACAACACTTTTGGTTTCCAAATGATGAAAGCCCTGGTCATGTGACTTGAAAATAATACTTTTCATTGGTTCACAACACTTTTGGTTTCCAAATGATGAAAGCCCTGGTCATGTGACTTGAAAATAACACTTTTCATTGGTCCAGAACAGGTTTGTTTTCCAAATGATGAAAGCCCCCACCTTTTTTCCTTATTCTGACTTTGTCCTTTGACTGAGGAAGACCTGTTTGGAGATCTGTCTCTAATCTTTGCTACTTTAAAATGGCTACAGTAGCAGCAGCAGCTGGAGCATCTGCCCAACCACCACCACCACCACCATCAAAAAGACCACCGGAAGATTACATTGGTGGTCAAGAAAATGAGGAGGAGGATGATGAAGAGGACGGACAGACAAGGCATTTCCTGCCTGAAGATAATCAGTCCTACAAACCAAAAGAGCACTTTGTATGGCAGTTCTACAAAATCCCAAGGGGTTTAAAAAAAGTCAACGCTGCGAAGGTGACTTGTCTGATTTGTGATGCTGAGCTGTCCAGGGGGCACCCTAACAAAAAATATTCCTTCGGGAATCATACCATGATTCGGCACATGATCCGTTGGCACCCAATCAACTATTCTGCTGCAGAGGTAAGGGACCTCTGCAGTAAGCTACCCCCATCAACATCTAGACCCTCAACATCGAAAGAACCAACTCCATCCGGTTCAGAGGCAACAGAGACAATGCCTATCATGCAATCAAAATTTAACGATTTTAAAATCATGTGCAAATATTGTGGAAAGTTACTTTGCTATGGTGAGCAAAGTATAAAACTTATAATCTGTGCTGGGGATAACCATAAGTGCCCGAAAAACCCCTAATTTTTTCTTTTTTTTTTTTGCTCCAGTTGAGCCATTTACAATTCCGTGTTTTTTGTTTCTCCCCATAAAAAATACAAAACACATATAAAACTGTTTAGAAAACCTAAAAAAAGTAAAAAATGTTCAAAAAAACAATAAAAAAAATAAAACAGCAAAAAGAATAAAAAAAAACTGTCCTTTTTAGAACTACCTTTAATTTATAAAAATAAACCTATATTTTTAAAGAATCTCTGTCAATCTATTTTCTGCAGGGTACGCGTACCGGTACGTGCACCGGGGCGCGCACCGGGGCGCGCAACCAAAAAAATAAATAAAGAAAGAGTGAGCATGAGGGAAGAACACAGAGAGAATAATGTTAATAGAAAAAGAGCTAGAGGGAGCAACACAGAGGGATTGTTTATCACATAGTAAAAAACAGAGAAGGTGTAATAGGGTGTAAGTGAGAAAAGGAAAATGAATAAGGGAGCGAAAGAAGGGAAGAGAGAAAAAGAAGACTAAAGTAGAGGTACTGGTAGAATGTGAGTGGGTGTTGAAAGTAAAAGGAAGGACAGTAAAGAATGGGGAATGAGGGGTGGTGACGGAACCGGAATAAATGAACAATGGTGAGGGAGGGTGAGAAAAGAGCAGTGAGTGTAAGTAAAGAGGGGTGAAAGAGGGTGGATAAAAGTGAATAAGGTTAAGACATGGGGAGTGACAGAGAGAAAAGAGAGAGAGAGTAAAAGAAGGAGTGACTGAAAGAGTCTGAGTGAAACAGGAAAGAAAGGTAAGTAAGGCAGTGTGGGTGACTTATAGGGAGTCAGTGGGTGTAGGTGGGGGTGTGGGTTTGTAAGGTGTGTGTGTGGGTGTGTGGGGTGTTTGGGTGTGGGCGTGTGAGATATGTGTGGGGGGTGTGGGGGGTATGTGTGTGGAGTGTGTGTGTGTGTGTGGGATGTGTGGGTGTGTGTGTGTGAGAGGAGTGTGTGTGTGGCTGTGTGTGTGTGTGTAAGGTGTGTGTATGGTGTGTGTGTGGGGTGTATGTCAGAGGTGTGTGTGTTGGTGGGGGAGGTGTGTGTGTAGGAGTGAAGTAAATGATTAAGGGAAAGAGAATGATTGAGGGAGCAAAGGAAGGGAACAGAGGGTAAGGGAAGTAAAGAATAGGGACTGAAAAAAGGTGAATGTAGGAGGGGAAATAGGGAAAGGGGAGTAAACATGGAGAATATGAATAAGTGAGGAAAGCAGAGTAAAGAAACACAAGTGAGGTAGGTTGAGAAAATAGTAGTGAGGTTAAAGCAAAGGGTGATGACAAACTAAATTTTTTTAGTCACACTTACCATATAATAAATGTAACTTTAATTACATTGTTTTACTACATTTTGTATCTGTGAAAGAGAGAAGAAAAAATAAGTTATAATAAGTAAAATATGTATTATGAAATAAAAGATACAAATGAAGAGGTTAAAAATCATAACAGTGTATTTAGAAATAAAGTAAGAGTGAAGGACACAGAAAGGGAAATAAAGTAAGGTAGAAGGACAAAAAGAGGGAAAAAGAAATAGAAGGAGAGTAAATTACTAAGAGTAAGGTATATAGATTCACTGACAGAAAGGAAGAGAAAAAAGAGAAAAATGAACTGAAGGTAAGAAAGATACTAAAAGAATGTGAGTTAGCAAAACTAAATCAGGAAACAGGAGTAAGTAAAAAGATAATGACTGAGAGGGAAAGGAGTCTAATTAAGGATGCATTTAGAAGAATGAGGAATGGAAGATAACTGAGAGTAAGTGAAGGAGAGTCATAGAGTGAAGGGATGAAGGGAGAGAGGATAATATAGAAGGATTGAGGGAAAAAGGAGTGAGGAAGTTAGTAGACAGAGAGACTAAGGGAAGGACTGAGTGAAGTGCAGTACAATGAGTGAGGAAAGAAAAATGAGTAAGGGAGCAAAAGAAGGAAAGAGAGGAGAAGAGGACTAAAGCAGTGGTACTGAGAAAAAGTGATTCGGTGATGAAAGTTAAGAGAAGGACACTGAAAGATAGGAAATGAGGGGTAGTAATGGAACCGGACTAAAAGAAATGGGTTGAAGAACGATGAGAGAGGAGCAGTGAAGTTGTTGTAAGAGAAATGATAGAAGGTAGATAAATACAAGTGAACGTAACACAAGGAGATTGAGGGACTGAGGACATAGAGGTAGTGAACGGAAAATAGAGAGAAGAGGTCAAAAGAAAAGAGGAAACAAAGATAAGCGAGGAGAGTGGGTGATTTATAGTGATAGAGTGCGACAATACTGGTGAGTGAGTAAAGAGGAATTACTAAAAGAGCAAAGGAGGAAAAGACGGAAAAGGGAAGTAAAGCAGAGAGACTGAAAGCTGAATAGTTATGCAAGGTAGAGAGGGGATGCAGACAATTGAAATGAGAATGAGGGGTTGTCAAAGAAGTGGAGTAAAAGAACGGGGCTGAAAGAGAGTGAAAGAAAGACATTATAAGTGAGTAAAAAGAGCTGAAAGAGGGTGGAAAAAGGAAAGTGAGTGCGAGACAATGGGAATACAATTTAAATTACAGAATACAAACTATAGAATAACTTGTACAACATGTTACAGTTTATTTTTGCTGTTCTCAGAATATATTGAATTTCACTTAAAAAAGTGAGTTCAAACTACTCATCATAGGACAGCGGGGAAAAAACACAATCAAAAGATTGTGTTTTAAAAAAACACCATCTAAACTTAAAAATCACAAATGTACACTAATCTTTGATTCACTTACTTTTCCTTTAGGCCAAATAGTATATCATGAAGGTCCTTTTCGTTGGAAAGTACTCTGCTGTTCACTAAAAATTCCATTTCATCGACTTTCTAGAAGAAAAGCTCGAAGAACATCTGAAATATTTTCATTATTTTCATATACACCTGCTGTTCAGTCATAACTCTTTGCTCATTCCTTCACCATTCCTTAAGGCCGAATAGTGTCAGATGTATCATTATATTTTCAAATTAATTAAAAGAAACTCTGAAATTACCGTTTTTCCGACGTTCTGAAAGAAAGGCTCATACAACATTTTCACAATATTTTAATATTCGTAATTCCATCTCTGACTCACTCATGTTCATCATTTCCTATAATACTGATATCACTTACTATGAGATCCACTTACAGTACCTATATGACAAATCAATTTTTTATATTATCTTGATCACTTTTACTCAGAATATAATTTTAAACAGCAAACTAACCTTTATTAACTGCTCCCGTCTTCATAGGCCAATTACCTTTACTTAAATTTTGGTTCTAAAAACACTAGGTATGAATTTTTTAAGTCAAAAGGCAAACGTTGTTTGAAAGTCAAATGAGTGTCATTACAGTGGGTCCAACCTTTACGACTTTTGAAATAGCATGTGTAATGCCCTGATGTTGTTGAAGGACCGTCATGATAAATAATAGCTACAGTTGCAAAGGTTCTTCCTGAAATTGATAACTGAGAAGCCACAACATTTTTAATAGAAGTTGACAATTTACTTCCATCAGGTCTACATCGTTGGAACATTAAAATCACATATTTACCATAAGTTTGTAAAAATAATGTGGACAGCATTGCAGACTTACATTGGGTACACACCATATTGTGATCAGCTGCTTTAACTAGATTATTAAAAGACACTGATTTGCATTCTGGTAAAGTCAAATATATAAATCTTTCAGTGTCTATTGTAGTACTACTTGATAAACTACAGTTGTCGCAGTCATGCTGCCATTGATAAGAAAGGCTAAAAAGATTTTTTATATCTACACCTTCATCTTCCAAAACATCAAACATATACATTAAAAATTTCGAATTTCTGAAACACTTTCTAGTTTTGCTCTATCACTGCTACATTTCTCAAACACAGAATTCAATAAACAGCAGAATGTTTGATCCAGATTTTCAACAATCTGTTCTTGTAAATTTTGAAGAAAAAAACAACATTAACCACTACATTAGCATAGCAGTTGACACCAGAACTGTTTTCAAACTCAAATCCAACAACATCTTCAACAGAATCCTTTTTCTTTCTACTTACAATTACAGTTTCATCTACTTTTTGTCTTTTTGCTACTACGTCACTGCAATTATTTTCATTTCTACTTTTTCGGCCTACCACACGTTTTTCAAACAGAGGATATTGAGGCAAATGTGGAGCATACTCTCTTCTTAACCTATTGTATTCTTTAACACAATCTAGATCTGCACAAATCTTTGTTTCATCACACTCAATCAAGTACAATCCTGATAAAGTTCTGACTCGTGATAATGCCAAATATGCCATACCCTCTTTAAACACAGAACTTCCAATGTTCACCAAAGCACTATCTACACTTAAACCTTGAGATTTATGAATTGTCACCGCATATGCCAAACAAACAGTAAACTGTTTTCGGCAAACATATAAGTCTTTCACAAGCAAAAATCTAGCTGAACAACGACAAATTTGTTCCATTTCATCAATGCCATCAAATTTAATTTTTAAAATTTCAATTCCATCTCTATTTTTGTAATTCACAAAATCAACAACATGACCCATTGCTCCATTTACCAGACCTCTTTCAACATTTAAATTCCTTCTCAAAATGATACGACAATTTAAACACACATTCAGAGTCTTTTCAAAACCAGCAGTTTTAGATATAGTCTTCTCAAATTAATCCAATTTTGATTTCAAATTTTCCGAAAAAATAATTGTTGCTCCCATATGCTCTATTTTATCTATAGCTTCCAGTTTCACTATCTCTTCATTTTCTAACTTTAACATTTTGTTGTTGAACATGGAACATTCTTTCAGAGTTGCCATCAAACATATGCCAGATTTCTTCTCGTTAATTTTCTTAAAAATATTCTCTGGCAGAATGTTTTCATTTGGGTACAAATTTGAAATTAATCGTCCATGTAAAGCTTCTTTCCCATGCTGACTTACTTTTCCGATTCTTACATCTTGTAGAATATTTTTATAATCTTCATCCTTTGCCTGCCGCATATTTTGGAGTAGTTCTTCATATTTGAAATTTAACCATATAGTAACGTTTCCAATGCTTCCTAGGCACTTCCTGGTATCTTCATGCATGACCATTTTAAACACTGGTTGTCCTTTCACTGGAGTCAACTGCAGTAGATCTCCAAAAACAATAATGTGTTTCCCTCCAAATAACACATCATACTCTGTTCTAGGAATTTCTTGCATTCTCAAATGCACAAAAGCAAGCATTAGATTTGAGACCATGCTTACTTCATCAATGATAAGAAGTTTCATTTTCTTCAGGACTCTCGAAACTTCGGAAGACGCATCTCCAGATAGCTTGTGATATTGCAATTTCTTATCATGCTCCACTGGCAGCATCAGTAAACGATCTAAAATAGTCCCTTTAATATTATGTGCTGCCAGCCCAGTTGGAGCGGTAACAACTCAAGACAGCGGTGATTCAGTCCTTTTCTGCAGATAAGTTGCAATTGCTTTAATCATAAAACTTTTTCCAGTTCCCGCTTCTCCACTCACGTACAGTTGGACAGGCTTAAATGATGTACATGAGCACTCTTTTTTCTCATGACTGAATCCATGTTCAACCTGTTCTGTGACTTCGTCATATATCTGTTTCTGCTCAAGGTTTAGTTGTTTCACCAAATCTTCTAAGTTAACTACATCATCTTGAGCATGTTCCATAGCTCTTTCCACCTCATCCATGGCAGTGGCAGCTTCATTTTGGATAATTGGTCCTCCTAGTGGATCCTGACTCAATGAAGCAGAACTCTGACTGTCTTGAGAACTGGCTCTAGCAATCTCTAAAGCAATTGTGGCTTCTTGCTCTATTTCTTCGTTCAACATTTGCAGATAATTTGGAAAAACAGGACATTCTATGGTATCCTTGGTTGCATTAAAAGAATCTTCATAACAGAGAAAATCTCCAAGTAGTTCCTCTTCTGTACGCCATAGCTTAAAGAGTTGCAAAAGAGCTAAATAGTAAAATTCCCTTTTCTCTGGATTTTCGCAACTCATTTTTCGATGATTAATCAAATGGCCTTTTCTCTGCTTCACTAGACATCTTTCACACCCAATGATAGCATGTATTCCATTGTTGATATCTTCTCTGATGGTCCTCTTATAAATATAGTTTTGCAGAACTTCATACAAACAACTCAATTCAATTTCAATTTCAAAGTGCTTTATTCGAGTTATTACTCATAAAAGCATGGTACACACAAATATTTAAAAGTAAATTAAATTTGTCTGTCAAACAAATTGACACAGCACTGTTAGATATACATATAATACATTCAATTACATTTTTTTTTTCCATTACAACAATTAATAAATGGTTAAAAAAGGAATTAATACAATTGATAAAAAGTTTTTTGAAGATATGGAACGCCGATAATCTAAGAACGGGAATACAAATACGAGAAGTCAAATATTACAAACAGAGAATAGTTTAACTAACTAGCAGTCTCTGGCTTAAAAAGTAATATCAAATTCATGGGGACCAGTTTTTCAGACAGAGAATAGTTATTTAACTAGCAGTCTCTGTCTGATCACCCACGCCCAGCCGAGATATTTTGCTGTAGCTATCAAAATCCAAGGGACTGAGCTCGTACATATGATTCGCATAGCTACAGAACTACATGTTGTCCCAAGGTTCCTGCACATAGGTGCTAACCAGACACGTCTTGGCACGTCGTATACCTTACAAGAAAACAGAAAATGGCCCAATGACTCCTTTCCTATCCCACAAGCTGGGCAGATGTTACTTCCACCTGAGCCCCATTTAGCAGTCAATGTTCTTATAGGGAGTGTACCAGCTCTCAGTTGAAATAAGAGCTTCCTGTCACCTGGCTTTGAGATAATATCCCAATATGATTCCAAGGCTGGATACATTTTAGCCTCAAGGAAGTACATAGACATGGACCCAGAGCTAGAAGTGTTTAAGATTTTGTTAGCAACATTTTCCCAAAAAATGTTTTTTAAGACAAGCTTGGAGGGAAATGATGCGCCAGCAGGGTCCAGCCATAGAGAACTCAACCCAAGCTCACATAACATAGCTTTCAGAGAATTAAGCCAGCTTATTTTGTGGAAGCCATCAGCCTTGATGACATCCACAAAACCCGCGGCATAATGTGAGAGCTCGGGAGTAGTCCAAAGTCTGCGCCAGTACAGAATCGGGCGTAATCTGGCTAAATCCTTGATTTGTTTTCTGCCAAGATCGTATCGAAGAGGTAACAATGGAGTGCTTTTAGGTGTACCAGTGAGTGCCCGTAGAAATTTGTTTTCTGAGACTTGCAAAGATTTAAGGTTTTCAAAGCCCCACATTTCTGCGCCGTATAGTGCAGACCCAATAGCCTTTGCTTCATAAACCACTAGGGCGGGTTTAACAGGTTTAGTTAGAGACCTCCTGTGCTCTGAATTAATGGCGCCCGCTATTTGCCTATGCCGCAATATGGCAGTATTTAAGTGCTGGCTCCACCTGTTGTTATCAGCGATTTGGATACCCAAATATGTAAATGAGTTGACTAACTCTACAGGCCGGCCGCTCATCATAATTTTGGACTTGAAGCTGCGATGCGGCTTAAAAATCATAAGTTTAGTTTTAGTGGTATTCACCTCAAGTCCATGTTCCCCACAAAAATTCTCAAAAATCAACAGAGCACGCTGTAGGCCACTAGGGGTTTTTGATAAAATTAGCGTGTCATCCGCAAACATTAGTATGGGGATTTTTAGGCCTGAAAGAGAAGGAGCGTCAACTGGCGCAGGTGCCAATCGAGAAACTACACCATTTATAAACAATGTAAACAAAGTAGGAGCCATTGAGCACCCTTGTCTGACGCCTCGTTCAACACGGAAATCAGCTGTGACCATCCCGTGGCCGCCCCACTGGATTTTAGCAAAGTTAGACTCGTGGAGGCGCAGTATCATTGTTAATAATTCATCTGGTACCCCCAGGCTATGCAAAACATGCCACAGTTTGACCCGTGGAACCAGGTCGAAGGCGGCCCGCAAATCGACGAATGCCACATACAGGCTGCCCCCCCCTAGGACCACGGTCTTCCACTGTAGCAATTGGAAACGGAACACTTGGTCAATCGTACTGGTTGCCCTTCTAAAACCTGCTTGGAAGGGAGATAAGATGTTATAATCTTCTACCCATTCGTGAAGCCTATTGACCACCACACGACCCACAACTTTTTGCACGGTGTCAATAAGGCTAATAGGCCTGTAGTTGCAGGGCTGAGCACGATCCCCCTTTTTATACACGGGGATTATCACTGCACCTCCCCATGAATCAGGGACATCTGCTCCCTGAGCAATAGAATTAATAAGCAAGTAAATATATTTGTGATGGAGCAGATTTCATCTGCAGTCATGCATTGTTTTATTTTTTGTGCTTCAGACAGGCTGCATTTAAATTGCCACGCACATTTTGGTGCAGGTTAAAAACATGGCACATGAAAAACATGAAAAGTGAGGCCTATTCACTTCAGACTGAAAATGCTTTTGCTGAATTAAATTAACATGTGTTTTTTTGCAATGTAGAGAAAAAGTGGCCTTTTTACCTTTGAAGATTTTTATTAGAATGTGTTTCTCTCTTCCCAGCACATCCATGTAAACTAAATGTATTATTCCTGTCTTAATAGACTTTGACTTGTTGCACATTTTGATAAACATTTTCAGTTAATAACACCTCTTTTTATAATGTGTGTGAATTAATAATGCACTTGGGACACATAATGGACTGATTTACATGAAATTAATATTATCTTTGTGTTTGTTTTATTTTTGGGGCCTACACAAAACATGGCTGCCTGTGAATCCATCAAGACTATGGCTTGAAATTTAATGAGAAGGGAGCATGCGCAGACTGTGGCAGCTTTCCTCATGACAAAAAGTCAAGGACAACCTGAATTCTTGTCATTCTGCCAATGTACCAGTTAGTTAAAAGTGTCCATCTACTGCGCTGAGAAGGAAGGAAAAGATGAATTAGATTGAAACATTTTTCCTAGTAAATGTTGCAATGTTTATAAATGTAGTTATTCATGTATGCTTCTTTTGTTAGGACTAGTGAAGTCAGGTTTTTAGAATGAGTCAGGGAAGTGTGACCTCATGCCTTTATGACTGACCAATCACGTAAGGTTCTCCTGAAAAATGTTACATCTTTGTGTACTCTGCCAATAATTATGGTATAAATACTGTCCTCTCTGGATGGGAGCCACCACTTCTTCTTTTTTCTCAGCTCAGCTGGCTTCTATGGGTTAGGTACGAGAAACGTCTCGGGAGATTGCTGAAGGGCAGGTTTGCGTCCGAGGAGATTCAGGGGGAGGTTTCTTGCTTCCACGTCATATCTTGGCACTTCATGCCGCATTCCTTTGAGGTCTGGTGAAGGAGGGGCTGCTTTCCTCTTTAGACACAGACAGACAGAGAGTGCAGTGGATCAGGATAGGATTAGATGCTAATATGTTTTGACTAATTAATTAGGTCTAAAAAGATTTATTTGATTTATGCATTTATTTCTCTTAATAGCATATTTTTGCAAACTATTTAAGTACTGATTAGCTTTGCAAGACTATTTTTCTTAGAAACTCTTTAAGAATTGTGACTGAAATTTTGCGCCACATTTTCATAACTACATGTAATGCTTATATGCAGACTGTAATGTGTTCTGTATTATTGATATTTTTCCTGTTTTCCAAAATTCTGTAACCTAATTGATATTTTACTAATGAATAAAGGGTCAGAGAAAATTTAACTTTTTGACTAGAAAATAAAACCCTTTAAAATACTCAACAACTCTCTTTTTTGGCTTACAATAATAAATTGCATTTTTGACTGTTCATCTTTATTTAAAGTCTCCTGAAGGTAATACATGGTGTGAAGGGCCCAACACCTTTTGAGCGGTAAATTAAAGGTAGCATGAGGGTTTTGCATTGAGAAACTACCAGAAGAAATTACCGCTCTCCATCAGTTTTTGGTAAGCAGAGGATGGTCATTATTGATTAGTTTGGTGATTAGTAATTATTGATTTCACCATCAACTACTCAACTAATGGATCATTGACCTTAAGAGGGAAATAAAATAATTGCCCAAGTTAGATAAATGTCCAAGTCCTGATTCCTGACTCCAATGCTCAGAACCTGAAGACTGGCAAAGCAGTACTGGCAGGTGATGCAAGAAGAGGTGTGAGTATCAATAGGGTTGTGAAATGTTGGTAATATGCTAGCATGTTTTTTGAAGTGTTGAAAATAGTAAGGATTTTTTTACTGTTGGTGACATTTTGCTCATTTTGAATTGATGGTGTTATTGCTTATATTGGTAATTTCATAGGACATATTTTTTTGGTTATTGATTACATGTTTTAACTCTTCATGTTAAGTTAGTGTCTTGTTCTATGTTGTCTGGAACACGCAGGTATGCACACCTGTGGAATCCCGGGAAGGAATAGCGGGTGGTAAATGGAAGCCACACTGCACTGAGGTTACTCGTCTGTTGGAATAACACTGAGAAGCTAAGGAGGGCTGGCAGTGTTAAATCAGGGACTATTTTCTGTGTGAGTGATTAATAGCAAAGAGTTCGCTGGTGAAACTTTGGTCTGATATCACCTAGAAAGGGTCACACTAAAGGAGTAGCAGGTTCTTCTGAGCTTGATTGATAGCAAAAGGGTTCGCTGGTGAAACTTTGGCCTTCGATATATCCTGAAGGATAAGTCCAAAGGAGTAGCAGGTTCTTCTGAGCTTGATTGACAGCAAAAGGGTTCGCTGGTGAAACTTTGGACTAAGATATATCCTGAAGGATAAGTCCAAAGGAGTAGCAGGTTCTTCTGAGCTTGAGTGAAAGGTAAGCGGAAGGGATTTACCTGTAGTGTTTGAAGAGTAAACGGAAAGTCTTACTTTGTGAAGGGTAAGCGGAATGTGTTACTCGCAGTGAATATAAATCTATCCTTTATTTAGCACAATAGACAGAGTAGCGAATGTTTTTATGTTGTTACTAACAGAGTTATTGATTAAGAGAAATATTGCAGTAAGATTTTGTGGAGGGTCAGTGGTAGGAGTAAAACTGACTAAAATTGAGACTGACAGCTTTGGAGAAAAGAAATTGCATTGAACTATTGCAAAAATGAAATTGTTTGAAGGTTTAAAGAAGCTGTTAGGAGGTAAAGTGAAAAATTCGTTTTTTATTGGTGATGCTCCTGAAGGAACACCTGTGCATTTTATGTCTACCAATGTGGGACACAATACATGTATGTGGGTTCACCAATGGTGCAAGATTACTGAAAAAGATGGTGCTTTGAGGTTTCCAAAAGATGGTACTTTTGAATTGAAATTATTGACAAATTAAGGGAAGTGTTATGTGAAATAAAGACACCATCTAAAGCTGCACAATTTGAGGCCTTAAGCCTGTGGGAAAAGAAAGCAAGAGAAAAAGCAAGTGAGGATAAAAAGGTAAAGCACCAGATGCAGGAGAAGAAAATTAGTGATGAAAAAATGGATGCATTGTTAACTGAGTGTCCACCACTTTATGTGGTTCCCATGAGAAATACTGAAAATAGTGCACCAGTAAATACTACAGGGGCTACTGCTTCTGTTGAACAGAGAGAAATACAGACTGAGAGAACTGTGCAGACATTTTATATTGACCCATTACCTGCTAATTCAGCACTGACAGTGATACCTCCAGGTGTTACTGCTTCAAATGTGCCCGATTCAGTCCAAGAATTACAAACTGCAGATGCACAGATAGTGCCTAGAAAAATTATGACTGTCCCAATTAATATGGTCCCTACTGAAAAGGTTGAAAGAGCTGCAGAAAAGGTGATTATGGAAGGGTTTATTTCACAAACTCAGAATTCACAGATTAGTGAACAGAAATTACCCCAAGCACTGAAAGGTGAGGGAAAAATGTTATTTACAACTTCTGCAGCCCAGAATAAAATAAATGTAATTGAAAATGGGATTTTTCAAACCTGCTTAGAGGAAGCAGCAGTGATTAAACATATAGAGAACATGGGAGAACATATTAACTCAGACCGTGAAAAAGAGAGACAGCTTAGTGTTTTAAATGGAGCATTTGAACATGAAGAAATTAACAGTCTTTGCTGTATAAATAATGAAAATGTGAACCAGTGTCAGGAAAACGAATTAATTTCCCTGAGTAAGGAAACAGCTGCATGTGCATTAACTACACATAATGGACTGACAGATTTGGCTCAAAAATATGAAACTGATGTTTCAGGAAGTTTTCCATTTCAGAAAAGTTTTAGGGTACACATGGATGATGAAGCAAATGAGAAAATGTGTTCTTCAGGAATGCAATTGCACATTACAGAAATAAAATATATTTTCAAATGCTATGGGTTTGAGCAATTAGGAGACAAGTGGGCACGAAAACATGAGAAGAAAAAGAAACAACCAGACCTAGAAAGGAAACTGGCTAAGGAAAAGAAGCCACCAGATATAATTGAGAAAAATAATAAGCAGAATGAGGGAGAATCTTTTGCTTACTCATTGAGAGAAAAGGTGGGAGAAATGTATGTTCATATGCCACAGAATAAAAGTGAACTTGCAGCATTTCTGAACACAATCCCACAATTGAGAGACAGAATTGTGCTGTGGTACCCACAAGGTGATGGATTTGATGAAATATTGAAAGAGTTGTGCATTAATTTGGAAATGTTCTTTTATATTGCCATGCTGACTAAATTGTGGTTTGAATCTAAAGTTGTTGTTCAAAGGCCAGGTGAGGAGACAGTGAAAATGGTTTGCATGAATGCACCATCATTTTCTGTTATGGAGGAAAATATAGCAGTGATTATTTTCCTGAAGGGCAGAGTGCCAGCAAAGGATGTTGATTGGGTACAGATTAAAAGAGCACAGGATGGAAGTAAAGGTATTTTGGTTAGTGCAAATTCAGGTATGGATGTTGTACTGCTGGAAAATGTGTCCTTTTGCCATCTTTATAACAGATTTGAGCATTGGAAGAAGAAATATAAATTTAAACATGATGCACAAAAACATGGAGAATTGCAGATGCAAAATATGCCAGTTAAGCAAATGCAAATGTCAGTTCAGAAACAGGTACCAATGGCAGGAATTTTTCAAGCACAGATGGTCCCACAAAATATGGAAAATGCTAAAATTAATTTAAATGAGTTGCCCAGAGTAAATGTGAATTGTTTCCAGAGACAAAAACAGAACCCAGTCCAACAGGTTGCTCTTTTTGCAAATGAGAGTTTTAACACTCACAATTCTGAATTTACCAATTCCATTGTGAGGGCAGTGGAAAGTCCAGATTTAGTTGCAGGAGTTTTAAAGAAAGAAATTACAAACCAAGTATTAGAAAATTGTGCACCAAAATTAGGCCCATTTGAGGAAGATTGCAAAACTGTTGTCTGTGACTCAGGCCTAGCAGGAAAACAATTATTTTGCAAATTAAGCAGCACAGATTACTGTACACCAGATAATGCTATTTTTCAGATTCCTGATGAGGATGTACATTTTAAAATGGCCCATCAAGAGACAGTTGTAGCATTGTTTTCAGAAAAGACAGTTGAAAAATTACCTTCTGCTTTGGAAAAAATATTAAACACAGAAATAAGAGAGTTCACAGAGAAGGATGCCAGGCTAATAAAATGTGCTGAACATGTCTTATTAAAATTTGAACCAGATGACATGTATTCAGGAACACAATCAGTTGCAGGAATTTTACCAATACAAGGATTTTTGATGGAATTGATTGGAAGTTTATGTAACTTTCTGATCACAGGTTCACAGAAACCAAATAAAAGGAACAGAATAGTGCAGGAGATTAAAAGCATATTTTTTCCATGTTGTCCTGTGGTACCGAATCCAGCCAATATATTTTTTCACATTCCATGTGGTGAAGAATGGCTTATTTTTATTGATTTTTGCCAAGCTCATGTCACAGTGCCATTGCATGAGAATAGTCAGGAGTACTGTCAAAAAGAAGATGAATGTCTGGGACACAAAATTGGAAAGGGAGGTAGAAAGGTGTCACCAGAGAGGGTGGAAATAATTTCCAAGATGAATTCACCTCAAATTCAGAAAGAAGTCAGGACATTTTTGGGAATGGTTAGCTGCTGTAGAGAGTGGTTACTAAACCTTTCCCTAGTGGCTAAGCCTTTACTGAGGCTGACACACTCAGGTGTGTCTGATCCGCTTCCATTGGACAACAATTGCACAAAAGCATTCCTAGAGTTGAAAGAGATAAAATGGCGCACCCCAGCACTAGGAATGAAAGTTTATTTGAAAGAAAATACACTAATTTGCAGTGAGAGGGAGGGCTGCGCTCTCTCATTGCTTATTCAAAAAGATGAATGTTTTCAAGGGTCTGTGATGTATTGCCCAATGGCCTTTGACCCTAACTTCACAGAAATGTCAGCAAATGGATTGGATTGTGATGAAACTGAAAATGAGTGTCTAAATATCATGAAAATATGCATAAAGCCAAATTCAGACTTGAAGGATGAACATCTGAGTCAGCCCAACAATGTCCATTTTGTAGATGGCCCATGTTTGAAAGGTGACACATTAAAAGCAGCACATGCTGTGCTCCTTATACATGATGTTGTCAAAGCTTCATGGCTTTTAGTAATTACCCCAGCCCAAAATTCGAAATTGATTGCCCTTACCATAACATGCAGTATATCTGCTCAATTGGGAGTCACTGTTGTCATGGGAGAGAGAAATGCTAATTCAGTTGCACAAAATTGTGTTCTGTTAGCATATACATTCTATGGAATCTTCACAGTTAAGTTTAAAGAGGCTCAAGAAAATGTTTTTGAAGCAGCACAACAGGGTTGTATCAGAACTGTTTTTGAGAAAAATGACAACTGCAAAGTAAGTGACAAATGTGTTATTGCAAAGACTGATGCCCAGGTATAAATTGCCAGTTTCTCTGAAATCAGATCATAATGTGGTCTCAAAGATAATGAGTGCAGAACAACAGATTGGACAAAAAAATGGATTGTAGCTATCTGCCTGAAGTGTCACGCATAATAAAGCAAAACAATGGCAGCACAGAGTTACCTTTTGCAAAAGACTGTTTTTCAGCATTACCAAAGTGGCTTGAAAATGCATATGCAAATGCACTTGTGGAAAACACTGAGGAGAACACTAGCCATTGCTGTGTAGGTCTGGTTGATGTACAGTGTGCAGTTTCTCACCAGATTGCAGCTGCTACACAAGATCTGCATAATGGATGGTGCAACGGTTTTGATCTGAGAGATGTTGTGGTGAAACATCTGAATCTGATCAAAGTGAAAATGAGAGTGAAAGGCCTTGGTTGAAAAAGTGCAAAGGATTGATGGTGCTCTGTCAGAGTTTCTCAGCACCTAAGTAGTCCAATTTGCATGGAAAGTATGAGCCATACTGATGACAAGCTGATGACAATGAGTAAAGAAATGCTGAAACTGTCCTGTTGAATTCCTTTTTTATTATTTTAGTTACTTATTTTAAAGAAGACTAACTGTTCCAAGAAGCTACTTACAGATCTCTGCACTAAAACATTTGAGCTTGGCTATATATGATCTGATTACAGACCAAACTTGTGTTTTGCCTTAGAAATAGAAGTAACATTCTTATATGCTCAGCTTTTGCAATTAAAAAAAAAACAAAAAAAAACAAAATTGTCACTTATGAAATGAAATATGTGTGATGAATTATAAATCATTTTATTATGATTTGAATTATCAAGAGGGTGGATTGGTGGAGCAGATTTCATCTGCAGTCATGCATTGTTTTATTTTTTGTGCTTCAGACAGGCTGCATTTAAATTGCCACGCACATTTTGGTGCAGGTTAAAAACATGGCACATGAAAAACATGAAAAGTGAGGCCTATTCACTTCAGACTGAAAATGCTTTTGCTGAATTAAATTAACGTGTTTTTTTGCAATGTAGAGAAAAAGTGGCCTTTTTACCTTTGAAGATTTTTAATAGAATGTGTTTCTCTCTTCCCAGCACATCCATGTAAACTAAATGTATTATTCCTGTCTTAATAGACTTTGACTTGTTGCACATTTTGATAACAATTTTCAGTTAATAACACCTCTTTTTATAATGTGTGTGAATTAATAATGCACTTGGGACACATAATGGACTGATTTACATGAAATTAATATTATCTTTGTGTTTGTTTTATTTTTGGGGCCTACACAAAACATGGCTGCCTGTGAATCCATCAAGACTATGGCTTGAAATTTAATGAGAAGGGAGCATGCGCAGACTGTGGCACCTTTCCTCATGACAAAAAGTCAAGGACAACCTGAATTCTTGTCATTCTGCCAATGTACCAGTTAGTTAAAAGTGTCCATCTACTGCGCTGAGAAGGAAGGAAAAGATGAATTCGATTGAAACATTTTTCCTCTTAAATGTTGCAATGTTTATAAATGTAGTTATTCATGTATGCTTCTTTTGTTAAGACTAGTGAAGTCAGGTTTTTAGAATGAGTCAGGGAAGTGTGACCTCAAGCCTTTATGACTGACCAATCACGTAAGGTTCTCCTGAAAAATGTTACATCTTTGTGTACTCTGCCAATAATTATGGTATAAATACCGTCCTCTCTGGATGGGAGCCACCACTTCTTCTTTTTTCTCAGCTCAGCTGGCTTCTATGGGTTAGGTACGAGAAACGTCTCGGGAGATTGCTGAAGGGCAGGTTTGCGTCCGAGGAGATTCAGGGGGAGGTTTCTTGCTTCCACGTCATATCTTGGCACTTCATGCCGCATTCCTTTGAGGTCTGGTGAAGGAGGGGCTGCTTTCCTCTTTAGACACAGACAGACAGAGAGTGCAGTGGATCAGGATAGGATTAGATGCTAATATGTTTTGACTAATTAATTAGGTCTAAAAAGATTTATTTGATTTATGCATTTATTTCTCTTAATAGCATATTTTTGCAAACTATTTAAGTACTGATTAGCTTTGCAAGACTATTTTTCTTAGAAACTCTTTAAGAATTGTGACTGAAATTTTGCGCCACATTTTCATAACTACATGTAATGCTTATATGCAGACTGTAATGTGTTCTGTATTATTGATATTTTTCCTGTTTTCCAAAATTCTGTAACCTAATTGATATTTTACTAATGAATAAAGGGTCAGAGAAAAATTTACTTTTTGACTAGAAAATAAAACCCTTTAAAATACTCAACAACTCTCTTTTTTGGCTTACAATAATAAATTGCATTTTTGACTGTTCATCTTTATTTAAAGTCTCCTGAAGGTAATACATGGTGTGAAGGGCCCAACACCTTTTGAGCGGTAAATTAAAGGTAGCATGAGGGTTTTGCATTGAGAAACTACCAGAAGAAATTACCGCTCTCCATCATTTGCACCAGCGTTCCCTGTCATTTAAAAAGATGTCAGCGGGTACTCCATCTAAACCAGGAGCCCGCCCTCGTTTTACTGCACAAATAGCGGACATAATCTCTTTGTGAGTAAAAGGACAATCTTCAGAAAACTTCATGGTGAAACTATCATCATCTGTGGCCAGGGTGTTAAGAGTATATTGTGAGCTAAAGAATTTTACCCATGCCTCTTGTGAAACATTGTTGTTTGGGGACTCTTCAGCTCTCTCAGAACCCCATTTTACAATGTTCCAGAATACTCTGGAATCCTTCCTATCGCAGGCCTTTTTCAATTTGCACCAATGTTGCTCATCCCACTCCCTCTTGGCTTTTACAATGCATACTTTATATTCCTTTCTGGCAAGGCAAATAGATACACAGTCTCTCTTCTTAATTGCTTGTCCAAGGGCGAGTCTTGCCTTCCTACAGTCAGCGTTATACCATCTTGCATCTTTACGAACCAGAGCCCCCTTTCGCTTATTAGGTTTTAAAAAGTGCATCCTGATCTTGGCAAAGAGGGTATCGTGAATTTTAACCACGTCCCCCAAGCCAGAAGAAGAGGCACTAATCAGTTCCATAGCTAAGATTGCTTGGTCAGTTTCGCTGTTGATAGTATCTATAGCCTGTTGATTATTAACTACAGAATCCCATATTAGTCTGCGCATATTATTCTCAGGGATGATGAGCGGTGGAACGAAGTCATTCATACATGTAGAATCTATCTCTGCAGACCACCATTTATGAGTCACACATAAGGGGCTGTGGTCACTCTCTGGTCTCCCGGTCACCTCCATGTCACAGAGGGTTGGCCACAAGGACAAACTACAGATCACATAATCAATTCTACTTTTGTGCCTCCCGTTATCAAAAGGTACTGAGCCATCTTTATCCCTCGCTGTTCTACCGTTCATGGCTCTCAGGCCTTTTTCAAGACACATTGCATTAATAGCTATTATGTCCTCAGTCCAGCGAGACACTAGTTTCAATTGTAACTCAGGGATACCCCAAAGAGAGTCCTCTTCAACTCCAGTGGAGGCCTCTCCTGCAACCAAAGGCTCAAATGTCCGGTTAAGGTCACCTGCTATAACAATGTTGTTCTCATGGGAGTGATCATAGAGGATGCTATCCAAGGCTGATAGTACTTCAGATCGGCCACCTTTAGCACTCCTAACATATATGTTATAGATATCAAGTGACCCAAGAGTGTCAGTAGTTATTCTAATCAACTGTATATCGTTATGGTTAATCGCTATGCTTTTAACTGAGAGGTTTAGCGACTGTCGAATCCAGATAGTAAGCCCCCCCATAGGTCTACCTTTCGGACCCTTTACGGCTGGCACAGAGAAATTCAAGTATCCTAATATAAAGACAGGTTCACATGCCCAAGTCTCCTGGAATATACAAATATCAAATTGGGTGATAAAACCAAGCCAATCCCCACAGTCGAGTTTAGAGGTCAATCCAGCTAAGTTCCAGGAAATTAGGTTAGCAACCCCAGACACACGTCCCTCTAATGCACCAGGAGGAGGATTCATTGTACAGGTCTCAGCTTCTACTATAACAGTCAAGTTATTCATCGATCCGTTATTAAGACAATTATCATTCTGGGCAGGCAAGCTAAATAAGATTTGATCCACACTAGCTATGGGTGCTACAATTTTACCCCTGGAAAGTCAGTCACAGTCATTTAGGTTGGAAAGGGCTGAAAACCTATTTTCTAAATTTAAACCCCACTCTGTCGGCTGCACTTCCCTCCGCCCTTTCATAGGAACTACATTCCACTTTGTCTTTAACATAATCTTATTAGAAACCCTCCCACTACGATAGTAGAAGAAATCTAAAGTGAGCGGAACGATTTCAGTAGATCTTCGCTGTGGGGGTAGAAGGTTGGGCAGAATGTTCGCCAGAACCTCTGGGTCAGAAAAATGTAAAACAACACAGTCACCTTGGAATTTCTTAGCACTATTTCCTATCCACTTCACCCTCCTGGCCTTTACTAGTTCTTCGGCCAGCTGTTGCTTACCCCAGGGAGTTATTTTCATATTATTTGTCAACCAATATAAGGCTTTAGACAACAGGGATGAAGTAGATTCTTCCTGCCCACGGGCCAATAGAGGGACGTTAGCTAAAACCAAAACCAAAGGAGAAGCCTCAACTATCAGCTCCACCGTGCCATCAACAGGTTCTGGAGCAGAAGATACAACAGAAGGAACATCTTTCTCCTGCACACCATCCAATGCAGATACCTGGGGAGCCACCAAATGATCAATTAGAGGGAGAGCCCCGCCGCCCGCCAGAACAGAGGAGGCCTTATTAAACTCAACCCTGCTGGAAACTGCAACAGGCACTTTGGCTACTTCAGCTAAGGTATGGTTCAATATAACCCCTAAACGATTAACCTCCTTAGTGAGCTTCTCTATTCTGCCTATCAGTGGCTTGACAATTCCCTGTATCTTAATGTCTATCATGTCCAACAAGTTCTTAAATTGTCCACTGGATATAGACATACAGGCGTTGTCTAATGATCCGTCTTCCTCCACCAAGGTTTTACTAGGAGGGGATGCAATTTTTCTCCGACTTGATCTTAGCCCGCCTCGCTTTGTCTGAGTCTTTCTGGCACCTCTAGTAGTACGTGATGCAGGCACAGGAGTGGGAGCTTTGACCTCGGCTAAGTGTTGGTCAGCCACCTCTTCACTTTCGGTGTCTGACTCTACATAGACTGACTGAATCATTGTAGTATTGTCAGCGTGGTCACAAACAACAGCGGGAGCACAACAGGAGCTGTGTTGCTCAAGAGATTGAGCCAGGGCTGGTACCGGCGATGTTGGTGTGAATGGATTAGATGATGAACTCAGCCCAAGTGAAGATCTTCTATCGCTGTTAATTTTGGGAACTACCTGAAAAAGGTAGTTGTCCATGGTATTTTTAGCGGGGGATGACTTTTTGCCAGACATAACACACCGAAGAGCTATGAGCAAAGCCCTCTCGGAAACGTGTTGAAACAAAAGAACAACAAAATTCTCAGAGTCACAGGACAATTCAACCGCTCCAGGACTAGTGCAGTAATACTAAGTAACCCCCAGCTATAACAATGGCTCACCTCCTGAGTTCCTGAGTTTGGGCAGAGTAACTGGCCCAGCCCAGTCTCTGACAGTCTCGGACTATCTTAGACTGTCCGCCCTTTGTCCGGGCTTCGTCCGGCGCGTCCCGCGCGCGTCCTCGCGGGACGAGGGACCTGCCGGTGCTTTATGCGCCTCCTGGCGCGCTCGTTAGTGGCGTTGTCGCTGACCCCTGAGGCTGCTGGGAGTCGTGGTCCGGCCGGCAGCGCCAAGCCCGGCCGGTCGGTTGCTCACTTCGGTGAACTGGAGGAGCAAAGCCCGGCCGCTGTGCAGGGAGGACGGGAGCCGTGGAAGGAGCAGCAGACGTGAGGAAAACAAAGACAGGAGACTCTGCACCTGCCGGTGCTTTATGCGCCTCCTGGCGCGCTCGTTAGTGGCGTCGTCGCTGACCCCTGAGGCTGCTGAGAGTCGTGGTCCGGCCGGCGGAGCCAAGCCCGGCCGGTCGGTTGCTCACTTCGGTGAACTGGCGGAGCAAAGCCCGGCCGCTGTGCAGGGAGGACGGGAGCCATGGAAGGAGCAGCAGACGTGAGGAAAACAAAGACAGGAGACTCTGCACCTGCCGGTGCTTTATGCGCCTCCTGGCGCGCTCGTTAGTGGCGTCGTCGCTGACCCCTGAGGCTGCTGGGAGTCGTGGTCCGGCCGGCGGAGCCAAGCCCGGCCGGTCGGTTGCTCACTTCGGTGAACTGGCGGAGCAAAGCCCGGCCGCTGTGCAGGGAGGACGGGAGCCGTGGAAGGAGCAGCAGATGTGAGGAAAACAAAGACAGGAGACTCTGCATCTGCCGGTGCTTTATGCGCCTCCTGGCACGCTCGTTAGTGGCGTCATCGCTGACCCCTGAGGCTGCTGGGAGTCGTGGTCCGGCCGGCGGAGCCAAGCCCGGCCCCGTCGGTTGCTCACTTCGGTGAACTGGCGGAGCAAAGCCCGGCCGCTGTGCAGGGAGGACGGGAGCTGTGGAAGGAGCAGCAGACGTGAGGAAAACAAACAACTGTTCTCAAGATGACTACTTCTATTTGGATAGTATGTATCCAACATGTTTGTCTTCAAAATATCTGTACTGGTTGGTTCTTTCTCCGCCAAATACTCAATTTCTTGTACAGATTTCAAAACTCGGTTTCCTGTTGCAGCAAGACCTAGACTCACCCAAATAATTGTTCTAGACTTGGCGTAGAGACTTGCTGATGATAACCAATCAGAACATTCATATGCTCCAATTTCTCGATTTGACAACATCTTCAAACTGAAACTGTATAATTTCTTGCTTATGCTCTTTTCATGTGAAATGTCCTCCCACATTTCCTTCAGTTCTGTCTTTTCTTTTTTTTGTGATGTAAGACATCACATATCGAGCCACAGCAATAGAGTTGTCAGCAACAAATTGAATATCCATGTTAGCATTCCACTGGGTTGTAGTCGTTGATGTACTTGGACTCTTCGTTTCTTTTTAAATTGTATGTATTTTTTGGTGATGTCCTCGTCACAGTATGTCGCAGAGAAGACATCAAATTATTTACTCTTCCTTTAGAAATCACTGGTCGTGGAAACGCGAAACGACATTTTGTGTAGAACTTGTCCTTGTTTCTGAATTTTCGACAACAGTACTTTCCACAACGATGGGATTGAAAGCGTAAAACTTGTTGCCTTAAACTGTTTTCTTCGGTAGTTTTCGGAACAGCACATGTTGAATACTCTTCAATGAACCTCATCACTGTCTCATCCGAATCTGTTCCAAATTTGGGTGCATCTTTAATCCACAACAACATATGTATGTGAGGAGCACCTCTCGCTTGATACTCCTTTCTCCAAAAGAATTCCAAAACCTCTCCAAGGGGAGGATTTTTTTGTTGGTAATAAAAGACATCATAGCTTCAAATCTATGATTGAAATATCTGCATACATTCACTGGATCCAAAGAACACAGTTCTCCAGCAGTTTTGAATTCTATATTTTGTATATTTGCATTTGCCTCTTGTAGAAATTGAAGTAAGTCGTCCCATGCATACTCGGCGCAGCTAAGAGTGAGGAACCATGTAGGAGTTCCTAAGTTTCTTAGCATACATTTCAATTCCCCATGACTATGGTATCAATACTCATTTGTACCACGCTGACATGCCATGAGATTGATTAGATGAGATTCCAAAATATTGTCTTGCAGATTGACTTTCTCCATAAAGTCCCTCGCCGAAACATTTTGCAGATGTGCTCCACTTTTCAGTATATGGTTCACTGCATAAGAAAGCCCAGACAAGTCACTTTCATACAGTAGATGAAACAAATAAGGAATGCATTGATGAAACCTTGGATCTTCAGCATATAATCTTACAGTTCGATATTCAGATGCAGGAATTTGAAGTGGTCGATCGTCATATCGTCCACCTCGACCTGTTGGAAATAAATGTGGAAAACAACGAGCTTCCAAACTTTCTTCCCATACACTAATGGGACTTCCTTTTGCTGCTTTCATTTGAAACAAGTCAATTGCATTCCCCGTCACTTCTTTGGAATACAAAGGATGAACAGTATAATGTTCATATATTTCTTCACTTCTAGACACATCAACTTTTTCAATTTGGCCAGCTGAACAATCACTGTCTTCATCTGCAGCTGTTTCCTCTGCTTCAACACATACATGTTTGTAGTACTCATTGTTTTTGACCAAATACAACGTTGCCTTTTTGACATTCCTAACATCCACAAAATCTTGCCAGATTTTCTTACTCTTTGTCGGAACCCCATTAACTAGAATAACCAGAGGTTCCTCTTCCACTTTCCCTACACCAATGGTATCAATATTTTTCTTGAAATCTAGAGGCAAATAAACAACTCTTCCCTTTAATCCTCTTTGTAAATCTGAAGGAGGCAATTTCCCTATCTTAGGCTCCATGTGAACAATAGCCTGAAAAGGATTGACACATTGAATCAAAATAGACTCATATGTATTTAAATCCATCAATTCAGAAGGAATGTCTACCAACTCCAGATTATTATGAACAGCTCTAGCAGGCATTCTGTTTTGATTTAATTTATCATAACAATATTTACAAATACGCTGATGAGAACTCAAATCAAAACAATTCTCCACCCACAAATAAGTTGCAAAATCCTTCCACTCATAATTATTTATCTTTTCACTTTAAACGTATAAATCAACTAATCTAGTTTGATGCTTATAATGAGTTCGTCGACAACACACACAAGTAAAATTTGGCCTTTCACTTGATTTCACCTTAAACCTGGTAATTTCCTGGTCAAACTTTTCTGTACTTGAAATCTGTACATTGTCTTCCACATTACCTTGAATTTCTGTGTCAATTTCTACACTGTCCTCTTTTTCACCAAAATAACAAATCTCCATTTCTTCACAAATCTTCTTCACATCTAAATCAGTTCCATGCAAAAGAGCACTGTTTAATTGTTTAAGCTTAAGTGCTGGACTTTTTGAATAATACAACCTTCTCACTAATTTCCTCATTTTGTTATGATGCACTGCTAACATCCTAAAATGATGAAAAACACTCTGACAGACTTTTCTAGAAAGACAAGCCAGTGAATGCCCTTGCAAACCTGTGTTTTCTCTCACTCTGCAGGGATCTAAGTCTTGCAACATCTTCATTTTCTGTTTTAGACTTTTCTTACTATATGTACGTAAGAAATTACAAAACAAATCAATTGATTCCTGTCGCACATTACAAATACTACTACACTTCCAAGTGTACACTGGACCCTTAGTACGTCTCCCTAAAACTTCATCAGTTAACACCTCTTCTGGTTCTCTAGGCACAAGTTTCTCTTTTTCAATCGGACAACCGTCTTTCACCTCATATCCTCGACCACTGGTGTCAACTACATGCACTAAATCATTCTCCTGGAAGTAACTCTCCTCATTAAAAAATGGCTCACTACTTGAACTGTGCATCCATTCTCCTGAAAAAACTTTACAAAAATTAGTCCGATTAATTACTCTTTTCCATCTGTTTGATTTGAAAACATCAATTGTCTTGTCAAGTGTCCTAATTCTATTGATTATTAAAATAAATAATTTTTTCTTAACTTCAAAAGCCTGATCAACAATCTTCTCTACATTTTTCTTTTTCTTATAAAAAGCATCTTTCTGTTTACCTTTCCTAATGTTTTTTAACAAATTTAAAACCACCCTATTGCGAAACATTCGTTTACGAATGTCTCTAAACTGATTCTGCCTTCTATTCCTATACATATTATTCTCTCCTGCTCCATTAGTAACATTTTTTGAGGGCCTCTCCTTCCTTTTCAAATTTGTTCTCTCCTTCTCTTTTGCTACATTCTGTCCAACCTTTTTTTTTATCTACATATGTTCCGTAAGAAAGACTTAGTTGTCTTACCAGGAGCATTTTTCCTGTTTTTTGAAGTATTTGTTGTAGAGGAGTGCTGTAATTCCGTTGCTGTTTTTGATTTTTTCCGCTTATCATCTTTCCTTCTCCTCTGCCTTGAGGGCATATTTCCTTACTCTTTAAATCTTGATTTCAATCTGTGGTAAAGAAAAAAATAGCACATTATAGACCACTATTACCAAACAACAAAACAATGACAAAAAGCAAACGGTCTATTCAGGGTTGCAGATGAGGTGACGATTGTCCACGGGTGCAGAGGAGGTGAGGCCTGTATTGAAGAGTGTAGTGGAAGAGCGGTCTGTCCACAGGTACAAAGAAAATGAGACCTGTGTCTAAGAGTGCAGTGGGGGATAGGCTTCATGAAGTCTAGTCCACTGCACTCTTACACACTAGCTTCACCACCTATGCTTCCCAGGAAAGGTCTCTCTCCCAATACAGTCTTGAACACAGGCCTCATCTCCTCTGTACCTCTGGACATGCCTCACCTCATCTGCACAATCTACTTCCTAATCTGACATAACACAGGTGACATCATTGTAAAAAGTTGAAATATATTTATTTAATCATGCAGACACTATTTATTCCTTCTCAAAAATCTAAAAGTCATTGATTTGCCCCAAAATCGTTTTTTAAATAACATTTTAGACACACAGTGCAGGTCCTATGTACAAGCATTCAGTGTCCATGAGTACAGTGGAGAGGACTGACCTCCTTTGACCCTTGGACAAGCCTTACCTCATCTGTGTCCTCTGGACAGGCCTCAATGTATTGAGTATAATTGATGGTAACTGGGTGCACATGAGGTGACGCATGTCCAAGGGTGTAAATAAGCTGAGGCCTGTCTAAGGATGCAGATTAGTTGAAGTCTATTCAGGGTTGCAGATGAGGTGAGGATTGTCCAGGGTTGCAGAGGAGGTGAGGCCTGTATTGAAGAGTGTAGTGGAAGAGAGGTCTGTCCAGGGGTACAAAGAAGGTGAGGCCTGTGTCTAAGACTGCAGTGGGGGATAGGCTTCATGAAGTCTAGTCCACTGCACTCTTAGACACAGGCCTCACCACCTATGCTCCCCAGGAAAGGCCTCTCTCCCACTACAGTCTTGAACACAGACCTCACCTCCTCTGTCCCTCTGGGCATGCCTCACCTCATCTGCACAATCTACTTCCTAATCTGAGGTAACAAAGGTGACCTTATTGTGAAAGGTTGAAATATATTTATGTAATCATGCAGACACTATTGATTCCTTCTCAAAAATCTAAAAGTCATTGATTTGCACCAAAATCGTTTTTTAAATAACATTTTAGACACACAGTGCAGGTCCTATGTACAAGCATTCAGTGTCCATGAGTACAGTGGAGAGGACTGACCTCCTCTGACCCTTGGACAAGCCTTACCTCATCGGTGTCCTCTGGACAGGCCTCAATGTATTGAGTATAATTGATGGTAACTGGGTGCAGATGAGGTGACGCATGTCCAAGGGTGTAAATAAGCTGAGACCTGTGTAAGGATGCAGATTAGTTGAAGTCTATTCAGGGTTGCAGATGAGGTGAGGATTGTCTAGGGGTGCAGAAGACGTGAGGCCTGTATTAAAGAGTGTAGTGGAAGAGAGGTCTGTCCACGGGTACAAAGAAGGTGACACCTGTGTCTAACAGTGCAGTGGGGGATAGGCTTCATGAAGCCTAGTCCACTGCACTCTTAGACACAGGCCTCACCACCTACACTCCCCAGGAAAGGCCTCTCTCCCACTACAGTCTTGAACACAGGCCTCACCTCCTCTGTCCCTCTGGACATGCCTCACCTCATCTGCACAATCTACTTCCTAATCTGAGGTAACACAGGTGACATAATTGTGAAAGGTTCAAATATATTTATGTAATCATGCAGACACTATTTATTCCTTCTCAAAAATGTAAAAGCCATTAATTTTCCCCAAAATCGTTTTTCACATCACATTTAAGAAACACAGCACAGGTCCTATGTACAAGCATTCCATGTCACTACTGAAACGTCACAATTTCACAAAATACAAATCCCCTATCTTGCAAATATTCATACCAAGAATTATCAAAAAACATGACACAAACCAACAGCAACGAAGCTCAATGTGCTTCCTAGTATGAGGTAACACAGGTGACATCATTGTAAAAGGTTCAAATTTATTTCTTTAATCATGCAGACACCATTTATTCCTTCTCAAAAATGTAAAAGCCATTCATTTTCCCCAAAATCGTTTTTCACATCACATTTAAGAAACACAGCACAGGTCCTATGTACAAGCATTCAATTTCACTACTGAAATTCAACCATTCTCAAAAAACATGACACAAACCAACAGCAAAGAAACTCAATGTGCTTCCTACTCTGAGTTAACACAAGTAACATCATTGTGAAAGGGTCAAATGTATTTCTTTCAGCATGCAGACACTATTTATTCCTTCTCAAAAATGTAAAAGCCATTCATTTTCCCCAAAATCGTTTTTGACATCACATTTAAGAAACACAGCACAGGTCCTATGTACAAGCATTCCATGTCACTACTGAAACTTCCCAATTTTACAAAATACAATTCCTCTATGCAAAGAAACTCAATGTGCTTCCTACACTGAGTTAACACAGGTAACATCATTATGAAAGAGTCAAATGTATTTCTTTAAGCATGCACACATTATTTATTCCTTCTAAAAAATGTAAAAGCCATTCATTTCCCCAAAATCGTTTTTGACATCACATTTAAGAACACAGCACAGGTCCTATGTACAAGCATTCCATGTTACTACTGAAACTTCACAATTTTACAAAATACAATTCCTCTATGCAGTAAATACTTTTTACCAAGCATTATCAAAAAGCATGACACAAACCAACATTAAAAAACCACACTATATGCTTCCAAATATTCTCCATAGAGTATACAACTCTCTATCTATATTAAATGAATCATTACTCACCTTTACAAATGCTTTAGGAGATTGAGAACAGTGTCAGACACACACACACCAATATTTCTTTAGCAGAGCAAAAGGTATGTACTCCAGGCACTGCAACCATGAATGGCACAGAGAACCTCTAATTCTACACACATATTCCTCATGGTAACCAATCAAAACTCTTTCCTCTCTATTTTCAAATCAACACCCTTTCCCCCCTCAGCCCTTTCTACCTGTTACCATAGCAACTCCCTCCTCACTGAGCTCTCAGGCTTAAAAGTTTATTCTACAATGTTGCAATTCAACTTAGCAAGGATGTTTGACATCTTAATACCCCAGCTTATCCAGTGCAATGTTTCTTTAAATTACTTTTTCTTAACCATTCTAATTGCTTCTTTCACAAAACAGAACCATGCACCCTAACGTTCAGTTTTCAACTATCTGAATCCACCAATCATTGCTTGTGATTCAAGAGCACTGAAACTCCACAGTTTTTTTTTGCAAACTCCTACTGTTCAAACAGCCATTTCATTCCCACACTTCATCTGCCTGAACCAGAACCTCCTCTTACCATGTATTCTGTCTGGATTATTGGACATAGCTACATCCACTGGGCTCAAAGGTATGCAGCTACCAGAAATTTTCACAACCTTGATTTACCAAATGTGAACATTAAATGGATTGGCCAGAGAGGATTGAGATGTCATCAATTGATACCATTGGTGAAAACCTTTTTGCATCTGCCACACCCTCACCTCATAATTCTGCACTGTGCTGGAAATGACTTAGGCACTTTGACTTGGGTAGGTCTGGAAATGCTTTTAAAGGACACCTTTGAACAATTGATGGCACATTTTCCTCAAACTGCCTTGGTATTTTCCAATATATGCCAAAGACAGAAATGGAAG
Organism: Lissotriton helveticus; assembly: GCF_964261635.1. NCBI lineage: Eukaryota > Metazoa > Chordata > Amphibia > Caudata > Salamandridae > Lissotriton > Lissotriton helveticus. The sequence goes on from NC_136071.1 coordinate 456,578,081, forward strand.
TGGTCCAACCAATTTTGTCCACAATTTGAGAAAGCACGGAAACATGTGTATAAATCTGTTTCTTCTTACATGAGAGACTATGGAATGGGTTCAATATACAACAATAACTTGCGTTACAACATGCAAGATATCTACAGAGGAGAAGGTGTGCACTTCTCAGATGAGGGGAATAGAATATTCCTCCTGAATATAAGACTGTGCATTGGAACCTACTTGTAGGTACCTAAATCAGCCACAGAACCCAAAAGCTCTTTTCAGGGCTACCCTACCTCTGATCACTCAAAACAATTACTTTACTCTAACTTTTTTCACTGTTTTTCACCAAAGTACGCTCCCTGGTACGCTCCCCGGAGAAAAAAAAATGTTGGGCCTATATGGGCCTCCTAAGCCCCCCTCAGAAAACCTAGGGGGTCAGGGAGTGTCTACCGTGCCCCCTTTTACCCATTCCCAACGTTGTTTGTCCTCCATCTTGTGTCTCAAATCTACCGAAACACAAGATGGATGACTCCCGTAGCGCTGCCGGTACGCGTACCGGGGCGCGCACCGGTGAGCGCTCCCAAAACTTTTTTAAAAGTTAATTTACATAAAAACCTCTGTAGAGATGTTAACCAAATATAGAATAGGCCACATTACATACCAGTCCCTACCATTTTCCCACATTTGGTGGAATTCCATTGAGCCATTTGCCCTGTAGCCCTGTCTAAATATCCTGAGGTAAATTACATGACAAAAACACATATGAACAGTTAGGATTTACAACCAATTAAAATGTTACTTTCATTTTCTATTATTTTTTCCTGACATTTGATTGGTTATGTACATGAATATAAATGTAAAATGAGAGGGAAACACGGCAATTTTGACTACACCTACCTGAGGTACATCTTGAAACAATTTTCTCCATTTATCCTCATCACCTTTCAATAAGGTAAGTTGTTAATTTGTAAGTGCCACTTTCAGGTAATTTGTAAAAACGTTTTCTGATAGTTATTTACTGTCCCTCTGTTACAGTTATAGATTGAGATAGGCTTCTCTGTTATAGTTATATATTGAGTTAGGCTTCTCTGGTATAATTATGAAATTACTTAGGCTTCTTCACATATCCTTTTTTGATATTTCTACTTCCTGCCTGATACCATACACTGCCCAAAGATAACTTCACTGTTAAAAACTCAGAAGTACCTGTCTCAACTTAAACCCAACACTGCCCAAACTCTACTGATATATTTATTTTTAATGCAATTTACAGCAAGAAAATGGAAGGAGAAGCAAATATTTCTTTCGAAATAGTTCTTCAAAAAAATCCTGAGGAAGACTTGGACTTTATGGATCAGTCTCTAGACGAAGAATTAGTTAATTGTGTGGAAGTAATCAAATCATGGACTGAAAATAAGGACATTCCTGACGATATAATGTTGGAAGTGTTATTAAATTTTGAAAAATCAGAGCAATAAATGTTTATTTATTAATTAAAAATTGCTCTAGACATTATTCTTTTTTATATGTACTTCAAGAAATACTACCAAAATGAATGTAGCATAAAGTGAGACTTATAGTATACTGTGCAACTTTTTTGTCTTACATAGTAATTTTGCTCATAGTTACTTCCTTTCTCCCACTATATTATCTCCAATGTGTGTTTGACATCTCTTTTTCATCTCCTGCCTCCATGTTGTTTCTGCTTTCCTGAGAGACTATGGTATAGATTCCATATACCACAATACCTTCTGTAACAACATGCACGATATCTACAGAGGAGACGGTGTACATTGAATTTAAGACTCTGTATTGGTACCTACATGCTGGTACTTAAATCACCCACACAACACAACAACTCTATTCAGAGCTACCCTACCTCTAAGCACTTTAAATTATTATTTTACTGTTTCACTGGGTTTTCCCCATGTGTGAGGGGGGTGTGTGTGGGGGATGTGTGGGGTGTGTCTGTGAGGTGTGTGTGTGTGGGGGGGAGGTGTGTGTGTGGGTGTAGGTGTGTGGGGTGTGTGAGTGTGGGTGGTGGTGTGGGTGGTGGTGTGGGTGTGTAAGGTGTGTGTATTCAGAGATACCCTACCTCTAAGCACTTTAAATTATTATTTTACTCTTTCACTGGGTTTTCCCCATGTGTGAGGGGGGAGGAGGTGTGTGTGGGGGATGTGTGGGGTGTGTCTGTGAGGTGTGTGTGTGTGTGTTGGGGGGAGGTGTGTGTGTGGGTGTGGGTGTGTGGGGTGTGTGAGTGTGGGTGGGGGTGTGTAAGGTGTGTGTGTGAGTGTGTGGGGTGTTTGGGTGTGGGTGGAGATGTGGGTGTGTGAGGTGTGTGTAGGTGTGTGTGTGGGGTGTGTGCATGTGGATGTGTGTGGGATGTACTTATAGGTACCTAAATCAGCCACAGAACCCAAAAGCTCTTTTCTTAGCTACCCTATCTCTGAACACTCAAAATAATTATTTTACATTAACTTTTTTCACTATTTTTCTAATCAGAGCTACCCTACCTCTAAGCCCTTTAAATTAGTATTTTACTGTTTCACTGGGTTTTCCCCATGTGTGGGGGGGGGGGGGTGTGGGGGATGTGTGGGGTGTGTCTGTGAGGTGTGTGTGTGGGGGGGAGGTGTGTGTGTGGGTGTAGGTGTGTGGGGTGTGTGAGTGTGGGTGGGGGTGTGGGTGTGTAAGGTGTGTGTATTCAGAGCTACCCTACCTCTAAGCACTTTAAATTATTATTTTACTGTTTCACTGGGTTTTCCCCATGTGTGAGGGGGGCAGAGGAGGTGTGTGTGGGGGATGTGTGGGGTGTGTCTGTGGGGGGGGTGTGTGGGTGTTGGTGTGTGGGGTGTGTGAGGTGTGGGTGGGGGTGTGGGTGTGTAAGGTGTGTGTGTGGGTGTGGGTGTGGGTGTGTGGGGTGTTTGGGTATGGGTGGAGGTGTGGGTGTGTGAGGTGTGTGTAGGAGTGTGTGTGGGGTGTGTGCATGTGGATGTGTGTGGAATGTACTTATAGGTACCTAAATCAGCCACAGAACCCAAAAGCTCTTTTCTCAGCTACCCTACCTCTGAACACTCAAAATAATTATTTTACATTAACTTTTTTCACTATTTTTCTATTCAGAGCAACCCTACCTCTAAGCACTTTAAATTGGTATTTTACTGTTTCACTGGGTTTTCCCCATGTGTTGGGGGGGAGGTGTGGGGGGGGATGTGTGGGGTGTGTCTGTGAGGTGTGTGTGTGTGGGGGGGAGGTGTGGGTGTGGGTGTGTGGGGTGTGTGAGTGTGGGTGGGGGTGTGGGTGTGTAAGGTGTGTGTATTCAGAGCTACCCTACCTCTAAGCACTTTAAATTAATATTTTACTGTTTCACTGGGTTTTCCCCATGTGTGAGGGGTGGGGGGAGAGGAGGTGTGTGTGTGGGATGTGTGGGGTGTGTCTGTGAGGTGTGTGTGTGTGTGGGGGTGTGGGTGTGGGGGTGTGTGAGTGTGGGTGAGGTTGTGGGTGTGTAAGGTGTGTGTATTCAGAGCTACCCTACCTCTAAGCACTTTAAATTATTATTTTACTGTTTCACTGGGTTTTCCCCATGTGTGAGAGGGGGGAGAGGAGGTGTGTGTGGGGATGTGTGGGGTGTGTCTGTGAGATGTGTGTGTGGGGGGGAGGTGTGTGTGGGGGTGTGGGTGTGTGGGGTGTGTGAGTGTGGGTGAGGGTGTGGGTGTGTAAGGTGTGTGTGTGGGTGTGGGTGTGGGTGTGTGGGGTGTTTGGGTGTGGGTGGAGGTGTGGGTGTGTGAGGTGTGGGTGGGGGTGTGGGTGTGTAAGGTGTGTGTGTGGGTGTGGGTGTGTGGGGTGTTTGGGTGTGGGTGGAGGTGTGGGTGTGTGAGGTGTGTGTAGGTGTGTGTGTGGGGTGTGTGCATGTGGATGTGTGTGGGATGTCCTTATAGGTACCTAAATCAGCCACAGAACCCAAAAGCTCTTTTCTCAGCTACCCTACCTCTGAACACTCAAAATAATTATTTTACATTAACTTTTTTCACTATTTTTCACCAAAGTACGCTCCCCGGTGCGCGTACCGGGCGCTCCCCCCGCGAAAATCGAAAAATATTTTTGTGGTTTTTTTGCCCCGTGGGGCCCTTTTATGGCCTCCACATCAAACCTAGGGGGTCAGGAGGGGTCTACCCTGCCCCCTTATGGTAATTTTCCCCTTTGTTTTTGCAACCTCTTGTGTCTCGATCCTACCGAGACACAAGATGGCGGCCGCTCCGGACTGTTTCGAATGTTGACAGACACCCGAGAGCCAATCAGCTATCCGCGCGCGAACTCGCGTTACGCGCCGGGTGCGCTCCCCGGTACGCGTACCGGGGCGCGCTTACAGATATATATATTTTTTTGAACCTAAATTACTCAAAATCCACTGGAGCACATATCTTGAGACATAGCAAAGGCACATCGGGCTACCAGTCCCTACAATTTTGCCAAGTTTCGTGGGAATCCATTCAGCCGTTCGGGCTAAAAGTGAGTCCAACCGCCCTATGGAAATTAATATGGGGAAAACACGTTTTGGGACCCCCCTTTTATCTCGGCCCCCGCTTGACGAATCCCCCCCAAGCTTTCAGGGAAGGAGCGGAGCACCGCGAGGCAAATTTGAGGTAAATTACAGGCAGATCCCTCAATCTGTGCCAAAGTTATTCCCAATAGAATGTTGCGGATTCCCTATGGAAAACAATCCTAACTATAACTACCTACATATATATATATATATATATATATATATATATATATATATATATATTACCTACTGGCGGTCGCCAGTAGGTATATATAGTTAGGATTTTTTCCCTATGGGATTTTTGAAAATTCTATGTCTAATAACTTTGGCGTTTGTGGACGGAATTGGCTGAAATTTTCTGGAAAATGGAACATTTTGTTTCTGAGCAGCCCCTGAAAATTTGGGGGGGGTTCGTCCAGGGGGGGCCGAGAAAAAAGGGGGTCCCAAAACGTGTTTTTAACATTGAGTTTTCCATAGGGCGGTTGGCCTCACTTTTAGCCCGAACGGCTGAATGGATTTGCACGAAACTTGGCAAAATTGTAGGGACTGGTAGCCCGATGTGCCTTTTGTAGGTCTCAATATATGTGCTTCAGTGGATTTTGAGAAATTAACGTTTAAAAAAAGATATATATCTGTAACAGCGGACCGGGCAGCGCTCCGGTTCGCGGACTTTTCGCGTAACGGAACTTCGCGTAGCGAAGCTGATTGGCTCTCCGGTGTCTGTCAACATTCTAAACAGTCCGGAGCGGCCGCCATATTGTCTCTCGGTAGGATTGAGAGACAAGAGGAGGCCAAAACAAAGGTGGAAATAACCATAAGGGGGCATAGTAGATCCTCCCTGATCCCCTAGGTTTAATGTGGAGGCTTTAAAAGGGCACCGCGGGGCAAAAAAAAAAATATTTTTTTTTTGGGTTTTTTCGTGGGTAGCGCCCGGTCCGCGAACCGGGAAGCGTTCTGGGCAGCGTACTGCAATGAAAAATGAATGAGAGACTTTTCAAATGCAGTATGTTAATTGATTGTTGGTTTTGTTGATTATTTTTAATTTTTTTTATTTTTTAAGCAGTTAATTATTATTGTGATTGTGTTTGAAAATGTAATAACATTTCTAACATTTAACTAGTTTATGAATTACATATAAAAATGATTAAAGACTCAAACAATTTTTTAATATTACATACAATTGTATTTTTCGGATTGTTTTTCAAAATTTAATAGAACGTCTAGCATTTGACTGTCCGGTATGTCCTCTTGTTGAGTGAACATAAGTTCCCACATTTGACCGTCATCATAATGAAGTAAATGATCCACAGATTCTACACATTGAACTAATTCATGGTCCCGTGATTCATCCATGAAATCTGAGTCATCATTGTCCTCAATATTTTTTTCTGTGTTGTTCTCCAGAACAATTTCGAAGGAAACATTCTGCTCACCTTCCATTTTATTGCTGTAATTTGCATAAAAAATAAATATATCAGTAGAGATAGGGCACTGTTGGGTTTAAGTTCAGACAGGTACTTGTGAGTTTATAACAGAGAAGTAATCTATGGGCACTGTATGGTTTCAGGCGTGAAGTAGTACTATTAAAAAGGGCCTGTGAAGAAGCCTAAGTAAATTCATAATTATACCACAGAAACCTAAATCAATCCATAATTAAAATAAAGAAGCCTTTCTCAATGTCTAACTCTTACAGAGGGATAGTATATAACTATCTGAAAATGTTTTCAAATTTATAAAATAATATCTCACCTTCTAAAAACAAGTTTAAGTTGTGAGTGAAAATGATCTTGCAATGTAGTTCAGGAAGTAGTAGTCAAAATGGCTGTGTTTCTCTCTCTTCCTTTATATATATTCAGGTACATAACCAATCAAATGTCAGGTAAAAAAAGTAGAAAATGAAAGTAACATTTTCATTGGTTGTCAATTCCAACACTTCAGATGTGTTTTGTGAAGTAATTTACCTCAGGGTATTTAGAGAGGTCTACAGGCTAAATGACTAAATGGAATTCCAATCAAATTTGTGAAAATGGTAGGGATTGGTATGTAGTATGAGCTAATCTATATTTGGTGAAATTGTCTCCAGTGGCTTTTCTGTGAACTACTTTCCCACCTTTTTTGATGGTGCGCTTCCCAGGGAGCGACCCGGTACGCGAACCGTTGAGCGCCTCGGTTCGCGGACCTTAAGCGTTCCTGGAGTCCACCATTTTGTGTTTCGGTCGAATTAAGATACAAGATGGAGGGCAAATAATGTTCAGAATGGGTAGAAGGGGGCACGGTAGAGTTATCTTGACCCCCTAGGTTTTGTGAGGGTGGCTGAGGAGGCTTATATGTGCGAAAAAAAAACATTTTTTTAAAAAATTTCGCGAGGTTAGCTCCCGGTTCGCGTACCGGGTAGCGCCCCAGGGAGCGTACTTTGTTGAAAATTAGTGAAAAATGTTAGAGTAAAATAATAATTGTGAGTGATTAGATGTAGGGTAGCTCTGAGAAGAGCTTTTGGGTTTATGGTACATTTAGGTACTTATAAGTAGGTACCAATGCACATTCTTAAATTCAGAGGGAAAATTCTGTTGCCCTCATCTGAGAAGTGAACTCCATCTCCTCTGTAGATATCTTGCATGTAGTAACGCAAGTTATTGTTGTACAGGGAGCCCATTCCATGGTCTCTCATGTAAGCTGAAACAGATTTGTTTACATGCTTCCTCGACTTCTCAATTTGTGGACAAAATTGCTTGGACCACCTCCATTTCTGTCTTTGGCATATATTTGAATATACCAAGGCAGTCTGAGGAAAAAGTGCCATTAATTGCTCAAAGGTGTCCTTTAAAAGCATTTCCAGACCTACACCAGTCAAAGTGCCCAAGTCATTACCTCCACAGTGCACAATTAACAGGTCAGGTTTGGGCAAATGCATAAAGGTTTTCACCAATGGTATCAATTGGTGACATTTTAATCCTCTGTGGCCAAACCACTTAATTTCCACATCTTGTAAATTGAGGTTAGGTAAATTCCTGTTTTCAACGTACCTTTGAGCCCAGTGAATATAACTATGTCCAACAATCCAGACAGAAAACATGGTGAGAGAAGGTTCTCCTGCAGTCAGATGAAGTGTGGCAATGAAATGGCAGTTGAAAAAATGAGAGTGTAAAATGAAAAAAAAACTGTGGAGTTTCTGTGTTCATGAAGCAGTAACAGTGATTGGTGGATTTTGATTGCTGAAAACAGAAAGTTAGGGTGCACAGATGTGTTCTTTGAAAGATGTATTTTGAGTGGTCAATAAAAAATCATTAAATGAAAGAATGCACTGGATATGCAGGTGCACTGAGAGTTCAGAGTTCAATTGCAACATTGTTGTGTGAACTTGCAAACAACAGAGGTCTTCCAAGAGGTGGTTGCCATGCAGATAAGGCAGAAATGGCAGAGGGGGGATGGGTTTTCATTTGAAAAAAAGTGAGGGAAGACTTTTGATTGGGTGACATGAGAGATATGTGTGAAGAATTACAGCATTTCTGTGCTTTTGATAGCTGCAGACTCTGGAGTGCATACCTTTTGCTCTGCTGAAGACAAATTGGTGTGTTTTTGAGACTGTTTTCAAACTCAAAGTATTTGCTAAGGTGAGAAAATATTTCTTTAATTTAGATAGAGAATAGTGTGCTTTAAGGAGAAAATTATGAATTATGTGGCGCAAATTGCTCGTAAATATGCTCCCACCTGTGCATGGAAAATTTTGATTTTGAATGTTTGTGTTACATAGCCATGTTAAAAGTGATACAAACATGCTGCAAAGGCAATCAAACAACGCTTTCATGTGTCTTAAGGACATTTTAAGTCATTTTCCCATGTGCAGTGTTTTGAAATTATGATTTGAAAATCGTTTTTGGGGAAAAGGAACTGTTTTTAAATTTATGACAAGGACATAAAGGTGTATGCTTCTTTATAAGGCAATTGACTGTCCCTGATGTTATTTTTCCCATTTTAATGTAAGACCTTTCTCTGTGGCGCAAATTGCTTGTAAATATGCTCCCACCTGTGCATGGTAAATTTAGATTTTAAATGTTTGTGTTACATAGCCATGTTAAAAGTGACCCAACCATGCTGGAAAGGTAATCAAAAAACGCTTTCATGTGTCTTAAGGACATTTTAAGTCATTTTCCCATGTGCAGTGTTTTGAAATTATGATTTGAAAATCGTTTTTGAGGAAAATGAATTGTTTTTAAATTTATGAGAAGGACATAATGGTGTATGCTTCTTTATAAGGCAATTGACTGTCCCTGATGGTATTATTCCCATTTTAATGTAAGACCTTTCTCTGTGGCGCAAATTGCTTGTAAATATGCTCCCATCTGTGCATGGCAAATTTAGATTTTGAATGTTTGTGTTACATAGCCATGTTAAAAGTGATACAAACATGCTGCAAAGGCAATCAAAAAACGCTTTTATGTGTCTTAAGGACATTTTAAGTAATTTTCCCATGTGCAGTGTTTTGAAATTATGATTTGAAAATCGTTTTTGAGGTAAAGGAATGTTGTTAAAATTTATGTGCGCCATATGCCCCCAAATTTCTTTTTCAGCGGTGCAGCAGGGTGTTATTGAGACACCCCTGCACCTTTGGAAAAATTCCTATTTTGTGATGAGCTAATTGCTAATCGCAAATTGCAACCTTCATTCCTATGAGCGTCCTAGCCCATGGAAATGAATGGGTAATTTGCAATTAGCAATTTGCTCATCGCAAATTTGGAATGGTAAAGAATCGCTATTTATTCCTTAAAATTCGCTATTTTGGAAATGCAAAATAGTTATATGATACATATGGCGGTTGATGTCTAACAAGATAAGAAGCTTAGGGATACATTTATGATGACTGGCGCAATGAAGTGGACATCACTTACTTCATTGGTAGAGCTTTACATGTATTATCTCCTCTGTATTCTTCATCAAGCGTAACTTTAATCTGCAATCCTGAGTAGGCCTCACCTTAAACAAACCTCTGGATAGGCCACATCTTATTGTCATCCTGAATTAATCATTTAAAATGCTAGGGACAGATTTATGATAGGTGTATGCCTCTTTTGCGCCACTTAGAAAACACTGTCCATGGGGAAATGACTTAAAATGTCCTTAAGACACATGAATGTGTTTTTTTAAAACGTTTGCAATTTTTTTGGGTCACTTTTAACATGGCTATGTGACTCAAACAGTCAAAATCTAAATTCGCCATGCACAGGTGGGAGCATATTTACAAGGAATGTGCTCCATGGGGAAAGGTCTTATAATGTAATATGGGAAAAATGACATCAGAGACACTGAAATGCCTTATAGAGAAGCATACACCATTATGTCCTTGTCATAAATTTGCAAACCATAACTTTTCCCCAAAAACGATTTTCAAATCATAATTTGAAAACACTGCACATGTGGAAATGACTTAAAATGTCCTTAATTCAAAATTTGCTATTCCTTATTTTGCAATTGCACTGAAGGATTTGCAAATTTTGCGATTCCTTAAATGCAATGTATCAAACAAAAAATATGTAAAAAATGATATTAAGGATTTGGAAACTACCACCAACTTCTAGTTTGTGGTAATTTGCGAATTCTTTTCAAAAAGCATTTTTTTCTAAAAAACAAAAGGTCCCATATGACGCCCATACATGCCCTTAGGGCATGTATGTGTGCCATATGCCCCCAAATTTCTTTTTCAGGGGTGCAGCAGGGTGTTCTTGAGATACCCCTGCACGCTTGAAAAAATTCCTATTTTGTGATGAGCTAATTGCTAATCGCAAATTGCAACCTTCATTCCTATGAGCCTCCTAGGCCATGGAAATGAATGGGTAATTTGCAATTAGCAATTTGCTCATTGCAATTTAGGAATGGTAAAGAATTGCTATTTATTTCTTAAAATTTGCTATTTAGGAAATGCAAAATAGTTTGATGGTACATATGGTGGTTCATCTGTAACAAGATAAGAAGCTTAGGGATACATTTATGATGACTGGCGCAATAAAGTGGACATTACTTACTTCATTGGTAGGCCTTTACATGTATTATCTCCTCTGTATTCTTCATCAAGCGTAACTTTAATCTGCAATCCTGAGTAGGCCTCAACTTAAACAAACCTTTGGATAGGCCACACCTTATTGTCATCCTGGATTAATCATTTAAAATGCTAGGGACAGATTTATGATAGGTGTATGCCTCTTTTGTGCCACTGTGCGTCACTTTTATGATGCAGCGGCGGTGCAAAAGATTTGCTATGAGGCGACAAAATTACAAATTGATGCATTTAGGCAGATGTGTCATGGTGTAAAAAAAACGTACCACATGAAACCAATGCAGCAGTGATGCAAAAGATGCACCATGTCGCAAGACAGGCCTCACTTGGGGCCATATGTATCAAGCTAATTAGCATTCGCAAAGATCAAAATTCTACGAATTTCGGCCTTTGCAAATGTAAATTAGACAAATGGTATGTATCAAACAAGTTTGATGCAAAATAAGGAGTAGCAACATTTGCTATTCCTTATTTTGCAATTGCACTGAAGGATTTGCAAATTTTGTGACTACTTAAATGCAATGTATCAAACAAAAAATATGTAAAAATGACATTAAGGATTTGGAAACTATTGTGGTAAATTGGTGGTAATTTGTGAATTCTTTTCAAAAAGCTTTTTTAAAAAAAAACAAAAGGTCCCATATGACGCCAACACATGCCCTTAGGGCATGTATGTGTGCCATATGCCCCCAAATTTCTTTTTCAGGGGTGCAGCAGGGTGTTCTTGAGACACCCCTGCACCCTTGGAAAAATTCCTAATTTGTGATGAGCAAATTGCTAATCGCAAATTAAACCTTCATTCCTATGAGCCTCCTAGCCCATGGAAATGAATGGGTAACTTGCAATTAGCAATTTGCTCATCGCAAATTAGGAATGGTAAAGAATCGCTATTTATTCCTTAAAATTCGCTATTTAGGAAATGCAAAATATTTTGATGATACATATGGCAGTTCATCTCTAACAAGATAAGAAGCTTAGGGATAGATTTATGATGACTGGCGCATCACTAGGGATGTGCCAGTCATCCTGCGCCGCTGTTCCGCCACCCATGGTGTGCTGCATTTACAATGCGGCGCAGCATGGGGCAAAAATAGCACAGATACGTGACGCATCTGTGCCGTTAAGGTGGCGTATTGCTGGAGTTGTATCGCAAGTGCGATGCAGCTCCAGCAACACTCAGGGGTGCACCATCTCCACAATGTTGCGTCAAGACCTATGCCTGCTTCAAGCAGGCGCAGGGTTTTGACGCAGGTTTCTACTATCTGATTGTAAATGCGGCACACCATGGGTGGCAGAGCAGTGGTGCACGTTAACTGGTGCATGCCTGGGGATGTGCCATTTAACATAAATCTGCCCCTTTACATTTAAGTATGTGCAGGGGACACAGAGTCGGTGAGGCTTATCCAAGGTTAAGAAGAGATGAGTCCTGTTCAGTGAAAAATTAGACATAGGCTTCACCTGCTCAGCATCGCTGGATATGGCTAAATAATAGCTGCAAAATGTTACTCTTGTTAAACAATTTTACTATTATAATCTCTGAGATTTGTCTCTTACTCTGCAACATCTCATTGTTGTTATCTTTCTTTAAAGATAAAGACAACCTCAACATGAGCGACAATCTGCAATCAGTTGATTTTGACCTCATCATTGAACTTGTAATTGAAACATCAGTGGATGTTGATCCCTTGGATGATTTAAATCCTGAGGATGAAGAAGAGCGTAATGAGGATGCAGATTTGTCCGAATTATATGACATAGGATGGGAAGCTGACCTGCTTGAGCCTATGGAAATATAAACATTTATTTTTAAAATTTATAATTAATAAAAAGTAAAAAGGTAAACCGTTGAATTTAAAAATAAAGACACCTTCAAAAGCAGGTTATGTGTAGTGTCTTCAATAAAATATTAAAATATGCTCATAAAATTAGATCAGATTCACATATAAAATAGCATAGGTAACATAAATATAAATGTCATTTCTTTTCTGGTATTTCTGTATTGTAAATTTGCAAGGACTAAAAAATCTTCTATTTAAAATGTCAAGTAGTGTGTTAAGGTTTTGATCACTGTTATTGTTTTACTGTTTGGTAATACTGGTTAATAACATTTTTTATTATATTTTACCACAGATTCAACTGCAGATCATTTCAAGATTTCACCATGCCTACAATAGAAAGACAGAGAAAGGCTGCAAAACGTCAAAGACAGCAGGTGAAAAAAAATGAGCAGCAGTCCTCTAACAAAAAGATTTGTCAAGTCACGAAGAAAGCACCGGGTAAGAGCACAAAACAATTCATAAGAAATATGTGTAGTAAAAAAAATATTACTACAGAAAATGTTTCAGTCCATAAAACGAGAAGGAATTCAAATGGAAAGGAAAGGCCAATGAAAAATGTTACTGCTAGAGCAAGAGATAACTCTGTGCATGATAGTAGAAGGAAACAACAGTTTAGGGAGATTCGTAAACGAATGTTCCGCAACAGGATAATTGGCAATTTGTTAAAAAATATTAAGAAAAGTCAACATAAACTGGTTTTTTATAAGAGAAAAAAAAAAGTTGAGAAAGTTATTGATCAGGCATTTGAAATTAAACGTAAGTTATTTATTTTGATAATCAATAGAATTAGGAAGCTAAACAAGGCAATTTATGATTTCAAAAGAAATAGTAGATGGAAGAGAATAGTTAATCGTAGTAATTTTTGTGAAGTTTTTTCTGGAGAATGGATGCATAGTTCAAGCTGTGAGGCATTTTTTAATGAGGAGAGTTATTTCCAGGATAATGATTTGGTGCATGCAGTTGACACCAGTGGTCGTGCTTATGAAGTGAAAGATGGTTGTCCAGTTGAAAAAGAAAAACTTGTGACAACAGAGGCAGAAGAGGTGTTAGGTAATGAGGTTTTAGGAAGACGTGCTAAGGGTCCTGTGTACACCTGGAAGTGTAGTAGTATTTGCAGTGTGCGACAGGATTCCATCAATTTGCTTTGTGATTTTGTACGGTCATTTAATAAGAAAAGTTTGAAGCAGAAAATAAGGTTGTTGCAAGAATTAGATCCTTGCAGAGTATGAGAAGTGACAGGTTTGCATGGTCATTCACTGGCTTGTCTTTCCAGGAGAGTATGCCAGAGTGTTTTTCATCATTTCAGGATGCTAGCAGTGCATCATAACAAAGTGAGGAAATTAGTTAGAATGTTGTATTATGCTAAGAGTCCAGCAATTATGCTTAAAAAATTATGCGCTGCTCTTTTGCATGGTTCTGAAATAGATGTGAAGAATATATGTGAAGAAATTGAGTTTTGTTACTTTGGAAGTAAAGAGGAGAATGTTGAAATTGAGCAAGAAGAAGAGGGTCATGTGGAAGATAGTGTACAGGTTTCCAGTACAGATAATTTCCAGAGGGAAATTGCGACGTTTGAGGTGAAATCAAGTGAGAGGCCTAATTTCACTTGTGTGTGTTGTCGACGCACTTATTATAAGAATCAGACTAAGTTAGTGGATTTATATGCAAAAAGTGAAAGGGAAAATAATAGTGAATGGAAGGATTTTGCAACATACTTGATGGTAGAAAATTGTTTTGATTTGGGATTGGATCAACGTGTGTGTACTTATTGTTGTTGCAAATTAAATCAAAACCAGATGCCTGCTAGAGCAGTTCATAATAATCTGGAATTGGTTGAGATTCCTTCTGAATTGAAGGATTTAAATACTTATGAATCTATTTTGATTCAAAGTATCCATCCCTTTCAGGCTATTGTAAGAATGGAGCCAAAGACAGGGAAATTGCCTCCATCAGATTTACAGAGAGGATTAAAGGGAAGAGTTGTTTATTTGCCTCTAGATTTGAAGAAAAACATTAACACAATTGGAGTAGAAAAAGTGGAAGAGGAACCTCTGGTTATCTTAGTTAATGGGGTTCCGACAAAGAGTAAGAAAATATGGCAAGATTTAGTAGATGTTAGGAAAGTTAAAAAGGCAACATTGTATTTGAAAAAAAATAATAAATACTATAAGAATGTATATGTTGCAGAAGAGGAAGTAAGTGAGGAAGAGGATAGCGATTTGTGTGCTGGTCAAATTGAGAAAGTAGAACCCTCTACTAGTGAAGAAATATATGAACATTATAGTGTTCATCCTTTGCATTCCAAGGAAGTCATGGGGAATGCTATTGAGTTGTTTCAAATGAAACAAGCCAAAGGGAGTCCCATTAGTGTTTGGGAGGAAAGTTTGGAAGCTCGGTGTTTCCCACAGCTTTTTCCAACAGGTCAGGGAGGAAGATATGATGAGCGACCTCATCAAATTCCTGCTTCTGAATACCGGACTTTGCGATTGTATGCAGGAGATGCTAGGTTTCGACAATGCATTCCTTATTTGTTTCATCTCCTGTTTGAAAGCGATCTGTCTGGACTGTCATATGCAGTGAACCACATCTTGAAAAGTGGTATACACATGCAAAACATCTCGGCAAGTGACTTTATGGATAAAGTCAATGTCCAAGACAGTATTTTGGATTCTCACCTAATTAATCTCATGGCGTGTCAGCGTGGTACTAATGAGTACTGGTACCGTCGTCATGGTGATTTAAAATGTATGCTGAGGAACTTAGGTACTCCCACATGGTTCCTCACTCTGAGCTGTGCCGAGTATGGCTGGGAAGACTTACTTGAATTTCTACGAGAGGCAAATGCTAACGTAGATAACATCGAATTCAAGACACCCGGAGAACTGTGCTCTTTGGATCCAGTCAATGTATGTAGGTACTTCAATCATAGATTTGAAGCTATGATGTCTTTCATCATGAATAAGAAGAATCCACCTCTTGGAGAGGTGTTGGATTTCTTCTGGAGAAAGGAGTACCAAGCAAGAGGTGCTCCTCATATACATATGTTGCTGTGGATCAAGGATGCACCTAAATTTGGAACGGATCCAGAAGACTCAGTGATGAGTTTCATCCAACAGTATTCTACGTGTGCTGTTCCAAACGCAAAGGAGAAGAAAAGCCTAAGAGAAAAAGTTCTGCGTTTCCAAAGCCATCGATGTGGAAAGTACTGCCGTCGTAAATTCCGAAACAAGGACAAGTTCTACACTAAATGTCGTTTCGGCTTTCCACGACCGGTGATTTCTAAAGGAAGAGTAAACAGTTTGATGTCTTCGCTGCGACACAATGTCATGAAGAAATCACCTAAAAACACTTACAATTTGAAGAGGAACGAAGAGTCCAAGTACATCAACGACTACAACCCGGTGACTTTGTCCATGTGGAATGCTAACATGGATATACAGTTTGTGGCTGATAACTGTATGGCTGTGGCTCGGTATGTGACGTCTTACATCACCAAAAAAGAGAAGACAGAATTGAAGGATATGTGGGAGGACATTTCCCATGAAAAGAGCCTCAGCAAGAAGTTGTACAGTTTCAGTCTGAAGATGTTGTCGCATCGAGAAATGGGAGCGTACGAATGTTCTGACCGGTTGTCTTCAGCAAGTCTCTATGCCAAGTCCAGGAGTATTATTTGGGCGAGTCTTGGTCTTGCAGCAACGCGTAATCGAGTTCTCAAACCTGTGCGGGAAATTGAGTATTTGGCGGAAAAGGAGCCAAACAGTACTGACATTTTGAAGACAAACATGTTGGATACATATTATCCAAATCGAAGCAGTCACCTCGAGAATGTTTGTCTGTATGAGGTTCTGCAAAATTACATATTCAAGAGGAACATCAAAGAAGATACTGAGAAAGGAGTGTATGCTGTAATAGGAAGTGAGGGATGTCTGGTCAAGCAAAGAAAATGCCACTTGGTAAACCATCGAAAATTGAGTGGCGAATCTCCTGAAAAAAAGGAGTTTTTCTATTTAGCACTTTTGCAACTTTTCAAGCCTTGGCGTGCAGAAGAGGAACTGCTTGGAGATTTCCTCTGTTACGAAGACTCTTTCAATGCCGCCAAGGAGACCATAGAATGTCCTGCTTTTCCCAAATATGTAGAAATGTTGAATGCGGAAATTGAGCAGGAAGCAACGATTGCAGCCGAGATTGCCAGAGACAGTTCTCAGGACAGTCAGAGTTCTGCTTCATTGAGTCAGGATCCACTAGGAGGACCTGTTATCGAAAATGAAGCTGCCACTGCTATGAATGAAGTGGAAAGAGCCATGGCACATGCTCAAGAGGATGCGGTTAACTTAGAAGAGTTGGAAAGACAACTCAACGTTGAGCAGAGGAAAATATATGACGAAGTTACCATGCAAATTGATCATGGATTAAGTCATGATAAGAAAGAGTGCTCATGTACGTCGTTGAAGCCTGTCCGACTGTACGTGAGTGGAGAAGCGGGAACTGGAAAAAGTTTCCTCATTAAAGCAATTTCATGCTATTTGCAGGAAAGGACAGAGTCATCGCTGTCTTGTGTTGTCACTGCTCCAACTGGACTGGCAGCACATAATATTAAAGGGATTACTTTACATCGTTTACTGATGCTGCCAGTGGAGCATGACAACAAATTACAATATCACAAGCTATCTGGAGATGCTTGTTTTGAAGTTTCAAGAATCTTGAGGAAAATGAAACTTCTTATCATTGACGAAGTAAGCATGGTTTCCAATGTCATGCTTGCCTTTGTGCATTTGAGGATGCAAGAAGTTCTCAAAACAGAGTATGATGTGTTATTTGGTGGCAAACACATCATTGTTTTCGGAGATCTTCTGCAGCTGACACCAGTGAAAGGGCAACCTGTGTTCAAAATGCTCACGCATGAAGATACCAGGAAGTGCCTAGGCAGCATTGGCAACGTCAATATATGGTTAAACTTCAATTATGCTGAACTGCATGAAAATATGCGTCAGGCGAAGGATGAAGTTTACAAGACTATTCTACAAGATGTTAGAATTGGAAAAGTGACCGAGCATGGGAAAGAAGCTTTACATGCACGATTACTGTCAAATTTATATCCAGAACAAGATGTTGTGCCTGAGAATATTTTTCAGAAAATTACTGAGAAGATATCTGGAATATGTTTGATGCCAACTCTTGCAGAATGTGCCAAATTTAACAACAAAATGTTGCATTTAGAAAAGCAAGAGATTGTGAAACTGGAAGCTATTGATAGAGTAGAGCATATGGGATCAACAATTATTTTGTCTGAGAATCTGAAAACTAAATTGGATTCATTAGAGAAGAGTATATCTAAAACTGCAGGTTTTGAAAAGACTCTGAATGTGTGCTTGAACTGCCGTATAATTTTAAGAAGGAATTTACATGTTGAAAGAGGTCTGGTAAATGGATCAATGGGTAATGTTGTTGATTTTGTGAAATACAGAAATAGAGATGGAATTGAATTTTTAAAAATTAAATTTGATGGCATTGAGGAAGTACAGCTAATTGGTCGTTGTTCTGCTAGATTTTTGCTTGTAAAAGACTTATATGTTCGCCGTAAGCAGTTTCCTGTTTGCTTGGCATATGCGGTGACAATCCATAAATCGCAAGGTTTAAGTGTAGGCAGTGCATTGGTGAATATTGGCAGTTCTGTGTTCAAGGAGGGTATGGCATATGTGGCATTGTCACGAGTTAGAACTTTATCGGGATTGTACTTGATTGAGTGTGATGTCACAAACATTTGTGCGGATCTAGATTGTGTTAAGGAATACAATAGGTTAAGAAGAGAGTATGCGCCACATTTGCCTCAGTATCCTTTGTTTGAGAAACGTGTGGTAGGCCGGAAACGAAGAAATGAGAACAATACTGGGGAGGTTGTAGCAAAAAGACAAAAAGTCAATGAACCTAAAATTACAAGCAGAAACAAAAAGGATTCTGTTGAAGATGTTGTTGGTTTTCAGTTTGAAAACAGTTCTGGTGTCAACTGCTATGCTAATGTAGTGGTTAATGTTTTGTTTTCTCTAAAAAATGTAAAAGAAGAGATTGTGGTCAATTCTGATCAAAGATTTTGCAGTTTGTTAAATTCTGTGTTAGAGAAATGTAGCACTGATAGAAGAAACATAGAAAGTGTGTCTGAAATTCGAAATCTGTTAGACAGATGTTCAGGCCAAACACAATTCTCTCAAAATATTCAGCAAGATTGTCAGGAGTTTTTAATGTATATGCTTGATGTATTGCATGCTGAAGGTGTAGATGTAGATCACCTGTTTGGGCTTTCTTATCAATGGCAGCATGACTGCGAGAACTGTATGGTATCAAGTACTACTAGTGTAGACTCAGAAAGATTTATATATTTAACTTTGCCAGACAGTAAATCAGTCTCCTTTAATAAGCTAGTAAAAGCAGCTGATCACAACATGGAGTGTAGCCAATGTAAATCTGAAATGATGTCCACATTATTTATACGAACATATGGCCAGTATGTCATTTTAATGTTCCAACGATGTAGGCCTGATGGAACAAAATTGACAACTTTAATAAAAAATGTTGTAGCTTCGCAGTTGTCAATATCAGGAAGGACTTTTGTAACTGCAGCAATTATATATCATGACGGCCCTTCAATAACATCAGGACATTACACAGCTTATTTAAAGTGTAGAAATGGCTGGTCATTCTGCAATGATTCTGTTTTAATTTTCAAAAAAAAATTGCCGTATGACCTTAAAAACTCTTACCTGGTGTTTTTAAAACCAAAATTTTAGGGAAAGAATCTCGGGATGTGCTCTGTGGAATTTCAAGAAGTTCTAATGGCTCCTACACAATTTGGCCTTGAGGATAAGTGTAGTTCAGAGACATAACTTCTAACCATAGGACTGGACGTCATGAAGAAATACGTGCACTTTCAATGAGTTCAGAAAATCTGTTTCTTTTTATAAGCTAATTGAAGCAGCCAATCAAAACATGGAGTAGAGGGAATGTAAGTCTGCAATGCTGTCTACTGTTTTACATTGCTTTGTGAATAAAAGTGATGTAGAGAATTAAATAATTGTAGTAGTCATAGAGGTAGTGTAAGTCTGCTTCATAGTAAGCAGTATCAGTGTCATAGGAAATGTAGAACATGACTGAGCAAGAAGGGGAAGATATTACTATTCCAGGATTGTGAAAATTATCTTCAACATTTTAATTCTGAAAGTTGCGGAAATGCCAAATGACGGGATTGGCTTACAAGAAATCCAAGAGTTATAAATAGCTCTGACCAGATTTGGCCTTGTGGAAAATTGTGGTAGAGAGCAAGAAGTCATTTATTGCATGTAACGTGTTTTTAAAAACGATGGAGATTTTCTTTCAGAAAGTGGCGGGCTGAAAGTAATAACAGCACAAAAGAGTGTAAGCTGTTCATAGGACATCCTTGGACGTCATGGAAAGTAAGTTAACTTTAAGGAGTTCTGAATTTTGATTTCTGATGTTGTATGGGTTTTTTAAACACAATCATTTTTATTGTGTTTTTTTTTCCCCGCTGTTACATGATGAATACCTTCAAGTCACTGTTTTTAGTGAAATTTGATACATTCTGAGAACAGCAAAAATAAACCATTTAACATGTATAATTAATGTTCTATTTTTTGTACTTATGATATACATTTAGAAATGTGAGGTAGATATGGAGAAACTGAGGCTTCTGTAAGTGTCAAAGTTAATGCTTACAGTGCTGCACTCCTGGGTACTGTTTTTTTTTTGAAAACTGAATAGGCCTCACCTTAAAGAAACCTCTTGAAAGGACACATCTTATTTGTATCCTGAAAGAATCATTTAAAATGTTAGACACAATTTTATGATGGCTTTACATCTTTTTTGCGCTGCTATTGCATCACTATTGTGAGACATCAGCAGTGCAAAAGATGCACCATGTTCCAAAATAGGCCTCACTTCATCAGCATCAAGATACTGTTTGTTTAAAATATATATCTTTAGGATTGTGTAGGGGACGTATAGCAGCAGAGGCTTCTGTAAATCTCAAAGTTTTTGAAAAACTGTTTCTTCTTGAACCTTTTCCCTTGTCTTTTCAAATTTTTAAATACATGTTTTAATATTTTTGAAATGTTTCTTCTCTCTTTTACAGATTGAAAGTATGAAAAAATATTTGAAAAAGTTAACAAGAATTATAAGGTAAATGTTTTCTACTCTTTTAACTCGCAATCCACTGCTGATGATGTCATTGACTATGTCATGAATGATGTAATAAGTGGACATGACTTACTTCATTGGTAGGCCTTCACATGTATTAATGCATACACTGCTGCACTTCTGTGTACTGTTTCATATGCTGAACTACATCTGCACTATGAGATACCTAAGCAAAGGCAACACAGGTGATGTGATTTTGAAATGAGCAAAAGAAACTCCACGTTTTTCAATTACATTACTTGTGTTTTCTAAGTTTACGGATGACATTGTGCAGATGAACTTTAGGTCTGTCTATGGACACAGAAGAGGTCTGGCCGTTGTTCAAGAGTGAAGTGGACATGTTTTACTTCAATGGTAGGCCTTCACATGTATTATCTCCTCTGTATTCTCAAACAAGCATAAATTTGATATGCAACCCTAAGTAGGCCTCATCTTAAACAAAATTTTGGAGAGGACACACCTTATCGTCATACTGAATCAATCATTTAATCTATCACATTTAACATCTATTAGTTCTACTGCTTCATTTCTTTAATCCTTACTTTCCTGCGTTTGCTACTTCTCTCATTCCTTTCTCTATTACTTAATTATTCTACTCCTTCCAGTATTTTTCTCAGTCCCTCTCTTCTCATACTTCTTCATTATTATTCACTCATTCTGTCTCTATTAATGTTACTGTTTCTGAATGATCTCAAAAATTGTTTAAAACAAGAACAGTAAGTATAAGGATAGGAAACAGACATTTATGTTACAAGAAAGACAGCTATAGGAAGTAAACAAAAGATACTGTTACTCGCAATCCACTGCTGATGATGTCACTGACCATGTCAAGAATGATATAATATGTGACATGATCAGAAGTGGATTGCGGGTAACAGTATGTTTTCTTTACTCCCTGTAGCTGTCTTTCTTTTAACATAACTGTCTGTTTCCTTCCCTTATACTTACTGTTCTTTTTAAAAAAAAAAATTTTTGGTTCGCTCCTGGTTCGCGTACCGGAGTGCGAACTGGAAGCGAACTAAAAGAAATAGAGATTGGCAGAGTTTCAAAAATTCTACCAATTTTTTTTATAATGGGAGGTAGTTCTGAAAAGAACTTTTTTTTTGGTTTTTGTTGTTTTAAATTTTTTTTATTATTTTTCTGAACATTTTTTATATTTTTTTGTTTTTTCTGAACATTTTGTAATTTTTTTGTTTTTTTGGGGGGGAGGGGGAAACAAAAATGATTCATTGAGAAGGGCTCAACAGGAGCAACGAAAAAAAGAAGAATTTATTTTTTGGGGCGTTTCGGGCAATCATGATTTCTGATAGCTCTCATTATAAGAATAATGCTTCTTTCTCCGTTGCAAAGTGTTTGGCCGCACCACACGCACACTTGCCTTACTTCCCCCATCTCTATTTGAATGTTCGGGATCACCTCCCTCGCCTCTGGTCCCGATATTTCTTTCACAGCAGATGTTCTCACCATTGCCAGGGGATTTTGTTGTTCATCACAAAGCTGGGCAGCACTATAATTATTTGGGTGCCACCTACTCATATGCCTGTGCATCGTATAATTGCCGAAGCTGTACTTCTTGTCAGTGCCCCATGACAGTCGATCTTTGCAAATACGGCAAAACACATATCTTGCATTAACTTTTTTTTGCCCTGCTGGAAATGTAAAAAATTGCCAGATGTAGTTTTCTTTTCTATTGTACCTCCTGGGCTCCTCTGGCAAAAACTCAGGCTCTTCCTCCTCTTCCTCCTCTTCTTGATCTTCCTCAAACATTGGTTGAGCAGGTGGTCCTTTCTTCCCTTGAGGAGGTGGGGGTGGTGGTGGGGGAACACTACCTGAAGCAACAATGGAAGCCATTTCTCTATAAAGTAAAAGGGTCTTTCTCTCACCAAGATGAAAGTCAGAGTGAGGAAAGAAGGAGGGGTTTTCATCATTTGGGAAAAGCAAAAGTTCTCAACCAATGAAAAGTGTTATTTTTAGGTCACCTGACCTAGCCTTCCATTATTATGAAACCAAAAGTGAAATGAACCAATGAAAAGTTTTATTACCAAGTCACATGACCTCTCACGCTCATGTTACGCGCTGCGGAACGCTCCCCGGTTAGCTTCCGGTTCGCTGCGCTTCGCGCCTCGGTCCGCGCCCCGGGACACTTCCGGGTGCGCTAACGCGGTACGTCACAGGACGCATTACGCGGCAACGCGATACGTCGCGCTTTCGCGACGCGCCGCGGATCGCTTCCGGGTCGCTGCGCTTCGCGCCTCGGTCCGCGCCCCGGGGCACTTCCGGGTGCGCTAACGCGATACGTCACAAGACGCATTTCGCGGCAACGTGATACCGTCACTATGTTGATTTCTTACTGGTTCGCGGACCGGGTCGCGGCATCTATTTGAGCTAATGGAAAGCTTCCCGGTTCGCGGACCGGGAGCGAAACAAAAAAAATATTTAAAAAAAATTATTAATAAACATATAAAATATATTTTTATATTTAAAGAAGAATACATTTTACAGCTATAGATATTAGCTTTTAAAAAACCAATGAAATTCATTGAAAAAACCATAGGTTATAGACCATATATAGTTAGGAATTTGCATTTACAAAACCTTGAAAATTCACTGAAAAAACCATAGGTTATACACCATATATAGTTAGGAATTAGCATTTATAAAACCTTATTTTACTCACACAAAACCAATGAAATTCCATATATAGTTAGTGGTACTAACTATATATCACGCACCCGCAATCCACTGCTGATCATGTCACATATGACATCATTCATGACATGGTCAGTGACATCACTGATGACATCACTGATGACATCTCAAATGACATCACTGATGACATCACTGATGACATCTCAAATGACATCACTGATGACATCACTGATGACAACATCCAGTGACTGTATTTTTCTGTAAAGTTAAAATAGGTCTTACATATTTAAGAATGAGTGAATGTATAAGTGTCTGGATGAAGGATTTAGTAGGGGCATGACTGACTGTATGAGTGACTGATTAAATGTGTCTCACTGAGTGCATGGGTTAGTGACTAAACTGTCTTAATTTGTGCATCATTATGTCTGTTGTTCTGTAAACTGCTGCATGTGTTGATCAGTAGCTATATGATTAACTATATGGGTTATTGATTGGTTGCCCAAGCATTTTTATGGGAGACTGAGTGTGTGTGTGGGTGGCTGGGAGGTGTATGACTCTGTGCATAGATGTGTGAGCAGTTGATTCACTAGATGTATGGGTTCAAAAGTGCATGTGGAAACAGCTGTATGGGCGGTTGACTGTGTGCATGAGTGTATTGGTGAGTGAATGGCTATCTCAGTGCTACATGTCAAAGTAAGTACATATGTAAAATACAGTACATGTGAGAGTTGACATATATAAATAACTGTGCATAAGAGCCAGTGAATGTGTGAGTGGCTGTATGGATCATTGTGAACTTGTATCCAGGATTGTATAAGTGAGTAAATATGTTTTAGTATATGTTTGAATAAGTAAGGTGTGTATAACTGTATAGTTGAGGAAATGGAGGTGTGATTGATTCTTTGCATGACTGACTATGTGTGTGAGTAACTCCATGGATGAGTGACAGTCTGTGAGTGTCTGTTTATACTGAGTGTATCTAAGGTTATATAAGAGTCTGAAGAGGTTCATCATAATATCACATGAATGATGTCATCAGTGATGTGATCAGTAATGTCAAATGAGATGTCATCAGTGATGTCATTTGAGATGTCATTTGAGATGTCATCAGTGATGTCATCAGTGATGTCATTAGTGATGTCATTTGAGATGACATCAGTGATGTCATCAGTGATGTCATCAGTGATGTCATTTGAGATGTCATCAGTGATGTCATCAGTGATGTCATTTGAGATGTCATCAGTGATGTCATCAGTGATGTCATTTGAGATGTCATCAGTGATGTCATCAGTGATGTCACTGACCATGTCATGAATGATGTCATATGTGACATGATCAGCAGTGGATTGCGGGTGCATGATATATAGTTAGTACCACTAACTATATATGGAATTTCATCGGTTTTGTGTGAGTAAAATAAGGTTTTATAAATGCTAATTCCTAACTATATATGGTGTATAACCTATGGTTTTTTCAGTGAATATATATATATATGAGATAGATAGATAGATAGTATAGATAGATAGATAGATAGATAGATAGATAGATAGATAGATAGATAGATAGATAGATAGATAGATAGATAGATAGATAGATAGATAGATAGATAGATAGATAGATAGATAGATAGATAGATAGATAGATAGATAGATAGATAGATATGTATGTGTGGGTGCATATGTATGTATATAACTCTGTCTTAACTACTCTCTATTTTTGTGGATCGTTATTTCCTATGGACTGATTTGCAAATACTTACATCCAAATCTGGAATAGCAAAAAACTATGGACTGGAATGCACCCTAAGCAGTTGCGCCTGGTAAGACTTTTGCAAGTATGTATAGACCCATCGCATTTTTAATTGACTACTTTTGCATGATGCCAAGCCCCTTGCTCTGTGCACTATGCATTTGCACCCAGCAATTCACCGTGAAATTTTCCACTTCCCCTTTCACACTGGGCTTCCAAGTGCACTCTCCATGCCCCTTTGTTTCGTACATGTTTCTACCTAAGCGATATTAATTCAGTATAAGGCTTGCAAAGTTGTTGTCTTTGCCTTCACCTGTTCTGTGTGTACGACGTAAACTTGCACTCTGATGCCTATTTGGTACATGTTGCATGTGTGCATATGTGTAAACGTTGCAGTGCTGATTAAATGTGTTGCCTTATGTGTGTGTATTTGTGTGCGGACATGTGCAGGAGTTTCTTTGTTCATGTGAGAGCAAAATATAAACTGATTTTGTTCTATGGGGCAAGAGAAAACTATTTTTCTACACAGTTCTCCCTCCTTGCTCTTTTTACTATACTTAGGACCTGCATTCCCCCATGTACACTGCACTCCCCTTGCATTTTGTGGTTCGCAATGTAGCCTATGATCCTTCTTTAGCCTCGTTCTGACTTGTACCCCTAATTCCACTTTGTACCATGCACTTTTTCCCTTGCTTTCGGTACACCCCTTTTTGCACTCTACACACATCCCCTTTAATGGTGCCAATATATTTGGCTTTTACATTATGGAGAGGCATTACTAAAGCTTCACAATGTAGATGCAACTGGAGAAGGAAGGGCAGTACAAGGTTTCTTACCAAAAAGAACAACTAGTTTGTTGGCATATGTGCATATATCCTTGCATAGGATAAGTTCACATGTGCACAGTACCATACCAAGGCTGTCATGAGCCCTGGTGCAAGCAAGGAAAATTACCCGTTTGACTGCTGTTGTGGTATTAGGATAAAGTGGCAGCTGGTAAGTACAACATAAATGGGGCGGGGGGCCCAAACAAGCACACTCGCACCCATACATTCAAATGCAGACACACACACACACACACACCCATTCACAACATTCGCTCACAAGTACACATACATTCTTTATTTCATACACACACACACACACAAAAGTCTATAAAGCACAAATACTACCTGCTGCAGCTCTCTGGGAGGGAAGCCTTAGAGATGCCAAGAAGGTGTGACTGCTGCATCCCCTCATTGGATGCCCTTAGGTCAGCCAATGAGGGAAGGCAGAAGTCCCTACCTAATCACAGAGTAGGATGAGTTCATAGAGACAACTAACCTCAACCGCTCTATGACGAGGTGTCAACGATAGGCACTTCAGGGCTTAAAACTGAAGCACCGAGCACAAGGCTAACAATGTTGCTCTGCCCTGTCATGAGGGGGAGGGCCTCGAGTATGTTTACCGAGCTAAGGATGCCACAGGAGTTGTGACATCCTCTGCCCAGCAACGTTGAGCTCAGGCAGCAAGGAGCCCATGCATTTAGTGCATGCCTAGCACCTGGCTGCCTGAGCTAAAAATATAAAGTGTCTTTCAGGCTGACCTTTGCTGGGCCTGACAGACACTCTTTATGTCCAAAGGTGCAGGCCCGCGGCCCTTCCACCCTTAAGGATTGTCCGCTTCTGGTAGAATATAACAATTTCCAGGGTTTATTAGGCCCTTTGGGGCTCAGGGCATCTGCACCTGTTGCGCCAATGGTAGGTATACCTCTTCATGTGCAGCAGTAGAATCGGAGATCCTCCAGCTGTTTCCGATCATCCAAAAAGGTGATCAATGGAACTTGTTCTCTTTCACATATAAAATGCCCCATCAATCTGCCCTTTCACAGCCACGACCAGGGGCTTCAAAAGCTCTGAGAAAATATATTTGGGATATGTCCTCAAACATCCTCAACATAACCCTAGGAGCACTTACTGGCTTTCACATTTGAACAAAGGAGCATTTCCAGTAAGACCTATGTGGCTCTGGAGGTCCCAGAGTGTGTAATGGATTTCATGTAAGCTAGGTGTAAATTGGGCCTATTTGCAAGTTCAGATTTTAGTAACATTGTGAGAACGACTTTGGGTATAACCTTGTGCATTGGGATAAATTCCCCTTATATGCTCTCCTTCTATGTGGCTTACAATGACTAACAAAGCCTGCATTTATATTTCTAGCGCAAACCTGCCCCAAGCGCATTAAAGCCTTTCACAAAAGAAGGAACCAAAAAAACGTCACACATTTTCTTTTTTGAGGCACAGGGTGATTAGGTGATTAGAGTCACATGATGTTCATCCTAGGCTTAGATTCGAACCTGTTTCCACATGTTTCAAATTTAGCAGCTATTGTCACCAGCTCACATATCCTATAATAAGACCCTAATGAGAATTATGAATTACAATACACTTTCGTGCAGTATGAACGAGTAATTTGCATTCATGAATGTTGTACGCATTGTCTTTTGAATGAACAGTACTTTAGTGAATCTGCCCCTTTGGAAGTATCAGGGTGTATTGCACTTTTCATTGTGCTGACATTGGTTTCTGATTGCTAGTGAGAGACTGGCACTCTAAGTGTCTCACTTGACACTTGAATGTTACTCATAGGTGAACTGAAATGTGGGTCAATATCACATGTAAGCAATCTGCTAACCTGGAAGCTATGCAAGTGGAAAGCCAGCAAAGACTCTGTCCTGCTGCTCAAATGGGTGTAATCTATGATCTTTATTTGTCTCCTGCGTATTCATTGCTTGATTTCTGCTCGCTAAAAAGTGTTGGTCATATTGGGGAAATGTCACACATGATCAATGTGAAACCTTGTGAGCTATGCGTTTGGTATTTAAAAAAAAAATAAAAAAAATAACCGTACTATCTTATTTGATCTTTGTACAAAGAAGAAGGGTACAGACACGAGCTGCTGGGTAAACCAACATGGTTAGGCAAGAGCCTGTGCGTGGAAGTACAACGTGGGTTCTAGAGAGCGCCTCTTTGGGCATGGGCACACACCTGTGCAGATATGTTATGATATATTAGCCCCGCTGTCCCATTTTTAGCGCTGTGACCGTCCTGTTTCCAACAGAAGCGGCCGCTCCTCACGCTGCTCCCCGCCTGACCTGCCTCCTGGTATCATAGCGCTATACCGACACACTGCTATCTGCTGCCTCGCTCCCGCTTCTGCTATTGCCTGATTAATTATCGCAACTGTATCGTAGCGCTAAATTGCCTGATTGCTTATTGATTTGACCATATTTTCATTTGCGCTACGCTGCCTGTGGAATTGTTTTGTGATTGTGATTTGTGCAGTGCCATTTGCATCGCGTTTTACGCTGATTGTGCCCCAATCCTGTTTCGCTTTGGCTTGCAGCCATTTTGTTGTTGTTGTTGTTGACTCCCTGACCGGATATCCTCCCCGATCCCGCCTCCCAGCTGCTCCTCCCTCGCCCCTCCCCTCCCCTTCCACTATCCACATATGACAGATGCCTCCGCGTGCAGCGTTCACGCGCCCCATGCGCGCCAAAGGTGCGCCAAAGGTAAGCCCGTCTACGCCCGTCCACGCCTGGACCGTGCCCAGCGCCAGACCCCCTGCTCCCCGCAAGACCCACCCCGCCCGCATTACATACAACGCGGCAACCCTCTCAGCTCTGAACCCCGGCCGCTCACCACAATGCTACCAGGCTGCCCCGCGACACATCCATGGACCCTTCACCTGCCACTCCTGCAAGTTCGACTGCATCAGGACCCACACCAAACCCACTAACCCCAAACAGTGCCCCGACAACAACTACCTGAAGTGCATCCTCCTCAACACCCGCTCGGTCCACAAACATTCCATTGAACTCTGGAATCTCCTCGACACCACATCTCCGGACGTCGCCTTCCTCACAGAAACATGGATGAACGCCTCTTCAGCCCCCGACATCGCCATAGCCATCCCGGACGGCTACAAGATCATCCGGAAGGACCGCACCAACCAAACAGGAGGAGGCATCGCCATCTTCCATAAGAACACCATCCACATCACGACCAGTTCCGACGATCACCTCGCAGCCGTTGAACACCTTCACTTCCAGATCCACACCGACCCCAAGACCACACTCAGAGGCACCCTCATCTACAGACCACCAGGACCCCGTACACAATTCAGCGAAGACATCACTGACTTTATCAGCCCACATGCCCTCCCCTTCAAAAACTACATTCTACTGGGAGACCTGAACTTCCACCTGGAAAAGAAGAACGACTGCAATACCACCAACCTTCTAGACAACCTGGCCAATCTCGGACTCAAACAACTTGTCGACACCCCCACCCACCTTGCCGGACACACGCTCAACCCAATCTTCACCTCCAGCAAGCACATCTCCTTCGATCACACTACTACTCTCCATTGGACGGACCACAGCTGCGTTCACTTCACCTACAAAAAGACCTCGACCCACAACCCCCCACAACCTATTCCCCGAAGAAACTGGAACAAAATCCCTACCGACCAGCTCCTCACATCGCTTCACCAAAACCCTCCCGCCAAATCATCGGACCCAAACCAAGCAGCCACCAACCTCACTCAATGGATCACCCACAGCATTGACGAACTAGCACCCCTGAAAAACCATCAAATCAAGCAAGGCAACAAAAAAGCCCCCTGGTTCAACGACGACCTTAAGATATCCCAAAAACTCTGTCGTACCCTCGAGAAAGCCTGGAGAAAAAACCCAACCACTGACAACCTGGCCTCCTTCAAGAACGCCAACCGCAAACACCACCAACTCATCCGATCCACCAAGAAATCAGCATTCAAGGATCGACTTGACAACAACGCCCAAAACAGCAAGGAACTATTCAACATGGTCAAAGAATTTACCAACCCCAACGCCGGCTCCAACGACATCACCCCCTCCCAAGACCTCTGCGACTCTCTATCCTCATTCTTCTACAACAAAATCGCAGACATACATAACAGCTTCATAAACCAACCCGAAGACCAGCCCACTTCACCCACCCCCGAACCAAAACCGCACTCTAACAACCTCTACGCCTGGAACACAATCACCACCGAAGACACCATCCGCCTGATGAACTCCATCCACTCGGGATCGCCACCGACCCTTGCCCCCACCACATTTTCAACAGAGCAAACTCTATCATCGCACCCCATCTCCGCGATGTCATCAACTGCTCCTTCAACTCCGCTACTTTCCCGGAAAACTGGAAACATGCCAAACTTAGCGCCCTTCTAAAGAAACCCACAGCAGACCCCACTGAACTTAAGAACTACCGCCCCATCTCGCTCCTCCCGTTCCCCGCCAAAGTCATAGAGAAAGCCGTCAACAGTCAGCTCGCCGCCTTCCTTGAATCCAACAAATCCCTTGACCCCTCAAAATCTGGTTTCCGAGCCAAACACAGCACCGAGACTGCCCTCATCGCAGCAACAGATGACATTCAAACACTACTGGACAACGGAGAAACAGCTGCCCTCATCCTACTGGACCTCTCCGCAGCCTTTGACACAGTCTGTCACAGCACCCTTATACAACGCCTCAGCAACGTCGGAATACAAGGAAAATCACTGGAATGGATCATCTCGTTCCTCGCCGGAAGAACACAGAGAGTCCGCCTCCCCCTTTCAGTTCAGAGGCCACCGAAGTCATCTGCGGCGTACCACAAGGATCATCACTCAGCCCCACCCTCTTCAACGTATACATGAGCCCTCTCGCTTCCATCGCACGACAACACAACCTCAACATCATCTCCTACGCAGACAACACCCAGCTGACCCAAACACCGCCAAAACCAACCTACACGAAGGAATGAAAGATGTAGCCGAGTGGATGAAGAACAGCTGTTTAAAACTAAACTCGGACAAAACAGAAGTCCTCATCTTGGGTTTATCCCCCTCTGCCTGGGACAACTCTTGGTGGCCACCTGCCCTGGGAACCGCACCCACACCTACGGATCACGCACGCAACCTAGGCTTCATCCTAGACTCCTCTCTCTCGATGTCCAGACAAGTCAACGCCGTCTCATCGTCCTGCTTCAACATGCTACGCATGCTCAAAAAAGTCTTCCGTTGGATTCCCACCGACACAAGAAAGACGGTCACCCACGCCCTGGTCACCAGCCGTCTAGACTACGGAAACACCCTTTACGCCGGAACAACAGCCAAACTACAGAAAAAACTCCAACGCATCCAAAATGCCTCAGCCAGACTCATACTGGACATTCCTCTTCAAGCTCACATTTCCGGTCACCTGAAAGACCTCCACTGGCTCCCCGTCAACAAGAGAATAACGTCTCGTCTCCTCACCCACGCACACAAAGCCCTCTACGACCTTGGACCAGAATGCCTCAACACACGACTAACCTTCTATACCCCCACTCGCCAACTACGATCATTCAATCAAGCCCTCGCCGCTATCCCACGCATCCGTAAATACACCATGGGGGGCAGATCCTTCTCCTACCTAGCGGCCAGGACCTGGAATTCTCTCCCCACCCATCTCCGCCTTACACAGAACCACCTCTCCTTCAGAAAACAACTAAAAACTTGGATATTCGATAAGTAAATGCACCCCCCTCCCCCAAGCGCCTTGAGACCCTCTGGGTGATTAGTACGCTATATAAATTTCTGAACTTGAACTTGAACATATGTAGTTTTAAGTTTTACCCTTTTTTAACTTCCACATTAGTTCTTGTTTTTGAATTTTAACGTTACTTGGTATGTGAATTTTGGCTAAACCTATTTTTCTTATTGTAAGGATTTTTATTAATTCAACAATAAAAATATTGTATTGTATTGTATTGTGTAGATAAGTAAGGCATACTCCAGCAGGTATGTTTTTTTTTACATTTTGTTTTATTTGGCTTTTCTGGGGTAAGCGAAAAATGGCATTAGGACCTTAGGTTTGAGCAATACGATCAACCGGCTGCCATCTTCGCAAAGTGCCATCTGCAATCTAAGTAGTGCCCATGGATGTCTGGCATGCTGCACAGAGTGAATACATCATATCATGATAGAGGGACACAATTTAAAATAATAATAATAATAATAATAATAATAATAATAATAATAATAATAATAATAATATTAATATAAACAGCTGGGCATGTTTGAGGAGTAATGAGTCATAGGACATCATCCATTGCATATTATGGCAGTAGCCCAACTGGTATTTCCATTTTGACAGCAGCTGCCATACATTTTCAAGCAAAGCTAAAGAAACGCACACTTGTCTTAAGCTATCACGGTAGCTTCATTCGATGCATTTCTACAGTGTAAAAGAAATAAAATATTTTACAACCCTTAAACCATAAATGACCTTCCTGGTTTGAAGTGTGGTACAAACAGGTAAATGTGACTTTGTGGGTAGTGGGTAAGTCAACGGGACACTAGCCTACTAACTGAGATATTGACAGCGGCAGCCTCATAGACTAGTTTGAATTTAAAAATACTGGTTGCACTCAATGATAAGCTGGCTATGATGCTGGTTCGCTGTTACAAGTCATTCACACTTGCACACAGCTGAATGCAGAGAATTGTGCCTCTAGATGGACGTGTGGTGCAGTGTTTTCAGTACAAGGTTTAACCGCAGGCCCGATTGAAGTAGGTTAGTCTCCCACGCCATGTTGTGTTGTTTGGTCCCAGGTAGTTCTTAGGGCACTAAATTAGACAACAGTAAAACTAGGGAACAGCCTGGGGGTTGTGAAGCAAGGCTGGGACCTATGTGCTGGGAGGGGGACCAAAAGAAATATGTAAGGAATGCCGACTCATTACCTATCAGGCTTTCCAACCACTGAAGCGCAGAGCAACCATGGTGGAAAAAGGTTTGGAGTGTTCGATCAAAAGAGCCTCCTTGCCCACTGAAACTCGAACTCTCAAGTTGAAGTGTTAATTTCTTGTTTTTTAAATGTGCCAGTGTGCTCAGCTACAATGATAGTTTCTTAAAGTGGTTAATTAAAAAGGTCCACTCTGTCCCGTTTGCCAACAGTTCATGGGATGGTTGTCTAACAAAGACATTTATTGGGGTTAGTCAAGCAAAAGAGTTTGTTCGGTGATGCTGTGCTACATCACTCCTTCCAAAATTGGTGTATGACTGTCTTTAGCCTTCATTTATGTAATTGGCGAGTGGATATGGCACACTGGGTGGCTAAATAGGATCTGACTGTGACTGCACACAACGGTGAGAAATGGAACCAGCTTTCAATAACCCTACGGGGATTACAGGTGGTGTCTGCCTGGCACTCTGACGTCTTGGTGATCCACCTGGGCGGCAACGACCTTACGCAGCTGAAGAGGAGAGACCTCCTCCACACCATCCAAACAGGCTTGGTGGAGGTGGCCACAATGTGTGGTACAACCACCGCCATATGGTCTGAAATAATTACCAGACGGGCATGGTGAGGCACCCTGTCAAATAGCGTGGTGGGTAGCTCAAGAAGGAAATTTAGCAGCCAGCAGATTTTGCAAAAGTAATGACCCTGGAGAGCATCCCGCACGGCCTGATCAATGAAAGGCACTCAGAGCTTTACACCCAGGGTGAGGTGCATCTATCAGAAGACAAGAAAAAAGTTTTCTGGGCCAACCTTTGGGCAGCCATGTCACTGGCAAGCTGCACCTAATTAAAAAAAAAAGAAGGGGGAATCGACAAAGAGAACTCAGGAACTGCAGGGAGATGGTTAAGGAGACACACCAGCAGGGTGGTGTGCAGGAGGAAGGCTACTCACCTGAGGATGCCTTACGGCAGGGTGAGTAGGCCGGAAGGGGGGAGCAAGTGGAGACAGCACTCACAGCCCAGACCCACATAATGGTAGGCACAAAATGGACAAACAAGGTAGCGAGTTGGGGCCTAACTCCAGGGATAGGCTAGCCCCCACATGCAATCGGCATGAAAACCAACAGGAAACTTTATGACCCCGTAAAAATGCATGTATGATGACCTGAACAAACTAAGAGGTGTCACAAGTATGTCAAGCAGATAACACAACTTGATTGTGATATGTCAGAAATAATTTATGACCTGTCAGCTGTTGTGAGTTATGACCTGTCACGTGATTTACGAGCCTGTCAAAAATGATATATGACTGATAAATGGATTGCATAATGAACTGTCATGTTTATGATTTATGAGCTTGTCAAATTATTTATGACATCCCATAATGTTGATTTATTGCCTGGTCATAGTGGGTTATGGCTACGGTACTGTAACGCTAAACGTAATTCATGCATGTTATGCAAAATATACTGCGGCCAATGTTTACCACAAGAAATAAGATACAACACATGTTTGGCCAATTTTACTTGAAAATGTATGTAAAGAATTACATGCATGGCAGTTTGGGAGTGGGCCCTGTGCAGGGGGTTATTATATTGTCATATAAAATGTGCCAGCTGGCTTCAACCTTTTTAAAAGTACTTTTAGTAAAACATAGTGGGATTGCACAAAACAGATATAAAAGGTGTGGTACAATAAATATTTTAATTAAATTACATCTACCAATATTCCTCAAGTGCAAAAAGTTCCTTTTTCTGAAGACTGCTTTAACTTTTTGTAAAACAAGCCCAGTGGCAATGATTCCTCTTCTACAGTCAGCAACATTTGTTCACTGTCCAGTGGAAGGCCCCTGACAGTCTCTTCCTATTTGTGAGGAAACACCCTGTCCTCCACTGACCAGAAGATATTGTATGAATGATTGTTCCTCTGAAATGGCTTCCTTCTGGCCCTCAGTCTGGTGATCTATATTTGATGGTGGCCATCAACATCAGTAAACACTACGATTTTCTCAGCAAAAAATATTTTCTCACCAACGTTTTATTTTCATAGACTGTGGGGTTCTATAAAACAAGGGCAAACACAAAACACAGAAATAACAGTCCCTCACATGTTGTTCACTGAGGTAAATGCTGATAATGCAGCAGATAAGAGCAGAATTAACAAGAGTATTTAATTTACGATTTGCAACACAAACTGTACTGTTCTGAAACGTGTAAAGTTTACATCTAATTTTAATATAATTTCAGTTATTTTGAAGTAATAACGCTTTAACTGGCATGTTTTTTTCTATTCAGGGATACTCTGAAATTATTTCCAAGAAATTACAATGGCCTTATGAACTCTGTGCCAAAAATATGAGAACTGAATATATGTTTCAGTATATGGAAGCAAACTTGAGAATAGTAGACGTATACAATCATCTTCGGTTCTGATTCACAAAACAACACTGTCCACAACAATGCCAATAGAAGGCAAATGCAAAAGAGCCCGAGAAGACACTGGATTTTTTCAAAGCAAAGCCACCAGCCAGCGTTGGCTGCTCAACAAAACGCTGCAATCACAAATAATAGGTGAAATGAGGCAAAAGCGTGTTCCGCAAAAGACATATTATTATTTCCAGTATCTACGGGCCTGATTATGATGTCAGCCACCGACATCCAGCATAGTGGTCTAACTGCCGCATTGGGATGTGGTCAGTTGTACCGCAACAGTTGTAGGGACTGACTGGTGTGTCCGACATTCTGAAGTAGCCGACAGGGCGTCGGTCTGATTGTAATTAAGGGTGGGCGTAGTTCGCGAAGTAGCGCTACGTGAAGCTACGCGAAGTGCACTTCGCACTACGCGAACTTCACGTAGCACTACGCGAGCTGCGTAATAGCATGTTCGCACGGTGCAAGATGCGTTTTCAATGATTGCACAGTGCGGACAAGCATGCGGCACTGTGCAAGCATTGAAAACGGCCTCTTGCACAGTGCGAGCTGTAGTTTTCTGCTGCTCGAGGAGATTATTACTCGAGCGGCAGCTTTCTCAACGCGAACAGGTAGTTTCTCATTGAGAGCGGTCGCGAGCATGCGCAACCACTCACAATGAGAAACCTGACCTCCTCGCGTTGAGAATCTCGCCGGGATGTCATTTTGCTTGCTCGCGGTCGCGAACATGACGTTCAGGACCGCGAACAAGCAAAAAATAAGCGCTGCACTACGCTACGCTGCACTACGCATGTTCGCACTGTGCTACGTGCCGCTCGCGTAGTGCGAAGTTGCAAAAACTTCGCAAACTCCGCGAGCGGAGCGTAGTGCTTCGCCCAGGGTTAATTGTAATCCCTACAATGAAGGCAGTGACTGGGCAGGCACCGCCATAGGGATTACAATGTCCCTTTCTGACAGCCAATCTAAGGTGGTCTGACCGCCAATGGGAAGGCCGTGGGAAAGGGACTTTATGGGCCCCTGCCACCTGTTGGCCTCTACTGTGTGGCCCTGGGGGCACTTGTGGTGCCCCCACAAACGTCCTTGCACCATGTGCCAGCCACCACATGATGCCTGGCAGAAGGTGCATGGATGTTTGAAAAATGCTCCTTACCATTGCTGCTTATGCAGTATCCCTTTACCCAGCCAGCTGCTCAAGCTACAATGGTATATAGCATTTCACGACCACCTCCACGGTGATCGCATTTAAATTGGGCTGTCGGGCCACTGATTCAGTGGCAAATGATCCTGTGCCTGAGACGGTGTTGGTCGGAAGCTCGTCTGACCGCGATCGTAATGAGGCCCTATGTTGGGAATGTCAGCTCTGTGGTCGACAACTTTTTTTCTTCAGTATACTAAAAAAAGATTCCTGTGTTAATAACAGCATCATTGAGAGTTTTTAGATTGTAAATCTCAGGAAATGCTTGTGAAAAACAATCTATTACTATTGCAAAATAGACCATGACATTCGTATGTGTTGTGGTGTTTTGGGCCACTAGGCCCACATGCTGGATAAATAACCATAGCATTGGTCGGGATGCCTTCAGTCGCTTTGGCGATGTTCTTTAGACCGGCCTGGTCTTGCTGTGTTGAAGTATATATATAAAAGTTCAGTGCGATGCATCTGGAGCTGTGGTGAAATCTACTTTGGTGTCAGAGACAATCTCTGTGAGTGAGGGATTCCGGTGGGGGCGTCGTGCTCGGTGACTCTCCTTACTCCTGACTGCTGAGCAACGTTCGACTTGCCTCTCTCGCCTGGACTCCTCTGCCACTGGAGCCTCTTGGAGGACTTTCCTGCTGGCTGCCATGGGATCACGTGGACCTTGCGGGGCTTCATGTAAACCGCATGAAGGCGTCCCTGGGGAACTGCCAATGGACTCACAGCCAAGTCGCTAATGAAGCCTCCGAGGGTGGTGTCATTGTCTGGGCATCCTTGCCGCCTGGACTCGGATTCTGCGCCTTCCTCTGGCGATCTTGTGGGTG
Organism: Lissotriton helveticus; assembly: GCF_964261635.1. NCBI lineage: Eukaryota > Metazoa > Chordata > Amphibia > Caudata > Salamandridae > Lissotriton > Lissotriton helveticus. The sequence continues at coordinate 456,615,324 of NC_136071.1, forward strand.
ACCAGTCTTCAGCCGTGACCTTCGTGTTTCCTGCGCCTGACGTGGAGCTGCGGCCGACACATCTCTCCTAGTCGGACTACCTTCGCACGGGAACTCCGTCAAGGACCTTGTCCCCTGGACTGTCATGTGACTGCGTGGGCTGTGCGGGTCGTTGCGTAGGCCACACTTAGGGGTAGCTGCAGAACTCCCAACAGGGTCACGGCCAAGTCTTGTGTAGTCCCCAAGATCGTATCTTCCAATGGCCGGGTGTGCTCGACTTCGGCAGGCTGTAGGTTGACTGGGGTGCACAGGCTGTTCCTGGGTGATTCGCTTCCATGAGCTCGGGTTGTTCGGGGTGTGTGTGGATTTACTCAGTGGTGTGATGCTCCTTGGTGATGAGGCACCTGGAAGGAGGTAACAGGATGTTAGTTTTCTTCAGTGGGCAGACAGGCGGTGATCTTCTGTCGGGGTGACTTGAGGGAGTGAGAAGGACCTGAGCGACTTCGTGGCACTGCTCCGTTGTCTTCAGGCAGGTGCACTGTGAGGTGTGGTTCTATCGATACCAAGCAGCCGGGTACAGGTGAGAAGACGGTCGAACGGCAAATCGTGGGGCCAGGACGCAGATCGCGCTTGCTAGCGGCTTATGGTAGGCCCTCCTGCGGAACTGTGTCCAGTGACGTCCCTGCACCCCAGTGGCTGGCTTGTGTGGATGAACACCTTCCTCAGTGCTTGTGTGAGTCCTTGGTCCTGTCGCTCTTCTCTGTTCCATCTTGCACGCCTTTGGTGGTTGTCTGCCCTGTGGCTTCGTGCCACACTCTTCTTCTTCCTACAAGGTTTTTCCTTGGATGTGGCGTCCAGCCACCTGTCTCATGTTTGCGCCACATGGACATCTCACTGGATGTGTCATTCTTGTGACGGGTCTCTCCTTCCTTTTGCGGGCCTGTTGCAGGCCTATCCTGTCTGTAGGACTTGCATGTGCTTCTTGGGGACTTCCAGTGGCACCATTTCCTCCGGATTTCGCGGTGTCCCTCTACTCTTCACTTGAGGGCATTGTGCGGGTGCCTTGAGGCTGCGCCGTCATGGCGTCTGCTTCCTTATTTTGGTATGTTTGTCCAGACTGGTCACTTTGCGTGAGTGGCTCCTTGATCGCTATTCGTTGTGACTTCCGGTCCCATGTCACCATGCTGGCGGAGCTCCTGTCGCTATGGCAGCCTGCCACATGGAGTGTGCGACTCCTCTCTTGCCTGTCGAGGGCCACAGACGACTCCGTCCTGAGGCAGTGCGAGGGAGGACACTCTCTTTCTCCTTTGGCACACTTTGGTGCTTTGTGCAGTGGTGGAGATTTAGGGGATCTTCCTCCAGCAGTGCTTCATCATTGCGACCGTCTGGCAGGTGGGCTTCACCCTTTTGACCGTCTGGCAGGTCGGCTTATTCATTTGGTGCGCATCCGACTGCACTCTTCGTTTCCTTCACTGGACACACTGGCTGCGCATTGTCTTAGGTCTGTGACTCCTGGAACGGTAGCAGCTGTCCCTGCCTGGTGCTGTGTTCTCCTCGTCAACCTCGGTGCGGTAGAGATGTGGTCGCTCTCTGTACTGCGTTCAGTAGTGCTTCTCTCGGTGGAGATGTCTTTATCTCCTTGGCATCTGCCTGTGCTGACCCGCTTCTGGGTGCCTGTGTCGCGCACCTCGGACTTCGCGCTCTTAGTCCTTCTTCCAAGTGCTCTTTGTTGGCACTTGGCGTGCTTGTTTTCTTGCTGTGGGGTCTGTTCACCACCAGGACTGTGGGACGCTGTATCTTCGCTTTGCTGTGGAATCAGACAGTCACTGGGGGTTGCATGGTCAGTGCAAGGTCTTCACGTATTTCCTGTGGGCCTTGCTGTCTTCTTGGGCTTTGCTGCTTGGACCTTGGCTGCCATTGAGTCCATCACTTTGGCTGGATGTTTCTTGGCTAGGATACTTTGGGCTTCCTGGAGGCTCTCTCTCATTGGAGTTTTAACAGTCACTCCTCTCCTGTGCAGAGGTTAGCAGTCTGTCAATTGGAGCTGTGGCCTTTTTCTGGGTTTTGGAGTGGCTACCCAGTGGTGCTGCAGTCTCTTCACATGGTGGAAAATGTGTGGTTACCGCTCCTTTTTATAAAAGTCTTTCACCTTGGCTGCTCAATAATGGCTGCTGACTTGGTACTGTTGCCAGAAGCATAGAGCCTGTGTCCATGCTTGTTTGTTGAGTGGTTCAAGTAGTTATTTACACATGCGTGTGAGCAGGGCTGCTGTTTGAGGCACCCAGTCCTTTCCATGGGGCACTGGGTGCAGTCTGCTCCTTTGTTGGAGGCGCCAGTTCTGCCTGGGTGACTAGCATAAAGCTACGCTCTTTGTGACACTTGCTTAGTGTCAGTAGGTGTGCCTTGACTCTTCTCACTTGGGGTGGTGTCCAATTACCACTGAGGGACAATGCACTTCTCCCCCCCTTCCCTAATGGAAGAATGACACGGGACAAAGTAGCAGCGAGCTCTGGTGCTTGTGTCTTCTGCTGCTGCTGGCAGTGCAGGATGAACAGCATAGTATCGTAGTGCTTATTTTTTGTCCTCGTGGAATGGCACGAAGCTGTCGTTTACTGTGCTGCAGCATTGTTAGGTATTGCCTGTTCCCTCTGTTGGGCTGGGGTGTAGTGCCTCGAACAACCACCTGGTGGCGCCTGCCTTTCCTGCCTAGGCCGCAGTAGATTTACCGATGGTGCAGGGCCATGCCGATCACTCGGGATCGGCAGAGGGGAAACCGCCACCACCGGTGCGAGCATCTACATGAAGTAAGCATGGGCATTGTGGGCATCATGCTGGGTAGCAGGGCGGCTTTACTTTAACACAGATGGCCTTAAGTCACTCACTTGGTGGTCCGGTGTCAGGGTTCACTGCTCTGACAGTCAGTCTGCCACTCGTTGTTGCCACTTCAAAACAGGGCCGCAGCAGTGATTGGCGGTCTCCTGCTGCTTGTTGCACTGGAATTCACAGCACTGGGGCATTCTGCATTTGCTGCAGGTTACGCAGGCCTTAGTGAAAAGGGGCTGAGGTGCCGTCTGGTCATCTTCACAGCAGTGGAAGCACAGAGGCCACACCGCCTTTCAGGGCCTGTCCTCGATATGCTGGCCATACATAGGTCCCGTGCAGGGTTGATGCCTTGAGCATTGAGGGCTGCGGCAGCTACCCTGATGTTGAAAGTCTTTGCAGGGGAGGTCCTTTCTTTCCCTGGCAGCCTCCTTTGGGACAGAGAGTGGCCGACAAGCAGTGAGGATCGCGCTGCGGGTGCGGCAAAACAGCTGTCTCCTTACAATGTCCACCTTGCCCGGCTAATTCGCTTAGTGCTTCCGTGGTGCTGCCACTTTAAATACAGGCCACTGCCGATTTCCTGGTGGATCGGGCCGCGCTTCTCAAATCATTTACGGGCCCTGCCCTACCTTGAGGCGGTCTGGTGCACCTTCTCTTGTTGCCACGGACCTCTCCTCATGACACTGCCCACTGATTCATTCAGTCTCCCTGCGGGCTGGTGACAGCAGTGTTGTGTCCTGCTGGACACATTCTAGTTGATCAGCTTGTAATCCTCCACTAAACACCCACCCACAACTGATGTCACGAGGCACGTGACACAGATAATTAAAGGAGCCGAGTGCATGTGCTCTTGGCTCATTAACCAGCTAGCCCTCGGTGTCCGTGTCGCAGTCATTACCAGCATGTGGGCCTAGGGCCATTTTCGTCGTGGGTGAGGGGGGGTGAATCCTGCCCGAGCGAAGGGCACCCCCTGAGGAGGCAGCGCCGGCTGCGAGAGGCCCACGGGGCGAGTGCCATGCCCCGGGCCTAGTACCTGCTGAGGAGGTGACCAGGAGCCCACCCCGTACCTCTCTAGCCCTGCCGAGGGCTGCCGTGCCACAGGAGTGCCCACGAACAATAAGCGGACCAACCGGAGCCCACCCGTGTCGGCCGCGACTGTGCCCCGGAGAGGAGTGCTGGCCGGGCGGAGCCCACTCGCCACGGCTGCAGCTGAAGAATAGGCCCGTAGGCCGGAGGTGAGCCTGGGTGCAGTGAAAGGCCCCGGGGAGTCGCGCATGCAAGAAGCGACCCCCCCTTATGACTGTACATAAAGCGGAGCCCACCCGCGTAGTCATGGCGCCTGGCCGAGCTCTGGCGGCACACTATACACAGAGGACCAGCATACGGCGCGGAGCCCACCCGCAGCGTAAAAGCAGTGATCCTCCTCCCATGCCGCGCAGTGTGGAAATGCCTGGCGAGCTGCGGCGGCAGGGTGACAGACAGTGAAGGTGACCCAAAAAAAGCCCGCAGCGTGTAGAGAGCTGCCGGGTGCTAAGTGAACAAAGCGGAGCCTACCCGCATTAAGAGGAAACTTTGCCTGCCTTTGCTTTGCCTGCGAGTAAGTGACTTACCGGTCTCTGCGAAGAGGAGCCTTCCCTGGAGCCGAGGTTGCGGCGAGGCCAGGGAAGCCCCAGATACATTGCCGCAAGTGGAGGGAGGCCGGTGCCACCATGCGTTCACCCCCCCCCCCCTCAGCACTGAATAAATAAAAGTTGACCTACCAAGTGAGCCTGGGAGTGCGGCCCGTTAGCCCCTCAAAGCGGCCTACAGACATTAAAGCCAGCCTTTCCCCTCACTCCGAGCAGGCACGCTCTGGTAGCACCGGTGACTCTTCGCCCCCCCCCCCGCAGCGTGAGGACAAGGAGGCTGCCGCGGGCGGGTAGAGGTACAGGCCAAGAAGCGCGAGGTGCCCCCATGTCACCGAGTGTACGCACGTCCCTGCCAGGTCAAAGGGAAATGCACAAACTGTGAGCATAAAGCCCACAGCACAAGGAAAGCACAAGGAAAGCTGCCAAGGACGTGGGAAAGGAAGACAACACTGACACCCAGTGGCCAGCAGGTAACACTGCAGCCAACAGGAGAAACACGCATTGCACAAGCCCAGGAAAGGCCAGCGACAGCACAGGCGCAATGACTGCAAACCCAGTGTCACTGCACAGCGACACAAACACACAGCCTGGAAATAGATCCAATCAGCAAACAAGCATTGGACAAGCTAATCACCGAAATCAACCTAAAGCAAGCCTGCAGCGATGCGGACGAAGACGGAGACCCATCATCACTGCTGAGGTAACGCCTAGTGGCCACAGGTGATCACCGCAACCGCAGAAGAAGACAACGACATCACGCTGGACAGCGAGGGAGATTCACAACGTCTACCGCAAGCAGCAAGATTCAAAGGCAACTGATGGAAGAGCGCAAGTGTACCCCGGACGCGGACGGTACAGGACAGCGCCTGACAGTAAGGAAGCCACACCTCAAGTACTAGAAGAAGTACGCAGCAAGTACCCAAAGTACTGGAAGAAGCAGAAGTGCAGCACGCACGTGGAGTAGAGCGATGATGCCAGAGAAGCTAAAGAAGAGCAAGGAACAAAGCGACACTGAAGATGTACCACGACGGTACGAAGTCAAGCACAAACTTGCAACTGCCATGCACAATGACGTGCAATGAAAGAGTGACACAAGATCACCACGCCAAGAAGCTAAAGAGCCTCACCGGCAGCGCGCACAAGAAGTGTGCCCACCGGAGAATATCCATGGAGCGGTGAAGTAACCCTCCGGAAACAGCAGAGCTCACGAAGAGCGCAGATGAAACTGCGCCAATGCAAAAGCACTGCAGCAGAAGCAAATAGCAATCCCAACGATCGCGGATAGTGAGAAGACTCACGAAGAGGAAGCTGTCCACCCCATCTGGTAGCAAGAAAGATCGCCTAAGAATAAAAGGATGATCCAACCAGCCAGATGCGCACACACAGAAAAAGCCGACCAGTCAGATGGTTGCCCGAAAAGGAAAAGAAGAAGCCGACTTGCCTATAGGTCGCCGGAATGCTGACCCACCATAAAGGCGCAGCGAAGGTATTCTGCCAGGAAGTCAGGATGAAGATGTCATGTCAGAAGGTCCGATGTGAAGATCAAGAAGAGGTCCAGGGATGGGATCACGAAGAAGTCTGATGACACCGACCTGAAGAAAAGAAGTAAAACGGAGGCAAGAGAAAAGATCATAACGACCGGTCCAGTCACAGAAGAGTGGCGAGAAGACAGTGTCCTAAAGCCAGGACAAGACCAGAGGGAAACAGGCGGAGTGCACTCTGCTTGAAGAAGCCTGGTCAGGAAGACAAAGATAGAAAGGTGACAGCACTGTGTTGTGAAAAGGAAAATGAAGAAAGAAGTCATGTGGCACGACGCCAAGAACAACATCTGGAAAAGGTGAGGAGAGGTGTGATAAGTCTACACACTTACAAGAAGAAGAGGTGACACACACCACAACATTGTGTACAGTGACCCACACGTCCAGGAGAACACTGATGGCACCAGGAACAGAACAGGCACCTTTTCACAAGACCCCGACGACCAGTCGACTACAGGAGAGCACAGGCCGGACCATTGGCAACACCCACCTTTGGGATCGAGCGGAAACCTAGATGCGGAGGAAGCTCAGACGGTCTGAACAAGGAGAACTGACCAATCCACACCAGCCCATGGAGATCCAAGGGGCAAAGGCCTCAGAGACACCGGTGGCAGAGGGTCCCGACAAGAGAGATGGATCCATCGCCTTCTAACCTGCACGTCCCAGGAAGAAGAGGAACTTGTGGGCGAAGGCAGGAGTCAACAACAACCCTTCAGGTGGAACTACGGACTCTGTGAGGTAGTACTCTCATCATCTCCTCCATTCACACGCAGACTGGGGAGTTGGAGCAACGCTGTGGAGAACACCTGGCCTAGTGGAAACGTGATGAAAAGGGCCTCCGGGACATCTCGTGGCAGGAGAACACCCGAGAGAGGGGCATCCTAGTGAGAAGAATGTCATTCAAACACTCCATCCTTTGTAATGTAAAGCCACGCTGCCTACAGTGAAGAAACCGATGGACCAGTAGAAGACAACATCCTTCAAGTCTAAAATGTGGTCATCCTGTTTGGCGGCACCCTCAAAAGCAAGATCTCAGTGGACTGACCAACACACCTCCAGGGCGCAAGTCCAGAAGTGCATGCCCACCGAGAACCAGGACGTCGAGCCAAGAAGAAGAAATATTTCAGCAGCAATTTCCACCGTCGTCATCAAGCAAGCAGCTGAAGAGACTCAATGTAAATCTGTAATTAGTGTATATTTATGTACTTCCTCCCACAGGTTCGGACTTTTCTCTTTCCTTAATTTTTATTAAATTTTGGGAGGAATGTTGTGTCCAGCTGGACACATTCTAGTTGATCGGCGTGTAATTCTACACTAAACACCCACCCACCACTGATGTCACGAGGCACGTGACCCAGATAATAAAAGGAGCCGAGCGCACGTGCTCTAGGCTCATTAACCAGCTAGCCCTCGGTGTCCGTGTCGCAGTCATTACCAGCATGTGGGCCTAGGGCCCCCAACACAACAAGCAGGAGCATCGGGCTGGCTGTCGTAGATGGACAGTCTCTTCTTTTTTCACGGCAAAGACCTGGTGTCCCCGGGCTGTCTTGAGGGTAGCAGGTGCGGGGGTTGCCTCTCACTGTGTCAGTTCATACGCCCGAGAGACTGCATAGCTTCTGGTGTGGTGTTTTGGGCCACTAGGCCCACATGCTGGATAAATAACCACACGGACATTGTAGTGGGATACTAGAACTGGGCCCAGGGCACGTGTGCCCGGCCCCTTTTATTAACAGGGTCACCTGACTGGTGACGCATGTGGTGGGTGGGTGTAGAGTGTCTTACATCACCGGCTAAACACTAGAATGTATCCAGCCCGATACTACAGGTGTCAGGAGTATTTATTAACAGTGCCTCCTTTTCAAGTTTATTAATTCAGATCAATGCTTTTCATATTCAAGATATTTTGTGTTTCTCAGCCATGCAGAATATTCATAAAGTGAAGCATTGACCTGGATAAGCTTCACTGTGCTTCAATATGCACTTTAACATGCAGATGTGTTAATTATCAAGAATGCAGCTCTCTGCCACGGGTGTTATTTTCTCTTGCTCTCACATACCACTAAAATACACCGGAGCACCTTTCTTTCATTTGGCAGACTTTCCCAGAAACGAATATAAAAGAGAAGGAGAATATTGGATTGAGATTCCTTGGGGAACAATAGTCAAAGATGCGTGAGGTTGATATGAAATTCTGAAGGGTGAAAAGCTCTTGTACTTGCACATATCTTTGGGAAAGGTATGCAGTGTTTTTGCATGTTGTGTCTTACCACTTGATGTTTTCTCCTCCCAAGGCATCTACATTACTTATTTCATCAGGACAAGAGATTGAGAATCCCTCTTTCAAAAAGCCAGGTGGTGGTTGCAAAGTACTGAGCGATGTCTGACGTTCTCATTCACTTTAATTGACGTAATCACATTTTCAGTTTGAGAAATAGTCTGATAACTCAGAGCAAAACAGAAAAGCAATTTAAATTGCAATCGGATTTTGAAATATTTCTTCTTAGTGAGTGGAAGTTATATGCTTGCCATCTGGTGTTACCCACCTACAGATGCCTGATGACAGTTAGTAATTGTTTCTGAGAATATTTCACATGATAAGGTATTGCAGGCAGACTTCAAGAATCACTTCTCTGCCTCTTTTCAAATTCTTCAATTCATGGGAACCGATTTCCAAATCTGCTACTGACCTAAAGGTGCACAAGTAACCTCATTTGTGTGTGTGTGAAACCATTTTTTTCATTCAGATAAATTTGGCTTCAAACTATTAAACCTATTTTCTCACCAACGTTTTTCATGTAAGTAAATCAGCAAGTAGGGTGCAGCAGAGGACAAGAAATAGATGTGATTGAGCGGCGGAGTGTGAGCTCTGGCATCAATCAGCAGTGGTACTGCCAAGCCAAACTCGGGGTTTCAAGTCCCAGTGATGGAGGAACTGCAGAATTACTAAGAGTGAAACCTCAGCTAGCTCCATGGCCAGAAACCTCTCAACTGACGTCCCGTCCCCGGTGTTTTTGTTTTCAAGAAACAAACTCCCATTTTGTAATTTTAACCTTGAAATTTTAACGTTTGATACGCTGTTGAATTTGACGTGTGGAGTTAGGGGGAATCGTACCCTTAATTGGGAGGCTTTCCGTGCTGATACTTTGGAAACCGCCATTTTTCCCAGTCGATGTGGTCTAGTTTTTTCAACCTGGGGACTTTAAAATGGGACGCTGCGCAAACAGGCAGCGGAAGGCGCCGCTGGTGCGCCTAAGGCAAGCCCGTCTGCGCCCGTCAGTATCCCGGAAGCCTCCGGTGCCGGAAATGCTACGGTCCTCCACCCGATCACTCAAACCACATAAAGTATTGCAGAGACAGGCTACTTACCATTGGTAAGTGTGTGAGCTGCAGCCCTCACTTTTCCATTCAGGGAGTTGTAGACTGCCTAGCCTGCAAATACGGTAATTGGGTAGCCTCTTCCAATCCTTGGGACTGTAAAGAGAACCTTAATATCGGCACCCACTTAGACCAGCAGCATGGGGGTAGAAATCATTTGAAGGCTTTCTTACTTAACACCCGGTGAGTGAAAAAACATGAGTTTCAACTCTTTGACCTTTTAGTAGATCTAACTCCTGACATGATGTTATTAACTGAAACATGGCTAACCGAAGCCTCTAATACCACTATTGCTAGTGCGATTCCCTCGTGGATATCAGATCCTAAGAAAGGATCAACCCGAGGGGAGGGGCAGGGGTGTGGACCTAATCTCTAGGAGTTCTTTTACCTGCTCTGTGCTGCCTACTGCAGAAATAGAGGGGGTGAAGAGCCTCAGCTTACTCCTTGCCATATCTGCTCATCAGCCTATTGCGGGTGTAGTAATTTACCGGCCGCCGGGACCGGCAGTAACGTTCTTCGAGTCTATAAGCCGGGCTATTTCCCCTATTGCTGCCAAATATAGGCATTGTCTTGTTCTTGGGGACTTTAATATTCATATGGATAATCCCACAGAACCTGAGCTAACGGGGTCATGTGAATCTCTTGTTATACTCAATCTGACTCCTTATGTTCGCCACTCCACCCATGAAAACGGTCACATGCTGGACCAAATCTTTTCTTCAAACTGGATTGAAATGGATGCGCCCCTCCCTATAGTATGATCGGACAATTTTTTGTTAGGTTTTATAGTCCGCAGGGAGCCATGCAGCTCTGAATCATATTGTAAACCTTGTGCTAGTAGCTTTAGGCCCTTCTTTCAGCTCATCCCAGAGGCTTTGCTCAGCGCACTTAGTTTATACCCTATTCCCCATAGTTGTTACCTTGAGAGTGGTGTTCTCTCCTTTGAGAACCGGCTTTAGCTCCGTTCTTTAGAGCTTGCCCCTCCTACCACTTGGGTATCCAAAATCAACAGAGCCTCGGTCCCTTGGTTTACAGAGGCTTTTAGGAAGAGCAAAAGTGCGTGCAAACGCCTTGAAAGAGAGTGGAGGACTAATTACAATCCCACAGATAAAAAACACTTATAAACGCGCCCTGAAAGTTGATTACAGTAAAGTTCACGAAAAAAAGAAATTTTTCATTTCTTCTAAAATTGAACAGGCCGGAAATAAAATTCGAGAACTTTTTAATATTGTAAAAGATTTCTCATCCCCAAATGCTATCAGCAGCCCTTTTGCCCCTACCAGTGATTGGACTAACCATCTGGCATGCTTTTTCATGACAAAATCAAAATTATTCAAGAATTATTTATGAAGTTCGGTCACCTGTGTTGGAAATAGATACGGGTCTGCAACCCCATGATAACCCCTACACTGGCTCTTCCGTCATGCAGTTCCCCGCAAATACATTTGAGAAATCCCTTGAATTAATGAAAGTACTTAAGTCCGGTTCACCCTCTGATCCCTGTCCAGCAAAAGTACTGGCATCAATTGCTGAGGTGATTAACCCAGCCGTAAATTTGGTCTTGAATACCTCCTTGTGTGAGGGGCTAATGCCTCAAAGCGGGAAACAAGCAAAAATCCTCCCGCTTTTAACCCCTTCACTGCGGCAGCAATTTCGCCGCAGTGCTAGGGGGGAGGGGGGGCCGCGCGGCACTCCCATGCTCGTGACGAAACCTCTCCGTCACGAGCCTCGGGCACGCTGTGCTTGTGACGGAACAGTTCCGTCACGGCCCTGCCCGCTTAATATAACGCGCCGCGCAGGCGCGAAATCAGCGGAACCGCTCCGTCACCAGCACAGCACGACCGAGGCTGGTGATGGAGCGGTTCCGTCACCAGCATGGGAGGGGTTAAAGAAACCCACGGCAGACCCACTCGTTGCCAGTAATTACAGGCCAATATCGTTGTTGCCCTTCTTTTCCAAGGTTTTTGAGAAATAGGTCAACATAGTCACCACAGAATACGTGGAGGCCAACCATCTCCTTCACCCGAGTCAGTCTGGTTTCAGAGCTAATTTCTAAAGCTACCTTGGACAAAGGGGGCAATGTGGTATTGGTGTTGCAGGATCTTTCCGCGGCCTTCAATACCATGCCCCACAACAGACTCCTGCGAAGACTCCAGGAGGGTGGTGTCTGAGGCACGGTACTCAGATGGTTCGACTCTTTTTTAAACGGCCGTCAGAACACCATCTGGTCCCCTCCCTTTTCAGCTCTTATCCCCCTATGAATGTTGGGGTCCCACAGGGCTCGATTCTGAGCCCGACACTGTTTCATTTTTATATGGCTCCTCGTGCGCTCCTTGCAGAGAGATACGGTGCATAAATATTGTTGTACGCTGACGACACGCAATCGCTGTTCAATTGTGAGAAGGGTGCCAATTTTAATGGCAGTGTGATCAGCGCCTGCTTATCAGAGGCGTTCTCCTGGCTTAGGCAAAACAAACTGAAATGTAATACAGAAAAGTCAGAGATTATTTTCTTAAGTTCCCATCCCTGTGTAGCATGGTGCCAATGGTGGCCGCAGGACATGTCCCCCCTAGCAAATTCAGTTAGCACCATAAAAAATCTTGGAGTCAAGTTGGATGTCGCTCTGTCCATGAAGGCTCAGATTCAAAAGGTGGCTGGGACCTGTTTCGGGCTATTAAAAATGTTAAGGAATTTTCTCCCTCTGCTCCCGATCTCACACAGGAAGACGGTAGTCCAGGCCCTGGTATTATCGAGACTGGACTACGCAAATGACCTGTTCCTGAGCCTTCCAGACTATCTACTAGGTGGCGTACAGGTGGTCCAGAATGCAGCAGCCAGAGCCACTCTCATGACAGGGCCCAGGACACGAATGAGACCTCTTCTGTCATCCTTACACTGGTTAACGTTTCACAAGAGGATTCCCTTTAAAGCATTAATGTTGGTCTTTAAGGCCTTCCACAAGATAGGGGCCCCTTACATCAGGAAAAGGTTTCTACACTATGTCCCACAATGGAACTTGAGTTCCTCTGCTCAGCTTTTGACTTCCATTCCAAAGTTCCTGCATTCTCGGGTGGGTGGCAGATCGTTTCAAGTGGTGGGTTCTCGGCTGTGGAACAGCTTGCCCCTTTCTCTTAGAAAGATTCAGGAACTCCTCACCTTCAGGAAGAAATTGAAAACACAGCTTTTCTAACACTAGATCCAGGTCTGTTCCGCTTTAGTGCACTCTGTTTTGTTGCGTGGTCTTTCTCAGCGCCGGGACACTCAGTGGAGTAGCCGCGCGCTTTACAAATACCTAGACAACAAAACATAACATAACATTTGTTTCTTGAACATAAAAATCCTTGCTGAGTAGGTGCAAGAAACAAGGTGCTCACACAGTAAAGTTTGGTGCCTTCAGTGGAACTGCTGCCATGTGGGACTGAAAAAGAAAGAGAGAGCCTACCTAGTGGAGAGTTCCACCATGTGGGCCACTCAACAGGGAATAAATGCTTCATTTTAATTTCAGTTGCTTTGTAAGAAGTTAGTTTAACATCATGATATTTTTAAGTTTGAGTTACCCTGCCTTGGACTAGAAACATTTTGGAATGCTTTGTGCTCTCTTAGTCTAATATACACAACAAAAAGGCCTCATCTGTGCAAGGCTAAATTGGGAAGTAGCGTTATCCGTCTTTGGATTGGGCAGCAATGTTCCCTCAGTAGGCTTACTGGTGTTACACAGCAAGGTCAGAGTACTGTGTAGACGCCCTGACTCCAGTTCTTAGAAAAGGTATGGAGAATGCAAATTAGTTTTGTTTACAAAAACGGTGGCCACCAGGAGAGTTTAAAGAGTCTTTTCATTCTTGAGAGGAAGGACAGCACAAGTGTTGGGGTAGAGTCAGAAATCCGTCCCTCATGTGGGCAAATAAGAGCAATTAGATAGGAGAGCAACAACTCACATGTCAGGGGGCGGGTTGTGAGACTGAAAAAGAAAGAGAGAGCCTACCTAGTGGAGAGTTCCACCATGTGGGCCACTCAACAGGGAATAAATGCTTCATTTTAATTTCAGTTGCTTTGTAAGAAGTTAGTTTAACATCATGATATTTTTAAGTTTGAGTTACCCTGCCTTGGACTAGAAACATTTTGGAATGCTTTGTGCTCTCTTAGTCTAATGTGCACAACAAAAAGGCCTCATCTGTGCAAGGCTAAATTGGGAAGTTGTGTTATCCGTCTTTGGATTGGGCAGCAATGTTCCCTCAGTAGCCTTACTGGTGTCACACAGCAAGGTCAGAGTACTGTGTAGATGCCCTGACTTAGTTCTTAGAAAAGGTATGGAGAATGCAAATTAGTTTTGTTTACAAAAACGGTGGCCACCAGGAGAGTTTAAAGAGTCTTTTCATTCTTGAGGGTAAGGACAGCACAAGTGTTGGGGTAGAGTCAGAAATCCGTCCCTCATGTGGGCAAATAAGAGCAATTAGATAGGAGAGCAACAACTCATATGTCAGGGGGCGGGTTGTGAGAACAAAGTAGAAGTATGAAGTATGATGCTGGCAATCAGGGCAACTATGATCCAAGACCATGGACATAAGAGGCTATGAATGATCTGTAACTTTTGCTGTCTTCAACCCTATTACCCATTTGACTCTTCCTTTGGAGAACTGGGCCTTATGGGCGTTGCGGCGCAGGGCACGCCTGATATCTCCGGGTTCACCTGCCTTATCAGACAGAGACACGAGACACTCTGTTAGGCGTAGAAAATCAGGTTTATTAGCTGCAGCTAAGCACAGTGGTCCTAGAAGTACACCAATGGTAAGTTCTCAGGAGACTGTCACTTCATTCCGTGGCGTACAATCTTTTATACAGTACACATTTACAATACTCACTCCCAAAACATACAAAACTGACAAATGGGAAAAGTTCGAAAACAAGCTATCGGGTATCTTGTATACGCCCTTCTTTCAGACCCCGTGTTCTCCCCTCCCCTCAAGTTAATCAATGCTAGTGCATGTAATTCAATTTGCAGGTGGCAGGACGTATTTGCGAGCCTCAAAGGACAGTTGTGTAACAAGAGAATACATAGAAAGAATAGTGAAGGCCAATTAAATAGGATAAGATAAAGGAAGCATGGTGAGACCCACACAGCCAACTAAGACAAGGATCAATCAGTCTAGACATGGATTAACTAACTCGGCCAGTTCCTGACATCGGTTTCTTAAACAAGGACAAAGGGTTACTTTTTAACAGGAGAGGCGAGCAGCTGAAAAGGCAAAAACATTATGTTCGGCGTGTCGCCTGAGTGACGGCAACACAAAATGGCAGCTGACTACGAAGCGAAGTCGAAAATCACGGAACCTCAGCCCCTCCTTTTGCCATTACTCAGGCAAAACACAAAGGACTCACGCTAGTCTGAGTCAATGTCAATGGTCATGAGGTCATTGAGCTGTTGCTGCAACATCATCTTAATGTTCTCTGTTTGCTGTGACATAGGCTTTGGAACACACAAGGTGGCACAAAGACCGCAGAGAGCGGGGCCACATTGCAATCAGAGACAACAGGAGAAAATGATGGCTAAAATCATTCCAAGGAAAGTTAACACTTTCCATCCCCACGTGGACAGTAGTCCCCAAAACCATCCCATTACAGACCAGTCTCCTGAGTCCTGATGAATAGACTCGGAAATGACATGTAACTTAGAAATGGCTTGGTATACTGTAGGAGCATTATCCGGAATGTAAATGCAGCAACTAGACCCAATCAATTTACAAACTCCTCCTCTATTAGGAAGGACAATGTCTAACACCATTCTGTTTTGTAAAGTCATAAGACGATCTGCCTGAAGTTCAGTCGCCAAATTACTCTAGGCTCCAGAAGTTACATTTATCGTAGCTTCGACAACACGAACCAACTGTCTAATGTTTCTGATATTAACCATTGGGCCCCAAAAGGGGAGGAACCCTTTAATGAAGTCTCCTCCCTCTTGTCCAGCTGTGTCTCCAGGATCAATAACTCCTCTACCATATCTTTTCCTGTGGTGTCCTGAAGGAGCAGTGTATGTAAGGGGAAGAAGAAAAGCTATATAACATGTTCCTGAAAAATAGGCAGGAAGCCATGTGTAGGCCCTATCATGACATGCAAAATATGTACCTTGAGATGGGACTAGCGGAGAAGAAATCAAAGGGGAATAAACGTAGGTATGGGAACAGACACTCTTTTCCTGTTTATTCTTAATATTCTGACCAGTTATTTGCAAACACAGGGTGCCTTTATGCAGTACTGTCCAAATTGGTAAGGATCTTCTTTCTTTCGCTCTATCAGTGAGGCTAGTAATGTAGCGAGTCACATTCCAACCGTCATATGCTCGTTTCTCATCTACGGGAATCTTACTAATGTCGGCAATTTTAGCCATAGTCACTATTCCTTTTATCAAAGGACTATGACTATAGTCTGATCCACCAGTATAGATATCACCAGGAGGATATCGAAGTTGGTTCTGATATGCATTGGAAAACGTAGCCAAATAAGCCCAAGCGGAACCTTCATATGAAAACGGAAGAACTAAATATGGCATCCCTTTCTCAGTGTTATGGGGCAAAAACCCACAGACCCAACAATCAGTAGTGTTAACTACCAGTTGATGCTGATGTAACAACTGGACGAAAGAATTGTTAAAATATTCTGGTCTACTAACTTGTTCATGGTCTGGGAGTGTGTAGAATTTGTGCGGGGAGTCAGTAGAAGAAGAGAACAAAGGAACAAAAGTCGGAACAGGTGCTTGCTGCATAGTGTGGACAATCCAACCCACAAAAGCTAATAAAATACATAAACACACTAGAATACATAGTGCTACGCCACATCGACTAAATAGCAATTTCTTGTATTTGTTTCTTTTCACAATCATAACATCATTCTCTTCCATCTTAGTATCCACTACTCTAAGGGCGTTGCTCACGATAATATTCCTAGATCACTTGGCTGTGATTATTAGCCGTCCTATGACACTGCAAGTCCTGTTGACCTAGTCACTATTCAGGTCACAGCTCAAGACTCCTACCGTGACCCTGCAACTTGATGGATAGTGGAAAGGAAATATCTTTTCCAGAAAAAAAGTAATTACAGAAAAAGAAAACACAGTTCAATTGTCTTTTGACAACCTGAGTCTTAGGTTGTACCGAGTCTTGCCAGGTACCGTTTGGTCCTTAAACAGAGTCTCTGGGTTCGTCGTATCCAGTCATAGATGGGGTGGTACAGCTTCTTGTAGCACATCATCATCTTCTTTTTCAGAGTTTGTCCAGTCCAGGCGTGCACTACTAAAAGTTACAAATCGGAGTACTTTCTCACATTCGTTATCACCAATGCCTTCTTGAACCCACTGATCATAGGGTAAAGGCAGGGGTACCCTCTCACAGTGCACGCCGTGGAGCCAGTTCTTCTTTCCGGCGACTTTCACAGCTGTACGTGTTGTTAGGAGTACTTGTAGCGGCGGACCCCAACGAGGTTCCAAATTCTTCTTCCTCTGAAAATTCTTCAGACAAACATAATCTCCAGGTTGGATGGAATGACCTGGATCTGTGGAAGCCTCCGGTAAAGCGTTTTGGACCTGTTGATGAATAACACGTAATTTAGTGGTGAGGTCATGCAAGTAGTCAACAACAATGGATATGGAATGTCCGAATACTTTTTAGGTCGAGGGACTCCCCAAACGTTAGCTGGGCGTCCGAAAACGACCTCATAAGGACTAAGTCCTAAACAAGAATGCACAGTTGTTCTCGTAGAAAGAAGTGCCAAAGGTAAAGCGTCAGGCCAAGCGAGGCCTGTGCTGGCCTGAATCTTCGCTAATTTGAGCTTGAGGGTGCCATTATAGCATTCTACCAAGCCGCTGACTGAGGATAGTTTGCCGCATGGAATTTCTGTCTAATACCAAGACCCACACACACCTTCTGCATAATTTGACCCACAAATTCACTTCCATTGTCACTCCAGACAATGCGCGGCAAACCAACCCTCGGGAAGAATTCTTTCAAAAGGACTTTGGCAGTGGACAAGGCAGTATCATCCTTTAGGGGGTAAGCCTCTATCCATCTGGAAAAGGCACAAACCACCACAAGGACATACTTGAGGTTGTTGGAATGTTCCATATGAATGTAATCTATTTGTAAAACCTCAAAAGGATACGTAGGGGGAGAAAAATGACCTGCCGGAGTTGGGGTTCCCTTTCCTGGATTATGCATTATACAGACAATACAATGCTTCACTGCATTTTCCGCACATTTAGGAATACCTTTATTCTGCCATACTGGAGCCAAAAGCTTGCATATTCCTTTCGCACTGATATGAGCTGGACCATGTGCCATAGTAACTACAGGTAATACATAGGCATCTGGTAACAACCATCGTTGATGCTCTGACAATTCCGTCCAACTTCCTGTCTCATCCAACATTCCCGTACTCTCTTCACTTGCTCAATTCCTTCTCAGTCGCTTCTGCTTGAATCATTTTCACACTTTCCACTGTGTCTTCACACATACCTCCTTCTCTAACCCAATTTGCAGGGCCTGCAACGTACATATGGCTCTTAACATTCCTCGCTGTTTCCTTCGCTACTTCATCTTCGAATGCATTCCCTCCACCTACATCATCAGTGATCCTCTTATGCGCACTGCACTTTACAATTGCTATTTGGATAGGCAAAGAAAGAGATTCAAGAAGGTCAGTAACCAACTAACCATGCTGTATTTTAGTCGCATGGGAAGTAAAGAATCCTCTTTCCTTCCACAAGCGACCAAAACTATGAGCCACGCCAAAGGCATATTGGCTATCGGTGTAAACAGTAACTCTCTTTCCTTTCGCTAACACACATGCTCTTGTCAGTGCAATCAGCTCAGCTGCTTGTGCTGACTTGTGTGTGATACGTGCAGTTTCCACTACTGTATGCAAAGTGGTAACAGCATAGGCTGCAGTTGTATCACCATTAGGAAGCTTAAAACACGAGCCATCTACCCATAGGATCCCTTCTGGATCCACGAGTGGTGTATCTTTTAGATCTATTCTGCCTTTAGTTTCCTCCTCCGTTCGGAGAAGACAATCATGCTGATTTTGTGTACCCTCCTCTTCTGGAGTAGGTAACAACGTTGCTGGATTCAAAACATTGCATCGTTTGATGTGTATATGACTTGCTAAAAGTGTCAAATCATACCCAGACAAAGGAGCACTCGTCAGATGTTGCGTTTTCGTTCTGTTCAAAAGAGTATCTACTGCATGTGGTACCATAACAACAAGAGTGTGATCTAATACCAATCCAGCAGATTGGCGAATAGAGATCGCCGCTGCTGCTGTTGCTCTGAGACAGCTAGGTAACGCCTTGGCTACTGGATCCAGCGTAGCCGAAAAATAGGCACATGGCCTTTGTTTGTCTCCAAATTGTTGTGTTAAAAGAAAACAGACAATGCACAACCTTCTTGTTCATGCACATAGAGTGTAAAATTCTTACTATAGTCTGGAGTACCCAACACAGGAGCAGAACACAAAGCAGTACGTAAGTCAGAAAAACTCTTCTGACATTCGTCAGCCCAAGGAAGAGGGTGAGGTGTGTCTTTCAGAGTAAGTGCCAACAAAGGTTTAGCTAGTAGGGAAAAAAATTTGGGATCCACTGTCTGCAATAGGAGGTAATACCCAAAAAGGCACGCACTTCCTTTTGCGTGGATGGTACAGAAATTCGTGAAATTGCATGAATACGTTCTGGAGTCAATCGCCTTCCCTCCTTCGACAAGAGATGACCTAAATAGATAACCTTGTGTCGGCAATATTGTAACTTAGAGGGTGACACCTTATGATGTAAATCAGACAAGTGTCGCAAAAGCAAAATAGTCGCATCTTTACAGACATCTTCCGAATCGGCAGCCACCAATAAATCATCCACGTACTGAATTAAAGCAGCGCCAGAAGGCAAAGAGAAAAAATCCAATTGCGATTTCAAAGCTTGGCTATAAATGGAAGGACTCTCACAATAGCCTTGAGGTGCACGTTTAAAACTAAAGCTTCGGCCTCCGAGAGAGAAACCAAAGAGATCTCTACTTTCCTCAGCAATAGGAATACTAAAGAAAGCATTCTTAAGATCGATAACCGAGAACCAAGCAGCCGAAGCAGGTACCATTGTGAGCAAAGCAGTAATATCTGGAACAACAGGAAACTGAGGGACAACGATTTTGTTGACCTCTCGAAGATCAATTACAAAACGATACACAGGTGGCTTAGAAGGATCAGTACGTTTAAGAACAGGCAAAACAGGACTGTTGCAAACGTTTCCTCTTGTTTCTTCAATCACATCCTTCTGAACTAAATCATGCACAATAGCCAACAGAGCTCTTTCACCATCACTAGAAATCTTGTATTGAGGAATACGTGGCAACTGAACATCTGGCTTGACAGTAATCACGTAAGGTGGTATTCTGAGCAAACCAACATCATTCGGACCCGCGGCCCAAAGCGTAGTATGAAGTGAATGCAATTCAAGTGGTAGTTGATCTTTAGACAGATACATAGGAGAAATCAATTTGTCTCCCAACGTAAGATGTACACCAGAGGGGGAACAATATAACGTTGCATGTAGACGTTTCAATAACTCCAAGCCCAACAAATTCTCACCGCAACCAGTCGTTAAAATTAAGCATGGGCTGAAAATTCGTTCCGCTCGCGGAATTTGCGGATTTTCCGCGATTTCGCGATCCGCGAATCTCGCGATTTCGCGGTAAAATACGCGAATCAGCGGGGACGCATTTTCAGACAAGCACTTACAGGGTTACAGCAGCAGGTGCAAAAGTTGAAGCTAATGTTTTGTAACCTTTTACAAAAGGGTTACAAAGAAATTAACTTTAACTTGGGCACCTGCTGCTGTAAGCCTGTAAGTGCTTCCAGGCGCCTCGTTGCCTACTTGCAACTATTCTCTGACCCTACTCTGACCCTTGAAGCAGGGTCAGAGAATAGTTACAAGTAGACAATGAGGCGCCTGTCACAAAAATTAAACCTCAACAGGAAGCACTGACAGATATAAAAACAATCATTTGCAATGCAATAGGTCTCGCATTAGGAAAGTTTGAGCTATTGGTCTTGTAAATGACAATTTTTTTTATTTATGTGTTGGTTTTGAAAATAGCTAAATTAATAGCTTTGTCATTTACAATGCCAATAGTTATAACTTTCGCAAATGTGACACCTATAGCATTTGTAATGCAACATGTTTTGTATTTACGTGACTTAGCTGTATTGATATTACAAATTACAATGGCCTTTAATTTTTTAAAATAATTAATACTTAAATAAAAGTGATTTTAATTTATAATGGCAATAGCTTAAACTTTTGTAAATAACTTTTGTGAAGATTATGTTCAGTGTACTTTATTGTGATGAAAATCCAAGGACAGAAGTGAAATATTAACATCTTTTTGTGACATTTGTAATAATGTTTGAAACATTGAGAGAACATATTTGAACCAGTTGTTGTTGAATGGTTGCGCAGATTGATGCTGGGGTGGCGCTGAGTGGTGCTGTGGTGGTGCTGAGTGGTGCTGTGGTGATGCTGAGTGGTGCTGTGGTGGTGTGAGTGATACTGGGATGGTGCTGAGTGATGCTAGGGTGGTGCTGAGTGGTGCTGTGGTGGTGCTGAGTGATGCTGTGGTGGTGCTGAGTGATGCTGTGGTGGTGCTGAGTGGTGCTGTGGTGGTGCTGAGCGACAATGTGGTGGTGCTGAGTGATGCTGTGGTGGTGCTGAGTGGTGCTGTGGTGGTGCTGAGTGATAATGTGGTGGTGCTGAGTGATGCTGTGGTGGTGCTGAGTGGTGCTGTGGTGGTGCTGAGTGATAATGTGGTGTAACTGAGTGATGCTGTGGTGGCGGTGAGTGACGCTGTGGTGGTGCTGAGTGGTGCTGTGGTGGTGCTGAGTGGTGCTGTGGTGGTGCTGAGTGATAATGTGGTGGTGCTGAGTGATGCTGTGGTGGTGCTGAGTGATGCTGTGGTGGTGCTGAGTGATGCTGTGGTGGTGCTGAGTGATAATGTGGTGGTGCTGAGTGATGCTGTGGTGGTGCTGAGTGATGCTGTGGTGGTGCTGTGTGGTGCTGTGGTGGTGCTGATTGGTGCTGTGGTGGTGCTGAGTGATGCTGTGGTGGTGCTGAGTGATGCTGTGGTGGTGCTGAGTGGTACTGTGGTGATGCTGAGTGATAATGTGGTGGTGCTGAGTGATGCTGTGGTGGTGCTGAGTGGTGCTGTGGTGGTGCTGAGTGATGCTGTGGTGGTGCTGAGTGATGCTGTGGTGGTGCTGAGTGGTGCTGTGGTGGTGCTGAGTGATAATGTGGTGGTGCTGAGTGATGCTGTGGTGGTGCTGAGTGGTGCTGTGGTGGTGCTGAGTGATGCTGTGGTGGTGCTGAGTGGTGCTGTGGTGGTGCTGAGTGATAATGTGGTGGTGCTGAGTGATGCTGTGGTGGTGCTGAGTGGTACTGTGGTGGTGCTGAGTGATAATGTGGTGTAACTGAGTGATGCTGTGGTGGCGGTGAGTGACGCTGTGGTGGTGCTGAGTGGTGCTGTGGTGGTGCTGAGTGGTGCTGTGGTGGTGCTGAGTGATAATATGGTGGTGCTGAGTGATGCTGTGGTGGCACTGAGTGGTGCTGTGGTGGTGCTGAGTGGTGCTGTGGTGGTGCCGAGTGATGCTGTGATGGTGCTGAGTGGTGCTGTGATGGTGCTGAGTGATAATGTGGTGGTGCTGAGTGATAATGTGGTGGTGCTAAGTGATGCTGGGGTAGCGCTGAGTGATGATGTGGTGATGCAGAGAGCAGAAAGGCACAAAAAGCAGTCTAACAAAGGGCAGAAGGGCAGAAAAACAAGGGAAAAACGAGTCTAACAGAGGGCAGAAGGGCACAAAAAAACAGTCTAACAGAGGACAGAAGGGCAGAAAAACTAGGGAAAAACGAGTCTAACAGAGGGCAGAAGGGCACAAAAAAAGAGTCTAACGGGGCAGAAAGGCACAAAAACGAGTCTAACAGAGGGCAGAAGGGCACAAAAATGAGTCTAACAGAGGGCCGAAGGGCACAAAAACAAGGGAATAACAGAGGGCAGAAGGGCACAAAAAACGAGTCTAACAGGGGCAGAAGGGCAGAAAAACAAGGGAAAAACGAGTCTAACAGAGGGCAGAAGGGCACAAAAAACGAGTCTAACAGGGGGCAGAATGCATCCCACCCTGCGTGTTTGTCCACGAAGATGCCACCTTTTTGTGCAATACCTCTACTCAACTGGAGTACTTTCTACTGTCTAATCAGTAAGTGCTCCCTCGTTGGCTAAATGTATAGGGGCAGATTTACAATTACTGGCGCATCCCCAGGGATGCGCCAGTTATTGTGCGCCGCAACTCCGCCACCCATGGTGCGCCGCATTTACAATTTACATTTTCTTCTGCCCTGCAGTCCTGATGATGATCCAACATATTACGGATCGAAACGCCGTCGACTCCCCAGCGAAATTCTAGGTGCCCTTCAATTAGTGGTTCTCAAAAAATGAAAATTGAAAATTGAATTGTTCGAATACCACTTTGTCTTTACGCACTGTATATAATTATTCACATCTCACTTTGCGCCGACCACGCTGCTTTTCACTGTCACTTGCGTTGCCGTAGTGCCACCCACTTTGCACTCGTGCACCTTGTACAATTTTGGGCTACCATTTGCTATTTATTATTTGCAGTGCTGATACTAACTGTAATTGCAATTGTCCTATATGATTTTTTGAAATGTTGATATGAATGATGCTTTGAGCACATATGAAATTCAACTTGAGTCTCCTTGTTCTCTTTTGGATAATCCTGTACAGATATCCTGCTTAATTGTCTACAAATAATACCAGTTGGGATATTGTTTCATATACATAGCATTTACAATGCGTCGCACCATGTGGCAAAAACGGCACAGATGCGTCACGCATCTGTGCCGTAAAAGCAGCGCATTGCTGGAGCTGCGTCGTGCTTGCGACGCAGCTCCAGCAATGCTCTGGGGGGCCCTATCTCCCCAATGCTGCATCAAGCCTTGCGCCTGCTTCAAGCAGGCGCAGGGTTTTGACGCTGCATTGGCCTAAAAGTGACTGAGTGAAATCTTGTAGATTTCACTCAGCCACTTTTAGGAGGCGTTCTTGCGCAGGAATGCCCTCCCCTGCACCGGAACGCCTCCTGATGGTGCAGGGCTTTACAACATGACGCATCTCTCAGATGCGTCACGTTGTTAATACCCAGCACCATGGCGCATCTTTTGTGCTGCCGCTGCGTCACAAAAGGTCTTGGTAGAGGTTGGCAGTGGTGAACCAGAGGGTGGCAGTGATGAACCAGAGGGTGACAGTGATGAACCAGAGGGTGGCAGGGGTGAACCAGAGGGTGACAGTGCTGAACCAGAGGGTGGCAGTGCTGAACCAGAGGGTGGCAGGGGTGAACCAGAGGGTGGCAGTGATGAACCAGATGGCGGCAGGGGTGAACCAGAGGGTGGCAGTGGTGAACCAGAGGGTGGCATGTATGAACCAGAAGGTGGCAGTGGTGAACCAGAGAGTGGCAGTGGTGAACCAGAGGATGGCAGTGCTGAACCAGAGGGTGACAGTGGTTAACCAGAGGGTGGCAGTTGTTAACCAGAGGTGCTGTGATGAACCAGAGGGTGGCAGTCGTGAACCAGAGGGTGGCAGTGGTGAACCAGAGGGTGACAGTGCTGAACCAGAGGGTGGCAGGGGTGAACCAGAGGGTGCTGTGATGAACCAGAAGGTGGCAGTGGTGAACCAGAGGGTGGCAGGGGTGAACCAGAGGGTGGCAGTGGTGAACCAGAGGGTGGCATTGCTGAACCAGAGGGTGACAGTGGTTAACCTGAGGGTGGCAGTGGTGAACCAGAGGTGCTGTGATGAACCAGAGGGTGGCAGTCGTAAACCAGAGGGTGGCAGTGGTGAACCAGAGGGTGACAGTGCTGAACCAGAGGGTGGCAGGGGTGAACCAGAGAGTGGCAGTGCTGAACCAGAGGGTGGCAGTGGTGAACCAGAGGGTGGCAGGTGTGAACCAGATGGTGGCAGGGGTGAACCAGAGGGTGGCAGTGGTGAACCAGAGGGTGGCAGTGATGAACCAGAGGGTGGCAGTGGTGAACCAGAGGGTGCTGTGCCCATACACAACCGCATGGGTAACTTCGCCATGCAAGCGGCCCGCGAACACGCAAAAAGCCCCGCGAACACGCAAAAAAACCTGCGAACACGCAAAAAACCCCGCGAACACGCAAAAAACCAAAAATCCGCATATTCGCACTAATTCGCGGATTTTGCGGATTGCAAATTCGATTTCGCGCGAATTCGCGGAACGCGAATTCGCAAATTTCGCCCATACTTAGTTAAAATGAGCGGGGCTTCCAAATCAGACGGACCAACAAAAATGGGTAAGGGACATGAAAGGGGCGCCAGAGAATCCTACAGAAACATTCGTTAAGCCACACAAAGGTGCCCCAGGGAGTTTGGAGTAAATAATAGAACTTCTCATTGCACCAGTATCCAAAAGAAATGGCTCTGTAGCACCCAATGCTACAACATCAACATAAGGTCCATTCTGATCCACTGGAACTGATACGTCTCCCTTGCTCTGTCTATGGCTATCCTAGCTAGTGTGAAAATCAGGACTTTCACTCTCGACATAATAATCGTCATTATAATATTGAGCAGACTGAGAATTCTGTTGATTAAAATAATTCATAGTATTGTGCGGGGGTAAGGAACGCTGTTCTTGAGACAACGCACCTTGCCCTCTACCTCTAGGGGTTGACAGGAAACCACCACGACCTTGTGGCGCAAATTATCCACCAGTATGTTGTAGTAAGACCGGACAGTAAATTTTAAAATGACCTTCCTCTTTACAATAGGCGCATTGATTAGGACCCAACGGAGGTCGCGGAACAAAAGGCATAGGTTTTTGTAACAATTTCTGAAACTGTGGAGGCTGTTGCGATTGGGACTGACCGGAACGAGGAGGATAAGCCTGTTGCAAAAGAATCTTCGTTTTCAATTCTTTAGTCTTTTTCTCTGCTTTATCCTTTTCTTCCTTATCCCTGTTCTCATAATACTGAGCAGTAGCTAATATCTGGGCAGTCGATGAAACGGCCCATGAACTCTCTGATTGTTTCAATTTGTGTGATTATTCCGGAAGTAAATTAAAAACAAATTAGTCCACGAATAATCGCTGTCCACCTTCAGTACTCATATCTTGACCACTATGGTCGATGAAAGTTTCTTCGAAACGAGTAAAGAAATCGGAGACACTTTCATCTGCCTTTTGTTTACATGCCGCTAACTTATCCCAATTAACTCGTACAGCAGGCATCATTGTTTTCATGAGAGCTATTATTTTACCAGGTAATTCTATAATCAAATCATCGGGTTTAGCACCACCTATTTGTCCTGCATCTGCAGCTGCTATAGCAGCCCAGTCACCACCCAAAGCTTGATCGTGGTCTTCCCTACGAATCTTAGCCCATAATGCTTGTGGGACTACATTTCCCATCAGCAGATCAATATCTGCCAAATTCATAATACACGCATCAACAGTCTGGGACAGCTCTTTATAATACCTAGCGGGATTCTTACGAGGGTCCGGTAAAGACTGTTTAAGAGCCAAAACTTCCGATCTTTTCCAAGGATCATGTACCCATAAAAGCTGGAAATGAGCTGGGACACCTGGAACATTACCTACTTGCGCAACCGCTTCTCTCCATACTGGAGGAACTGCTCGCATAGGATATTGTTTCATTTTACGCCGAACCGCAGAATCAGGTTCAAGAGGAGGTTGAGAGAAAAAGGAAGACCAGAAAGTACGTTTATGGACAGCATGCTCTACATCAGAATCCACAATAAAACCCTTATCAAATTGGTCCTGTATCTCAAACAAACCCTGAGGAGGTAAATCCAAATCCATATCTCCCCATGCTTTGATAAGAGTATTACACATTACATTAAAAACATACATCTGCGGAGACGCATTCCATTGAAAAAAAGTGTCTAAAATATCACGCACACTATTCTATGGACCACTCATGATCCAATTACGAGCGAGAGAATCTAACTTAATCTGCTCTTCCAATTCCGGAATCTGGCTGCAAGATTGCCTTCGAGGCGAAGCAGGAGAAAAATGAAGCGGCCCAAGAAAAGGTGACAAAAGACCGGAAACAGTGTTAACTAATCGTTGACGAGCTGTAGGAGAATCCGACACTAGAACAGGAGACAATGTATTCTGTACAGCAGGAGAAGAGCTAGTAGCAAAAGGAACTGAAGGTGAAGAAGGCTGAGGCATAGAAGCCTGAGGTACAGACTTCGGTGGCAAAGGTGGCGGAGGTGAAACACTGGAAGAGGAAATTGAGCAAGAACTGGAACAGCCGAATTAGCAGCTGGTCGCTGAACAACAAGTTGCAATGGGGGTACATTAGCACCCAATACATAGGGTGGAGGTAATCTCAACAAATGGGACATAAAAGGATCTTCGTCAAAATCCTTATTCTTTGAGGAAGCAGGCAACACAGGATAACATCTATCTATTGCCATACAATGCTGTCTTTCTGAAACTTCAAACATCTGATCAGCCTCATCATTTTTAAACTGCTGGGCAGCCTGCAAGATCATCATATCTTGCACTTTTTTATCTTTCTTAACTTGTTTAATTTCTTTCTGTTTGGCTTCCTTACGCCATAGGCGGAAAGAGTCAAACATTGCCGGCCGGGCTTTTCTCTTAAACAATATTGCTTCTAAATTATCTAATATATCAGGCTCAAAGCTACCATTGTGTGGCCACTGTAAAACACCATCTTTTTTTGTGTATCGAATCCATGTTTCATTGAAAATAATAGGACCAAGGCCATGTTTCGAATAGAGCTCGTAAGTGGGAGTTCCAACTGGAGGAATCGGACAAGAGTCCTCTAGCCGGGAATCCCTAGAACAACTCAAACAACAACATTTCTTAAACTTACTAAATCCAGGCATTTCATAATGAACTGGACTTTTACAAACGTCAAGGGGCTTGTAAGACAATATAGTCACAGCACAAACGTACTTACCCCTCGGCTTCGATAAGTGCACTGATCGAATAACAAAAACCAAAACAAAGAGTGGGCGCTACCCACGAATACTTAACTAAGTGTTTTTTCACGCCAACAGATGTCCGTCTAACGTCTCGCTATACCATTCATTCATTACCAGAGGGCCAAGGCAGGGCGACAGTCAGGGCAGCAGTCGTCAGCAGCCGCCGGAAAGGAGTAGCCGTGCCGTAAAAGACCTTCGGTCCACTTCGACATACAGGGGTCGCTCTCGTGGTTCGCGAATCCTCCAGAATTTTCACGCGAAGCTCCTCACGATCTTCGGGCTGAACCACTACCACTGAAGTCTCCCCACGTTGGAACGCCAATTGGAGAACTGGGCCTTATGGGCCTAGCCGCGCAGGGCACGCCTGATATCTCCGGGTTCACCTGCCTTATCAGACAGAGACACGAGACACTCTGTTAGGCGTAGAAAATCAGGTTTATTAGCTGCAGCTAAGCACAGTGGTCCTAGAAGTACACCAATGGTAAGTTCTCAGGAGACTGCCACTTCATTCCGTGGCGAACAATCTTTTATACAGTACACATTTACAATAATCACTCCCAAAACATACAAAACTGACAAATGGGAAAAGTTCGAAAACAAGCTATCGGGTATCTTGTATACGCCCTTCTTTCAGACCCCGTGTTCTCCCCTCCCCTCAAGTTAATCAATGCTAGTGCATGTAATTCAATTTGCAGGTGGCAGGACGTATTTGCTAGCCTCAAAGGACAGTTGTGTAACAAGAGAATACATAGAAAGAATAGTGAAGTCCAATTAAATAGGATAAGATAAAGGAAGAATGGTGAGACCCACACAGCCAACTAAGACAAGGATCAATCAGTCTAGACATGGATTAACTAACTCGGCCAGTTTCTGACATCAATTACTTAAACAAGGACAAAGGGTTACTTTTTAACAGGAGAGAAGAGCAGCTGAAAATGCAAAAACATTATGTTCGCCGTGTCGCCTGAGTGAGGGCAACACAAAATGGCGGCTGTCACAAAATGGCGGCTGACTACGAAGCGAAGTCGAAAATCACGGAACCTCACCTTCCATCCTATTTCATAAATCAAGTTGTGCAGGCTCGATCTATCCCAATGGGATTCAGTGAGATGGTGAGAAGCTCCTTCACTCAGCAATCTTGAGTCGGACTGGACAGAAGCAGCAGTGTCCAATCTTGGCCATCATTGTGTCTTCAGAGGCCTGATAGCATCACATTCCACAGACTTGCAGTTTTTGGATTGAAAAAACGAAGTTTCTCAGCATGCACTACATTCTACCTCTTTCTTCTGCTCATCTACAGACTCGGAATACATTCCCCACACCTTCAAGGAAGGGAGCCATATTTCAAGAATCTGATTTGTTCTTTTCTCAGATGGTATGCAAAGCTCCATTAAGTAAAATTGTGAACTCCAATCTAGCTCACTGGCATAGTGGTCTTTATTCTCTCCTGCTTTAAAGGTCTCAGGCTCAATGAAGTGCTCTACATTTTCCCTCAAAAAAATCCCAGCAATATGGGTAGTCCTTGAAACTTCAAAGAAGCTAAAGTTGTAACTGTGGGGAGTGAACTATATCTAAAGTATGCAGTAAATAACAGTTCTCATTCAGGCATACCCATTTTTACAGAGACATTGTACATGGGGAGCATGTATAACCCAAAGTGTCTTAACCTTACTGGTCCTCATCATATGCTAAACACTGACAACGCCATACAAATACCGTAAATGTAATGCAGACCACAGTGTCACGAGGACTGGACATATTTCCCCAAGCCAGAATTTATGGAAATCAGTATGTGCACTACTTTGCTGGACCAAGTTAATTGCTTCTTTATTAGACTAGCAGTTAGAAGAATCCTCTGAACAAAAGTCCCATTCTGGGAGATTAGATGTCTCCGGGGAGGGGAAATTGGTGTGAATGAGGTATTTAGCTGCCTTTCTCTGGCAATTACTAACAGGATTTGTCCCAGGGAGCAAAGAAAGAGCAGGCAGACAATGGACTTCAGTCAACAAAGGAAAGTGCCTTTGAAGCATGAAGTGAAGAATGCTGAGCAGGTGAACAGAGCATGGCTGATACAGAGGAGCCATTTACACATTTTCTTCATTTGGCTTCCTCCCATCTCACCCTTTAGAATTCTTTACCTCAATGTTAATCCCCTGTACAAGGACATATATTTGGAAAGAAGAGCAACAAGAAGAGAAGAAGCACTGGTTCATTTA
This sequence comes from Lissotriton helveticus, assembly GCF_964261635.1. Lineage (NCBI taxonomy): Eukaryota > Metazoa > Chordata > Amphibia > Caudata > Salamandridae > Lissotriton > Lissotriton helveticus. The sequence goes on from NC_136071.1 coordinate 456,644,966, forward strand.
GTGTAAGACCCACATGACTAGTGGACAGATTCTAGAATTGTACTTCTTGGGCTTTTGTTTGACTCTTTATCCAGGGCTAGTGCCACTAGAGCCCTACCTCCTTTCCAGGCGGGTAGAGGGTATGCCTCTTTGGTAATGGAAACCTGGGAGTCTACCTGCTCCTGGAGAACATAATCTTCTGATTGGACCATCTACAGAGAGTTGGTGGGACAAAGTTTCCAGAAGGTTCTATATCATAGTAATTACCTGTTCATTAGTTTAGTTTTAGCAGATACTTTCCTGGCTTTGCTGAGAGAAGACTTTTCTAAATTTCTGCTGATTCTCCTTGCCCAGGGTGTTGAGCATCATGCTTGAGCATCTGTCCCTGTCCCCTGAACTTTAATTTGGTGCTTCTGATGCTGACGACTTCCTCATTGAAATCCCCTTGCAACTTTTTCTATGCATTATTTATATTAGGGAAATTAATTTATGGACCAAATATATTTCTTGTTCTGAACATTCTATGCTGTCATATTTAGTATTTTCTTCTTTCTAAAACACAAATTCAGATTGTACAGCTTTGCAGACATACATACTGTTTGAATACATTCATTTACCAAAAAGATTAACTTGTAATTTTACTGAAACTTTTATTAAACCTTAATGGTTTGAACACCATCCTCTCTGTCATTTTTGTGGAGTCAAATTGGTTTCACTGTGATTATAAAGCGCTGCTGATGCTAGCTCTTTCATTGTCTTACAGTGGACAACCAAAGGTCCATATGACTAGGGAAGGATCCTACATGACGATTGGCTTAAGAATTTAGGTACAGGGAGATACGCCGAATCAACACCTACAAAATATTATAAATAAATATTGCACAACAGAAGCCAAGCCCACTTTAAATGAAAGAATTCAATGCAGTGTATGCTGATGGCTGTGTGCAAAAAATGGTAGCATCACTATATGCGGTTTACTAGTGCAGGGAGCAATTAGGGTCATAACTATTGTTACGTTTGAGGTTGGGGGTTGATCTGTGGTGTACAATTTCCAAACATTAATGAGAAGAGGCATGTGTGCAAAGTTACTCAGTTTCCTTGCACATATAATTTCAAATGGCCCAATGCAGATTTTTCTAGGAATCACCTTACCCCTGCGACAATTCATACATTTTTTCACAGATGTTGATTCAAGATGTTTTAGCAATAATAAAGAAGTAGTGTTTGAATTGTTTTAAAGCTGTTCTTTACTGAATGTTGCTGTATCTCTAGTCTGAAAATAATGAGGCTATCTTCAATCTTTACTATATATCAGTTAAGTACTCTCTGGGTTGTATGCACAGTAGACACTTTTTAACATATTCCTAGGAAATAAAGCACAAAATGCCTATGTAATTAATCTACATTAAAATGTCGGACTTCCACTTGGGTGTCTGTTCCAAGTTTTCGCCCAGTTATTGCATTCTTGTATATTTTAGATTCATCATATTTAACAAGTGCAAAGAAGTACATTCTGACTCATGAGAATCCACATTTTTCTTTTGGACATCTAGTTGTTTTGCTTCTGGTATTGGTGAGCCCCTTTATTATAATCTCGCTAGCTGTAAGTTAATGCTGAATTGATTCGAGCTGTAACCTCCACAGTGCTTAATTTGTAAATAAATAAGTGCTAGGGCCCTTGTCAGGAGGCCACTGCAGCTTGCACCTCCCATTGGCCTACCAGAGCTGCCATTGAAAGTATCGACTCACCTACTAACCAAAAAAATGCTACAACTGGGACCCTTCAGACTATTCCATGTCCCCAAAGTGATAACAAAGGCTTGGGCAGCAGGCATTAGTAATTTTATATCTATATCAAATGAATGTACAACTGTTTTTGTGCCTATTTGTAAATTGGTAAAACAGTGCCACCATGATGCAGACTGTCTTAGATGCCGGTGTTGACAATTAAATGCTGCTGCTGAGCACCAGAAATTACAGTCTCAATTTAATCACTGAACCTCCAGTGACTACATTTTAAAATGATGTCTACATATGAACAAGGAAGTAAGTTAGTTTGATTGTCTCCTGACTGCTACTGTTCATGTTCTGTTGCTTTTACTGCTATTTTGTTAGTGCAAAATGCATCTTCAGTCAAATTTGGATGCAAGGGTGCATTTTGCAATTAGACAATGGTGCTAATTGCTGGGTTTTGCAAAATATGCCCACTCCTGCTATATAGCCTTGCTCACAAATGCATATTCAATGTTAGCTTTACTCTAAGAACATTTGTAATGTAGTTTTAAAATTGGACATATTTCCCCAAGCCAGCATTTTTGGAAATCAGTCTGTGCACTACTTTGCTGGACAAGGTTAATTACTTCGTTATTTGACTAGCAGTTAGAAGAATCATCTGAACAAAAGACCCATTCTGGTAGATTAGGTGTCTCCTGGGAGAGGAAATTGATGTGAGTGATGAAATCCCATGAGGTATTTAGCTGCCTTTCTCTGACAATTACTGACAGGATTTGTCCCAGGGAGCAAAGGAAGAGCATGCAGACAACTGACTTCCGTCAACAAAAGAAAGTGTCTTTGAAGCATGAAGTGAAGAATGGTGAGATGGTGAGCAGAGCATGGCTGATACAGAGGAGCCATTTACAAATGTTCTTCATTTAGAATTCTTTACCTCCATTTTAATCCCCTGTATAAGGACATATATTTGAAAAGAAGAGCAACAACAAAAGAAGAGCAACTGATCCATTGAGTGGAAGAACCACATGAATAGTGGACACATTCTGGAATTGTACTTCTTGGGCTTTTGTTTGACTCTTTCTCCAGGGCTAGTGCTACTAGAGCCTTACCTCCCTTCCAGGGCGGTAGAGGGTAGGATTTCTCCGGACCCTCAAGAACGGTGGCTTCCTTTGACATATATGGATTGGACATAGGGGTGCCCCATAACTGGGTACTATATGCTTTTTTCAGACACAAGGCAGTCACTCAGTGGATGAAGGCCTTGGGGAGCGGGGTGCATGCTAGGAATTGGTTTGCTTTCTGGATCATGGGGTGCTGCTGCTGGAAAACCCAAGTTCAAGAGACCACCAAAGGTTCAACAGAAAGTAAGGTCCAGACCCTTGCAGACAGCCTCTGTTAAGTGAAAGGAGGGTGCATGAAGAGAAAACAACAAGGTAGGTTTACCAATGTCTTTATTTCCACTGGGTAGTCTTCGACCCCCTGCAGCAACTGCTGCTAGACCCACATTCCACGTTTCAAGAAGAACCCCCACCAAATCACAAGCTCCCACCCCACAACACATTCTAGATCCCAACACACCCCATCCTTCATAAAAAAAATTGAAACAATGAATGACAATAATAAAAATAGTGAAGTCAATAAAAATGTACAAAATTGACAAGACAACGTATGCACATAAATAGAAATAACATAGGCAGAACTAATGGAATAAAAATGTGAGACCCATGAATGGACAGAGTCTACAGCATGACACATCTTGGTACTTAGAGGGGAAAACCCTCAACCTAGAGGAAAAACCCTTCCCTGCTGCTCAACCAGATTGAACACCCAACCACCAATAAGCAACACAAGGCACTGTTACATGCGATGAATGAACACCTATACTCTAATTGATGTAGCCAGCCTTTTACTAAGGCACCACTGAAATCTCACACTTCTTCGATGTTTTGCCCTTTTGCAACACCACAACGTGATCCTTCACCTCACACACTCTTGTTGGTACCAAAACACATGACTCACCTTTGTGGATGAAACACGGCTTCTTGACCCTTACCCAATCACCAACATTGACAGAAAGGGTACCAGAATTGGCAGACCTAGTGCCATACTTGGCTTGAACAGCAGTTCTGACATCCAACACATCCATCAGCCTCTCCTTATTAACACCTTTACTGGATATCTAATCCTTGTTCAACTTGGAGCCTGCGACTTTACCCCTTAGCAAGGTGAATGGGGCCGTGCCAATGCTAATATGAAGGGTTTATCTCACTGCTCACAACATGTCGGTTATGGCCTGCCGCCAATGCAAACCATTACCAAAGCCAATTGCAAATGTTCTTTAATGACTCAGTTAAAGCGTTCCACTAAACCATTGCTGCAGGGATGATAAAGAAATGTGAGAATATGTTTAACACTAATGTCCTTTAGAAAGTCTTGCATTTCTCTGGAAAACAATTGAATACCATTGTCCAACACCCGTTCTTCTGGAAAACCCTCTCTGAGAAATGCATCTTGAAAACATTTGATGATAGATGAGGAATTAATAATATCCACAAACCTGACCTCAGTCCACTTTGACATGTAGTCAATAAGTACCAAAGGATACTTGGGTGGAATTCCAATCAGCCCAAAAGGACCGGCAACTTCAAAAGCAAGCTTTGCACAAAGGTGAGTTTTTCACCACAACAGGATCAACTGGGGAAGGATGAGACACTTGTGACTTGTCGCACACAACACAAATGCAACAATCACGAACATAGTGTTCAACATCCCTGTTCAACCCAGGCCACCAAAAATGCTCCCTTACCCTACGTTTCATGGCATGAATTCCCAGATGAGCTTCGTGGGCTAAGCTAAGATCCCCTTACGCATACATACAGGAAACACCAATAAACCACCTCTCCTAAGCACACCACCAACTACAGGCAACTCCTCACCGACCCCTTTTTTTTAAAAATCAAATCAGACGGACAGTCCTTGTTGTTGGGCCACACCCCGATAAAAGTCAATAACCTTGCTATTCTTTACATCACTTGGCATGGCTTGCAACCATTCTTGCTCAAGAAAGTGCCCCTCCCACTGTGTTCTCCAGGGAACACACCGCACAAACCACTTCCAAGCCATCAGACAACCCCACCCATTCACTTCCAGAAAGGGATAACCTGGGTGTGCGGTGCATGCTAGGAAGTGGTTTGCTTTCTGGATCATGGGGTGCTGCTGCTGGAAGACCCCAGTTCATGGGACCACAAAAGGTTCAACAGAAAGAAAGGTCCAGACTCCTGTAGACAGCCTCTGTTAAGTGAAAGGAGGGTGCAGTACCAAGAGTCTGTCAAAGAGCAATAAACACCAAGAATCAAACATCAACAGTCTAGAGGTGAAGAAGCCGCAAAGTACTACTCCTGCTGGTTGTAAGAGTCCAACCAACTAAACAAGACAAAGCCAAACAAACCCTATCGAATATAGCCCAACAGACTAGATGCATCTTGCTTGAACTCATCTGATCATGTGTATTGAGAAACACCACAGTAAGTGTTCTTGGGATATGTAGAAACTGCCACAGCATCTGATACCAGAAAGGATCCAGGAAACACTCCCTGTGAGCCTCAGCTTCATAGGTGCACCAGGAGCACCATGCTGTCTCACTATTTTATTACTTACTTGCCCTTTAGAGATTGAGAGCTGGGCCTCCAGTCACTTCAATTTCACTTTCCCAGTAAGTCCCAGGGTCTGACCTAACTGCAACATGAGGGGGATCCTTAATCCACAGTGCGCGCTGATGTGCTTCCTCCTGTGTCACTCCCATGCAGTTAGGTTCAAAGAAGACAGACAGGGGTTTGGGAGAGTGGTAATTCCCCAGCCAGCACGAAGGAGAAGGTGCTAGGTGGGCAGGAACCTGGTCTGGACTGTGTGGGTTTAGGGTCTCTCATGCTGTCTGTAATATTCAGTGCTGCATCTGAGCCCAAAAGCCAGCAGATGTAAAAAAAAGTTGGATGAAAAGAAAAAATGAATACCTTTTGCTGCCTGGAAGTTTGCAAAAAAGGTATTGAGGGAGCCTTGCTGTGGGAAAAAGGAATGCCCCATTACCCCTTGTGTGCACTTGCAAATTTGTTTATCTGTTGTGTTGAACCAAGAGGAGCGAGGACAACACCAGAAACAAATTACTTGAGCCTGGGGAACTAAAGGAATCAATGTAGGCACCCACCTGATTTTTTAATTACCACCCTGTGTCTCTCAGGTCACAGCATTATTGACCCATGGAGAGGTTTAAATGCCTTTCAGGTGCTTCTTGGGTTGACCTTGTGGTGTTCATTGTGCTTCCTGCAAGTCTGAAATATAGGGAAAATCAGCCGCATGCTTACCCATGAGGCGCTAGTTCAGGTGACATTGGCCCTGATACTATCGCACCTGGATTAGGCAAATTCAATCTACTTCGGGTTGCCCCTGATTCTCACCAAGAGGCTGCAGATGGTCCAAAATCAGGTGGCCAGGCTAATTTTCCATCAGCCTAGATGGGAATCGGCCAGACCATTATTCAAAAAACTCCACTGGCTCCCGATATCCCAAAGGACAGAATTTAAGGCGGGATTTTCAGTTCTCAAGCCATTGCACAGTAAGAGTCCTATTTTTATCAATACTCTTTTAAATATGTACACTCCCCCTCGCGCTCTGCGTTCAATGCACCTTCAGTTACTGAACATGCCTGCTTGCAAAAGGAAGCAACAAGGTGGACGACGGTTAGCGTACTTAGCTCCCAGACTTTGGAATTCTATTCCTCTGGAGATTCGTTCCTGTGTAGACCGACTTGGGTTCAGGAAACTACTTAAAACTCAGTTGTTTACAAATGCGTTCGTTTCACCTCCTTCTGATTGTGGTGTGTTTCCAGTAGCGCCATGAAACCCCTGGGTGTACGTGCGCTGTATAAATAATTTGTAACATAACATAACATAACATAACTGTCAGAAACCATTCAGTTTCTACATTCTCAGTTCTTGCTAGGTAATTTGTCTCATTTATAGAAATGTGACCTTAATTGAAATGTTTACCGTTGTGTGTTCTTTACTAAAATTAAAAAAGTAGGTCGAAGTCAACAAAAATATTTTTTTAGCTGTGAAATGTCAAAATATGTGCACGTTTGTGGAAATATTTTGAAATGTTTAATAATTCTGAAATGCTTATGTTGTATTGCTGAGTGTATAGGGACACTCTCTGACAAAGTCAGTAAGGCCGACTTTTTATAAATGCATACCACATGTTTGCAAAAGGGGTATTGTGTTTATATGACTGTAGGCTGCTGATGCACAAACCATTAAATGTATCATAGACCTACGGGGTGTAGTCCACGTTTACAGGGTAATGTGAGAGCTGTCACCTTTCTTTAAAGTGTGCCCCTTTGCAGTATATTTAAGTGTATTAAATATTTCCTTTTTTAAAGAAAAAGCTTTGACTGGGCATTAATGTATTGAGTGTTATTTGTTCGTTTGTTGAATTAGCACTTTTTAGGCCACAGCACACCGTTGATTTAGCCTTGGACTGCTTGGTCTCACTATTCTGAGATAAACTGCTAAGAGGGCTACTTGGTTTCATATAGTTCGGGGATCCAGTACACTAGAAACAAATGTTCTAGTTGTCACAAACAGGGTCAAGTACCTTGGGACTACCCTCCAACAATCCGGCCTGGATTTCACATACTAGCTAATAATCTCTTCTTACTTTCCATGTACACTACGTGCATTGCCTGCTGAACTGAAATAATTTTTTTTTTGTTTAGAATGCTTTATTAAGAGAATGTTCAAAGTAAAACATAAGTATAAATTAACATAGAAGGTTCAAATATGTCAATAACCTCAAAATACAGACTGTGAATAAAAAGGCAAAATGTGAACAAAGACAATAAGTACTGGGTGGAAACCAAGAAAAAGGGGGGAAGGGTAGAGAGGAAAAGGGATAATGAGAAGTATATAATAAGCAAACAGCATTGCAAAACTAACATTCTTAACATATTAAACATAATAACAATTAAGAAGGTTCATATCTGATTAACATAGAAATAGATTGATCAACTTCCTCTAGATAGAAATGTCGAGAGTAGTAACCAAATTAAATCTCTTTCATTCATTAAGGGCATAGAGGTGGCATGAGCACATCTAATCTGTGAAGATGGCATAGAAGGTTGCACCAGGCAGTATAAGAGATTTTAATATTATCCTTCCAATATGTGGTAATAATCTGTAGGGAAATAGCTATGAACAAATCAACAAATTTACTCACACCACCTTGAGCATTCCATATGGGAGAGGAACTGCCCAAAAAGATGTGTATATTGTCAAAAGAAATATTTGTTGACAAAATGTCATTCAATTTCTTCCAAATAAGCAACCAAATTCTATTAACAAAAGGACAGAGAAAGAACATAGGTAATAAATCACTATTTTCATGATAACAGGACCAGCAATTTGTAGTATCCATCAACTTGAACTTATGGAGATCCTTGGGGGTAAGAAACAGCCTATTATAGAAATAGTACAATGTCTATTTTGTACTTACTGATCGTGAGGAGGTGTGAATTATTGCCCATATGGAATTCCAAATCTGAAAAGAAAGTTCTTGTTCCAAATCTTTTTACCATAACATTTCTATCTTAAATGTAATTCTTGAATCAGTAGAATGAGACAAAATCTTATAAATAGCAGATGCTTTAAATGTAATGGAAAAGTTCAAAGATAGGGAGAGGGACTGATTATGTGGCACCAAGGAAGAGTTTTGAGAAAGGAAATGAAGAATAGGCGTTCTAAGATGAGTGTAATGAGAGGCATTTTGATATGATATACCATATTTTTTCTGGATCTCAGAATAGTCCATAAGAGACCCATCAGACATTAAATGTTCAATAGTAAAAATGCTTTTGTCGATCCATTCTTTCCAAAAAAATGGCTCTGTTATTCAGTTTTAGGTGTTTATTATACCAAATAGGAGTCTATGCGAAAGAGTCTGGTTGAGAGAAATGGACAGTAACTAGAGAGTTAGCTACAGCAGTAGAATGGGTGAGACTAGGAGATTAAAAGTATCTAGGAGGCTGAAATAAAAGAATGACCGCGTTAAACGAGAATGGTGAGTGTTGGGTCTGTTCTAATAGGCTCCATGCAGTTAATGTTGTATGTAGTTTATCTGAAAGAAAAGTCCAAATTTGGTTCAATGTAAATGCCGGGTGGTAGTGTCTAAGATTAGGAAAATTGACTCCTCCTAATTCTTTGAGTTGTTGAAGTCGAATTAATGAAATCCTAGTCTTGCGATTATCACTTAATAATTTAATCAAGGAATGATTGATGGTTTTAAAGAAAGAAAGTGGAAGGGTAATTGGGAGCATGGACAGATAAAAATTAATTATCGGAAGCAACTTCAATTGAATTGTTGATAATCTACCCCACCATGGTAAAAATAAAGGGGGACAATTATCTATTAACGCCAAGGGTTTTGTAACTGTATCTGCAAGGGTAATTTTATTGGTTTCTTTAATGTCATTTGTCTATGAGATACCAAAACATTTAATACTTTTTAAATTCCATTTGAACCCTGTATCTCTAAACGTGTAAGGGAGACAATATTTGTTTATGGGCATAAACCTCAGATTTGTCAATGTTGAGTTTATATCCAGAAACTATGGAGTACTCCTTTAACCATGAGAAAAACGTGGGCAAAGAAGTGGTAGGGTGAGATAGATACAATAAGATGTCATCCCATATGCAGTAAACTTAATATCAAAGGGGCATATTATCAAGAAACAGAGTTAAAATCATCGCCACTTTAGCGGTAGGAAACTGCCGCTAAAACGGGAATAATGGGATTGATAATATGCCCTTGTGAATTCCCATAGAAGCCCATGTTCTGGTGTGAACATGGGCTTCTATGGGAATTCTCTACGGTATATTATCAACCCCATTATCGCCACTTTAGCAGCAGTTCCCTGCCGCTAAAGCGGTGATAATCTGAACTCTGTTCTTGATAATATGCCCAAAAGTTTTTAAATTGATAACCCGAAAACTGTGGAGAATGAAAAATGTATTCCAAAAAAAGGTTCAAGGGCAAGAATAAATAAAAGTGGAGATAAGGGGCAAACTTTTCCAGTTCCTATATGAAGTGAGAAATAATTGGATTGACATCCGTTAACCCAAATGGAAGAGGAGGGTGCAGAGTATAACAATTTAATATAGCAAATAATATGAGGACTGAAGCCATCCCATTTTAATGCTCTGAATTTGAAATCCCAATTTACTCTGTCGAAAGCCTTGGAGGCTAAATGATAATGATAAGGAAGGTTCTGGGATTACCTGCAATTGAACGTCCCTTTACAAACCCTGTTTGAAATATAATAAATAAACCCTTAATGATCTCGTTGATGCGAATGGCTAATAATTTGGCAACATTCTTACAGTCCTTGTTAATTAGGGAAATGGGTCTGTAACTACTACAATAAGAGGGGTCTTTGTCCTTTTTGGGAATCAAGCAGAGCATAGCTTGAGTGAAGGAACCTTGCGTTTTTCCAATAGCTAAAAAGTTATTTATGAGAAGTAGCAACCTAGGAACAAGTAACTGTTTAAAGTGCAAAAAAAAAAAAACAGTGAAACGATCAGGTCCAGGAGTTTTATCCTTTGGAAGTTGATTAATAGCATTTGTAGTTTCTTCTTCTAAGATTAGACTATCGAGAGATGTCAGGTCAATGTGATTTTCTGAGGATTTGGGAATGGCTTGAAAATGTGCATCTATCTGATCAGGTGAAGGGGAGGTCTCAGAAGTATACAGAGTTGTATAAAAGTCAGTTAGACATTCTAATATCTTGGAGTCGCTGATATGTCTAACTCCTGTGCTATCCGTAATTAAACCCAGATCTGTGACTGGGGGTGAAAGTGAAGGGGAGGTTTCAGGAGTATACAGAGTTGTATAAAAGTCAGTAAGACATTCTAATATCTTAGAGTCACTGATATGTCTAACCCCTGTGCTATTTGAGATCAATTGAGATCTATGGTTATTTCCTCATGAGATACTAGCTAAACATCGAGCCACTCGACAAATAGAAAACGCTCCTTTTTCAAAAATACTGACAGCACAATCGCTATGTTCGAACTTACTACAACTCCCATGATGCTGGGGGTGGCGCGGAGAGACTGACGTCACCCAGGCGCCTCCGGCACCGACGAACAAGCCGAGATATAATGGACGACTGCGCACCGCGTCGGTACCTCCCACGACAGCCCAGAGGGACGCCTGGGGTACCGACGGACAGGTAGGCGCCGCCGCGTCTTGCGCAGTGTTCTAGTTATATGACTCGATAGCATATGCGCGCCCTTGTTGTCTGCTAGCCGCATGAATATCGAAAAAGAGCTGTGTCAGATGCGCTTATCTCCCTCGTAGTTTTGAGAGATACTTTGGGGTACCGTGGCCTTCGCCCACTACGGAATCCAGATTTGATGCCGAATGTTCCGTGTGAGCGTCGGCAATTGTTTAGCTTACAATGCAAACATCATGAACATTCAGCTAGAATATGTTACGGACAAACCAGGACCACTGCTAAAGAACTGCTGGTTTGGAATAAATAATGGACACGATATATGCGTCCGTTTTAAGACACGCTTGCAAAGCACACATAATGACGATGATTTTCAGTTTTAGTGCTAATGCACAGGCGTTTCACAATGGACACGGTTAAATGTGTCCGTTTCAGGGCTCATATGTAAAGCTTACTTAACGACTATGGTTGTAAATAATGGCATTAGTAATGTCTGCTTAATGACCCAATGCCAGCATTTGACAAATAATTGTCGGTGCATTCGCATGGAATAGTCTTTGGACTTAATGTTTTTTTGCTGGAGCAAAGTGGCACCTTGGGTGTCCTAATTTTCTTTTCATTTATTCTTTTCGCTACTTTAGAGCGGTGCCCTGTTTTACCTGCGCTGTGGCCAGGTGAGGTGGGACTTTTCTCTCCTGCCAAATTGGTAAGTGAGCAGTCAATAGTTTTTTTGCTGTGAACAGAGGTGTATGATATATACAGTTGAAATACTACACGTCTGCAACTAAATAAGTTATATCTGTGTTAAGAAAATTTATTTCTAATACAGTGTTTTGTACCTAATTTTGTATGCACTTTGTTTCTTCCCTTTATGTGTATCGTGTTATGAATGGATTCACTTCTTGGTTTTGACTACACAGTCAGGAGAAGGACGGTATCACTATACTGAGGTGATATATATCTTTTCCTTTTGACTTATTTTTGGTTTAAGCAGTAGCGGTAATGTTCCTGACGAAGCAGCCAGATACCATTTGGATCCAATAAGTCTGCAGAAACATGTCGACCCCCCATCTCCATTAGTGGTTATTTGTTTAAACCACTACACACTCATTTTATGTTTAGGATTGAAGAGAATCCCAATAAATAAATCTGTTTCTCTTCTTTACCTAATTTTACAGTACACTTCACTAGTTCACTTTGCACATCACAATTTTTAGCACTGCTTTTCAGTCACCTTACTACCTTTTTTCACTCACACTGTATACCACATGCAGGATTAGGCTTTTACCATCTGCCAATCCACTGTGGGTTCCAAAATATACAAGTGAGTAATAAGGATCCCAGATGATGAAGGGCGGATCCGAGTGGTGACTGATGGGAATCTTCTCATGAGTTATGAGGGACCCTATGTGTGATTTGCACAACACACTATAAGTTCATTGCCTTTAGTTCTCTATTCAACACGTAGGGTTGCAACTTAGTTCATTTTTGTAATTGACTCCTTACTATCCATTGTTATAATAGCTGTTTACAGGGACTATGGTACTGTTGGGTAGTTAAACTGTCCCTCAGACCCTCATTCCCCCTGTTTGTTAATGTTCTTGTGCAGCTGCTGAGCTGCGGGTCTTTTTAACTCTCAGTTCTCACTTGAGACCTGAATTTTTGATTAGGAACTGTGTGACGCTCGAGGCTCTTCTTTTTCCAGCGGAATCTTTGTGTTTAATAATTTCTGTCAAAATGGCCACTGTCGCAGGTCTGGCGTTTGACGAAATGGAAATTCAGTCCATTCTGGCAGAGAATCATAGTGTTTTGGATATGTTACCACCAACCCAGGTTACGAGTGAGGAAGGTTGGGCCAAAATTCTGATTCTTAAAAAAAGTCAGTCAAGGATCTGTGTCCATGGTATTTCCATGGCAGAATATCTTCGAGGGAATGGGGCACCGAGTGGTCTAATCGTCACGAATGCCCCTCGCCTTTTTTTGGATGATAAAGAGTTCTTACGCGATTGGTCATTGATCGCTTGGAAGTGCACGAGAGATTGGCTTGTGCTTATCATCAAGACGGCAAAAAAAGCAGCCGACAATATTTTAATAGAGATCCAGTTACTTGAGGGCCAGATTAAAGCAACCCTCACAACCAAGATTTTTTCAAAAAATCAAGATGAGAGTAACAAAGCAAATAAAGAATTTCGTGAGTCCATTCTGTTTAACAAACTCGAGAAATGCAAGAAAGATCTCGCAAAATTTGCCATGGACAAAGTCTATCCATATACCAGCGATGGTTATACACCCGTGCCCTTCAATAAGAAAGGCCGGAAGGGAGGTTCCACCTATGGCACCTCGAGCTCAGATACAGAGTCCAGTGACTCTGATGTTTCGAACTCTACTAATACACTGAACAACAAGAGAGGTAGAGGATATAACAGGAGGAATTGGGGGGGGATACAATCAGAGCTATGGTCCACCACCACCTCCACCTTGGTGGCAACCTATGCCGTGGGGTACTCCAACTTATCCACCTCCAGGAGGACCTTTTGGTCCCCAACAATTCTATCCAGACTATACACAGCAGCCTTTTTTAGGCTATGGCCAAGGGAGAACGAGGGGCCGACGCAGATCCCATCAGCAGGGTCAGGTCCAATGGAACTTACCTCCACAGACGATGGACCTGAGGAATGGGAAGAAGATCCCCCAAGAAACACCGGGGACGTCAACAGGACCTCCCTCGTAATCAATCTCAGTAATTACACCATGTCTGCAATTGAAGAAGACGTACTGAATAGGGGTCTTGGTTTTGTGTTTACAAACATTGCTGATTCTTTTCTTACCAACATCGAAATGAACACGTTTTTTAGAAAAATCAGGCTGCACTTCCTTTTTGCCAACAGAGAGGTACAAGACGGAAGTGATGAAACCCCTAATGAGAACACTGGTTTAAGAAAACCTTCGAGATTCATCCCGACTATTATAGGCCTACCTGCGAAGGAGGTGGCTTTTGAAGACGCTGTAGAACATGATTTACAGGTGCTTCTTCAACAAGAGCACAAACCCTTTGTCAACCTTAGCAAAAAAGAACAAGTAGCTTTGAATGGACTAGCAACTAATTCATCAGTTACAATCAAGCCCGCTGACAAAGGGGGTGCTATAGTCCTCATGGACACGAGTAGTTATCGGGAAGAATGCTTGAGACAATTGAGTGACAAGAAATTCTATCGTAAATTAACCATAGATCCCACCTCGAGACTGACCACAATCATTGGTACCATTGTTGAAGAGGCTCTGGCTGAGGGATGGTTGTTAGAAAAAGAGGCACAATATTTATGTGCAAATAATCCAATCATGCCGTATTTCTATATACTGCCAAAGGTACACAAACCCCAGAGACCACCGCCTGGGCACCCCATTATATCGGGCATAGGCTCATTGCCTGAGCCATTATCCACATTTGTGGATCATTTTCTTCAACCGTTGGTACTTGAGATGCCAACTTACTTAAAAGACACCAAGGCTGTGCTTAGAACTTTACCAGAAGTTAATTACGATATTGATCAAGATCTTCTAGTCTCTTTTGATGTGGAGAGCTCATACACTTCCATACCTCAAACTGAAACTTTGGAAGTAATAGAAAGCTTGCTCGAAGCAAGAGATCTTAACTCTATCACACCCGTAAGGTTGGTTATGACTCTTGCAGCCTTGGCTATGACAGAGAACTTTTTCATGTTCGAGGAGACTGTATACCTACAGATTAGCGGGACCAGCATGGGCAGCGTTTTTGCCCCTAGTCTCGCTAATCTGTACGTGCATAGTTTCGAACAACACCACGTGCTCAATGTAATCAATCCTAGACAATGTGCGTCTATGGAAACGATACATTGATGATATTCTAGTGGTGTGGCATGGCTCAGTCGAAGATTTGAACAAGTTCCACGGGTGGTTAAATGAAAGAAATCCTTTTCTGAAATTCACCATGGAATGCAGCAGACATCACCTTGCCTTTCTTGATCTTTTAATCACTGCTACTCGAACTGGTTTGCATACAGAAATATACCGCAAACCAATATCAAGGAACTCATTACTGAGTTATGAGAGTTTCCATCCCAAGGCACTTCTCAACAATTTGCCCTACGGACAATTCCTCCGAATTCAACGGAATTGTTCTAGCAGGGCAGCATTTGAAGAACACTCTCAGACTCTTGAGCAACATCTGATTGAGAAGAAATATCTGAAAAGACTAGTAAGGGCTGCAAAGAAACGTGCTTCGAACAACAATAGGGAAGGTTTATTAGAACTACTACCTCCCAAGCAGACATCGAAAAGGATTACATGTGTCAATACTTTTAGTACTAAGTCGAATCAGATCCAGAAAATTGTGAGGAAGCACTGGGCGATTCTGAACACCGGGAATGACACGGTCAATTTACCACCCCCTTTATTCGCCTTCAAACGTGGACGAAATGTGAAAGACCAGTTAGTCCACACTAGACCTAAGCCCACGATTCCCCGCACCATAGGAACTCTATGGGACATGCCTGCAGTTACAGGACATCATCCTTGCGGGAATTGCGTGGCTTGCCCATTAACAACTACGTCAACTCAGATCGATATTGGTACAGGTCGTCCCTGGGAGCAACAACGCTTCACCAATTGTAACAGTCAAAATGTAATCTATTTTATTACATGCCCCTGCGACAAACAATATGTAGGGATGACTACACGTAAAGTGAAGTTAAGCATCTCAGAGCATAAGAGCTCTATAAGATGCTGTAAACAGGCCACAAGACTCACTTCACATTACATAGAGGCTGGGCATTTACCAACAGAGCTGAAGTGGACTGTCATTGAACAGCCTATGATCCCTCCCCATATTACTAATATCAGTAGCTTTTTATTAAAAAAAGAACAAAGATGGGTGTTTAAACTTAGATCTGACAAAGAGGGCCTCAATGAGGATATTCCCTGGATGGCACTCTAAAGACCTTGTGGTAATATCTATTGCCTTCGGCATCGATAAGCATCACCCATTTTTTGCAGTCTTCGACATTGACAAGATTTATCCATTCTTTCAGTCAATCGCTCCAGACATTACATATGGAGAATATAAATGTTCGATTACATAGGATGTTTTTTCCTCTTTAAACATCTAACTGAGATCTATGGTTATTTCCTTATGAGATACTAGCTAAACATCGAGCCACTCGACAAATAGAAAACGCTCCTTTTTCAAAAATACTGACAGCGCAATCGGTATGTTCGAACTTACGACAACTCCCATGATGCTAGGGGCGGCGCGGAGAGACTGATGTCACCCAGGCGCCTCCGGCACCGAGGAACAAGCCGAGATATAATGGACGACTGCGCACCGCGTCGGTACCTCCCACGACAGCCCAGAGGGACGCTTGGGGTACCGACGGACAGGTAGGTGCCGCCGCGTCTTGCGCAGTGTTCTAGGTATATGACTCGATAGCATATGAGTGCCCTTGTTGTCTGCTAGCCGCATGAATATCGAAAAAGAGCTGTGTCAGATACGCTTATCTCCCTCGTAGTTTTGAGAGATACTTTGGGGTCCCGTGGCCTTCGCCACTACGGAATCCAGCTTTGATGCCGAGTGTTCTGTGTGAGCGTCGGCAATTGTTTAGCTTACAATGCAAACATCATGAACATTCAGCTAGAATCTGTTACGGACAAACCAGGACCACTGCTAAAGAACTGCTGGTTTGGAATAAATAATGGAGACGATATATGCGTCCGTTTTAAGACACGCTTGCAAAGCACACATAATGACGATGATTTTCAGTTTTAGTGCTAATGCACAGGGATTTCACAATGGACACGGTTAAATGTGTCCTTTTCAGGGCTCGTATGTAAAGCTTACTTAACGACTATGGTTGTAAATAATGGCATTAGTAATGTCTGCTTATTGACCCAATGCCAGCATTTGACAAATAAATGTCGGTGCATTCGCATGGAATAGTCTTTGGACTTAATGATTTTTTGCTGGAGTAAAGTGGCACCTTGGGTGTCCTAATTTTCTTTTCATTTATTCTTTTCGCTACTTTAGAGCGGTGCCCTGTTTTACCTGCGCTGTGGCCAGGTGAGGTGGGACTTTTTTCTCCTGCCAAATTGGTAAGTGAGCAGTCAATAGTTTTTTTGCTGTGAACGGAGGTGTATGATATATACAGTTGAAATACTACACGTCTGCAACTAAATAAGTTATATCTGTGTTAAGAAAATTTATTTCTAATACAGTGTTTTGTACCTAATTTTGTATGCACTTTGTTTCTTCCCTTTATGTGTATCGTGTTATGAATGGATTCACTTCTTGGTTTTGACTACACAGTCAGGAGAAGGATGGTATCACTATACTCAGGTGATATATATCTTTTCCTTTTCACTTATTTTTGGTTTAAGCAGTAGCGGTAATGGTCCTGAGGAAGCAGCCAGATACCATTTGGATCCAATAAGTCTGCAGAAACATGTCGACCCCCCATCTCCATTAGTGGTTATTTGTTTAAACCACTACACACTCATTTTATGTTTAGGATTGAAGAGAATCCCAATAAATAAATCTGTTTCTCTTCTTTACCTAATTTTACAGTAAACTTCACTAGTTCACTTTGCACTTCACAATTTTTAGCACTGCTTTTCAGTCACCTTACTACCTTTTTTCACTCACACTGTATACCACATGCAGGATTAGGCTTTTACCATCTGCCAATCCACTGTGGGTTCCAAAATATACAAGTGAGTAATAAGGATCCCAGATGATGAAGGGCGGATCCGAGTGGTGACTGATGGGAATCTTCTCATGAGTTATGAGGGACCCTATGAGTGATTTGCACAACACACTATAAGTTCATTGCCTTTAGTTCTCTATTCAACACGTAGGGTTGCAACTTAGTTCATTTTTGTAATTGACTCCTTACTATCCATTGTTATAATAACCCCTGTGCTATCCGTAATTAAACCCAGATCTGTGACTGCTGGTGAATGTTTTGCCATTGTGCAACATTCTGTCCATCATCTTGTATGTTTTGCTGTTCACCCTATGTGGGAAGGGTATGCCCAGACGTGGGTCCCGTGCTCACTACGCCACTAGAGTCAAACTATCCTGGTTGTAAACAGCTGATAGCTAGAACCCGGTCCTAAGATGCTTGATTTCGGTCCAGGGAAGACATGGCTTGGCAGTTCGGGCTGGACTGTTCCCATGAGGCACAGGTTCAAGACTGATTTGCATATGGCCATGTCTGAACTGGGGTGGCTTGGTGAGCAAAATAACAATAGATTAAACCAAGATCTTTGACTGGGGCTGAATATTTTGCCATTGTGCAACATTCCGTCCATCAATTGTTGTTTTTTGCATTTGTCACCCTGAGTGGGACGGGTATGCTCAGACGTGAGTCCCGTTCTCTCCATACCACTGGAATCAAGCTATCCTGGCTGATGACGTCCGATAGCCAGAAACCGGTCCTAGGATGCTTGATTCCGATCCAGGGAAGACGTGGCTTGGCAATTCGGGCTGGACTGTTCCCATGAGGCACAGGGTCAAGACTGATTTGCATATGGCCATGTCTAAACTGGGGTGGCTTGGTGAGCAAAATAATGATGTATTAAACCCAGATCTGTGACGGGGGGTGAATGTTTTGTCATTGTGCAACATTCCGTCTATCATCTTGTGTGTTTTGCTATCCGTAATTACACCAATCTTGGATTTCAGTTTTTTAATCTTAATGTAGTTGGCTAGGGATTTGCCAGCTTTGTTACGACTACCATACATTTTAGCATTAAATTTAGGCAGACAACCGCAAGCATTGTCTCAGGACTGTTTATTATGTTGCAATTTAGCTTTAATAGTCGTGGACAAAATATGTGCACTATTTGAGGTAAAGTATTCATGTTATAAGGCTTTGATTTGTTTCAAAATTAATGTTGCCTCTTTAAATCCCTTCTTTCTTTTGGGCAACAAAATCTATCATAAATCCTCTTGCAGTCGCTTTAAAAGCATCCTAAAAAAGGTTATCTGTGAGTCCAAGGGAAGATTGTTATTGAAGAATTATTGTATGAATAGTGAAAATTGTTCTGTAAATTGAGTGTATAGCAAAAGGGCGTTTTAAATCACCATCTACGTGAAATAGGTATGGAGGTAGGGTATTCTAGATCTACAATAACAGGGGCATGATCAAAGATAGGAATTGAGCCTATCTCCGCATGTGTCATGAATTGAAGAGATGATTGCATAAAGAATATGTAATCTATTAAGGAATGAGACTTATGAACAGGGGGAAAGAATAAGAACTTCAATACATCAGGATGAGAAATTCTCCGAACATCTAACAACCCTCTGGAAGCAATAGCTTGGCGGAAAGTCTTTTGCATTGTATTGGAGATAAATTTGGTTTGAGACTTCCGATCTAAGAAGAGGTCCATAATTTGGTTATAGTCACCACCCATAATCAAATTTTCTGAAGCGTGAGAAGAGAGGAGAGTGGAAAATCATTTCAAAATATTAAGGCTATACCATTAGGACAGTAGACAATGCATATAGAAAACTGAGTATTATTTACATTAATGTACAGTAAAAATCGTCTACCATGGTTATCTTTAACCTCATTTTGCAAAAGAATATGTAACGATTTGTGAAACAATATTACCGATCCATTCTTATTATTAACTTCTGGAGAATAAAAAAGATTTCCAACTGACTAGCTACATAAGGAGAGTATATCTTGCTCCTTTAGATGAGTTTCTTGTAATTACAATACCTGGCATTTCAATTTATCAAGGTGAGAGAACACAATTTTTTTATGGGGTTCCGAATGCCCTTAACTTTCCATGAAATAATACATAATCCACTCATCAGGTGAATATATAAAAAGTTATGAAAAAACATACATGAAACTTAGAATAAATAAAATATATGATAAGCAGAAACCAAATTGATAGATATTAATACCAGTCATGAGAGAAAAGAAGGTCAATAAATAAAGAAACAATAATAAACCAAAGAATTTGGGAAAATAAGATGTTAAAAATAGAAAAGGAGACGAAACCGTCAACATATTTCCCAAAGCCATTCGTGCCAGGTAGGAAGTAAAAAGGAACCACAAGAACACTTAATACATGTGAAAAGAAAAGCTGTATTATATTGAAGAAACAAGAAGAAAGGAAAGGGGAGGGGAAAAAGGATAAGAGGTAAGAAAAGGGCAAGAAGAACAAGAGAAGTACACAGTCTTCTCAGAAGCATATATGTAGAGAAGATGGCAAAAAGCCAAAGGGCTTTAGCCATGGTGGTCACAAATAAAAAGAACATTAAAGTGGACGGGTGCAAGAAGGACAAGAGTCACTCAAAAGAGGAACACCGACAATAAATAGATGTTATGTCAACAGATACACAAAGGAAAGTTAATAATGAAAAAATAACATAATAAACACAATGGAAGGGAACTTACTGAACATTTAGGGAGACAACGCAACGGAACAGAGCATGAACAATAAAATAGGTGAACAATGTGAACGAAGACAATCTCGTCAAACAAGATACTGTTAGGAACCTGTGGAGTAAAAGAGAGAGAACTCGTGAGAGAACAATTAGGCTTTACCAAGTTCTATATCTTCTCCTTTATGTACATGAATACATTTCCAGAGCTCAGCAGGGTCCTCAAAGGTGATTGTTCTGTCTTTTTATGTTACTTTGCAAAAGCAGTGATGACTGAAATGTTTTGACCTGACCAATGCATCTGTTTACATTGTTTAGCCACATTGAGAGTCGCCATTAAATCTCAGTATAAAAGGAAGTAGGCAATGATTCCATGAGGTTTGTTTGCGGCCGATGCCTATCCTGTGACCCCTTTGAATATTTAGGTTTATAGGTTTCGACAAACCGACAATTGTGGATTATGCACCTTCAAGAAATTAATCACTTCGAAGCCTTCAGATCCTTCTGAAATGCCATGAATTCTTAGGTTATTGCATCTGTTTTAATTTTCATAGTCTTCTGTTGTTTTCTTAAGTTGAGCAACCTCTTTAGATAAAATGTCCACTCTAGCAACAACATCTTCTGCGTCACTGATCTTTTGTTCTACATCCTTAAGTCTTGAGTCTTGTCCAGACCATTTTGAAGCATCGCAGTGGTATCCGTCATGAAAGGTCGAATTTTTCTCAGTTCATCCATGATATCCTCTGAGGTCAAAGGAAGAGGTGATATTTTTGGGGAGGAAGAATCATTTTTGACTCTTTTATTGGTGTTACCAACAGAGTATTTGCGACGGTTAGCATTAGAGCCTGCAGACCCTTGAAGTTTGTTTGAGTGCATGGAATCCATGTTTAAAGCAGATTGAGGGCATTTTAAATGTTTTCCAGAGTAAAAATATTGTGGGGAGGAAATAGCGCCAAAAAAGAAGCAGGGTATTTTCACCAAAATGTATAGACCTTTCCCAAAGCACATGAAAAATAAAATTCTTCAGCATAGCAGAAGTGAGACTTGTTGCGCAAAAAGACAAAAATGCACGCTATTTCCTGAGATGTTGATGGAAACCAGGCTCACAAAATGGCCTCCAAAATAATTAAAGCACAAAGGTAGAATATACGTAGCAGGCAGTTAGATAAAGTCAGCAGCAATTAACTTGGTGCTAAAATTCCAGGGGTCTATATCGCCAGAACACCACTTAATAATTGAAAGATGCTCTGTTCCTGCAAAGTAAGGAAAGTGGACATAAATTCTGGCATGAGAAGTATCCATCACCATTCAAGAAAAAGTTTTCCCACAAGCAGTAGAGAAATGACTTTTAAATCTGAAAAACTATAAAAATATGGGTAATTCCATTATGAAACTCGCTCCAAATGGCCAAAAATGTCTGACCTAAAGAGTATTTTTTTTGGCGCGCTGATGCCTGAGGAGAATGCAAGACCCAGGCTCACAAAAATTGGAAGCCTTAATGCGGGGCGTCCCGGGAGCAGAGGAAAAGAAGTAGCCAGCACTTGAATAGACCGATTAGAGGTCTAAAAATTTGCCTTTGCACTCCCGGGTGCCTCCGACAAGGTTTCCCATGATCTGTGAGACGCACCGCCACCTAAAGAGGTCCATTTAGGACCGGCCGTTCCTCTGCGTTGAGGAGGAGCTGTAAGGAGCAACCATTTTGTTTTGCCGCTGCCGCCCGAATGAAATAGTTATCTTAATTTGTGCACTTCCCATCAGTTTGTGTAGGACTTGTGATTCATGCTACCAGAGAGAGAGAGCATTGAACCTAAGTGAGCATTTGGCCAACATCAGTGTGTAAATAGACTGCAAATTGAATGCATCATAGTTTGTTTGTTAGACCAATAGTAGTCTCTAGCTACTAAACTTAATCATTCTCTTTTTTTCTAGGCTATACTTTTTTTCTTGGACTCTTCTGCAATATGTAAATTGGTTCATGGGCCTAAGTTGTCTCCTCTTGCAGGATTTGGTCTTACTGCCAAAAAGAGAGGCTTTTACACCTGTGTGAACATTTAACTAACATCTGTGTGTGATTAGCAGAATATAGAAGCTGAGAAAGCATGAAATGAAGTGAATAGGACCTTTTGACTAAGTAAAAGTGGAAAATGCAAAGAAAATAAATCATGAATTAATATTAACGCGTATGTGCATCAACTTTCTTGGAAGGAATTGTCAAAGGCAGAGTTTTGATACTTCTGCATGCTGCCATCAGTGATATGATCCATGATGGCATCAGTGATGTCACCAATTATTTTATTTATTACATCAGGGGTAGTGCCATATGTAAGGCTATAAGCAGTGCATGATGAGTGTAGGATTTATGCTTATAATTATCTAGCCATAGCTTGTTAATTTTAGTAATTTCTACATTTTCGTTCCATAACCATATCTGAGATTTAACTGCAGTTCTGGGCAGTGGATTATAGCTGCAGTGCCTGGCCTACAGTCAGGTCCTGTGCCCAACCCTTTGCAGATCACAACACCCACTGTGCAGGGGCTTTGAACTCAGCAGCCGAGGCATAAGCCGGCTGATTCTGTAACCATTATTATATCTTTGACTTAATTTATATAAAAACTAGTGATGTGCAGATTACATACAAATCAAAAGCAGGAGCTAACTTATTAGTATGGTTATCACATGGATCACGTCAATGCACTGCAGCATGTACTGAAATCACGAATCTCTCAAAAATAACAATTAGAGAAACGTTTACCTACACCACACAGAGTGTTCTTTGAATTCTTGGAGGTGGATTTCATCTTTAAAACCCACTCTATATATGGATAACATATTTTGCTGACTTTATTGAAGAATATACAGTTATATAAAAACTTATATTACAGAGTAGTGAAATATGGAAACCATTATTTTATTTCCAGGAAATAAGTTTCATCATCATAATGAAAGCCACAAACAACTGTTGTCCATTGTTTATTCAAAAGTCTTTTTTATGGAAAACAAACAAAATGTGGATTTTCTAATTCTAGTCAGTAACAGCGGTTGCTCCATTTTGCAAACAGCTTCAACAATCTTCATCTTTTACTGGCAGAATGTGTTTTTTTAACAAAACAAAGAGATTAATTTCTCATACTCCACATTTTAACTACAATGTAAGTATTATTCTCATATTTTTCAACAGGCACACAAACCGTACAGTAGTACAACATTTCACTTACTGTTTACCAATAACATTGAACGTTTTCAAGTAAACTGCCTCAAAATAAAAAACTTATTTTAAAAATGCATGACTTATATATAATGTGTAAAAAATCCTATATTGCTGTCTTAGTTTGCGATTGTTATGCTGTATCCCAAATGTGAATACATGTACCAGAGCTTTTCCTTCTCTTTTGGTTGTGAATTCTTGCTGACCACAAGTCGAAAATCAATGTATTTGCAAGATGCAATGTTTTCCTTTGTCAATTTACTTAATGTGAGGATATATGAAAACCAAATAAAAACATTTTAAACCAGATTGCTGTCTTAGTTTCTAATGACGTTAGCAAACCAGTCAGCCAGTGGCCTCATGTTTTGAGATATAATGCCACCAAACACCGGTGTGGCACTATAGAACCATTTTGTATGAGTACATATTTTGCATTCTACATAGAAACAGTTTTCAAATTTTTTTAAATTGTATAACTGTTGTTAATTTTTTTTTTAATATATTTGCATAATGCACATTCTCCCTTTCAGAGACCTTGCAGTGTTTCCAGTAGTCTTGGAATTGTTTTTAAACTATTTCAAGATTTCCATCACAGACTAGAATCTGCTTCAGTTTTGAAGAGAAGTGCATTCAGTAGAAGAAATGGAGGTGTGCCCCTTTTACCTGAATGGGTCAGCAAAAATGTACTTCAATATCGATGTTTATTGTTAAAGGGCATATCTCTTGCTCAGACACTCTAGTTTGGGTGCCTTATTAGCCAGTTAATTGCATGTTATGTCTGTATTAGATATTTTGTAGAGTTCTGTGCTATTATGTGCTATCCTTATAGGGTGTTGAATCGTGTGCCATGGTGGTCAGTGCTGAAATATCCAGCTGCAAAGCATATCTGAGTTATGTTCAATATATAATTTTACCTCTGACCAAAGCAAGAGAGCATGTGCATGTTCTCTGGCTTTGCCTTTGGGCATGCACAGCTATTCTAGGTTATTTAACCCTACATTGCACTAAGTACCTGAACCCTCATATAATTCTATACATGGTCTTTCACATTGAATAACTACGTGAGCAAGATTTTGCCTTTACCCATTGCCTTTGAACAGTCTTTGTGCAACAAAACCCATAATGCTCAGCATCTGAGCCCCTAAAACCATCTGTGCTTGGCCTTCGGCTCGGTGTGGAAGCTCTTTACATGGTCTTAAGCTTTACCCAGCAGGCATTGGGCAGCAGCATTTGACTACCTCAGTGGTAGCTTATGCCCAGGGCATGAGTTGGGGGTACACGCAGGTACACGGTCTCCACCCACTATTTCACAGGGTGGCTGCCATCCCCCCTGGCATGAAGTTTGGCCCCACAGAAACATGTTAAACTTGTCCCAGTGTAAGACACCGGGACACTTTCAGCAGCACCTGTATGTTGTCTGCTTTCTATTTCCAGTGGCAATGTGCAGGCAGTGAGGGGGCTTTTTTTCACATACAGCTGGGTCAAAGTTAATAGGCCTCCTTTTTTTTAATATCTTGACAGGAGATGGCCTAGAACCTCACACTTAAAAGCAAATGCCACAGAGGGAAACAAAGCGGTACAAAAGGGGGTGGCGATGGACGGAGCATCTGAACCAATCAAACACTCACACCCAGTCAACAGATCTGGGTTTAATCCATCTCCGTTCTTTAGCCCACTCTGCAGTTCGGGCTGGACTGTTCCAATGAGGCACAGGGTCAGACTGATTTGCATATGTCCATGTTTGAACTGGGGTGGCAGAGTGGGCTAAAGAACGGTGATTGATTAAACCCAGATCTGTTGACTGGATGTGAGTGTTTGATTGGTTCAGATGCTCCGTCCATCACCACCCCCCTTTTGTACCACAGAGGGAAACAAAGGAACACAGCCTGCTATCTCTCTACAGGTACTTAAAAGAGGCATGTTTTTGCCTTTGTTCTGTCCTTGTATATAAGTGCAGACACCTTAAAACTGTCAGATGGGGTGGACTGTCCCAGTATTTACACAAATAATTTACATCGCACTATTTTATTTCTTTTATAGCGCTACGTCGTGACATCATGTGCTGTGATGGCCCTCGTCATGATGTCACTTGCATAGTGTTTAACTTGGTCAGTTCCCACACTTCTTTTTATAGGACTTGTGCCCTGCGTATCCCCAATGAGCCTGAACACCAACTATGCATGGTCCTAGGACTGTGTGCTGTGCCCTGCCTTGGCATGGCCTTTGAAGTGCTTACACTTTGTAATGCTTTCCTTCCACAGTGACCAGTGCGGTGTAAAGTTTCTACCTGACCACTCTTCCTTCTTCAACATCACGAGATCACCACAAGCTTTATGTGACCCTAAATGTACTTAAAACTCAACCCCTGAAGAACGGTAGAGAATATTTTAGTGGCAGTGGCGACCGCACGTTATGGGTTAAGAGCTCGGACACCTCTGGGTCACCTGAGGTCATTTACAAATATGTTAAGATAAAGGCCTCAAACGAACCGAGAGACTTTGACATTTATGATGAGCTCTGGATGGTATTAACATTTGTAAATTAATTGGGAATAACACGTGACGTAAGTTACTGCGTTCGTTGATCGAGTTCTAGAACCATTGGTGTGTTCCCTTTACCGCTACCGGTCGGTCTTAACGGACTCCCATAATGCATTGTGAGATAGAGAACGGCATGCAACCCTTGAGATGAAAAAAATATATATAGAAGTTCGGTGCTGGCCAATCGACCATCTTCATAAGAAAGCAAAGTATCTTTGAGGTGCTTGCAGTATTTACACGAAAATTGAATTTATGTACCTAATTACATACCTTTCGCACAACATCTAGGAAATGCAAGAGTAAAGTCGTTTTGGCCAACTTTTGTCTGAATCTAATAAGCATGTTCAGCGCCATTTCTGAATGGCAGCTTTTAAATGTTGAATTTTGAGCACAATAGCGGCTCTGGCCATAGTTTCACATGGACGTCTGCGTGTTTTTACTTACACATGCAACCTTGAGAATGAATGCGCCCAGAACACTAACAAAGCACGAATGTTGCATATTCACCATCGGATAGGATACGTTTGATCTGTCAAGCCTAAACCCACTGCAATCGAATGAACTTGTCATGCTGTAACAAACAGCATTATATATGCTGCCAATTGAAGCATGCCATGTTTTCCTCTTTCCCCTCTTAATTCCACAACTCCCCCCTTCTGCCTCATATCCCAGTAATTTGAAGGAGGAGGGCCCATTCGTCGTAACACTCGGAGAAAATAGTGTATTTACGGAAAAAACACGACCCACACAGATGCAAAGTAACAAGCTCAAAACTTCAAATCAAATGGAGCAGAATGTGTTTTAATGAAGCAGACTCTTGGAATAAGCTTCCACATCCAGGCACAAGAGAGAAGGGAGAATTAATGGATTAAAAATGCAAGCGCAAGCTACAAGGTGTTACAAACCAGCTTAATTATCCATGGCCCAGGCAAAGTGATAAAATTGTGAAAGGATCATTTTCTCCGAAAAAGCGCCTGCGATATTTGCATGTTGTTTTTTCTGAAGGGATTACCGTTCTAAACTTTGTGTCCGCTGTGCAGAATGTTGATGTGCCTGATACCGTTGGCGGTTTCAGGAAATCAACAAATTTAAGTAAGCAGGAAGCAGGGAAGTTGCAGAACTATCACATAAATAGCTTTAGCCTAATGGACCGAGAGCATCGGTCGTAAAAAAGGGCAGCGACAAAATTAGAACCTTCGTAAAAAAAAATCCAACCGACCAGTGAATGGCCACAGATTTATCTTGAGTGACTAAAGGCCTTGCCAGATGTAAGACTATCTCAAATATAGTGGCATGCTTATTAGAATTGCCAGGCTCATAATTCGTATAAATATTTTTTTTTAAATGCAAAACAGGGTAATGTCCTTTTCTTTTATGTCAGTAACTTCTTTTTTACACAGCATCAACTTACTTTCGTTTTTTATTACCATATAATTAATTTGCAAAGTTGTGTTTTATATGATGTTCCTCCCCTACATCTTGTTGGCTAAGTGGACTCATCCGACTTCAAGAGGAATGTGTAGTGACCTCATGGGCACAGGTACGAATCCATGCATATTTTTAACATATGACTACAGACGAGGTGAAAAACAGATACATAGTTAGTTTTTTTAAACACCAAGTAAAGTGCTTCTTAGGTTGTACGTCCAAGAACTGTTTGCTTTACCCCAGTCTCCAACCGCCCAACTGCCAACCCACTTCAAGTCCCAACAACAACTCATGGAACCTGATGTGTGAAACATTCCACTGAGGGGCATATTTACAAGAACTTAACACCGCCGTAGCATACATTTTTTGACGTTACAGCTGCTTTTTTTTATCGCCGTATTTACAAAGTGTCGCTAACTGCTGTTAGCTGCACTTTTCCAGCGTAAATGTTCATTTTTAGGATTGCTACTTCTCTTAACAGAACTTAACGAAAAACAGATGCAAGGTAGGTGTTCCCTCCCATAAACTGCCTCGCAGCTGTTCTCAGACCTTGTGTTCCTGGATTGTAAGCCCTTGCCTGCCGAGCCCTGTGTAAAGGGTGAAGAAATTGCCAGGAGTGTGTGAGTGGGTGAGGCAGTTGAAACAGGGGCCGGGACTGCGAGACCCAGGGTTCCGCGCAGGATCACCGCAGCGCACCTGGAGTCTCTTCCCGCCCCTGCTCCTCCCTGATTGACAGCTCCTCCCTGCTCTCCTGCCTTCATTACAGCTCGCGGCCCCCGCTTCGCGGGCGCCGCTCGCAGCTGTTCTCAGACCTTGTGTTCCTGGATTGTAAGCCCTTGCCTGCCGAGCCCTGTGTAAAGGGTGAAGAAATTGCCAGGAGTGTGTGAGTGCGTGAGGCAGTTGAAACAGGGGCCGGGACTGCGAGACCCAGGGTTCCGCGCAGGATCACCGCAGCGCACCTGGAGTCTCTTCCCGCCCCTGCTCCTCCCTGATTGACAGCTCCTCCCTGCTCTCCTGCCTTCATTACAGCTCGTGGCCCCCGCTTCGCGGGAGCCGCTCGCAGCTGTTCTCAGACCTTGTGTTCCTGGATTGTAAGCCCTTGCCTGCCGAGCCCTGTGTAAAGGGTGAAGAAATTGCCAGGAGTGTGTGAGTGCGTGAGGCAGTTGAAACAGGGGCCGGGACTGCGAGACCCAGGGTTCCGCGCAGGATCACCGCAGCGCACCTGGAGTCTCTTCCCGCCCCTGCTCCTCCCTGATTGACAGCTACTCCCTGCTCTCCTGCCTTCATTACAGCTCGCGGCCCCCGCTTCGCGGGAGCCGCTCGCAGCTGTTCTCAGACCTTGTGTTCCTGGATTGTAAGCCCTTGCCTGCCGAGCCCTGTGTAAAGGGTGAAGAAATTGCCAGGAGTGTGTGAGTGCGTGAGGAAGTTGAAACAGGGGCCGGGACTGCGAGACCCAGGGTTCCGCGCAGGATCACCGCAGCGCACCTGGAGTCTCTTCCCGCCCCTGCTCCTCCCTGATTGACAGCTCCTCCCTGCTCTCCTGCCTTCATTACAGCTCGCGGCCCCCGCTTCGCGGGAGCCGCTCGCAGCTGTTCTCAGACCTTGTGTTCCTGGATTGTAAGCCCTTGCCTGCCGAGCCCTGTGTAAAGGGTGAAGAAATTGCCAGGAGTGTGTGAGTGCGTGAGGCAGTTGAAACAGGGGCCGGGACTGCGAGACCCAGGGTTCCGCGCAGGATCACCGCAGCGCACCTGGAGTCTCTTCCCGCCCCTACCCCTCCTATAAAGCCACACCCCCCACGCTAAGCGGGACGCGTGCCGGACGCCGGACGAAGCCCGGACAAAGGGCGGGCCCTCTGAGGCCCTCCGAGGCCCGAGGAGACTGGACTGGGCAAGATCCCTTGGTTGAGCGTCACGGGATCCACCAGGCCCATATATCCACCCATGTTAGCTGACTGTAGTAAGATTATATCATCTTTCTTAAAAAAGCGGCGTCCCCGGACTTGTACTCTGTGCGTACCTGGACTGGTCAATATTTATTTGTGAATGTGTGTGGGGACTGCACTCATGAATCAGATTTAACCTGTTTGTACGGTATGTGTGCGCGTTGGATTAGTGCCTGCACACTATTAAATAGCTAAATGTGGGGCCTGGTAACAGAGGTGACCAGGACTCCAGCGTGCACCAACAATATCAAATTATCCAATCAAACAATATATTTCATGTTATAGTCACATATTTAATCATTATTCATTGTATTATTTAACCAATTGCATTACATTTCAAGTAAATATCATGAATAAAGTCCAGTGCAAAGTATATCAATAACATCAAATTAAATGACATCATAAATTGCATAAACCCAATGCATTTCGTGGCTTTAGCCCCTTCGTCAGGGGTCTGTGTAAAGAGAAGGAAAGAAAAAGAGAAGGAAAACAAAGTTACTTCCAATGCTTGGGAGGACGAATTTTAACATATAATATGTTTATCATTAATCTTACCGCAACTATGAACAGACGAACCCACTCTTGGATTCGATGAATAGCGTGGCGCGTAGCTGCGTGTAATCTAAGAAATGAGTAAGTGTTGTAAGAGAACTCAAAATTCTCTGAACCACAAATGTGTTTATAAGAAACGCACAGTAGTGCTTGTTACCTGAATGCTGGTGGTTGAGGTAACTGAAAGTAAATGGACAGGCAGAGTGTATCACGTTTTAGGATAGGAATAAACCGATCTAAAATTAAACAGTCAACGTATGAGGTAACTGAAAAAATAATACTGTGCTCACCTGCAGGATAAGAAGTAAAGCGTTTTAATCTGCGAAATTTAAAAAAAGGGAGGCTGATAAGCATTATGACAGTGCATGCTCACGAAGAAATATCCCTCAGCAGTGCAGGGACTTGCGTTTACCTGATAGAGTTCGACGTTCGTTATAAGGCGGCAGTTTAACAAGCAGTTTGACGAGCAGTCACCGCGTTCTGTGGAAACAGTAAGCGGTTTGGGACTTAGAAATGAAATGATGCTTTTTAGAAGCTGGCCAGTCAACAACCAAGCCACCGGATCCACCGTCAATGCAAATGAACGAAAAAAGACGCGAAGAGGAAAGGGAAAAGGACAAAGAGAAAGAATCATCGAAAAAGACAGGATTAAGGAGCCAAACCAAAGCCTCGTAATAAATATCTCGAAGTACGCCCTCTCCGAGTTTGAAGAAAAACTGTTAAATAAAGGCATGTCATTTGTGAGTACGTACCATACAAATGAACTTGAAACTGAAGTAGCACTTTTCAAATTAATGAGAATCTTGCATCTCAAACATTTCTTCACAATCCTTAATCCGATTGAAACCATGGAAACCTCAGCAACTCAATTTAAACCAAAGAGTAATTTTCTGGCACCTGTCTCGCACAAAACATTGGACACATTTGAGACTTTGGTTAAAGCTGATCTGAGCAAAATACACTACAAAAGGAAATCTAACAACTTAACAAGAGCAGAGCGTAGCGCACTTTATGCATTGGCAAAAAACAGCACCATCAAGATCCAAAAGGCAGACAAAGGAGGAGGTCTGGTGATAATGGACTCGGATTATTATACACAACGGGGCAATGAACATGTATTAGACACGAATACATATGCGAAACTTGAACAAGACCCGACTTTGGAAATTGTTAAGACACTGGATATGATCTTGGAGAAAGCAGAAGAACAAGAATGGATTAACAACACGACTAGACGCTTTCTTAAACAAATGTAT
The DNA here is from genome assembly GCF_964261635.1 of Lissotriton helveticus. Taxonomy (NCBI): domain Eukaryota; kingdom Metazoa; phylum Chordata; class Amphibia; order Caudata; family Salamandridae; genus Lissotriton; species Lissotriton helveticus. Next base: position 456,676,313 of record NC_136071.1, read on the forward strand.
CCAAGAAGACCCAGAATTTACTTTCTCCCGAAAGTACATAAAAGCCTGGAAAACCCCCCTTTTCGACCGATAGTGTCTGGTTGCTCGTCAATTTTTGAAAACCCAGGTATATTCATTGATGCTCAGATGCAGCCCTTCATTCGTGAGTGGCCGACATATCTGGAAGACACTTCTGACTTCCTCAGAAGCCTTTCAACAATTTCAACAGACAACTGCATGGAATGGACACTGTGTACAATTGACGTTACGTCATTATACACTTCAATCCCGCATAAGCAAGGTCTAGAAGCCATGGAGTGGGCACTATTGAGATTGAGATAAGCCTGTCGAGACGAAATTGATGATCATGCAACTTCTTGAATTTTGTTTAATAAACAGCTATTTCACATGGTTTGATGACTATTACATCCAATTGTCGGGAAAAGCTATGGGATTTCCAGGGGCATGTATCTACGCCAATGTATTTATGGCGAAATTTGAACTTGACTACATTCTTGAAGACAGGACCTGGCAAGACGGGCTGGTATACTATAAACGTTACATAGATGACGTTTTTTTTATTTGGAATCGGTCAACATCAGAATTACAGGAAAAAATCAAAACCCTAAATTTAGCAAATCCGAGGATTCAATTCACCCACAGCATCAGTAAAACAGCATTGCCATTTTTGGATGTAATGGTACAAATAACAGAAGGCTCTATCCAAACAAGCTTGTACAAAAAAACTATGGATAAGAATACAGCTTTGCTTTACAGTAGTTTCCACCCGGCTTCTCTGATCAACAATCTCCCAATCTCACAGTTCATGAGGATAAAACGAATATCAACGGACGAGGTGCAATGCGAAAAAAGTCTTGATGAACAAAAACATAGGTACCTGGATAGGGGATATCCCAGAAAATTGCTTGAAGCACATTTAGGAAAGATTAAGTCAATCCCAAGAAAAGATCTCCTGCAGAAGAAATCTAAAAAGACCAATCAAAGAATGGTTTTCGTGTCGAAATTTTCAACATCTTCTAGAGACATAAAAAGGATCATATTGAAGAGATGGGAAATTCTTCAAACAGAGAATGATTTTGGTACACTGTTCACGGACAAACCTTTGTTCGCATATAAAAGAGCTCAAAATTTCAAAGAGGTATTGAATAAATCATTGACCAATGGGAGACAGCAAAATGAAACATACAAAGGCACGACGAAGTGCTTCAATTGCAAAAACTGCAATAATGCCATACTTGGGAACACCCTATTGCACCCTCAAACTGGTGAGAAAATACCATTGAGACACACGACAAACTGCAACTCGGAACATGTGGTCTATTCGATCAAATGTCCATGTGGTCTTCTGTACGTCGGGAAGACGGACAGAAAACTAAAAATTCGACTATCAGAGCACAAAAGCCGGATACGGAACAAAAACCTCACATCTCCTTTGGCAAAGCACTGGATTGACGCAAGGCACACGCTTGCCCAATTAAGATTTCAAATAATCGAACTGATCCCACAACGTTTGGGTCATGACAATGCCAGGATCCTCCTCCAGAGGGAGGCCTTTTGGATTCGAAAATTGCGAACAATGTCCCCAGGTGGGCTCAACGACAAAATGGAAATGGTTTTTTTCTATGAACATCGTAAACCAGGACCCCCCATGATCTCAATTCCACGGTGCTACTAATACTACTAATATTACCCATACACTCATCCCCAATAATCCTTATCTACATAATCAATCATGATGATCCATCTAAACTTCATAAGATTGTAAATAGGCAGGACATTTGCACTAAGGATCCTCTAGTAAATGGGCTGCGCAGCATCAGATTGTAAATAGGCAGTCAATGTGAATATTTTGCATTTATTATTTAGTGTCTGTTTCACACTACTTTCCATCTTCTTTCTTTTATCAGCAGGATACACGCTATTTTGTATAGGCCCCCTAAAACAGCATATGTAACTCCAATCCTTTGCATATACTAATTATAGAGTATGACCGAAGGCATTTAACAATGGCGCTTCTCTTCAGGACGTAATAGTCCGTTTTCTATCTCGTCGGCTCTCAACTCTCACGAGCTACAAACAGGGTAAAGGGACTAGTTGTGTCCACGCAAGCACGGGTGTGGAGGTCATTTCTGACTAGCCGGTCGAGTTTTGCGGTGAGTTCCGCCTTCCCATATCAGCTGATCATGTTTACAGCTGCCGAGTTCGTTGTTTTGCAAACCCAAACTGCTTACGTTTTCTAAGTCCCAAACCGCTTACTGTTTCCACAGAACGCGGTGACTGCTCGTCAAACTGCTTGTTAAACTGCCGCCTTATAACGAACGTCGAACTCTATCAGGTAAACGCAAGTCCCTGCACTGCTGAGGGATATTTCTTCGTGAGCATGCACTGTCATAATGCTTATCAGCCTCCCTTTTTTTAAATTTCGCAGATTAAAACGCTTTACTTCTTATCCTGCAGGTGAGCTCAGTATTATTTTTTCAGTTACCTCATACGTTGACTGTTTAATTTTAGATCGGTTTATTCCTATCCTAAAACGTGATACACTCTGCCTGTCCATTTACTTTCAGTTACCTCAACCACCAGCATTCAGGTAACAAGCACTACTGTGCGTTTCTTATAAACACATTTGTGGTTCACAGAATTTTGAGTTCTCTTACAACACTTACTCATTTCTTAGATTACACGCAGCTACGTGCCACGCTATTCATCGAATCCAAGAGTGGGTTCGTCTGTTCATAGTTGCGGTAAGATTAATGATAAACATATTATATGTTAAAATTCGTCCTCCCAAGCACTGGAAGTAACTTAGTTTTCCTTCTCTTTTTCTTTCCTTTTCTTTACACAGACCCCTGACGAAGGGGCTAAAGCCCCGAAATGCATTGGGTTTATGCAATTTATGATGTCATTTAATTTGATGTTATTGATATACTTTGCACTGGACTTTATTCATGATATTTACTTGAAATGTAATGCAATTGGTTAAATAATACAATGAATAATGATTAAATATGTGACTATAACATGAAATATATTGTTTGATTGGATAATTTGATATTGTTGGTGCACGCTGGAGTCCTGGTCACCTCTGTTACCAGGCCCCACATTTAGCAATATTTATTTGTGTCATATCGCAGTATTATTGCATTATCTGTTACTATGCCTAAGAAAAATGCCTCGGTGGTCCCAGATACACGTAATACTCTAGATAATTATCTAGTTCAAGTGGTACATAAAATAAATACTGTAAGAAGGCAATCGCTGGGATTGAGTCAATCCCCTGTGCTCCACCAGGGGAGTCCTCCTCCTAGCGTACAAATGAATGATGTATTTGAGCAAGATAACAGCATAAACATTCCCGATACTAATCCCCCTGATTCTGCAAGTATCGACCATAGTGTAGAATTACTGGTTGACCTAGAGACAAATGTAGATTCTGACCCAGAGCCCCATAGTGATCTCTTAGCAGACGATTTATCATCCTCCGCGCCCATGACTAGGGCGGTGAGAACCTGCAGATGAATCCAACCGAAAAGAGGGGGGTCACGGGCAGGGAGGAAAAGGGTCACTACACCACCAAAGCCCAAGGGAAAAAGATCAGAGTATGAGGAAGCGAATGTTAGAGAAGTCATAGACGACGACCTTTTCAATAGGATATCAGATATGATAGATCTAAAAATAAAGACCATTATTAAGCCAATGATTGGGAAAATCGATAGGCTTACTGCAGAGGTGAAAAAGTTGGGTGGTCTGCAAGGTAAACTAGCAGAAGAAATTGAGAATGTAGCAACTATCGTTTCCAAACCAATAGACATAGCGAAGGAAAATAATAAAATTAGTGGGGGAGTCATCGTAGCAGATGAAGGCCCACTAGATTCTATCCAGTTAGGACAAGCCCCTGTAGATGTACCTAGCCAAGAAATGGCGAGGGAGGCCCCTACATTGCCACCCTTTATACCAACCATACCAACACTGCCATCCCTAGAGGACGACTCACCACAATTCATAGTAGAAGCCTCACCGGTGGTATTGGTTCTAGCAAATGTTCCTACCTTATCCCCTGGCCAAACAGAATCCACCTCATCCCTGACAAGCAAGGCATTATACTGGCTGTCAAGCAATATGCAGATAGCACAGTATGGGAAAGAGCAGCTGGCCGAGGAAATTGTATTGGCTAGGAGGATGTCTTGGATTGGGAACAGGCAAAAAGTTTAAGGGGGACTGTGTAGTGTTAAATTTTGCAAACGCAACAGTGCTCCCAAATGTCTTACAAAATATATTCCCGCCCCAACGCAGAAGTGGATCTATAATCCCTCTTACTCTAAAAAATTTCTACACCGAGCAGCAACATGCGTACCACCCAAATATTTCAAGATTAGGGTGGGCTACAAGTGGTATTAGAAGGGGGGGGTTTAAGATCGACATATAATGAAAATGGCTTTGGTTTAGGATGCAATCATCAACAGAACACGACATTTTTCAAAAACCCTAGACCAATACGGAATACTCTGAATAGGTGGGGGTTGGGTGTCCCGGGGACGGATCAGGGGAGCTGTGGAAATGGGTTTGGAGCTTGGCTGGGAGAGGAGCAGTTCCCAATGCGCCCCAATACCCCATTACCTAGGTGGAACGCAGCAGCATTCGGATGGGGATCGGGGGCTACACCACAGGAGTGGGGGTTCGGAACAGCGAATAGGTATGGGGTTCTGGCCAACTTAAATGATTGTGATTGACGCTCAGGGGGCCCAAATACGCCACAAAATGTACCAAGACTTTCATGTCCAACAACTAATTTTAATGATAGGGGCAGTGGATTTTTAAATGGTATAAATAGGCATGAGTCAACCAGATTGGCAGCCCGTAAAATGCAGGTCGCTATGGAAAGGGAAACTGCCTCGGACCAACCTCTGGTTGAGGATGGCGGAGTCTCCTCTATTGAGAATGTAAATGGAAATGATACTGCCCATGATCAGCCAATTGTAGCAGAGCTAGCGGGTATCTTGCCGGCTATTGAAATCCCTCATGTGCGAGCAGAAAATGGGGTTCTCTTGACTGATTTTGCAGAGAAGAATAACACGGATACCTGCAAAATATTAAGTTGGAACGTAGCTGGACTTAACGCCAAACGGGACATTAAGGAGTGGTTAAGTATTACCACGGGTCATAATATCATTGCCCTCCAGGAAACGTGGGATACAACTGCAAGCTGCTGGCTTGATGGGTTCACCAGTTTTGCCACGGCGGCGACTCCTAGCCGCATTGGCAGACCTAAGGGAGGCCTGTTGATGTTGTTTTCTCTGGCACTGAAGGGCACTTTATACCAAATTAGCACTGACTCACAAAACATTCTTATTGTAGAGAGAGTTATTAACCCCACCATGAGGTCCTTATATATCAACTTTTATAACTCCCAGAACAGGGAAGATAGTGGCAGCAATATTGCTACCTTAGATGCTATATTAAGGTCAGGCAGCCAGAATCCACAGTCCGACTTAGAGTATATATTATTAGGTGATTTTAACATCCATCCCTGCACGTTAGTTTGTAGCCTAAATAACCAGGACTGGGGCGAAGGCCCCGAGCTACCACATTTTGAACACACTATAGACGGTGAGGAGCTGGAAGACCTATTGGTAGACTTTAATTTGTATGAACCAGTGGGTGGCCCAAGAACAGTTACTTTCACCGGCACTAATCCGGGAACTATAATAGACTACATTTTTATCACACAAGGCATTTTAAACCGAGCAATTGCTTATCGCACTGTGCCATCTCACTTCAGTGACCATAACCCTGTTTTACTAGAAGTGACATGGGGAGATCACATGGGGCCAATCCCGGGGAAAGCGAGGGCACATCACACCTTGCGTACCTCTGATCAGGGCAGGAGAGTCAAGTGGGCTAAGGTGGCCCCAGATAACTTTTATGCAGAAGTATTCCCTAAAATCACGGAACAGGTGGAGGCTTGTCAGAACCTCAGTGCCCCGGGGAACGAAATTATAGGGGCTTTTGAGTCAATCTGTGGCCAGGTTTCGCAGGACCTCCTGACTAAACCTAAGAAGGGGGTACCAAATAAGAAGCGCTGGTTTGATACCACATGTTCAAAGGCACATAGATCTTTGATGGTAGCCCTGAAAAAAACACCTAGGGTAAAGGGTGAGATTGCTAGCTTGAGAGAAAATTATAAGTTAGCCATAAAAACCAGACAAGAAACCATTAAACGGGAAGCCTGGGAAAATCTTCTTTCCGTGGCAGTCCTAAAGGACAGCCATAAATTCTGGGAAATAATCAAACAACCATTCTTTTCCGACCAAAATAACGAGGCCATGGACTGTGTTATCCCAGATGACAAATGGTTGACTCATTTTAAAAATGTATATGGTGACAACGATGGGGCAACTATAGGTACGTTGTTAGCAACTTTAGACGCTACCCCAATACAGTTTAACAGTCCTGAAGTAGAGAAAGCTATTGTGGCCACATCCAAGCACAAGGCACCGGGCCCCGACGGGGTGTCAGCTGATTTTTTTATACACTCTCCAAAGTTGTGGGCAAAGGTATTGGCCAATGTATTCACTGCTGTAAATAGCAATCCTGCACCATCTTCCTGGAACATCTCTACCATCGTGCCTATTTTTAAAAAGGGTCAACGGGATGACCCCGGGTGTTACAGGCCCATATCCCTTCTGGACTCGTCTGTGAAAATTTTAGGCAGAGTGCTCCTGTCCAGGTTGAGGGATAATGTCGAGAGCTGTGGAGGGTTGTCTGAGATCCAGTATGGGTTCCGAGAAAGGAAGGGCACCATTGAACAATGTTCTAACCTACACTTGCTCATATCAAAATACACGGTGGCCAAGGGGGGGTCCTTGTACTTAGCATTTATGGACCTCTCCTCGGCCTTTGATTTGGTCAATAGGTCCAAGTTATAGATGATTTTGTTGGAGATGGGGATCGATGAGGCTCTGGTGAGATTTATGGCCTCCCTACACCAGGAGCTCTTTGCGGCCGTACGGGTCACAAATGAGGGTAGATGCACGTCTCTCTTCAACTCCCTGAAGGGGGTAAGGCAGGGCTGTATATTGGCCCCACTGCTCTTTACCATCTATATTAACGGCTTGGGTACATATCTGGAGGAGAAGGATGTCGACATCCCGCGTGCAGGTGCAGTTAAAATCCCAGCGCTCCTGTACGCGGATGATGCCGTGCTAATTGCGCGCACGGGTACTGGCCTTCAACGCCTCCTAAATGCCTTTGGCACCTTTATGGAACAGCTTGATCTGAAAATAAATGCCAGCAAGTCACATACTATGGTATTGGGCCAAGAAAGCAGCAAAAGGAGAACAAAATCCTTTAGGTGCAGAGGGGACATGGTATCTAGGGTCTCCACTTTTCCCTACCTTGGGGTCCATTTCGATCAAAGAGGAACTTGGGGCCCTCAGGTGAGGGCGAAGAAGCTGGCAGTCTCGAGATCAGCATCCGCCCTCATGGGCTTTGCGGGTAGGCTAGGTGCTAGGCCTATGAAAGCATTGTTAAAAATATATAGGAGCAAATCTGTTTCTCTTGTGTCATATGGTTCACCACTCTGGGGCTATGTAAATCTGGAACCTATCCAAAGAGCTGAGAACAGATTTATAAGGTCACTCCTCTCTGTGCCGCAGTCCACACCAACTTACTCCATACATATGGAGGTGGGCCTAGATTTCCTTACTGACGGGCTGAATATGGCCCCCTTGATCTTTTGGTTAAAGACGTGGCTTAACGAAGACCTGCCACTTAACCATAGGATCATGTCCGACGTTTTGTCCCTTGACCATTTTAAAAAGATCCCTTGGTTGGCTTACCTGCTGAAGGTATTTACAGAACTGGGACGACCTGAGCTCTTCACCTCCCCTCAGGACATTAAGGCCCAAGACGTTGGTCTTGTAAAAAATAACTTTATTGCGAGGGCAAGAGCGCTTCGTGAAGAGAGAGAATTAATGAAACCGTCAGTGAGGGGCCATTATTTACTCGTTAATTCATTCTCCTTGGCACCTTACCTTGGTTTTGTCACAACCCCGTTCCACAGGTTTCTTTTAATTAAATGTAGGTTTAATTTGTTACACTTTTATTTAGGCACTTTTAAAAAATGGGAAAAACCGGAATTAGCTTTACCATGCAGCTGTGATTATGTTTCAGTCCAAGACACTATGCATTTTGTTATGTTTTGTCGGTTTTATGCAGAGCCAAGGAAAAAATACTTGGTACCACTTCTGAAGGAGAGTGGTATCACACTAGTGAGGCCGGCTCTGCTCTTTTTACAATCTTTGACCAACATACATACCACTTTTTGTACAGCTAATTTCTTGGTAGCAGCTGCAAGGATGAAAAAGCATTCAGATTAGTTATATTGTTATTTTCTTTTAAAATTTTGTGTGCCTAGATTTATTGTAACGAAGTCGGTTTTTAGTGTCATATGTTAATATGTATGAAATATTTTTAAACTTGTGTATGAAATGTTTTAAATTCTTTGTATGACTTGTAAATGAGTCGAATAAAGACATTTTGACTGACTGACTGACTGACTGACTGACTGCCTCTAACCATACTTCGCAATATTTACAAAGAATTTCCCATCCCCAAAACTGCTGCTAATTCTAATTAGAGGCAGATCAGAAAATAGCAGATTTTAAAATTGGTGCAAACGCTTGGGGGCTCATTTCAGAGGTTTTGGTGCTGAACAACGCTGCAAGGAATGTAGCTGCGCTGCCCTACGACAAAACAAAGGGGCAGGAATGCCCCATATCAATAAGATAGGGCGCATTCCTTGGCCTCATTCATGAAAAGTGTTGCATCGCTGTGATAAAACAGCAATGTAACACTTTTCACTGCACCCTTCTTGCAACACCATGGATGCGCCATATACACTGTACAGCGCTCCTTGTCGCAAGGAAGGACAAATACATCAGGAATCCTACATATCTTTTGGTGCTAAAGATTGGCATTGATGGAGTTGTGTCGCAAGCATTATACAGCTCCAGGAAGGCATCGGGAAACCCGATCCCTATGGCACTGCTTTCAACCGTACGCCTGCCAAGAGGAGGCAGACGTAAGGGTTTGACACAGTGGCTTCCTAGAAGTGTTGCAGTAAAATCGTAAAGATTTCACTGCGACACTCCTACAATGCTTTGTTGCTGGTGATTGCCCACTCTGCATACACCATGCCTGATGCAGGTGTAATGTGGCAGCAGACCGCTTGCCAGCACTTGATGGGACCACTCAATGCAAAGAATGGGGAGAGTGCAATTGCTGGCAGTAGATCACTCAACCATGTCTCAGTACATCCCACTGCCTCAGCTCCTTATGATCCTTTGGGCAGAACCACCACCTGCATGTTGTTCTGCCGGGAGCAGCCCTCCGCATCCTCAGCTCTTCTTTCTAGCGACTTCACATGTGCCATTAGCTGCTGTACCTCCAACGCTGCATTCCAGGTAATAGGGTTGTCTTCGGCCAGTTCTTGCTCAATGGTGTATACCATGTCAGTTAGCTTGCGATGATCGGCATGCCCCAGGGTGAAGTCGGGTGTGATTTTGTCGATGTGGCCCTCAAAGGAAGTGTGTGTTTGCTCAAGGGATGTACCTGCTTTCTCCACAGCCAAACGTACAGAGTCTAGTATGGCATACAGGGTGTCTGCTGTCACCTGCCCTGGCAGCCTGCGACCCCAGGACATTCGATACACTGACACAGAAAAGCTGCCTGGTGTCGACAGTTGGAGATCCATCAGTGGAGGTTGTGCATTGTGGTGTTGGCATCTGGAAGCATTGGCAGAGTAGTGGTGCTGAGGGAGTTGCCATGAAGTTCTTAGGTGGTGTGGCTGTAGTTGAAGTGCTCACTGGTGGAGAAGATGGGGTCAAGCGTGCGTTTGGCTATATGGGTTGGTGAAGTGACTAGCTGCTTGAGTCCGATATTGCTATGGTTCTCTAGAAGGGCGGTGGTGTTCTGGGCGTAGGTGGAAGTTGAGGTCTCCGAGTAGGATGTAGTCAGTTGATAGGTGAGCCAGGGGTGTGATGAGGTCTACAATGGCATCTGTGAATGGGGGGGTCACGGGCCGGGGCGCCTGTAGACAAGGGTGCTGTGACGGGTGGTGTTGGGGTTGGCTTGGATTAGGAAGTGGAGGTGTTCCACAGTCACCGTTGGGTCATTGGAGTGTGTGGTCAGTCAGAGTGTGCCTTTGAAGACTATGGCAATGCATCCTCCTCGGCAGGTGGGGTGGTCCTTCCGGGTGATTTTGTAGCCATCAGGGATGGCGATGGCGATGTCCGGTCGAGAGCAGAGGTTAATCCAGGTTTCTGTGAAGAAGGCGATGTCTGAAGAGGTGGCGTCAAGGTGTCCCAGATATCTGTGGCATGTTGATGGAGGGACTGCACGTTGAGGAGGATGCAGTTGAGCCGGTTGGCTGAGCTGTTGGTCTGCTGGGGTGCAAGATGCGCTGGTGTGTTGATGTGGCAGAAGGTGCGTTTGCAGTTTCAGCAGGCAAAAGATTCAAGGGTATTCTTCAGGCATGCAAGTTGGCATGCGGCGTGGAGTTAGGGTAGGGGACAAGGAGAGTGCTGATGTCGTAGCAGTGGAGTGTCTGTGAGGCAGGGTCTCTGGCACTGGGTGCAGTCCAGGGGCAGATGGACGCAGATGTGCTTGCCTTTGGGCTGCCTTTGGCGCACGAGTGGCACGCCCGCTGCGCATGGCCACACAGCGGCCACCATTAAGTGGAGCTGTGTGGGGGCTGGACAGCTATGTGGTGGAAAACGCAGGAAAGGACACTGGGGGGGCAGGGCCACGGTGGATCGCAGTGGCAACGAGGGAGAGCAGAAACTGATGAAAAATACAGGAAAAACAAAGCTAAAGAAAGCAACAAAAAAGCCATAGGTAGAAAGGCAACAGAGGAGAGCAGAAAGAGGCACAGGTACAACAGAGAAGAGGCACAGGAGGGCAGTCAAGCAGCAGAGCAGTGAACCTCTACCACTGGACCAGCCGGGATAAGGCACAGGCAGGAGCCTTCAGGTGGAGGAGAGACTTGAACACCTGACCTCCAGGTCAGAGGAACCAGCTGCAGAAGATGGGCGCAGAAGCTCCCAGACAGCGCAGCAAACTCACAGGGGGCGAGGAAAGGCAGCACCACCCAGTTTCCTCTTCTGATCTAACAAATTCTGTTTTCCCCAGTTTGCCAGAGAGTAATAGCGGATCAAATGGCATACCCTAGGGCCTGGCCCTGAACTGAACCCTGTGCCCCTGGCACCCTCTGCCCCCAATGATCAATAGCAGCGACTTGAACCAGTTATTAGAGACCCCCATCACTCTTATGCGGTGTCCTACGCAATGTGGGTCCTCTGCAGAGCAGGGATTACTCGGGTTCAGTGTACGCCACCCACAGGTGCTAGGCCTGGACCTGACACTACCCCCAGGGCTCCGCCGCTCTCCGTCTCACCTTCTCCTCACCTGGACATCGACACCAGGGATCAATCCACTGTGCCCTCTCTGAATCTGTGACTCAGCCAGCAGGAGCCTCAGCCAGGTAGGATTTCACAAGCCTGGGTACAGCAGTTGCCAACAAGTCTGCTGGGGAACATCCCAATGCAGGTGATGCAACAGGGCCCCCTTAGGCATGAAGTTGCAGCGCTCCCACCACACAAGTTTAGGGCAGATCTGGGGCCTCATCCTCCGCAGCATCAAGGCAGTGCCACATCCTCTGGCCTGTGACGCAGCGAGGTGCGGTCCACTATTGGAAATCTCCTCCGTGCAACGCGGTGTAGTTGTGGCATGTGTTATGCAATGCAAACCTTCCTGTGGGTGCACAGGAGCGACTCTACCGATCACAGCTCCAAGGGGTACCAGGCAGTCTCCTCACACAGGTCAGCAACGTGTCTCCATGCGACCTGCCAGTCTTCACCACCAGGTAAGGGTGATCACCGATGTATTAATGTCCACTGCCATGGCCCACAGACTTGGGCCCGACACAGCCCACAACCTGCATCCACTGCCAGGCCACAGCCACTCCACAGCACTGCTGCCACCCAATCTGGGCCTCAGACATAGGCCCAGCGAGGCCTCCTGGCCCCAAGGGCTGTCCCCGCATCCAGGCATCGGCTGCCATGGTGTTGCAAGGATGTCGCTATGAAAAGTGCTTCATCACTGGTTTTCCCAAATGATGCACCTTTTGTCATGAATGAGTTCTTGATTCTGCATATCCTCTTCCCGTTGGGACTCTGGCTGGTCATCCTGGCTGTTAGAGGTTCGGTGGGGTTGTTGACCTGTGATGGACTAGGCCCTGGCTGATCCATTCAGCATTTTATTTTATTTGTTTCATTAGGGGTGTATTTATAAGCTATTTTTGCCTCTGTTGGCTGTAAAGTGGCGTTGGGGCGACTGACATGACTTTTTTTGCCGCTAATTGGCCTGTTGTCACTTTTCTATTTTCTATCGCTAATGTCAAATTCTGTATCCCCTTGCCGCTAGTGTTAGTGGCAGTTTTCACTGCAGCTAGCTAATACTATCGCCATGTAGTGACGTAGTGTAAATGTGTTGGTACCAAGGCAATCGTTTTCGGCGATATGCGGAGGTAAGCATATTGCTGCTAGCTAACACTAGCAGTTCTTGTAAATATACCCCTGAGTCTCTTACCACCAAGTGGACTCTCAATGCTCTTAACACCATACAAGAGGATTGTTAGATATAACACATTTTCCCTTCTTAATGGAATAATACTTCTCTTAACAGAATAACACTTCTCTTCTTGAAGAAAAGTCTCTTACCACAAAATGAACTCTCAATGTTCTTAGCACTATAAAACTGGACAGTTATATATAACACATCCTTGAATCTGAAAGGTTAGAATAAATATAACACAAATTATCTCCCCTTCCCTCAAGGCCTAAAAAGGCAACAAAAATACTACCACCTCAAAATACAATATATACATGGTTACACCCCAAAAGTCTAAGTCCTAAACCTAACAGGTTTCGTGATTATAAGAGAACCCCCATGCAGGGGTTAAACATTTTCATCACTGGTAGAAGAATTAGACTCCTTATCACTGGTAGTGGTATTTGAGTCTTTATATTTCACTTTTACCACCCTTGAGAGGTTCCTCCAGTGGCCATCAGCAAGCAACTCTGATGGCATTTCCATATATTTTTATAAATTTCACAGAATCTCCAAATTTGTGTTTTTTTTTTTTACATAATCAGCTGAATTAATTTTCACCACATCTCCAATATACACCACTATGTTTTTCATACATTTCTTTTGATCATATTGACATTTTTGCTTATTTTGATTTTGACTGATATTCTCCTTCACCAATAACATTACATTTTCATCAGATTCACTCTTCAACCATTTGGCCAACTAAACTGGATGAAAAGTGGTATTGGCTTTTCAACCTCTTAACAACTCTGAAGGAGAAAACTTGGTTGGTGAATGAGGCAACTTGGTTGATGAATGAAGCATGGTCCTATAGAACCACAGACTACTCCTCGCAGATTGGACAATGTCATGGTTCCCACCTTTTGCCCACTTCACACACTCCCCAGAACGCTGTTCATCCTTTCAACAAGACCGTTAATTTGGGAATGGTATAGAGAAATCTTCAACTGTTGTATACCACAGGATTCAAGGAACTTTCTAAATTCTTTTCTAATAAATTGGGTGCCATAGTCAGCAATTTAAATTTCTGGAAACCCTTCCCTCAGAAAAATTTCTCAGAAAAATTCCACCAGAGAGCTGGCATTAGGTTCTCCTACGAATTTAGGTTACAGCCACTTAGAACAGTAATCCTTCAGTACCAAAATTAATCTGATACCTACAGGTTCAGGAATCATCGGGCCCCATAACATCAATCGCTAATTTAACCCAAGGTCTTGATGGAACTTCAATGGGTGTCAAAGAAGGTGTTGCTACTTACAAACTTCTGTCAGCTGACGCACACACATAACACCCTTCTACCACCTCTTCAATATCAGCATCCATCCTAGGCCACCAGAAAAATCATGAATGAGAGTGGAACCAAGGTGTCCCTCATTTGTGTTGTTGATTAAGTCACTTTTCAACTTGAGTGGTGGAACGAATTTATCTGACCTAAGTAGCATACCATCTTCTGTGGAAAGTTCTTCACAAACTTTACAAAATTGCTGAAGTATGAGCTGTATCATTTTCTCCCTTAGCGAACCCTTTTTGACAAACTCCAACACTCGTTGTAACACCTGATCCTCCCTTAAGAAACTTTCCATGCTTCTTCAGAACACACAACTTATTAAGGTACTTTGATAGACACTACCAAGACGTCTTTAAAATCTTAATCCATAAATTCTACCACACAGCCTCATCCTCAGCATGGCCTTTACATGGGAACTGGGAAAGAAAATCGGCTTAGACATTCTTACGCCCAGAAATGTGTACCACATCAAAATGCAATTGTAAAAGTTTCCTAGATAACCTTAAAATCCTTGGTGTTAAATATTTACCCCCACCTCCACCCAAAATGGTCACTGAAGGTTTGTGATCAGTTTGTAGACAGAAACACTTTCTTCAGACAGTGGAACGTTTCAATCGCCCACCAACACGCAAGCAATTCTTTTTCAATCACTGAATACTGCAATTCAGCATCACACAACACCCTTGAGGCAAAAGCAATGGTATATTCTGGATCACATCTCTTTTGAGTGAGTACTGCACCTAACCCAACTTTGCTAGCATCAACCCTTGTGCAGCAAGTACTGAGGGATCAAATGGGTTCAGAGCTTTACTCCACCCAATTGAGCTTTTATCCATGTAAAGGCTTCAGAACATTCTTCATCCCAAGCAAATGTTGCTCCCTTTCTGAGCAGACTACTGATAGGTCTAATTTTGGAAGCATAGTCTGGAAGGAAACAAGAATATAATTCACACAGCTCTAAAAATGTCTTGACACCACACTGATCTACCAGAATAGCTTCCACAATGGAATTTATCAAACCCAGCCTAGAGCTGATACTTTCATTCGAGATTATGTGTCCAAGATGCTCAACTTCACCAAGCGAACTGAAGGTTTCTCAATGAGAGAGGCACCGGCCATCAGTGACCGCCCGCATTGAGAATCTCTCTGGGAGGTGGTCTGGAGTAAGATTTTCTTCACTCGCGCTCACCAACTTAATGTTGAGTTGCATTGTGGAAGCTGCCACTCAATTAGAACATCTACTCGAGCGGTAGAAAGAAGCAGTGTCCTATGGTACTGTGCATGGTGCATTTCACGCTGGTTTTCCAGTGCGAGACAAACACCTGGCATTTTTCAGAATCCCACATGCTACACGGAGTGCAGAGTGGGAAAATTTCACACCCAGGCCCGGTATTTCCCAATAGTCCTTTGACGTTTTCCAAAAGGACGTTATGTGCAACAACATTCTTAGCATAAATCAGCCCACCATCTTGGAAAACCCAGACACCTTCACCTCTTTTAGGATTTTATACATTATTCTTTGAAAAACCAATGCCACTGAAGCAAGCACAAACAGCATTCAGCAATATTGAAATGTCTCAATAGAAGAGACAAACGCAGTGAGGGGCTATGACTCTGGATGTAGATCTGATGGTGGTTTTCTGATGAAAGGTCTAGTTTGGACAATGAATTAGCACCTGTAGTGTGGGGGAACATCTAATTGATTTTGGGTAATCGATGGGAATCAACCCACATTTTTTTATTAAGTGACTTCAGGTCAACACACACATAAAGTTGGTCATTCCTCTTGCATGCAACCACTAACAGGACAACCATAATGTTAACTCAGTGGGTTTAATGATACCCTGGTCACACAATGATTTTAGTTCTTTCTTTAAATCCCTCTTAAGCCTAAATGGTACCCCACATAGTATGCATTTGGCAGGGACTGCCCCTTTCTTGACTTTAATTTTGTGTTTTAATCCCTTAATCTTACCCAAGGTCTCTGAAAAGACATCAGGGAACTGTTCCACAATATCATTGCATTCCACCAACAACACTTGTTCTTTGTGACTAGGTCTAAGGGTCATTCCGAACAAATCCTGATGGAACCACCCAAGAATGTTCAACCCCTTTATGACAATGTACATTTTACCTTCTATTTTCCTGTCTGTACATTCCAACACATCCTCTAGGTCGTCTAAGAGCTCAAATTTTCACCCTTCATATGACATTGGTGAACGGTTAAGTGGCAAAAAAATCCTGTCCCCCCCCCATGTGGCCTTGAATAATTTTTGGTTGGGTCATCATGGTGATCCTTGCTTCTGAATTGACTAGCAGTTTTAACACTTTATTACCCATACAAATATCCACAATGGGGTCAACACATGACTTTTTTATGGTGATTTTTGTTACAATTTGATACAACATCTCCCACAGTAAGCACTGAACCATTTAACCCCTCCACATCTGATTCAGTGTCAGTCTCACTCTAAGAATGGGTCCCACATGTTACAGACCTAGAGGTGTTATTCTTTTTCTTTTGACAGACCTTGGCAAAATGCCCTAACTTCCTGCAGTGGATTCTAGGCTTTTGCAGAGTTTGCTGATATATTGGCTATGTGGAAATCCGCAAAGTGCAGAAAAAACTACCACGCTCCATGGCATTCCGCAAGCAGCGGAGTAAGGTAAATTAGGCTGCTCTTGCTGATTTATAGTTCTGGGAGTTTGTTCCATGCTGTAACAAATGGTACAATGCACAGCACAAGAGGGTACTGCTTTTTTCTGCAGTTCGAGTAAAAGTTCTACTCGAGCAGCAGCTTCCTCAACTTTAGCGACAGGTTTCTCAATGTGAGTGGTAGCAGCTGCCATGACTGCCTTCATTCAGAAAACTTGCTGGGAGGTGGTCCAGCACATGATTTTCCTCACTCATGCGCTCCAACTTAATGTTGAGGAGCCGCATGATAAGAAAAATTCACCTTCTCGACTTGACGTGGAGTTTTTCGTAACTATGTGCACTTCGCCAAACGCTGAGTGGGCAAAACTCTGCCAACTCCGTCAGCGGAGCAGAATTTTATGTCCTGGCCTATTAGTTACAAGTGACATTTTTGGCAGGACAAGGCTTACTATTTTTAGCAGGTGGGGGCTACCACAACGGTAACACACGTTGAGTGTAGATGGTTCAGTTTTGAACCCAGAAGGTTTGGTACTAACGTTTTTCATGGACTTTTTCCAATAAGCATTTCCAGATTTGTTTACATTCACTGACTCAACAGGTTTCTCCTCAAGTTCTTTTACAGACATTTGTGACATTTCAATACTTTTTGCCATTTTGATGGTGTCATCCGAAGATGGATTCCTCATAGATAAACGTTTTTGACACATTTGTTTATCTTTACACTGGCACACAAACTGGTCTCAAATTAACCCCTTCCATGCTGATGACGAGCTCAGCTCGTCATCAGCGTTACCTACCGTGTGCTGATGACGAGCTGAGCTCGTCATGTAACGCGGTAATTCGAAAAATGGCGCACACAGTGGGAAAAACGGCCGCACGCATGCGGTTAACTGATCTGTTAAACTTTCAAATTGGCATTCAGAAATAAGTCTATGAAGGACCATGATGCCACATCTTCCTCAACCTTCGGTTTGTGTTTGAAGAACTTGTGTCTTAGGACAATTAAACTGGGCTGCTTACCAAACCTCATTTGAACTTTTCTTACTGCCAAATAATACTCATCCCATACTTCACCCTTATCTAATAATAATTCAGGTATGTGTTTGAATGTAGATCTCCCCTCAAAACCCAGTGAGTGTAAGAAAAGAAATGTCTTCCTTTCTGGCGACTCTAGAAGATCCAGTTGCCCCCAAATAAGTTTCAAAACATTAAACCATATCAACCATCTGACTGGAGGATCTCCTGAAGGGTCTTGGACCGATTGAGGAGGAGTCACGACTGCATTCTGACTATGACAGCAAATATTTACAGCAAAAATAAAATTAACTTTTTCAACTAGTAACATATAAATTGTATAGATGGTATATATTGTGTTTGTAACTGTATATAAACCTTTTGGGGGAAGCAAAATGGTGCTTATCACAGTGCAACAAGCAACATGTAATAGTTAACATTTAATTGATGGTGTGCTTGTCACTGTAGAAGTAATGCCATGCATAAACAATTAGACATGACAAATGTGCTTGTCACGGTGTATTCATAAGTGTACTCACCACTGTGCAACAAGCAGCATCAATAGAAACTTAAATTATTCTTCTTCTTGACACTTGTAGATGGAACACAAGCAAAGGTGTGCTTGTCACTTTAGAAACACAAGCAAAAGTGTGCTTTTCACTGTTGAAGAAACACTGTGTAGCAATTTTCAGACCTTTACAATGTGCTGCGGTACTTCATCACTGCAGAATTTGAAGCATTGTTAGTTGTACAAAAACGTGGCCACTGAACACGTGGCAAGGCTCACAACTAATAATTGCCTTCGCTGGTCGGACTGGCACAAGAAAAAATGTGAGATGATCAACCTAATTCAAGGCTGTACGGACAGGAAACAGCATTTACAAAGCAATCATCACATCCCACTACATTTACAACGCAGTCATTACATCGCAACATCCTTTACAACACATGTCACAACAACGCAACCATTCCATTGCATGTCACTACAGCGCATTACACTACAACGCATGTCACTACAATGTAGGCATTACACTGCATGTCATCACAACGCATACCATTACAATGCATAGTACCCCTACTCTATCCAACACTTACCCTACTGTTGCACCTCCTGGAGTTAGAATAGTAATTTTTTACCCCCGCACTATCCAACACTTATCCTACTGTTGCACCCCCTGGAGTTAGAATAGTAATGTTTACTCCTACACTATCCAACACTTACCTTAAATGCAAGTTTGCGCCACTATGGCTGCAAGGAGGGAAGCCCGTAAACACAGCACCTCGAAGGAGCTGAGAGGTAGGTTCTCTAATTTCAGAGTTAAAGGCTCAGAGGAAGAAAGTAGACCCTGTGATCATCCATTCACCTAATATCAAGAGCGCAGGCAGGGAACAGAGGTATGGGCCCCTCAAATAACTGCTTCTCCTGATTATTGGTCCTCATGCACCAAGTTTTCTGTGTGGAATCAGCCAAATAAAGTGGCAAGCAGTGTTCAAAAATCAACTCTAGTTGTCACCAACAATTCTGTAGTAAATGACTACAGACAAGGAGCATAACATATGATACATTAGTTTATTAAACACCAAGTAAAGAGTTGGTTAGGGTATGCACCCAAGTATTGTTGGCTTTCCCCAGACTCCAACAACCCAACTGTCAACCCACTTTACGTCCAAACAATACCACATGGAACCCAATGTGTGGATTATTCCATAGAATGCATAGAGTGCTGAGTCTCTTACCACCAAGTGGACTCTCAACACTCTTAACACTATAAAAACGGTTAGGTTGATATACAAATATTCAATTAGCACTACATCTTTCTGAGGTTAACAAAAGTACTTTTAAATTGAATTGCAACAAGCATCTATCATTCAGCACTAAATTAGCCCATGTGGTGAATATGCACAGTTCAAATACACCTTTCTAAGCCAGGACCTTGCTTTTCATAAATCTTCAGCTTATGATATTGACAGATATCAAAAAAGGCTCTGCTCGTTACAATTTAAACTGAATAAGGAGGCATATTGTCAATAATCATGACCCTGCAACTAAACCAAGAAAAAGCTAAAGAACCAAATAATTGACAGCTGGCAGATAAATTCAAGAGCAGCATGTCAGAGGAAAGCTATGCATCATTGTTGTGGGCACCCCATATAGTCACTAGATCACTGAACTAATTCACTAGGATGTTTATTGAGTAAGATTGTTAGGACAACAGATGGTCTGAATATGGTATTAGCAAAAGTTCCCCATTACTGTGAGGGAAAAGGCTGCTAGTCTTTCAATCAGGATTTTTAGTGCACAAATCGATAACAGCAGCGCATGTCTATCCTTGCCACCTATTTCAGTTCCAGGTTTGTTTCATCATGAAGCCATTTATTATATGGCACAAAAGAAATGTGAGTGTTGGAGTATATAATTGACTGGATGTGAGAGTGAGTGATTGTGAGAGTGGCTGTATAGATAAGTGGGAGCTGGTGGCAGTGATTGTATAGGAGAATACGTATGTGTTAGTATCTCTATGAATACGTGATGTGCGGTGTGTATAACCGTGTATAACTGTGTAGGTGAGTAAATGGCAGTTTGTTTGACTTTTTGTGAGCCACTAGTTGTGTGACTAACTCTAAGGGTGAGTGGCGGTGTGTGAGTGTCTGTATAAGTGTAGAAGTATATATATATCTGTGTGTGCATTGGTGAGTGACTGCATGTATGAGTGGCAATATGGGTGAGTGAGTGGATGTGTGTGTATACCTAGAATTTAGGGAGTGGGTATGTACTAACTGCTATTGGTGTCTCTATGGTTTTGAGATTGGTAGTCTGAATATTGGAGTGGGTGCATGAAAGCTTATATTATAGTGTGAGTAGGTGCATCAGAGATTATGTGGTGAAGTCATCAGTGATGTCATTTGAGATGTCATGAGTGATGTCACTGACCATGTCATGAGTGATGTAATATGTGATATCATCAGCAGTGCATTGCGGGGACACAAGATATAGTTAGCGCAGATAACTACAACAGTTGAATTGATATGGTTTTTTATGAGTGAAATGTCAGCCTAACTGATAGAAATGGGGGTTTGGCAAGGGATTGCAAAGTTGTCCAAGTAGGGACCCTTCTTCCTAGTCAGGATAAGGGAGTTACACTCCTAAAATAACCCCTGCTCACCCCCTTGGTAGCTTGGCACGAGCAGTCAGGCTTATCTTAGAGGAAGTGTGTAGAGCATTTACACATAACCGACAGTAATACAGTGTAAACACTACAAAAGGACACCACACCAGTTTAGTAAAATAGACAATATTTTTTTATACAAGACCAAAAATGATAAGAATCCACAATACAGTACTTAAAAATCTACAATTATCAACATATGCTTTAAAAACAGTTCCTTGATGTCGATAGCTCTGTCCGGGACTATCACGGCGCTGAGCAAACAAATCCAAACAGTTCAGGCTGGTCGTGGTGTCGCGGACCAGCTACGGTGTCGGGAAGACCCACAAACAGTACCTGTTAGAGATGCAGGAAGGTGCTGAGGCCCTTAAGTCACTTGGCCTGGAGGTTGAGCTAATTTCTGTTGGGATCAGGAGCGCTGGCGTCGGCAGGTGTCGGGTGCTGCAGTGCAAAGTGCAGCGGTGCGGCATGCCGTACCCTCAGGTCACGGTGCGAGCAGCGGCTCGGTGGCAGCGTCACATGGTGTCGTCGGTGAGACCAGGGTCGTGGTGCGAGGTGAAGGCTGTGCTCGTTATGGTGCTGGCAGGTCACGGTGCAAGCAGCGGCGCCATTGCTGCTGAAACGCTGTTGTCGGCTGATGAACAGGAGTCAATGGTGCCGGCATCGGTAGGCCAAGGCTGCTGTGCGGGATGAGGGTGGTGCTTCGTGTAAGTTTACGAGCGGTGCCCTCGAACCACAGTGCAAGCAGCAGTGATGATTTCGGAGTGGAGCGGCGGCATCGGGGAGGCCAAGGTGTCGTTGTGAAGCAAGGCAGTGCTATCTGCGGTGCTCACAGGTCACGGTGCTAGCAAGGGCTCAGAGGGAGCAACAGCAGGCATTGTCGGTGAGACCAGGGTCACGGTGCGGCATTGCGGATGTGCTCTCTGCGATACCCAGGCTTTGGCGTGAAGCGAGGCGGAACGGAGTGCGGAGTACATAGATCGCAGTGCGAGCAGAAGTTCGGTGGCGGCGTGAGCAGGCATCATCGGCAAGACCAGGGTCGTGGAGCGGCATTGCGGCGGTGCCCTCTGCGTTGCCTTCAGGACAAGGAGTCGGCAGTGGCGTTGTAGATGTCATCAAGTTGCTTTTCTTCTGTCGCAGCACAAAACACACAGTCCCCAGTGCTGAGGATAGAAGAGCTTGAAGTCTTTGCTCTTCCTGAGACTTCTTGAACAGGGGGCAAGCTCTACCTAAAGCCCTTGGAGAAACTCACAAAAGTAGATTGCAGAAAGTTCAGTCCAGTCCTTTCACTGCCCAAGACAGAAGCAGCCACTGTAGGCCAACACAGCAAAGCACACAGCAAAGTGGTAGTCCCTCCTCACAGCTTCTCCAGCTCTTCTTGGCAGCCTTCTTGATCCAAAAGAGTTCTAAAGTTCAGGGGTCTGGGTCCCAATATTTGTATCCAAAAATCGTTTGATCCTATAGGCAGAGGGTGTCTGTGCCCAGCCTTAACCAGTTCTGCCTTCTCTGGTGTGATTTCCCAGCAGGGGGTAGAGACAGCATTATCAGAGGCAGACCAGGCCTTTTGAGGTGCAAGGAAATCTTCTCCCTCTTCCCCCATTGCAGACCAGGTCTATTCAGCCCTTTCCTGGCCTACCTAGACTATCCGGAGCCACCTTTTCTTCCTACCCATCTGTCGTCCGAAACCCTGACATGCAATCCACATTCCAGCAGAGGCACACGGTATGATTGAGAAAGAAAATACCCACTTCCTAAAAGTGGTATTTTCAAACACAGAATGTAAAAATCACCTTTACTAAAAGATGCATTGTTAGATTCTGAGTTCAGGCATACTATATTTTATTTCCCCACCTACTTCACAGGGCGAGTTATGTTTATAAGCTGTTATAAACAAACTTCCTATTCTGTCCTATGGGGAACATTTAACCTTGCAATAGTGAAAAATGAAATGGGCTGTAATTCACTATCAGGACATGCCACACACACCAGGGCATGTCCTACCTTTCACATACACTGCACCCTGCCCACAGTGGTACTTTGGGCCTACCTTAGGTGTGTCTGACATGTAAGAAAAGGGAAGGTTAGGGACGGGCCAGTGTGTACACGAGCCAAGTCGAGTTGACAGTTACAAACTGTGTGCAGACTCTGCAATGGCAGGTCTAAGGTACCTTTTCCGGGCTACTCACTTGGGTGGCACAATCCGTGCTGCAGGCCCATGTGTAGCATTTGATTCCCAGGCCCCTGCACACTCAGTGTACTTTACTAGGGGCTGACAAGAAAACCAAACAGCAAATCATGGAAACATCAATCCATAACATACTTTACCACAGGAGCACCTGCACTTTATCACTGATCAGAAGTGTGAAAAGTGCACAGAAATACTACGCCAGCAAAAACAGAGTAAAAACCGGGAGGGCATAATGCAAAAACTCAGGGGAAACACGGCAAAAGCTGCCAAGTCTAACGCTAACTATAACTTTTTCCAATGAATTTCCAATTTTTTTTAATGCTGATTTCTAACTATAACGTTCCTGAAACCCGTGGTTTTTCAAGGAAATTCTAAGGTTTTTAACTAGCAGTCACGGTTGCAGAGTGGTGTAGAAAGGGGTCTCGGTCTCCAACCAGCTCTCAGGAATCCTGATGCGTAGGACTTGCAGGAGGTCCCAGGAGGGCTTGTTGGTCCCCAAGGTCCCTCTGGAGTAAAGTGGACTTCATCTCCCAACTAGTAGTGCACCAGAAGGCGTGTTTGCAGAGTGGTGGAGAAAGGGGGTATGGCATCTGACCACCTCTCAGCACTCTAGCTGTGTTGGGCTTACTGGAGGTAACAGGAGGGCTAGTTGGCCCCCAGAGACCCTGAAGAGGCAAGGGGACCTCATACACCAACCAAGAGCATGCCAGGAGGTGCGTTTGCAGGGTTGTGGAGAAAGGGGGCATGGCCTGCGGCTACGGCTGCGTGAAGGACCCGAAGAAATGTCTCAAATGACCTTGTGTGTCTGTAACTTTGCCACTGAGTGGGAATCGTGCTGGGGAGCTTTCAGTAAGCAGTCCATCATTCTAGGAAAAGGGCAGAATGATATTGCATCCTGGTACTGTATATGGGGTGGGGCCAAACGGGCGGGGCTTCTGAGCAAGTTTACATACCTGTTATAAGAGGTCAGCACATTATCTCTTGTTTAAGCAGCAGATGATGAGAAAGAACCTCCTGGTCACAGGAACTGCATGAGGTTTTGCGCTCAAGAAAAGCAAAGGTGCAACCACCTCCATTAAGGATTACAGCAGTCTTTTCTTGGTGGAAATGAGGAGAAAGCACACCTTCTTAGCCATGACCACGCGTATGTAGTAAGGCTGATAAATGCGTGACAGAAGTGGAGCTTCAACTCGGGCACCTGCTTTCCCTATATCTGTAAGTGCTTCTTGTTGAGATTGAATTTTTGTGACACGAGCATCGTGACAGAATGAATCATGCCTTGCACATTTAGCCAAGAAGAGGTCACCGCTTTGTGCAATACCTGTACTCGACTGGAGTACTTTCTGATGGCTAATCAGTAAGTGCTCTCTCGATGGGTAAATGTATAGTGCATGAAGGGCCCAAAGAAATGCTTCAAGTGACCTTGAATGTCTGTAACTTTGCTGCTGAGCGGGACACACGTGGGATGCTTTTGGTAAACTGTCTTTCAATCTGGGAAAAGGGCGGGAATACGTTGCATGCTGCTAATGTATTTGTGGTGGGGTCAAACAGGCGGGGCTTCTCTGCAAGTTTACATGCCTGTTATAAAAGTTCAAACACAACAATGATGGACAGAATGTGGATCAATGTCACACATTCACCCCAGTCCAAAGATCTGGGCCCAAATCCATCGTTTTTCCACTCCACACCACCCTGGGTTAGACAATGGCGATATGCAAATCAGCGCTGACCCTGTGCCCCATGGGAACAGTCCAGTCCGAACTACAAAAGCCATGTCCTTCCCAGAACGGAAACAAGCATCCGAGGACCGGCCCGGTTTCGAGGTAACACCTCTCTTCAGCCCGGCTAGCTTGATTCCAGTGGTGTGGAGTGCCTGGGACTCACGTCTGAGCATCCCTAGTACACTTAGATCGGTAACTGCAAACACAACAATGATGGACAGAATGTGGATCAATGTCACACATTCACCCCAGTCCAAAGATCTGGGCCCAAATCCATCGTTTTTCCACTCCACACCACCCTGGGTTAGACAATGGCGATATGAAAATCAGCGCTGACCCTGTGCCCCATGGGAACAGTCCAGTCCGAACTACAAAAGCCATGTCCTTCCCAGAACGGAAACAAGCATCCGAGGACCGGCCCGGTTTCGAGGTAACACCTCTCTTCAGCCCGGCTAGCTTGATTCCAGTGGTGTGGAGTGCCTGGGACTCACGTCTGAGCATCCCCAGTACACTTAGAGCGGTAACTGCAAACACAACAATGATGGACAGAATGTGGATCAATGTCACACATTCACCCCAGTCCAAAGATCTGGGCCCAAATCTATCGTTTTTCCACTCCACACCACCCTGGGTTAGACAATGGCGATATGCAAATCAGCGCTGACCCTGTGCCCCATGGGAACAGTCCAGTCCGAACTACAAAAGCCATGTCCTTCCCAGAACGGAAACAAGCATCCGAGGACCGGCCCGGTTTCGAGGTAACACCTCTCTTCAGCCCGGCTAGCTTGATTCCAGTGGTGTGGAGTGCCTGGGACTCACGTCTGAGCATCCCCAGTACACTTAGAGCGGTAACTGCAAACACAACAATGATGGACAGAATGTGGATCAATGTCACACATTCACCCCAGTCCAAAGATCTGGGCCCAAATCCATCGTTTTTCCACTCCACACCACCCTGGGTTAGACAATGGCGATATGCAAATCAGCGCTGACCCTGTGCCCCATGGGAACAGTCCAGTCCAAACTACAAAAGCCATGTCCTTCCCAGAACGGAAACAAGCACCCGAGGACCGGCCCGGTTTCGAGGTAACACCTCTCTTCAGCCCGGCTAGCTTGATTCCAGTGGTGTGGAGTGCCTGGGACTCACGTCTGAGCATCCCCAGTACACTTAGAGCGGTAACTGCAAACCCAACAATGATGGACAGAATGTGGATCAATGTCACACATTCACCCCAGTCCAAAGATCTGGGCCCAAATCCATCGTTTTTCCACTCCACACCACCCTGGGTTAGACAATGGCGATATGCAAATCAGCGCTGACCCTGTGCCCCATGGGAACAGTCCAGTCCGAACTACAAAAGCCATGTCCTTCCCAGAACGGAAACAAGCATCCGAGGACCGGCCCGGTTTCGAGGTAACACCTCTCAACAGCCCGGCTAGCATGATTCCAGTGGTGTGGAGTGCCTGGGACTCACGTCTGAGCATCCCCAGTACACTTAGAGCGGTAACTGCAAACACAACAATGATGGACAGAATGTGGATCAATGTCACACATTCACCCCAGTCCAAAGATCTGGGCCCAAATCCATCGTTTTTCCACTCCACACCACCCTGGGTTAGACAATGGCGATATGCAAATCAGCGCTGACCCTGTGCCCCATGGGAACAGTCCAGTCCGAACTACAAAAGCCATGTCCTTCCCAGAACGGAAACAAGCATCCGAGGACCGGCCCGGTTTCGAGGTAGCACCTCTCTTCAGCCTGGCTAGCTTGATTCCAGTGGTGTGGAGTGCCTAGGACTCACGTCTGAGCATCCCCAGTACCCTTAGAGCGGTAACTGCAAACACAACAATGATGGACAGAATGTGGATCAATGTCACACATTCACCCCAGTCCAAAGATCTGGGCCCAAATCCATCGTTTTTCCACTCCACACCACCCTGGGTTAGACAATGGCGATATGCAAATCAGCGCTGACCCTGTGCCCCATGGGAACAGTCCAGTCCAAACTACAAAAGCCATGTCCTTCCCAGAACGGAAACAAGCACCCGAGGACCGGCCCGGTTTCGAGGTAACACCTCTCTTCATCCCGGCTAGCTTGATTCCAGTGGTGTGGAGTGCCTGGGACTCACGTCTGAGCATCCCCAGTACACTTAGAGCGGTAACTGCAAACACAACAATGATGGACAGAATGTGGATCAATGTCACACATTCACCCCAGTCCAAAGATCTGGGCCCAAATCCATCGTTTTTCCACTCCACACCACCCTGGGTTAGACAATGGCGATATGAAAATCAGCGCTGACCCTGTGCCCCATGGGAACAGTCCAGTCCGAACTACAAAAGCCATGTCCTTCCCAGAACGGAAACAAGCATCCGAGGACCGGCCCGGTTTCGAGGTAACACCTCTCTTCAGCCCGGCTAGCTTGATTCCAGTGGTGTGGAGTGCCTGGGACTCACGTCTGAGCATCCCCAGTACACTTAGAGCGGTAACTGCAAACACAACAATGATGGACAGAATGTGGATCAATGTCACACATTCACCCCAGTCCAAAGATCTGGGCCCAAATCCATCGTTTTTCCACTCCACACCACCCTGGGTTAGACAATGGCGATATGCAAATCAGCGCTGACCCTGTGCCCCATGGGAACAGTCCAGTCCGAACTACAAAAGCCATGTCCTTCCCAGAACGGAAACAAGCATCCGAGGACCGGCCCGGTTTCGAGGTAACACCTCTCTTCAGCCCGGCTAGCTTGATTCCAGTGGTGTGGAGTGCCTGGGACTCACGTCTGAGCATCCCCAGTACCCTTAGAGCGGTAACTGCAAACACAACAATGATGGACAGAATGTGGATCAATGTCACACATTCACCCCAGTCCAAAGATCTGGGCCCAAATCCATTGTTTTTCCACTCCACACCACCCTGGGTTAGACAATGGCGATATGCAAATCAGCGCTGACCCTGTGCCCCATGGGAACAGTCCAGTCCGAACTACAAAAGCCATGTCCTTCCCAGAACGGAAACAAGCATCCGAGGACCGGCCCGGTTTCGAGGTAACACCTCTCTTCAGCCCGGCTAGCTTGATTCCAGTGGTGTGGAGTGCCTGGGACTCACGTCTGAGCATCCCCAGTACACTTAGAGTGTGATGTATTCCTATAGGTTCTGTATCGATCCCCCTATTCCTGACCCTATTCTGGTTAACAAACTAACAAGTTAACTAGCAGTCAGCCCATGAGGCAGAAAACCCCCATGATGCAGGAACCGTTATCTGATAAAGCCACACTACGGCACAGGAACGTGTTATCTGATTAGGTCATAACGCTTGCCATCTAATTAGACAAGCGATATTCCTCCAGCCCCTGATAAGGCATACGGAGTTCTCATAACAAATCAAACCTATGACAGACCTGGGAAAAACCCTGCGGCCATTGTTTTGATTTCACCGAGAACTTCAGCAAAAGAATGTGCTAACGACCTGGTCGTATGACATCCTTATTGACGTATCTATGTCCATCCTTACGTCAATCTCGGCACCTTAAAGGTATAAATATTACCGATATTGCCCTATGCAAACACACGCGGTGGTGACGAGGATGGAGCAGCCAGACTTGCCGAAGCCCAGAGCAGAGCAGACCCCGCTGGCGCAGCCCCGCCTTCTTGACGCGCTGAGATCGAGCAGCTGCCTATTTCTCCTGCCGAGAAATCCAGCTCCGGCGTTTCCGGGTAGCCCTCGCAGGCAGCCTGGAATATCGAGACCAGAGACGAGAGATACCATCCTTCATTCATCCTAACTTCCAGGTACAGAACTGAATAACCCCTCGCAGAGAATTCTTTAGTCAGTCACTTGGCAAAACAAACTTAACTTAAACTGTAACTTTCTATTCCCGCTCACGTATTAGACTTAGGTCAGGTACACGGGGTAGGCGTATCTAGAAACACCAGTTGAGTACGTTTAGTCAAATGTATATGTGTATGTAATATATTTTATTCATTTTAAACCTTCATATGGCTTAGAAACCATATCAATGTTTTTACAGTATTATTTTATACTTCTGCTTTTAATGTATGCACTTTACTTAACCATAAGTATTGCTATAATATCGATCCATTTCTCTTGTACGAGAAAAGAGACTGATCAATAAATAACATCTTTTATTGAACACGCCCGTCTCTTCCTTTTCTCTACAATCTGATGAGACTAAGAATGCACGTACTGACTGAGTAAAATAAATTGCCTTTTGTTCACACGACTCTCGAGATACACTCTTGATTAGGGGAGAGCAAAGTTGTCATGTTCTATGGTTGTCAGAAACTAAATCCCTTCTTGTCTAATCAGGGAAGTTAATTCCTTCCTGAACATTCGAGAAAGTTTCTAGTGAACTCTGAGCTAGCTGGCAAACCCAAAACTTTAAGTCTAATATCGACAGTAGTAGACCTAGTTAACGTCTGGTCTAGGCCTATACTATTGAAGGTATTATTCCAATGCGCAGAGCCTATTGGGATAATAGGAACTACACTACAAGAGCGGTACCTGCAAACACAACAATGATGGACAGAATGTGGATCAATGTCACACATTCACCCCAGTCCAAAGATCTGGGCCCAAATCCATCGTTTTTCCACTCCACACCACCCTAGGTTAGACAATGGCGATATGCAAATCAGCGCTGACCCTGTGCCCCATGGGAACAGTCCAGTCCAAACTACAAAAGCCATGTCCTTCACAGAACGGAAACAAGCATCCGAGGACCGGCCCGGTTTCGAGGTAACACCTCTCTTCAGCCCGGCTAGCTTGATTCCAGTGGTGTGGAGTGCCTGGGACTCACGTCTGAGCATCCCAAGTACACTTAGAGCGGTAACTGCAAACACAACAATGATGGACAGAATGTGGATCAATGTCACACATTCACCCCAGTCGAAAGATCTGGGCCCAAATCCATCGTTTTTCCACTCCACACCACCCTGGGTTAGACAATGGCGATATGCAAATCAGCACTGACCCTGTGCCCCATGGGAACAGTCCAGTCCGAACTACAAAAGCCATGTCCTTCCCAGAACGGAAACAAGCATCCGAGGACTGGCCCGGTTTCGAGGTAACACCTCTCTTCAGCCCGGCTAGCTTGATTCCAGTGGTGTGGAGTGCCTGGGACTCACGTCTGAGCATCCCCAGTACACTTAGAGCGGTAACTGCAAACACAACAATGATGGACAGAATGTGGATCAATGTCACACATTCACCCCAGTCCAAAGATCTGGGCCCAAATCCATCGTTTTTCCACTCCACACCACCCTGGGTTAGACAATGGCGATATGCAAATCAGCGCTGACCCTGTGCCCCATGGGAACAGTCCAGTCCGAACTACAAAAGCCATATCCTTCCCAGAACGGAAACAAGCATCCGAGGACCGGCCCGGTTTCGAGGTACCACCTCTCTTCAGCCCGGCTAGCTTGATTCCAGTGGTGTGGAGTGCCTGGGACTCACGGGGTGGTGTGGAGTGCAAAAAAACGATGGATTTAGGCCCAGATCCTTGTACTGGGGTGAATGTATGACATTGTTCTACATTCTGTCCATCAACTGTGTTTTTTGCAATTTTCACCCCGAGTGGGCTGGGTATGCTCAGACGTGAGTCCCAGGCTCTCCACACCACTGGAGTCAAGCTATCCAGGCTGATGAAGGCTGATAGCCAGAAACCGGTCCTTGGATGATTGATTCCGGTCTGGGAAAGACATGGCTTGGTAGTTCGGACTGGACTGTTCCCTTGAGGCACAGGGTCAGAGCTGATTTGCATATAGCCAGTGTCTAACCCAGGGTGGTGTGGAGTGCAAAAAAACGATGGATTTAGGCCCAGATCCTTGTACTGGGGTGAATGTACGACATTGTTCTACATTCTGTCCATCAACTGTGTTTTTTGCAATTTTCACCCCGAGTGGGCTGGGTATGCTCAGACGTGAGTCCCAGGCTCTCCACACCACTGGAGTCAAGCTATCCAGGCTGATGAAGGCTGATAGCCGGAAACCGGTCCTTGGATGCTTGATTCCGGTCTGGGAAAGACATGGCTTGGTAGTTCGGACTGGACTGTTCCCTTGAGGCACAGGGTCAGAGCTGATTTGCATATAGCCAGTGTCTAACCCAGGGTGGTGTGGAGTGCAAAAAAACGATGGATTTAGGCCCAGATCCTTGTACTGGGGTGAATGTATGACATTGTTCTACATTCTGTCCATCAACTGTGTTTTTTGCAATTTTCACCCCGAGTGGGCTGGGTATGCTCAGACGTGAGTCCCAGGCTCTCCACACCACTGGAGTCAACCTATTCAGGCTGATGAAGGCTGATAGCCAGAAACCGGTCCTTGGATGCTTGATTCCGGTCTGGGAAAGACATGGCTTGGTAGTTCGGACTGGACTGTTCCCTTGAGGCACAGGGTCAGAGCTGATTTGCATATAGCCAGTGTCTAACCCAGGGTGGTGTGGAGTGCAAAAAAACGATGGATTTAGGCCCAGATCCTTGTACTGGGGTGAATGTATGACATTGTTCTACATTCTGTCCATCAACTGTGTTTTTTGCAATTTTCACCCCGAGTGGGCTGGGTATGCTCAGACGTGAGTCCCAGGCTCTCCACACCACTGGAGTCAAGCTATCCAGGCTGATAAAAGGCTGATAGCCAGAAACCGGTCCTTGGATGCTTGATTCCGGTCTGGGAAAGACATGGCTTGGTAGTTCGGACTGGACTGTTCCCTTTAGGCACAAGGTCAGAGCTGATTTGCATATAGCCAGTGTCTAACCCAGGGTGGTGTGGAGTGCAAAAAAGATGATTGATTTAGGCCCAGATCCTTGTACTGGGGTGAATGTATGACATTGTTCTACATTCTGTCCATCAACTGTGTTTTTTGCAATTTTCACCCCGAGTGGGCTGGGTATGCTCAGACGTGAGTCCCAGGCTCTCCACACCACTGGAGTCAAGCTATCCAGGCTGATGAAGGCTGATAGCCAGAAACCGGTCCTTGGATGCTTGATTCCGGTCTGGGAAAGACATGGCTTGGTAGTTCGGACTGGACTGTTCTCTTGAGGCACAGGGTCAGAGCTGATTTGCATATAGCCAGTGTCTAACCCAGGGTGGTGTGGAGTGCAAAAAAACGATGGATTTAGGCCCAGATCCTTGTACTGGGGTGAATGTATGACATTGTTCTACATTCTGTCCATCAACTGTGTTTTTTGCAATTTTCACCCCGAGTGGGCTGGGTATGCTCAGACGTGAGTCCCAGGCTCTCCACACCACAGGAGTCAAGCTATTCAGGCTGATGAAGGCTGATAGCCAGAAACCGGTCCTCGGATGCTTGATTCCGGTCTGGGAAAGACATGGCTTGGTAGTTCGGACTGGACTGTTCCCTTGAGGCACAGGGTCAGAGCTGATTTGCATATAGCCAGTGTCTAACCCAGGGTGGTGTGGAGTGCAAAAAAACAATGGATTTAGGCCCAGACCCTTGTACTGGGGTGAATGTATGACATTGTTCTACATTCTGTCCATCAACTGTGTTTTTTGCAATTTTCACCCCGAGTGGGCTGGGTTTGCTCAGACGTGAGTCCCAGGCTCTCCACACCACTGGAGTCAAGCTATCCAGGCTGATGAAGGCTGATAGCCAGAAACCGGTCCTTGGATGCTTGATTCCGGTCTGGGAAAGACATGGCTTGGTAGTTCGGACTGGACTGTTCCCTTGAGGCACAGGGTCAGAGCTGATTTGCATATAGCCAGTGTCTAATCCAGGGTGGTGTGGAGTGCAAAAAAACGATGGATTTAGGCCCAGATCCTTGTACTGGGGTGAATGTATGACATTGTTCTACATTCTGTCCATCAACTGTGTTTTTTGCAATTTTCACCCCGAGTGGGCTGGGTATGCTCAGACGTGAGTCCCAGGCTCTCCACACCACTGGAGTCAAGCTATTCAGGTTTATGAAGGCTGATAGCCAGAAACCGGTCCTTGGATACTTGATTCCGGTCTGGGAAAGACATGGCTTGGTAGTTCGGACTGGACTGTTCCCTTGAGGCACAGGGTCAGAGCTGATTTGCATATAGCCAGTGTCTAACCCAGGGTGGTGTGGAGTGCAAACAAACGATGGATTTAGGACCAGATCCTTGTACTGGGGTGAATGTATGACATTGTTCTACATTCTGTCCATCAACTGTGTTTTTTGCAATTTTCACCCCGAGTGGGCTGGGTATGCTCAGACGTGAGTCCCAGGCTCTCCACACCACTGGAGTCAAGCTATCCAGGCTGATGAAGGCTGATAGCCAGAAACCGGTCCTTGGATGCTTGATTTCGGTCTGGGAAAGACATGGCTTGGTAGTTCGGACTGGACTGTTCCCTTTAGGCACAGGGTCAGAGCTGATTTGCATATAGCCAGTGTCTAACCCAGGGTGGTGTGGAGTGCAAAAAAACAATGGATTTAGGCCCAGATCCTTGTACTGGGGTGAATGTATGACATTGTTCTACATTCTGTCCATCAACTGTGTTTTTTGCAATTTTCACCCCGAGTGGGCTGGGTATGCTCAGACGTGAGTCCCAGGCTCTCCACACCACTGGAGTCAAGCTATCCAGGCTGATGAAGGCTGATAGCCAGAAACCGGTCCTTGGATGCTTGATTCCGGTCTGGGAAAGACATGGCTTGGTAGTTCGGACTGGACTTTTCCCTTGAGGCACAGGGTCAGAGCTGATTTGCATATAGCCAGTGTCTAACCCAGGGTGGTGTGGAGTGCAAAAAAACGATGGATTTAGGCCAAGATCCTTGTACTGGGGTGAATGTATGACATTGTTCTACATTCTGTCCATCAACTGTGTTTTTTGCAATTTTCACCCCGAGTGGGCTGGGTATGCTCAGACGTGAGTCCCAGGCTCTCCACACCACTGGAGTCAAGCTATTCAGGCTGATGAAGGCTGATAGCCAGAAACCGGTCCTTGGATGCTTGATTCCGGTCTGGGAAAGACATGGCTTGGTAGTTCGGACTGGACTGTTCCCTTGAGGCACAGGGTCAGAGCTGATTTGCATATAGCCAGTGTCTAACCCAGGGTGGTGTGGAGTGCAAAAAAACGATGGATTTAGGCCCAGATCCTTGTACTGGGGTGAATGTATGACATTGTTCTACATTCTGTCCATCAACTGTGTTTTTTGCAATTTTCACCCCGAGTGGGCTGGGTATGCTCAGACGTGAGTCCCAGGCTCTCCACACCACTGGAGTCAAGCTATCCAGGCTGATGAAGGCTGATAGCCAGAAACCGGTCCTTGGATGCTAGATTCCGGTCTGGGAAAGACATGGCTTGGTAGTTCGGACTGGACTGTTCCCTTGAGGCACAGGGTCAGAGCTGATTTGCATATAGCCAGTGTCTAACCCAGGGTGGTGTGGAGTGCAAAAAAACGATGGATTTAGGCCCAGATCCTTGTACTGGGGTGAATGTATGACATTGTTCTACATTCTGTCCATCAACTGTGTTTTTTGCAATTTTCACCCCGAGTGGGCTGGGTATGCTCAGACGTGAGGCCCAGGCTCTCCACACCACTGGAGTCAAGCTATTCAGGTTTATGAAGGCTGATAGCCAGAAACCGGTCCTTGGATACTTGATTCCGGTCTGGGAAAGACATGGCTTGGTAGTTCGGACTGGACTGTTCCCTTGAGGCACAGGGTCAGAGCTGATTTGCATATAGCCAGTGTCTAACCCAGGGTGGTGTGGAGTGCAAACAAACGATGGATTTAGGCCCAGATCCTTGTACTGGGGTGAATGTATGACATTGTTCTACATTCTGTCCATCAACTGTGTTTTTTGCAATTTTCACCCCGAGTGGGCTGGGTATGCTCAGACGTGAGTCCCAGGCTCTCCACACCACTGGAGTCAAGCTATCCAGGCTGATGAAGGCTGATAGCCAGAAACCGGTCCTTGGATGCTTGATTTCGGTCTGGGAAAGACATGGCTTGGTAGTTCGGACTGGACTGTTCCCTTTAGGCACAGGGTCAGAGCTGATTTGCATATAGCCAGTGTCTAACCCAGGGTGGTGTGGAGTGCAAAAAAACAATGGATTTAGGCCCAGATCCTTGTACTGGGGTGAATGTATGACATTGTTCTACATTCTGTCCATCAACTGTGTTTTTTGCAATTTTCACCCCGAGTGGGCTGGGTATGCTCAGACGTGAGTCCCAGGCTCTCCACACCACTGGAGTCAAGCTATCCAGGCTGATGAAGGCTGATAGCCAGAAACCGGTCCTTGGATGCTTGATTCCGGTCTGGGAAAGACATGGCTTGGTAGTTCGGACTGGACTTTTCCCTTGAGGCACAGGGTCAGAGCTGATTTGCATATAGCCAGTGTCTAACCCAGGGTGGTGTGGAGTGCAAAAAAACGATGGATTTAGGCCCAGATCCTTGTACTGGGGTGAATGTATGACATTGTTCTACATTCTGTCCATCAACTGTGTTTTTTGCAATTTTCACCCCGAGTGGGCTGGGTATGCTCAGACGTGAGTCCCAGGCTCTCCACACCACTGGAGTCAAGCTATTCAGGCTGATGAAGGCTGATAGCCAGAAACCGGTCCTTGGATGCTTGATTCCGGTCTGGGAAAGACATGGCTTGGTAGTTCGGACTGGACTGTTCCCTTGAGGCACAGGGTCAGAGCTGATTTGCATATAGCCAGTGTCTAACCCAGGGTGGTGTGGAGTGCAAAAAAACGATGGATTTAGGCCCAGATCCTTGTACTGGGGTGAATGTATGACATTGTTCTACATTCTGTCCATCAACTGTGTTTTTTGCAATTTTCACCCCGAGTGGGCTGGGTATGCTCAGACGTGAGTCCCAGGCTCTCCACACCACTGGAGTCAAGCTATCCAGGCTGATGAAGGCTGATAGCCAGAAACCGGTCCTTGGATGCTAGATTCCGGTCTGGGAAAGACATGGCTTGGTAGTTCGGACTGGACTGTTCCCTTGAGGCACAGGGTCAGAGCTGATTTGCATATAGCCAGTGTCTAACCCAGGGTGGTGTGGAGTGCAAAAAAACGATGGATTTAGGCCCAGATCCTTGTACTGGGGTGAATGTATGACATTGTTCTACATTCTGTCCATCAACTGTGTTTTTTGCAATTTTCACCCCGAGTGGGCTGGGTATGCTCAGACGTGAGTCCCAGGCTCTCCACACCACTGGAGTTAAGCTATTCAGGCTGATGAAGGCTGATAGCCGGAAACCGGTCCTTGGATGCTTGATTCCGGTCTGGGAAAGACATGGCTTGGTAGTTCGGACTGGACTGTTCCCTTGAGGCACAGGGTCAGAGCTGATTTGCATATAGCCAGTGTCTAACCCAGGGTGGTGTGGAGTGCAAAAAAACGATGGATTTAGGCCCAGATCCTTGTACTGGGGTGAATGTATGACATTGTTCTACATTCTGTCCATCAACTGTGTTTTTTGCAATTTTCACCCCGAGTGGGCTGGGTATGCTCAGACGTGAGTCCCAGGCTCTCCACACCACTGGAGTCAAGCTATCCAGGCTGATGAAGGCTGATAGCCAGAAACCGGTCCTTGGATGCTTGATTCCGGTCTGGGAAAGAAATGGCTTGGTAGTTCGGACTGGACTGTTCCCTTGTGGCACAGGGTCAGAGCTGATTTGCATATAGCCAGTGTCTAACCCAGGGTGGTGTGGAGTGCAAAAAAACGATGGATTTAGGCCCAGATCCTTGTACTGGGGTGAATGTATGACATTGCTCTACATTCTGTCCATCAACTGTGTTTTTTGCAATTTTCACCCCGAGTGGGCTGGGTATGCTCAGACGTGAGGCCCAGGCTCTCCACACCACTGGAGTCAAGCTATCCAGGCTGATGAAGGCTGATAGCCAGAAACCGGTCCTTGGATGCTTGATTCCGGTCTGGGAAAGACATGGCTTGGTAGTTCGGACTGGACTGTTCCCTTGAGGCACAGGGTCAGAGCTGATTTGCATATAGCCAGTGTCTAACCCAGGGTGGTGTGGAGTGCAGAAAAACGATGGATTTAGGCCCAGATCCTTGTACTGGGGTGAATGTATGACATTGTTCTACATTCTGTCCATCAACTGTGTTTTTTGCAATTTTCACCCCGAGTGGGCTGGGTATGCTCAGACGTGAGTCCCAGGCTCTCCACACCACTGGAGTCCAGCTATCCAGGCTGATGAAGGCTGATAGCCAGAAACCGGTCCTTGGATGCTTGATTCCGGTCTGGGAAAGACATGGCTTGGTAGTTCGGAGTGGACTGTTCCCTTGAGGCACAGGGTCAGAGCTGATTTGCATATAGCCAGTGTCTAACCCAGGGTGGTGTGGAGTGCAAAAAAACGATGGATTTAGGCCCAGATCCTTGTACTGGGGTGAATGTATGACATTGTTCTACATTCTGTCCATCAACTGTGTTTTTTGCAATTTTCACCCCGAGTGGGCTGGGTATGCTCAGACGTGAGTCCCAGGCTCTCCACACCACTGGAGTCAAGCTATGCAGGCTGATGAAGGCTGATAGCCAGAAACCGGTCCTTGGATGCTTGATTCCGGTCTGGGAAAGACATGGCTTGGTAGTTCGGACTGGACTGTTCCCTTGAGGCACAGGGTCAGAGCTGATTTGCATATAGCCAGTGTCTAACCCAGGGTGGTGTGGAGTGCAAAAAAACGATGGATTTAGGCCCAGATCCTTGTACTGGGGTGAATGTATGACATTGTTCTACATTCTGTCCATCAACTGTGTTTTTTGCAATTTTCACCCCGAGTGGGCTGGGTATGCTCAGACGTGAGTCCCAGGCTCTCCACACCACTGGAGTCAAGCTATCCAGGCTGATGAAGGCTGATAGCCAGAAACCGGTCCTTGGATGCTTGATTCCGGTCTGGGAAAGACATGGCTTGGTAGTTCGGACTGGACTGTTCCCTTGAGGCACAGGGTCAGAGCTGATTTGCATATAGCCAGTGTCTAACCCAGGGTGGTGTGGAGTGCAAAAAAACGATGGATTTAGGCCCAGATCCTTGTACTGGGGTGAATGTATGACATTGTTCTACATTCTGTCCATCAACTGTGTTTTTTGCAATTTTCACCCCGAGTGGGCTGGGTATGCTCAGACGTGAGTCCCAGGCTCTCCACACCACTGGAGTCAAGCTATCCAGGCTGATGAAGGCTGATAGCCAGAAACCGGTCCTTGGATGCTTGATTCCGGTCTGGGAAAGACATGGCTTGGTAGTTCGGACTGGACTGTTCCCTTGAGGCACAGGGTCAGAGCTGATTTGCATATAGCCAGTGTCTAACCCAGGGTGGTGTGGAGTGCAAAAAAACGTTGGATTTAGGCCCAGATCCTTGTACTGGGGTGAATGTATGACATTGTTCTACATTCTGTCCATCAACTGTGTTTTTTGCAATTTTCACCCCGAGTGGGCTTGGTATGCTCAGACGTGAGTCCCAGGCTCTCCACACCACTGGAGTCAAGCTATCCAGGCTGATGAAGGCTGATAGCCAGAAACCGGTCCTTGGATGCTTGATTCCGGTCTGGGAAAGACATGGCTTGGTAGTTCGGACTGGACTGTTCCCTTGAGGCACAGGGTCAGAGCTGATTTGCATATAGCCAGTGTCTAACCCAGAGTGGTGTGGAGTGCAAAAAAACGATGGATTTAGGCCCAGATCCTTGTACTGGGGTGAATGTATGACATTGTTCTACATTCTGTCCATCAACTGTGTTTTTTGCAATTTTCACCCCGAGTGGGCTGGGTATGCTCAGACGTGAGTCCCAGGCTCTCCACACCACTGGAGTCAAGCTATCCAGGCTGATGAAGGCTGATAGCCAGAAACCGGTCCTTGGATGCTTGATTCCGGTCTGGGAAAGACATGGCTTGGTAGTTCGGACTGGACTGTTCCCTTGAGGCACAGGGTCAGAGCTGATTTGCATATAGCCAGTGTCTAACCCAGGGTGGTGTGGAGTGCAAAAAAACGTTGGATTTAGGCCCAGATCCTTGTACTGGGGTGAATGTATGACATTGTTCTACATTCTGTCCATCAACTGTGTTTTTTGCAATTTTCACCCCGAGTGGGCTTGGTATGCTCAGACGTGAGTCCCAGGCTCTCCACACCACTGGAGTCAAGCTATCCAGGCTGATGAAGGCTGATAGCCAGAAACCGGTCCTTGGATGCTTGATTCCGGTCTGGGAAAGACATGGCTTGGTAGTTCGGACTGGACTGTTCCCTTGAGGCACAGGGTCAGAGCTGATTTGCATATAGCCAGTGTCTAACCCAGGGTGGTGTGGAGTGCAAAAAAACGATGGATTTAGGCCCAGATCCTTGTACTGGGGTGAATGTATGACATTGCTCTACATTCTGTCCATCAACTGTGTTTTTTGCAATTTTCACCCCGAGTGGGCTGGGTATGCTCAGACGTGAGTCCCAGGCTCTCCACACCACTGGAGTCAAGCTATCCAGGCTGATGAAGGCTAATAGCCAGAAACCGGTCCTTGGATGCTTGATTCCGGTCTGGGAAAGACATGGCTTGGTAGTTCGGACTGGACTGTTCCCTTGAGGCACAGGGTCAGAGCTGATTTGCATATAGCCAGTGTCTAACCCAGGGTGGTGTGGAGTGCAAAAAAACGATGGATTTAGGCCCAGATCCTTGTACTGGGGTGAATGTATGACATTGTTCTACATTCTGTCCATCAACTGTGTTTTTTGCATGTTATAAAAGTTCAGCACACTATCTCTTGTCTCAGCAGCAGATGATGGGAAAGAACCTCCTAGTCACAGGAAGTCCATAAGGTTTTGCGCTTGAGAAAAGGAAGGGAGCAACCACCTCCATGAAGGATTACAGCAATGTTTTCACAGTAGAAATGAGGAGAAAGCACACCTTCTTAGCCATGGCCATACCCACAAAGTCAAGCTGATAAATGCATTACAGAAGTGGAGTTTCAACTCGGGCAACTGCTTCCCTAAATAACCCCTAAGAGGTGGCAGTCACCAGGGCTGCGGGGGGGGGGGGGGGGGGGGGCCTTGGCCCTCACATTTAGCATACATAGCCCTATGAAGGTGGCCGTCCCCAGGGCTGTGTAGGGGGGGGGGGGGCAGGAGACCCTAACCCATTAATCTTTTTTAAAAGCCCCGGGTAGGTGGCTGAATATATTTTATAGAAAATGCACAAAATATTTAAGAAGTATAAATATATGTAAATACTGTTCTAAAAATGTCGTATACAAAAGTAAATAATATCAAAACGTACTGTAAAATACAAATACATGAAAAATAATGTATTTACAATAATTTTAATATAAAAAATATGAAGTAAACAATACAAAATGAAAATGTTAAAACTTTTATGTTAAAAATGTAAACAATAATATGAACAGATATTTTATATGAAAAATACAAACAAATATATGCGTACATTTGTTATGAACTCAAACATGAAAAACGTTTCTTAAAAATGAAGCAGGAATTATTTTTCAATAAAAAGTGTTACAATAAACAGTTAAAATATGAAACATTAAAAAAACTTAAATTAAGTTTGCATTTTTACTCAATAAAATGTAAATACTTGTGAACAACTATAGCAAATTAAAACATTTTATAAGTTAGACGTAGCATTTTGACTACAAACTTAGTAACACCAGGGTAACCGTTGGCCTGTGGGGAGAGTAGATTTACTCTTCTCTCTATAAAGCCACATGGGAGAAAATGCTAGACTGTGGGAAGTTTGGACTTGCTATTGCCACTCTAAACTTGACCTAATTGGGGAACGTTTTGGACTTTGAGGGAGTTAGCATTACTATTCCCACTCCAATCTTAACCAAATTGAGTTAATAGTTGACATTTTCATGGAAAGGAAGGGGTACTTTTTCTTACTCCAAACATTGCATATTGGGGACGATGTTGAAATTGTTGGGGGTGGTGGGGTTTCATTTTTACTATTCCAACTCCAAACCTACCACATTGGGGAATGGGTTGCTCTGTGTGTCGGTGGGATTTAAAATTCCCACTTCAAACTTAACCTCCTTGGGAAAAGTTTTGGACTTTTAGGGGGTTATATTTCCTACAACTTCAAACTTAAATGCATTGGGTAATGGTTGGACTTTGGGCGGCTAGGGTAGATTTCCTATTCCCACTCCAAGCATGCCCACATTAGGGAAAGTGTTGGATCTATGGGGAGGGTGTTATATTTACTAGTCCCACTCCAAACCATAGTGATTAAAGTATTGAACTTTAGTGATTTTTAACATAATTGTCTCACTCATATTTTAAACAACATTTTGGAAAATCATCCATTTTGGGGGAAGCTCCAATTGACTATTTCCTCTCAAAAGTTACCCAGCTTATTGGAATCATGAATAACTGAAGTACTTATATTTGAAAAACATACAACATAACATTTCTTAAAAATGATAGAAACACTATTACCAGATCATAATTTAAAATTAAATATAAAATTGCAATATTAAAGAATAAATATCATCAAACTGCAACAAACGTAATATAGCAATATTTTAAATATAATTATACAATATTAAAAAATGAAATGAACACAAAAGAAAATTCATTTAATACACTTTTAACCATTCTTTCAAAAACATTGCATTATTTAGTCTAAAATAATTACAAATGTAACTAAATCATTAGGTACATAAAAAACTATGAAAAATTATAAGCTTAAACATCACACAACCAATTTTAAAACAAAATAAATGTATTTATTTTATTTTTAAGTGTATATATGACTCAAATAAGGTTTTACAATATGATGCATTTTAATCTTTTTTTAAATGTGTTACATTTTTATTTTGCAAGAGTGAAGATTTTTTGGGGCATTGGTGACAACGGGGTATCATTTGCCGGCAGCACATGGTGATGCTAGTAAATATTACCTCCCCTGGTAGCAGCGGAACCAGAAATGTGTGCTCTTTAACACTTCAACTTTATCAGCCAGGATAGCTTGACTCCAGTGGCATGGAGAGCACGGGACCCACGTCTGGGCATACCCATCCCACTCGGGGTGACAAATGCAAAAAGAACAATTGATGGACAGAATGCAGAACAATGTCATACATTCACCCCAGCACAGAGTTCTGAGCCTAATCCATTGTTTTTTTTGCTCACTATGCCGCCATTCCAATTTGGACCCACCCATATGCAAATCAGTCTTGACCCTGCGTCCAATGGGAACAGTCCAGCCCGAACTGCCAGGCCAGGTCCTCCCTGGACTGGAAACAAGCATTCTAGGACCAGTTTCGGGCTTTCAGCTTGTGTGTCTTTTGCACCTTGAAAGGGACAGCACAATGGGATAAATATTTTACTTGTCAGGGTTTTTCTCCTGCAGGAGTGTTCAAAATTCTTTATGACCCCAGCCTAATCGGACTGAAAGGGGCAATATAGTTAAAAAACAAAAATATCAGTAATTGTTACCTGATTCCGTATAAGGGGTCAGTACTATAAATTTGTGGCGCGGCATCCATTGAAATGCATTTTGTGGATGTACTGGAAGCAGGTCAGAGTGGTTGACCATGGGGAAGTCTGAGTTGCGACACATCTATTCTGTCAGATTCATTTGGGGTCCCTGGGAAAGTGCAGGTGATAGAGTGGGTGCTTCACACAGCAGTCTGCAGTTATGCCTTACTGGTCGACAACATCACAGCGTGAAGGCATCCAGGGTGCACACTGCATTTGCAGGCAAAGTAGTAGTTGGACAGAGCAGCTATGCTGCACATGAATATTCAAAGTCCATATTTAATGAGACTGTAGAGTGAGGTCAATGGGGTGGCATCAGAAGAAGTGATGGGACATGCATGATATGATGCCTCGGGCAACTTTGGATCAATTTTCCAAATAAATGTATATAAAATATAACAAATATATAGGACAAGGGAAATCGCAATCAGGACTGCCAATGCAGAAAGTTGGCAGGAGTCCTGGCCTCCATTAATATGTGTTACTGGTGTCCATTGTTACAACATTAAGCACTGGTTTGGGGGATTCTCCAAAGATTTTTTAATGTGTATTTTACAATGTATTTTTCACTGAATATTCGAATGTTATACCTTTAAGAGCATATTTAATGGTGATAGCTTTTAGTGCACCATCATACCCAGCAATGGTGGGAAGAACAAGGAGTTTACTAACATTCTTAGTGGAGAACAGTTCATATGATGTCTTATGCTGACCCGCTCCCACATAGAGGCAGATTATTTTTTGGGGAACATATTTGTATGTAGTAGAAACACAATGGACAGGCTGATCTGCCATTATATGTCACCAGCACTACAAACCACTGCCGGTAAGCGTAAGGAATGCCTGCTTGTCGGGGGAATATTCAAATTGGTTGAAATGCTGTGAAAAGGCTGTTACCACACCAATACATGCGGTTACAAGACTCCTGTCAGGAGAAAGGACACAAACAAAAACGCTGCCTGTAAGCGCGTGGGCTGCCTGCTTGTTGGGGGAACATGTAAATTGGTTGAAACGCTGTGAAATGCTGTGACTGGACTGGATGAATACACGAATACACGGACTGAGAAAAGGAGAAAACTGTAAATACTCTGGCATTCAGGTTTAAAGACTCAGGAATCATATAAAGTGCTGAGAGCTCTGAAACATTGGGAGGCAAATTACATCTTACTTAAGGGCAGTGGTCTGTGGTGAGAAGTAGACACTATGCCTCCAAAATCGGCCTGTGGTGGTAAAAGTCGGGGTATGACGGAACGTATGGATGAGAACAGATTGGAAGCTTTATCTAAATCTGGTATTAATGCCAAAGTAGCCTTGGAAGGTGCCGTTGGTGATATAAGGATAG
Source organism: Lissotriton helveticus (assembly GCF_964261635.1). Taxonomy (NCBI): domain Eukaryota; kingdom Metazoa; phylum Chordata; class Amphibia; order Caudata; family Salamandridae; genus Lissotriton; species Lissotriton helveticus. The sequence goes on from NC_136071.1 coordinate 456,719,811, forward strand.
CAAAATACGGTTTGGCTCTAATCAGTAAGGCTGAGCCTACTCAAATTAAGTAACAAAGAGAAGTTCCAATACTGATACCTCATTCAAAATCCCAATCTAACAAAAAATGCATAGACAACTGTACAATGCATTTGGTGCTATTTAATAGCTGTTTTATCCGAAAAATTCGTTTTACAAATTCTTTAGAATTTCAAAAATATTTAAGACAATATATACAAACAATGTAAGTGGACACAAGAAAAAATGCACAGAAATCACACTTATACTGTCATTCGAACTGATTCAGTCGTTTCACATACACGCCTCAAACATTCATCCAGCACAGTGCTAAAACAAAAGGGGATTGAATACACCAGTTGGAAAAACACTGGGTCTGCCAACAAATAATATTTAAACCATTCATTGTTTTGAATATTTTAAATACACCTTATCCACAAACATATGCAAATTTGGATTGATTAAATGGTATGGTGTAATGTTGCCACAAAAATTGCAAGACAAATAATTGGCAATAAGAGCAACTTCACAGACCCGATGGTCGACGCGTTTCGAATCCCTTAAATTAGTGGGATTCTACTCAGGACCAACCACACGAGGAACGGAATATTTGACTTTTTACAATCCATACAAGTGGTCTCATCAACTTGTCCAAAGGATTCTATTATGAACCCGCAGTGTCCTGTGCGAGCTGAGATTCTAATTTTAAACAGCGCGCTTCCCTCTGCGCGGAGTAATGTACCCTCCAGGCGCCAAAGGGCGCAGGGAAGCATGGATTTTTCCTCTTTAGCGTTAACGGAGATAGAATCACCAGTCGATTTTGGAAAAAGCCTCGAAATGTATCGGCAGCCGCTGTCTGGTTCAACCGCGGCCAGTAGTAAATACGAATGTTGCATGGTGATATAAGGGCACAGGTTGGGGATAATAAGCTGGGTGCGTAAATAAAAGTTCCTCAAATGTTCACCAAAGCTAAAAAAGGACAGTGAGGTGAAAACGGCGTTTGCTGCAATTCCGGTTGGGATAGATAGCACTGATACTGATATTGAAGTGACTAAAACGCATTCTAACCAGGAAAAAGAATTTGTATAGATGTCAGTGCAGGCCGCCTCAGAGGTGCCACCGGGGGCAAGGTCTGACTCTGCAGCTGTAGACTCACAGTATGGTCAAGATACTCCCGTGCAGGATTCCACTTCAGGTCACGATGTAAAAAGTAGGAGTACGCCAAAGTCTTTCAAAGAGGGTGATTCAGGGGAAAAATACTATACCCTTTCAGAGTCCTCGGATCTATTGAAAGGGAATCAAGATGGGCAGGACAATGGGCAGAACAAGAAAGATTGGGTACCAAGCTCGGGATCCTTGGAAGGGTCGGCAATAAGTCTAGGGAACTAATCAACTACCTCTAACACGGAAGAGACAAATCTGAATACCACTATGTTGCAAAGTGGTCAGATAAATTTCGCAAAGGTATAGGTATAATTCACATTACCCTTATATAGGCATAGATATCAAATCCATATTTAGACATAGCCCATGCAGTCCTAATACATCCATGGCTACTTCCACTAGTTCCAAAAAGCCACAACGATTTCTTGGAAAACTCGGCTTCAGCAGTCAGGGACATCCCCTTTCTTGAATATTGAATTTTCCTAGAAATCATGGCGTTTTCAAAGAACTACCGTTCTTTGGTGACGTTATTATGTCCGACTTTACGTCAATCCAGGAACCTTCAAGGTATAAATATGCCTACACTTGCTTTGGCAAAGACACAGTGGTTTGGAGCAGTTCGACTATCTACTTGCCTGACGCAGCTCGCTACAGCAAGTGCCGAAGGAAGCCGACCCTCCAGCCGACTCACTGTCAGTGAGGCTGCCTGTCTCTTGCTAAGAATCCAGCTCCAGTGTTTCCAAGCTCCCCTTGCGGGGAGTTGGGAAATCGAGTCCGGAGACAGAGATACCAGACCTCCTTCATTCTAAACCAAGGTACGGAGCTACTTAGACCCTAAGAGAAATCTTGGATAGATTCTTGGCAAAGAAACTAAAGTTATGCACTTACTTCTTCCCTCGTACTAGACTTAGGTTTGGTACATTGGGGTAGGCCTATTTTAGAAGCACCAGTTGAGTACTTTTGGTCTTGTTATGTATATATGTATTTCATGGCTTAGAAACCATACCATGCTTTTACAGTATTATTTTATAATACTCTTCTTGCTGTACGCATTATACTTTACAGCCAGTATTACGATTGTAGCAGTTCATTTCTTCTACATGAGAAAGAAGACTGTTCAATAAATACTTTTATTGAAAACGCCCGTCTCTCTATTTCTCTGCACCTCTGGTGAAACGAAGCATGCACGATTGACTGAGTGAAATATCTATCTATTGTTTCCACTACTCTGAAGATACGTTTTATCTTGGGGAAACAAAGTTGTCATGTTTATGCGGTTGTCAGAAACGAATCCCTTCTTGTGAATTCGAGAACGTTTCTAGTAACCTCTGAGCTAGCTGGCACTCGCAATTAAGTCTAATATATTCGATAGAGACCTAGTCAACTTAAGTCCTAGGTCAAATCTATAGTATATATTATTCCAATGTGCAGAGGCTATTGCGGATATAGGAACGACACTACAGCACGACAGGCCTGTAGTCAAGTGCAGCTAAATTAGTACTAGGTTGGTCTAGAAGGTCCTCCGCCTCCTTGGCTGTGGCGGAGCTGCACTGGCTTCCTGTGAAACAAAGAATGCAGTTCAAATCACTCTGCCTGGTATTTAAGGCTTTGCATGGAATGGGTCCCACCTCTTTTCAAAGTAAATTTGAGTGGTATGTTCCTGCTCGAACATTACGCTCATCTGGGGCAAAACTGATAAAAATCCCTAGATTTAAAAAAGTTAGCGCAGGTGGTAGATCCTTTGAGGTTGCTGCTGCAAAGCTCTGGGACACCCTGCCTTTTGAGCTCAGACAAATCAGTGATCTCCTGCTATTTAGAAGGAATTTAATAACATGGTTATTTCCTAAGATCTAGGGGTGAGCCTCAGTAGGTTCTGTAGGAGGTAGACTATGTCAATTCACTATTAGCGCCAGGATGCCTGACAGGTGACAGTGCGCTCTAGAAATGCTATAAATAAATAAATAAATAAATGAATAAATAAGGCCCTATACGACCTGGCGCGACCAGATAAGAAGTGGCATGGAAAGGGTGCTCAGTTTTTCGTAAGGCCTGATTTATGCCATTATACGGTGGAGAAGAGGTGGTTGCTACGACAACTCATAACACCGTTTCATAACAAGGGGGCACAGGCGTTTTTACTTAACCCTGCCACATTAAAAATTGTCAATAAAGGCCAAACAAGGTTTTTTATGTCAAAAGTCCAAGCCAAAGAATATCTGGACTCTATTGGAACCACGTAAGAAACAAGAACTAAAATGGGATCGATAAATTGCCAGGAGCCTGGTGATTATATGGTTGGAGGACACTGGCTTGAGACTATATAATGTGTCATTAAGCAACAGCAGTAACATATGGGTATACACTATTGGGCGTCAATCCCCATTACAAAGAAGAAGGGGAGACACCAAGGCCCAAGTCTCTCCTCATCGTAAGGGCTATTAGCCCTTTTGCCTATTTAGAGGGCAATGGGTGTGGGAGGGGGGTGTGGATAGCTGGGGCCGGGGGGCACAGTGTTGGGTGAGGGGGTGAAGGTGGGATTAATGTTAAGGGGTAGGGGGTCAAGGGAAGGAGTGGCAAGTAGGGGGAGGGTTCAGGAGCAAAAAAAACAAAATAAAAAAGGGGAGGATGGGTAGCCCCTAGCGTACAGTTGTACTACTGGGCTACGGCCCTGCAACAATTTGGGACACTATATTATCCTCAAAGGGATGAGGTGGAACGATCTCAAATCCCCACTAAACGCCAATTGGCGATGGGTAATAAGGCCATGGGATTGTTACGACAACAAGTAGACACACTATATAAAAAACCCTGATATAAGTACATCCAGATGGTGGTAAAGATTTGGAAAAAAAAGTGTCAACAAATTGTAAAATTAGTAGATATAATAAATACACCTCACTTTGGCACTCTGACTTTTTTGCATCAACAATTTACGATGGAATGGCTAGGAAATGGGAACTGGCGGGGGTCACATTAGAAGTAGATCTATATTCAAATACGGAAAGGAACTAACTCTTTTTTAGAATTAGTTAAAAAATGTGGGATAGATAAATATTCCTGTTTTAAATATCTACAAATCCAAACTCGAATTAGAGGGCTTCCTACAGATTTTATTAATATGGATTCAGTTCCTATACTGAAAATGATGAAAAACCCGAACAGTAAAATTAAGGATTTTTATCAAGAACTAATAGCAAAGATATCAGAAGATATAGATAAAACAGAATCTAAGCTTGAGGATAGGGAAATAGATTTGGATATCGTGTTAGAGTTTGGGAACAAGGTACTTATGGCAGCTAACCTCAAAGCCCAGCAATATAAAACTGTATATGATCTCTATTACACGCCCAAGAAATTATTCGGGTGGGGCAAGAGGCAAAATGATAAATGCCCAAGATGTCAGGTGGGCCTAGTGGACTGCATGCATATGTTTTTCTCATGCGAAAAGTTGAACCTGCTAAAAGAGGGTATTGAAAAATGTTGGTTTCAGTTATTTAATAGAGAAATCAACAAAATTACTTCAGTAGTAATGCTGCTAGGCTTCGATACTCCATTAAATTTAATTTTGAGGGAGCGGCATTTTGGGTTTTTAACAATGGTGATAGTACGCTTATTGATAGCCACAGTCTGGAGGATAGTGAGCCACCTACATATTTCCAATGGCTGTATAGGTTATTACATCATGGCTGCCATGAAATTGCTTTGTATAAATGTAAAGGGAAAATGGCCAGGAGGAAGTGCGAGAGTATATGGGAACCCCTTACAACATGGATGGAAGAAAAGGGGCGGCAAGGAATTGTGTAGTTAAATCTATGTATCTTCAGAAGATATAGGATCTGGATCTCTGGGGAAAAAAACTGTGTACATACATGGATTTACAAAGAACTTCATGGTTTCTGGCCTACAGGGAAATTGTCAATGGTATGTAAAAGATGTGATAAGATCTGTATGATATCTCTGATTTAAAAAAAAGAAGAAAATGCTGTCTTTCATAATGATAGGTAACCAGATACCAGGTCATATTTATCAAATGGTTTTGTCGTTTTTGCACCACCCAACATGGTGCAAAGGCAAAACAACCCTCAAGATGTGCTTTTCCAGGCCAAGCAAAGGTAACCTTGCGTGACCCTGAGTGACTTGAAATCCAGAGTAACACAACACAGCAGAAATTGTTGCAATGTGTTACTCTGCCCCAGCGAAGTGGTCCATGGCTGGTGCATGGGTGTTCCCACGCAATTCCCATGGATTTTGATGCATTCTCGGGTTTACCATTACCAGTAGACCTGGGAATGTGCCAAAATACTATGCCTTACCAGGGGAGGCATCATGAGAAGAAATACCTTTGTTTCCCCTCGTTTTTACTCTTTCTGTGTGTGCTGAATTCTGCAGCACACACAGAAAGAGGTAACTGCCTCGGGGTATTGTTTTTGTGCAGGAAGGTGTCATTTCCTGCACAAAATTACTCCTGTTTATAATGCAGACACCCTTTCACCATGGTGCAAGAGTGCCTGTGTTAACGCTATGCAGCACTTACTACTCCGGCTGGGAAAAGACAGGAATGGCACATTTTAATTGTGTCAAATACGGCACATTCCTGCCCTGTCATGCGGTGCAGTGCTGCAAGGTGACTTGCTGCACTGCGTCATTTAATGATAAATATTTCCAGCACTGCTTTGGCTATCACAGGCACAAATCAACTCAAAGCGATGCAAAGTATTGCATCATGGTAAATAATTCATTAGAAATGTGACTTTTGCTTCTAGAACAGTCACAACAAGTTTACCCTAGTGTAAGTCAAAATAATAATCAAAACACAAAAAAAGAAATTGTGTCAACAATTTCAAAGAGTGACATAGAATAGCTATCATTTTATTATTGACTACTTAAAAATTCCCAAAATGTACACTCAGCAGATGCACAAAAGAAAATAGGGGCATGTTAGCAAGAACCTCGTTAAAATTATCACAGTTTTAACGGCAGGAAACTGCCACTAAAACGGCAATAATGGGCTTGCTAATATGCGTTATAGAATTCCAATAGAAGCCCAGGTTAGATGTCCTGCACATCTAACCTGGGCTTCTATTGGAATTCTATAGCGCATATTAGCAAGTCCATTATCACCGTTTTAGCAGCAGTTTCCTGCCGCTAAAACGGCGATAATTTTAACAAGGTTCTTGCTAATATGCCCCTAAATTTCAACATGCAAATCTGAGTATCATCTCCCAACACTTTCTCCTCTAACTTCCTATTAGTTAATAAATCATCGAGACCCTGTCAGGAGCTCCTAACAAATTAGGTCAGTTCCACTCTTTAAAAATCTAATTTAGCTTTTTTTTTTTTTAAATAATAAATTCTAGTGCAGACCACCTATCTTCTCCAGAATATCGAGCGACGAAATTACCCTAATTCCTACAATTATTTCAGCTCTAAAAACAAAGGTATAACGTGTGCAAAGTCTCGTCCGGGCAGTCAATCGAGTTTATCCAAATCCCCTGCTTACTTAGCCATAAGGTAAATACGAATGAAATATGAAAAGAAAGACAGCACATATCACAGTTACTCGCCCTATTTTTTTAAAAAAAAAAGCAAAGAAGCGTCCTTGTTTGGAATTGGGAGAACCGTGAGGTTACGCAGCCTGCTCCAACCGTCCTTCACCTCATCATGGCGTTTGTCATCAGGCAATAAACAAATAGTTAACTTTACTCGATTTATCCTAAGCGCATTTATCAAGCGAACCTGCGGAGCTATAGAATCAATCACAGTCAAAAAATAATTAACTAGCAAATTGTTCACCATGGCAAGTCACGTGCCATTTGTAAAAGTCACTTTGCTGAGAATACTAGCAAACTATAAAATAATATGATATTGAATATGGCAAGAAAGAAAATAAGGCCATAAGCAATTGTACAGAAATATTGCATTATAAGTACTACAGATCCGATATTTACGGTTTTATGCACGATACAAAAAATACACACTCGTCCTATTCAGGAAAAATCAATAGATCTGAGATTATGTGCTAACGCACGCATTCGACATTGTTAGTTTTTGGTATGTGTGACACCTGCGCTAAAAAAAAAAAAAGCTTTTGAAATAATGCAATGATCAGTCAAGCACATTGATTTTAACGTTGATTCGCAAAAGCATTAATGAGTCCCGGAAGTACTACGACAGGAGTACTATTTAAGGCACTCTTACATTCCTTTGTGAATTGGTCCTGAAACGTCCAACTTCCTATTATATGTTTTTTTTTATATTTTCATTTTATTCCTATTTCACATAGTTTGGAGTTAATTCGCACGACATGTAAGAATATGTAAAAGAGTATGACATGAGCACTAATTTTGTAAACGTGTGTGTACTTCTGCCATGGCAACACTTTTTCATTGCACTTGATACAGGATCAGTATTGTGAGGTTGGGAAGTGCATTGCCTTGTAAAATGGTTTTAAGTTTGTAGGGGTCTTAGAATGTGGTGAAACAATTGAGGTGGAACATTACCACATTTGTTAGAGATGAATACCAATTTGTTCCTGGAACTTTAACCCATTCGCTGCGGCAGCTATTCCGCTGCAGCGCTAAGGGGGCGGGGCGGCGGCGCGGCGGTGCTCGTGACGGAACCGCTCCGTCACGGCACGCGGGTGAGCTGTGCTTGTGACGGAACGGTTCCGTCAGGGCCCCACCCACTCAATAGAACGCAACTCAATAGAAATCAGCGCTGCGCAGGCGCGGCGGCGGGGCCGTGACGGAACCGTTCCGTCACCAGCACAGCTCACCCGAGGCTCGTGACGGAACGGTTCCATCACGAGCATGGGAGGGGTTAATGGAACGAGATGCTCTTTTGAGAAACGTACAATATTTTTTAAGTCTGTAATGTAACTATCCACCACAACGAAAATAGCGCAAAATACAAAACATTAACAACACAACAACGTAAAAGAACACAACAGAACAAATCAATAAAGACAATAACACAATATCAACAAACTACAATACCGCAACTGTTAACACAACACAACAATTTAATATCTGAAGAAGGAAAGTGGCACTATAGCGAAGGAACTCCTTTCATGCTAAAAATGTAATTTGTCATGAATTCTTTCATTTGTAATTAATCACGTAGCCTTGATCATTTACCATTCCATTTGTTGGATAATGCTGGATTAAACCAATTTTCAAGCTTCCCCATAATATTCAAGGAATCCCACGGTGCACACTAGAAAGAAAAATACTTTTTGTGGAAGATTTACTGATTGAAATAAAAAAAAAATCACACACTTAATTGCAATACATCTTGGTACCGCATCTATGTACATTGTCTTGGACTCACTTAATGCCTACCTCCTAAAATGTTTAATCTGATTTCAGGGAGAGAGAAGATCGGGGCCCGAGTATCAGAAAGTTAGAGGGTCTCCAGAATATAATACCTGCCGATTCTGCAAGACAGCCTGGCATTCTGAAAATACAAAGATGCAAACTGATTATTAGTGTATGTTAGATGAATTTTAGCTTAGAAATGGCAGGTCAACAAGCTCCAGCATTCAGTGTCAGACTGGCCTATAGAGCAATCAGGCAGTGCTTGATGGGCTTATTTGACTGAACAGAATGTGTTTTTTTTAGCCGTTTGTGAGCCTGTTTTATAGCCAGGTCGGTTGCTGTTTTACTGTTGCATTCACGGATATTGTCAAAGGCATTGCCATCAGCATAAACAAATGTATGTAATCTCCCATACCTTGCAGAATCCTCAAACACTGTGGGGCAGATCTACAAGGAAGTGCCGCAGCGTGGCACTGCAAGCCTTTTGGCTGCGCCACGCTGCGGCTCTTCGGAAGCACTGGGATTCAACATATTTACAAGAATATGTCGCATCTCTGTGCTTCCCCCTACGCTGGCGCACAAACTGCAGCCATGCGCTGGCGCAGGCCCCCTTGCACCATGGTGCAAGGATGCCTGTGTCGTGGGGAGATTGCTTTTGTGCACAAAGGTGCTCTTTCCTGCACAAAAACACTCACTACAGGCATGTTTCTCTTTCAATGCGTGCTGTGGAATGCAGCATGCATTGAAAGAGGAAAAACAGGGAGAAATGAAAACATTTCTCATCTTTGCGCCTCCCTACGCCACTTCCAGGGCGGCGTAGCGTTCAGATGCATCTCCAGATTTACAAATTCTCGTAAATCTGGAAATGTGTCTTGTTCCATGGGTGTTGCGTGGGAACACCCACAGCAACACACATGGAAGGCCCCTTCAACGCAAAGTGCTGCATGTGAAGGGGCTGTATTTTCAAGGAGAGAAAAAGTCACTCAGGGTGGCTTTTCCTCTCCTTGTAAGTATGGAGGAGCCCCCTGCGCCACCAGTACGTCACTGGGGCTTGTTCATCTGCCCCTGTGTCTTTACAAGGTCAAAGCTGGACTGATTTGCAAATGTGGGCCACTTTTTTAGCTATCTGGTATGCTAACGGGGCCACTTTTATTTTTGTGCCCCGGACGATTTTTTGCCCCAGTCCGACCAAGCCATCATTATGAATATGCTTAACATTATTATGCCAACATGCCATAACATTATTCGTTTGAAAGATAAAGTATTATAGATCCCATAATCTAAGTTAGAATATGCTTTTATTAAATATTTTGCAGTAATCTGTAAAGATGTATTTCCTGCTGACGTTCGAATATGTCTCTAATTGAAATAAAAAGAGCTTCCTAATCTTTTACTTTACTTTAATATGTTGAAAAGAGCAATGAGAGTAGCTACTGGAAAATGTAATCAAGTGAATGAAGCCGGTCCATCTGGGCTTCCAGCTGAAATATTTCAAGTTGTTGGACAATTCAATCAATCAGGATATATTAAGTGCAGCAAACATTTGTGAGGGTTCCAGGCACTGGTTAAGGTCTCACGGTACTGGGATCTTCTGATCTTACCTTTATGGCATGGTTTGCGAAATAGCATAATCGAAGGGAATAAAACTCCTAACACCCAACATGGTCCAATACTTGTTTAATATTAAAACCAGATAAGGTCCCGTTGAATTGTAACTTACATAGATATATCTTTTTATTGAATTGACAACACCACTGCTGTTTTTTTAACTGCACATATGAACACTGCTGTCCAGTTACAAATATGTCTACGGAAACTATTCGCAGACAAGTAGACAAGGGCCAGACAGTTGCTCTAGTCCTCCTGGATTTCAGTGCCCCTTTTGACACCGTATCTCACCCACTGCTCCTGCAGCGCCATAGGGAAGGTGGGCTGGATGAAGTGGCCCTGGAATGGTTGGGGTCCTTTCTACAAGATCAGTTTTCAGGTGACCCAACAACCGCACTATTCCAAAAGCATTGCGTTGGCCCAAGGGGTCCCCCAGGGCTCTATATTGAGCCCCACTCTCTTTAATCTTTAGATTGCCCCACTGACAAAGATTGTTGAGAGTTATGGGATCATTGTCATATCATATGCTGACGGCACGCAATTGGTGGTTTCTCTGTCACAGTCTCCTGAAGAGGCAGCCACAAATTTCTCTACTTGCCTACAAGATCTTGCATCTTGGATGACAAGTACCTGTCTAAACATAATGGCAGTAAAACAGCTCCTGCTGGTGGGGAAAGTTCCCTCTATCTGGTCTTCGGCATGGTGGCCACAGACACTGGGCCCTAATCCATCCCCAAGCAAGCAGGTTAAGAATTTGGGGATGTGGCTAGACTGCAAGCTCTCCTTTTAGAGCCACACTAGAATGGTGTCAGGGGATTTCTTTGGAATCCTAAAAAGCCTACAGAAGACTCTAGATGTGCTCCCCATTGCAGCCAGGATAACCCTAGTCCATGCATTAGTAACCTCTCACCTGGACTACGGTAATGCTCTTAATCTAGGAGCAAGTAATAAATGTATGCACAGATTTCAATGCATTCAGAACGCAGCTGCCCACCTTGTCTTGATGCTGCTAGACGTTTTTCTGCCAGGAATACCCTCTCAGCTCTCCATTGGCTACCACTGCAGAAGAGAATACTCTTTAAAGCTCTATGTATCAGTCATCATATCCTGCAGGAGAAGGGGCCAAGCTACCTACACAATCTACTGACCCCCTACATTCAAACGTGGTATCTAAGATCATCGGGGAGTAGTCGGGTTATAATCCCCAGAAAGGAAGAGCGAGAATGGGTGCTAGCTCTTTCAGCTCTATGGCCTCTAAACACTGGAAAGCACTTCCTCTCTCACAAAACAATGAACCATCTGAGTCACTCTTTCGGAAGCAGTTGAAAGCCTGGCTCTTCCATAGTTAGGCTCCTTTTGGGGGCGCTGTTTTCTACCCTTGCTCTTCCTGCCATTTCTGTGCCGCAGCGCGGGGACACACTAGTAGTGTAACCATGCGCTTTCAAAGCTTAATTATTATTATTATTATTATTATGATTATTATATATTTGATTTGACCCCTAAAACATGAAAACACTGGCTAACTCCAATTAGGCATATTTAAGATCCCGGTAGGGCCATAAAATATGATGCAAGAAATGCACCAATGTCATAGTTAAGGCAAAAGTCACTGGTGAACTACAGCACTTATTATGCCATCCACTAAACTGACAAAGGAAATGTAGCTTCCGGCCTACCTGAGTACCTCCCTCCTGCAGCTTTTTATGCCTGCAAGCTGCTTTTTCAAAATACCCCTTTTTGACATGAGAGAACTCTACTTTTAAATATTAAATAAGCCCACTCTACGTGGACATTGTAGCCCACAAGGTAGGGTACCTAGTATTTAAAAGTGATAAATGCACTAATTAAAGGTTGGCATTTGCCTACAGTGACTTGCCCCAAAAGCTTTTTTCACTCTAAAGGGTTCTAGCTGGTCTACGAGAAACACCAGTCAACAGAATAAGAACATAACCCAGTCTGGGGTAAGCTACTGGAATATTTCCTACACCATTTTTAAACTTTATTAAAAATACAAATCAATGGTAAAGTCAGATTTGAATTCGCTATTTCGAAAAAGTGACTTTTAAATCTTAAACTTTAACTGCCTGTGCCTCCAGTGGCTAATTAGCACCCTTCGCTGGTAGATGGCCCTACCATTGCTTCCCCTAAATGAGAGGTGAAAACTGTGCCCAGAGCAGGAAAAATGGCTTAAGGGTCCAATGGGACATTGAAATCTCAACCTAGAATATAGGGAGGTGTCTCCAGTGTCAATATTGATTGCAACTTAAGTATATAGGTTGAGTCATCAATATTAGGCCCATAAAACGAGGCACACACTACGTCTGTATTATTTAATGTAATTTGGGCCACTAACCATCTCCCAGAGGAGTCTGTTTGTGTTATTTTAATGGAACAAAAAGCACCATGTTTCACCAATGTTGCTATGCCCCTGCTATGGGACGTCTGGTGAGACACACTAAAATATTTTATCCAGAGGACTTTAGAAAACATTGAACAGCTTTCTGTTAAACTCAAATGTGTCTCCTGCAACAAGCAGACGTGGGCAGTGGATAATTCCAGATATTTAAGAATTAGACTTTGCCTCCAAGGGCACCTCAGTCCATTTACATTCCAAGAGATAAAGATGGTCCTTCTATCCCTTAAACCTTGGTTTCCTGCCATCTTCCCAATCTACCTGTATGGCCTGTATGGCTAACTCCTCAACTCGGCATGATGTATTACAAACTAAGGTGAGATGAGATTGTTTTTTTATTTTTTACCCAATGCTCCCCACCCGTGTGCATCCCCCCCACCCCCCTCCCCAAACCTCCTGTGCCTTTGCCCCTTCTTCCCATGAGGAACCCTCCCTTCCAAAAGGCGAAGCCTATTTGTCTCCTCCTCCCCCCTGATATGCAAAATCCTAAATTGACTACATTCCTGCTAGTACCCGTGCTGAACAATCAGAAAAATTTTACTTATATTTTAGTTATATTTTATCCTCTCCCCCTACTTTTTAACCCCTTGTTCCTCCTTAATCTGTACAATGAGGGCGTCGGCTTCCTCTCCTGATTTTATCTAGGACATGCGATTGTTCCTCATCACACGAAGCAGTGCTGGGAACTTCAGCTGTGCCTTGGCCCCCATACTATTTAGCTCTTCCAGCCTTTTTCCCAACTCCCACTGTCTAATAGCAGTTACATGAGAAATGTCTGATCTAATGTGAAAGGAGAAGGGATTAGAACTATTAAAAGAAATAGACCCTTCTTTTAGGGCGGAGGCCAGGATCTGCTCCTTAACTGAACACGTTAAAAAATTAACCAAAATCTTCCTTAGCTTTTCCTTTGCTGGGTTCCTTCTAAAGGGATCACGATGCACCCTTTGAATTTCATGTACTAGGTCCACTTCTTGCGCTCCTTTCAGGACCATTCCCTTTAGCAATGAAATCACAAACCCCTTAAGTCAGACCCCTCCAAAGCTTCAGGAACGTTTAAAAGCCTTAAGTTGTTCCACCGAGAATGATTTTCTAAGCGTTCAATGTCGTCTTTCAATTCTCTATTCTGAGCGGACAAGTTGGCTACCTCTGCTTTGGTCAATCACATCGAGTCCTTCATCATCGGGATTTCTTTCTCCATGGCCTCAGTTCTTAATGTGACTTTGTCTAATCTTTTTGTTAGTATTTCGCAGGAGGCTTGAATTGCTGCCTGGTTCGCCTCTGAGGTTAGGAATCTGCTAGTCATCTTGGCTTGATTATTTTCTGAGACTGTAAATCTACAGGTTATTTTATCCTTCATTGCCAAAAGAATATCCGCCAGAGTGGACGAAGATACATCGGGTTTTCTTCTTATTTCTGCTACTCCATTAATGGTAGTGCTGTTGTCTCCTACAACTCCTACAGCTCTTTGTTGTTCTAAATTACCAGCACCAAACAGCCCCCCCAAAAAATAGGTCTAATTTGAGTCATTATACAGGCACCCCAAAGATACGTCGTGCATTATTAAACCTGATCCAAGAATTAGATCTGACTGATGTGTGGAGAGCTATGAAGGGCAAACAACAGGGCTTCACGTTCTATAGTAAGAAATATGGTCACTCCTCTAGGATAGATTATGTCTTCATAAATAAACAGTTCTCGAATGACATAGAGGGGATTACCGTTATACCAAGCCACCTTTCAGACCATGCACCATTGCAGTTTACATTTCAGAGTAAAGGGTTGCAGGTACAGTCAAGATGGACGTTAAAGAGGGCCATGCTTCTCGACCCTGAAGTTATTGAGACTATGAAGTCTTTCTCTTTAGAATTTTTCCCGTTGAATATCGGTTCTTCAACTATGGATTTTATTTGGGATGCATACAAGGCATGCCTAAGGGGGAGATTACATGATATCATATGCTCCAAGAACAGGGCAGAGGCCATGGCACAAAAATATTTTGAGGGAAGAATAAGTCAGTTAGAGAAGGACAGAAATGGCTTAAATAATGGGGACTCAGAGCATCTCTTGCAAGTTTTGCAGGATCTGGACGAGGCAGGACAGGAATATAGAGGGAAGCTGGATGCTAGGTGTAGAGCGCAATGGGACGCTAGAAATATGCAACATTTTGAGTATGGGGAAAAAGCAGGATGTTTATTGGCATGGAAAGCCAGAGTTGACTGTACCTGAAATGATATTAAAGAACTGATTGTTAATGGTAACGGGGAGACATCAAGTAAAAATGAGGATATGCAAACCAGCCTTCTTTCGCTGTTCACAGACCTCTATAAAGAAGATCTGGCTCCATCCCCGCGTTCCATTTGCTCATGGCTGAGCAATAAGCTATTGCCCACCTTTGTTTGAGGAGGGTAGGAACAGTTTAGATGCTCCTATCACGTTGGAGGAAATCACAGAGCAGATTAAGAAATCAAAGAACAAAAAAGCTGTCGCCTCGGACTCACTTCCAAGTGAAGTATATAAGCATCTTGCAGAAGAGCTGTCTCCCGTTCTGGGCACTATTTTTAACTAAGTATATTGCCTAGCTGGCAGAGTACCCAACTCGTGGAAGGAGGCCATAATCGTCCTGATTTTAAAGCCAGGCAAGGACCCTTTAAGGGCAGACTCATATCGGCCAATCTCCCTGCTAAATGCCGATTACAAGATCTTTATGGGCGTTTTGGCGGGGAGATTGGCAAAACTGGTACCCAAGCTGATACATACAGACCAGAAGGGGTTCATGGCTGGAAGGCACATCCAGGAGCAGACACATCTATTAATAGGCAATATAGATCTAGCCATTCAAAGATCTGAACCCTTGGCCGTAGTCGCATTAGACGCGGCCAAGGCGTTCGATAGAGTCTGCTGGGTGTACCTTTGGGAGGTTTTGGAGGTAATGGGGTTTAGTCCCATTTTCATCCAAACCTTACGAAATTGCTATCAGGGAGCCTGTGCGTGGATTGTCTTAAATGGTCTGTTAACACCAAGTATTAATATCCAGCGAGGAACTAGGCAGGGATGCCCCATCTCCCTTCTATTATTTAATATTTACATAGAACCCTTGGCACAAGCTATAAGGTTAAATGAATCAATCTCCCCTTATAGGTCTGAACTTTACAGCGCCAAATTAGCCCTTTATGCAGATGACCTGATATTACATACAAGTGACCTGGAGGTGGCGTTTCCTCGGGTTGAGGAGTTATTGGTCGAATTTAGGTCCATGTCAGGCTATGCGGTGAATAGATCAAAAACAGAGGTTATGTGTTGGAATCTGGAGCAGTGGAGGGTACCAGTGAGCACATAGTTTAGATATCTGGGGATTTATATTGTGTAAGATCTGGAAAGAATTCCTCTGATTAACCTACACAGAGTGACTAAAGAAATAGACCGTCTTTTCAGTAGATGCAGAAATCTCCCTTTAACCATTTATGGAAAAATTAATTTGGTAAAGATGGTCATTCTTCCTAAGCTTTCCTATCTATTTTCCACTATACCTCTAATATTCTCGAAAAAGAGCATTAGTAAGGTACAGAGCAAGATTGGGAGCTTTGTGTGGGGGGACAAGGGGGTCCGACGGACTTGGAAAAAACTCAGACATAGACTAATTAAAGGAGGGATGGCACTTCCAGACATAGGCCTGTATGCAGTAGCATTCCAGTTTAAGAGCATCCGGATGCTACTTGTGAAACCCGATGAGTCAGCTTGGGGTAGACTGCTAGGAGAGATGGTGAGAGCTGAAGAAGGAGGAGGAGCCAAGGCTTTTCTGTACAAGTTTGGGTCCCCCAGATTCTTTAAGCAGGTACATTGGAAGGTTCTGAGGGCAGCTCTGGAGTTGTGGCACAGGGCGAGACTCAGTTGGGGGATAGGCTATTATTCGGACTTGGCACCAGTCTGGGAATCGCCCGGAACCCCGGGGTGCCTGAGAGATAGTCTAGCATTGCCAATAAAGAGGGCAGGAATTAACACCTGGATGAAACTGGTGGACACCGAAGGAGTACATCCATGGGAATATCTGAGAGTTAAGATAGGCACAAGACTATCTAGATTCAAATATTTACAGCTAGTGTCCTGGTATGATGCGGAGAGGGAGGAGGTAAGAGAAAATGAAGGGTTTGAGGTTGTGTCACTCTGCTCTCCCAATTTAAAAGGAAATCTCAATATGAAATTATCATCTACTAGAAGCAGAAGATCTTGCAATTCCTTCCCCAGAGGCGGTATGGAACCAAACCCCCATAGAATCCTCAGTAGAGTCCCTTTTTGAGCCATCATTAAAGACACTATATAGGTTTATAAAACCTGACTGTCTGAAAAAGAATATTTTTTTTGTCATTAATAGACTCTATTATTCCCCTGCTAAGATAGCAAAGTTCGCTCCATTACCTCTACCCAAATGTCCAAAATCTCACACACGTCTAACTAATGACCTCCACGTCTTTTTTGAGTGCCCAGAATCGGAATCCTTTTGGAAATAGGTGGGTGACTCACTTCGGGACATTTTTAAAACCAGGGTTGATATTAATCTCTCCTTAGTCTTATTCGGAGATGATGGTTTCTTCTGTCAGACAGCCTCAAAGCGAGATAGAGGTCTTTTATTATATATGATTCTGTTGGCGTAGAGAGAGATCTGTAAGAAATGGAAAGATCCCCTCCCACCAAAAAGAGAGGACTGACTCAAAGCCTCGTTTGCTATGGCTCGGCAAGTATATGAAGGTGTAGAGGATAAGTCATTAAACATCTGCCATCCTCTTATGAGTCGGGGGCGAAGCCTTAGATTGATCTAGCTGGTCCTATGATTACACCAAATCCCGTGCAAAAGGGGATGGGTCGGGTGACCCAAGCGTGTGCGATAGGCCGAGAGGTCCTCAGTTAGCGAAAATGGCTTCACAAGATCCGCAGAGGCTTAAAAGGTGAGATGAGGACCAAAAAAATAAATACATTTTAAAAAAAAACGAAAAATGTCTTAGGCTTTTTTCACAGAAAGAACTCGGCGTGAGGTATATGACAGGTTTTATCTTAGGAAGGACAGCTGGGAAATGTCCATGAACTTCACCAGCTGAATGGTACCAGGGTGAGGATTGCTCATTCATACTTAAGTGCGAAGGGATACCTGGGTCAAAGAAGTTGTTTGTTTTATAGGCCCTCTGTAGCCAGTTTGGTATCAGATGAGGGAAGGGGAACAAGTCCCATAATCAGTTTGATGTTGCTGGAGAGGAGGGGATTACTCATTTCCATAAACAAATGTCAGTCTAGCAGACAAGCTCCTATTAGGTGAAAGAAGATTTTGCCGACTCGGATTCGCCTCAAATTAGAGCACCTTGCAAAGTTTGCTTTAAGGCAAACCGGATGTTCTTTAAATGTAGGTAGGAATGCCCCAGGCAACTTAATTCTGTTTGGGTCAAGCGTGTCCAGGAATCAAACCCACCACTGGCTAGTGAAAGCTAGAAAGATGGCACCTCATCCACAGCTCATCAGAAGACTCCCTGGACCAGCTGCAGAACAGAAGAGGACTAAACCTACTGTTTGATACCTCTGTGGAGACCTGAAGAGCTGGACTTTCTTTCATTTGTATTCAGGATAAAGAAGTGACCTGTGAAGTTCAGTTGGCGGAAGTTCTGTGTGGCTTCAGGTACACAACAAGCTGCAAAAAGCATTTTTGCTTGAGTGCCCAGCTGACCAGTAGCAACTGGGACTGGACTGGGTCCTGCTGCTAACCCCTGCTGAAGTAAGACCTGGCCTCTAAGTGTGGTCCATGAGGTTCTGAGGGCCTTCAAAGTGACCAAGAGGAGCTACTTCAGAAACTCTGAAAAGTTGCGACTTAGAACATTTTTGTACTTCCAAGTCCTCCAGAGGCTCAGCTGACCTCACTGCAAAGGTATCTGATTATTAAGTGACGTCATCGGATACAGCTTAAGGCTTACCTCAATGAAGGATTTTGAACTCCATAAAAATTCTACATCCAAAGGTATAAATCTAGACAGAGCTAAGGGCAAAAAGTAACCACGTGACGGAAACACATTGTTGCTGTGAACTTTGAATTTCTCCCACTCAAAGATTCCGCTCAGAGGTTATCAAAAATGTTGAGGTCACAAAGGCTTTACAACTGGGATAATTAGTCATTTCATTGGTCTGTGTTAAAGCATTTTTTGTTCATGCCAGTTTTTTTGACAGCTACCAAGGCCATTTATAGTTCCATTATTGCCAGGGTGGTATTTATTGGAACACTTACATATAGTTTTAACACTAAACGTGGTACTAGACAGATGTTTCCACTCCATCTGACACTCTTCGATGTGTTTATAGTGCAATTGGCAATTGCACCTCAATGAAAAGGTTAATCCCTTTGGGTACACTATTGAGATTGTTTCATATGCAAATGAACTAATAATTTAAACAAAATATGCACACAAAATGATAAATGTGGCATACAATATACTTTCAGCAATTCAGCATGATGTCTCTCTCTACTAATAACAATTCCAAATCTAAAATCAAAACCTGGAACCTATTATACACTTCCCCTCAGCTTTGTATGAGAAAAAATGTTTAGTGTCGAAATTAGGACAGACTTAAACAAAAACATGCCTAAAAACCTAGTGAGAGTAACCGAGAAATTAGCCCTCTGAATAAAAACGTGTCAACTCTTACCTGTAACTTTCATTGGACAGGCCAACATTCTAAAGATGACCATCTAAGGATGACCATCCTTATTAAATACAGATTTTCTATGTGACACGATTTTACTTGAAGCCAACAATAAATGCATGTACAAGGGCTATTGAATAGCTACCTGCAGGCATCTTAAGGATTCAGACTTTCTTGGAAGAAACGTAGCAGGGGAGATGGGGAACAAGGATAAGATACTGGTCTGGCTGGCCAGGAAGGAAGAGTGCCAACAATGGATTTCAGTAGCCAGTACACTGAGGTTGGAGTAGCCCAGACTTTTGCAAGTTATCTTTGTACTCTCTATACTTCCTGCATCTTGCTCAAGGCAGTAGCGGACATGCAGTTTTGTGCGGTATCTTCCAGTGCCTTTTTTGGACAGCGAGGCCCAGGATAGATAGAGGTGGAGATTACATAGCGGTGAATTGCAGAAGACCTGTCCCAGCTCAAAAGTAGGAAGGCCCCAGGTCCCAATGGCTCTCCCCCGGAGTTATTTAAGTGTGTGAAGAGCAAGGTGCTTAGGTCATTGCATCCTCTATCTGTAAGGCTAGGTCAACAGGTGAGCTTCCCCGAGATCTTCATCAGGCACAGATCATTTTTATTCATAAATCTGGGTAGCCTTTGGAGGACTGCTCCTCATATTGGCCAATTTCTTTAATGAATATGGAGGCTAGGCTGCTGGCTAAATTCTTGGCAAATTGACCTGTCCCAGCTGATAGAGGGGGTGGTGGCTCCAGATAAGTTGAGGCTCATTGCCCGTAGGTCTATGCACCACAATCTCTTTTTCGTTGGCTGGCTTGGTGGCTCAGTATTGGAGTGCTGGCTCTCCTCTTGGCGTTGGATGCCAAGAAGGCTATTGACCCATGGTATGACACCACCTGTGGTTCCTTCTTGAGTGCTTGTTCTTCGGCATGGCTTCAGCTCTTGTACTTTTGGTCGATGATGAGAGTGAGGCTGAACAGGGTACTGTTGGAGAAATTTGAGTTGGGTCAGGGCACTTGGCAGGTGTGCCCCCATTCCCCACTGCTTTTTGCAGTAGCGATGGAGCCGTTGGCGTTGTGGGTGCAGCAGAATGCACAGTTGTGGAGCCTTTGCTGGGATGAGAACTGGGAATATGTGATTTCTGTGTAGGCAGAAGATGCCCTGCTCTACCTGGCTGATCTGGACCACTCGTTGCCGAAGATCATGTAATTCCTGCGCATCTTCAGGTTTTTCTCCAGTATTATGGCCAATTGGGGTAAGTCTGCAGCATACCCACTGTCCTGTTGGATGCCACAGGGTGATTGGCCCTGGCAGCTGGTGTGATCTGAACATGGAGTCACCTATTTGGGAGTCTATGCGATGGAGGATTGCACTCTGTTCTGTGAGAAGAATGCAGGGTGGACATTGTAAAACCTTCCTAGGGATGTGGAGCACTGGTAGTGGTTGACCTATCCTTATTGGGTAGAGCAATCCTATACAAAATGATCTAGCTCTCTAAGTTTTTCTACATGGTGCACAATTCCTTCTTTGAGTTGCCAGACCACTTTCTTTGACTGGTAGAGGTGGAGGTTCGGGTTCTTCCCTGGAATTGGGTGCCCCAATGATCACTCTAGGGACATTGGTGAGGTGTCCGTCCGGTAGATGGGGGTATCGCCATTCCAGATCTTCTTTGTATTGCTGGGAGGCACGCTTGCTGCTGGTCAATCATTGGACATTTATGGACAGAAGGGAGCCAGCACTGTTGGCCAATAGACGTGAATTGGAGCTGTACTGCTACGCATGGTGGATGTATGGGACAGGGAGGGAGTGGACCATCCTTGAACCAAGCACCACAGTGGTGTGTTCCTGGCAGTGTGCAATGCACAGGCTGGACTGAGCAGGTTGGTTGGATTTCTGGAAGAATTCTACACACACTTATAAAAAAACTGTTATTCCAACTCTTGTTGAGGCACAATAATGCCAAAAGAGCATGTAGTAGTAGTATTACAATAGCACTCCTCAGCAGTTGACCTCGAAGCTGGGGAACAAGGTTTGAGTCTCAGCAGGGACGCTCAACTTCTTGTGATTCTGGGCAAACCACTTAATCTCCCCGTGCCTCAAAAAAATAAATGTGTCCATCTGTAACGCAAGTGGTGCTCATGTAAAGCCCTTTGATGCCTTTGCGTTGAGTTCACACTATATAAAACTCCAGAAAGAAAATGCAATATATAGCCCTAAGCCCAAGACCTCTGCCTCTGTCCCTTCTATGTTTTCTGTGCAGATATCTCCAGCACAGCAGTGGAAATCTTTGCACATGAATGTATATAACACAGTAAATGTGGAAGAGACTGGTAGGAATAATAACTACTACATGGGAGAGGTTTAGAGCTATTTAAGGAGGGGTTTTAGAGGGACATTTAAATGTAAAACACACAACCAAAAATGAGAAAAACTATTGTGAGTCACAAAATACACTGCTACAGTTGCTACAGCCATAAAGGTGTCAAACAGATTCAACTGAACTCCAGCCCAGCCTTTGAGCCTTGTCAGAAATCAAGCCCCTCACATGGTCAACCACTGGTACTACAACATACTCCTATTGAAACAATGGAGGCAGGAAATTAAAATAAAAAACTCAACAGGAACTAATGCAGTGAACTATATGTGTGTGTGTGTGTGTGTGTGTGTGGGTGTGTGTTTGTGTGTTTGTGTGTATCAGACTAATCTAATTAAGTTAACAAATCAACACAAGTTATTCAGAGCAACTGTACTAGGAAATGCCCAGTCACATATCTATTTCTACAGTGTAAAATTCAAATTCCAGTTTTTGCCACAGTAGAGCAAAACCGACATGAGTAAAACTCAGTTTGCTGACTCACATATCGCATATAACCTGCACTTTACACGGGGAAATAACTATCTTAATATTCACATGGTTTCTTCAATGTGATTTTACTTACTACAAAAATGTAACCCCTTTCAACTTGATTTAGCTTCAATGTCTTTTGTTTAAACAAATACACATGAAAAAATGCCATGACATAAACCATAAATGAAGATGCAAAGAGTATATATAATATGCCATTTATTATCATTGCTGAGGGAGGTGAGGAACCTCATCATTCTCTCAAGACTTTTTCTCTTGTGAGTCACAATAGAAAATGGTAATAAACAGCATACTATACACACACACACAGACACAAGCACACACACACACACACACACACACATGCACACATTACTTACACACTTACTTATGCCTACTACCTCTCCTAGGGTATAGGCCTTCAACCAAAGCTTTCATGCCATCCCTGTCTTGAGCTTTTCTTTCAATCTGAATTCCAGATGAAGCCCACCTCCTTGCAGTCAACCTCAAGACTTCAGTGTCAGGAGTCTCTTAGCTATCCTCTCTTCCTTTTCTCTTGAAGATTCTAGGACAGGGCTTGCCTGGAAGGAATACAAAAACGGTTAGTTGCCCGCACTGCAAACTTTGTTATCTGCCAATGTCTAGAGTGGAACCTCATTCGCCAGACTACAGTGTTCTTGGGTGGGGCCCGGGGAGAGCAATTTGTGCTCAAAAGTGCCAACTGTATCTTGCACCACAGTACAGAAACGATGGTGGTTCCCTGCCCGAACTGTAAACTTTGTTACCTGACATTGTCTGGGGTGGAACTTTGCCCCCCAGACTTCAGTGTGGTTGGGGGGACAATCTTTGCCCGGAAGAGGCCAAGCCAGGCCACCTTATCTGGTTTTTATGCTGGTGACATTAATTCCCGCGAGTCATCTTTCTTTTTACAACATTTTAAACTTTGATCCCCTTTTGTAAACATTGGTAAGCGTAAATAGACCACTTGGAAGAACACTGTCTCCTCAATTTCTCATCCTGGCACCTCACTTGACTCTCTTTTGGTCTGAGTGTGGTCTAAAAAAATATAATTGGCAGAAAGGCAGTTGTTTTTTGATTAGGGGGAACTTTCCAGGTTTGTCACCACACGTATGAGTTCATTGCAGTCAGCCCCACCCCCCAGGCATCCTTAGATAGTGGCCTAAACCTTGCATACTCTTAGCTTATAGGTAGCACTAGAATGTAAATGTAAATGTAGAGGTACTTGTATAGCGCACGACTACCCGGAGGCATCTCGGTGCTTGTACGAATACCACTGAGGAATCCTTCTTGGCCTTTCCCTGTGAAGTGCCCGCTCCTAGGCACCCCCAAGGTGAAACCAGGCATCCTAGCGTTGTTGGGGCCGTTGTGGAGATTAAGCAAGCTATTGCCCAGAGTTGTAGAGTGGGACTCATGATTAGAATAGGCACCGAGGCGAGAATTATCAGGTCCGAGGAAATTGAGCCCAAGACCCACCGAGGCGGGAATTGAACCCTGGTCCCGGGCCAGACTTCTGCATCAGGATCTGCCGCTCTAACCATTGAGCCACACTTCTCCACATGAGACCTGAGGGAGGGCTGGCATTGAAACTGGTTAGGGCTCTGTTTGACTCCCCAGGAAAGAGCAGCCACTGCGAGCCTTCAGCAAGAAAAAGGAGTAAAACAGGCTTTATCACTGGTAACCCTAAAAACAGCGCCTGGACGTCAAGCCATGGATTACTGAAGTCCCCCACCTACAGCGAGATGTGGTATCCATCACAAATAATGGCATGAATAAAGGGAGGGCCTAATATATCATGGGATAGGACCCACGATCTTGTGAAAAACATTGTAGCTCTGCCATTGTGTCCCTTGTATATAAAAGATATTCTCTGTAAGAGGCTATTAGGGATTTATCTTATAAATTGCAGCTTCCATCTACATCTGCACAACCTAAGCAATCTCAAGACCAAGTATTCAGTAATAGGGTCAGAGTACCAACGACAACATCAGTAACTCATCTTGGAGATCCATGCTTTCTGCAGATTCTTCTACTCGCATGGCAAACAGGCCTGTGCCGGGCTCCGTGATAGGCCCTGGGCTCAATATATGCTAACCTACAGTTGGCCCTGAATTTGAAAGGCCGACTGGGGGGAATAGCATTATCAAACCACCAGCCCATCCCCATACTATAAAAATGCATCAGAATTTGAATTTGGAACCTGAATGTTGCCCATATGTGGTGGTGTTGGTCAGTGTCTTGCATATTTCAACCCAAAGCCATAGGGAGGAGTCATGTAGGGAATAAAAATATAAAGTTTGCCACTGGCTTTCTAGGAACACCACCTTCACCATCCGGGATTATGACGACATCCTAATGGTGAAGAGAGTTGGATGGATTTGCTCTTCCCTAAAACCAAAAGAGGGTGATTGAATAGTGGTGAAATGCAGGATTCCATATTTGTTGCATCACTTGGCAAACTCAGGCAATAGGCCGAGTACCATGGGCACACCCAGAGGTAAAAGTTTTGTTCCGTTGGGTTATTTCCATCGACCCTGTCCTCCCAACCAACAGTCTGCTGGCCACAGGAGGTTCTTCTTTCAATGGAGCAAAACAACCGGGTGTTCCTATGGTCTCTACCTACAGCTGATTTTTGCCACTCTTGGGGCAGGACACTAATGATTGGCATGCCTGTCCCATAGACAAACTGAGGGTGCCCTGTAAGTCAACTGGTTGGATCACTGGAGCTGTTCCAAATGTAGCTCTGTTCCCTCCAGTGGGAGTCCATCATCATCTGGGAGAAGAGGCTGCCAAAACCCCCATGAAAATCTGACTGCAAGATCCAGACTCCAACTTCCTAGACGCTCTTGAACAGGAAATCGGTGGCCGGATATCAGTTTTCATCTTCTGGCAAAACCTGATTTCCATAACACTTTTGTTTCTGAAAACTCTGCTGATTCAAAATGGCAGTCTCTAAGGGGCCTTTCTACCTCTTGCCACTCAGAAGTGGCACCAGCCCTTAAGTCTAGCCCTGATCTCTCCAAAGTCACCAAGGAGGACCCCCTGAAGTGGTGGGCAAGGGAATTACAGTTCCTTTCATGGAACACGTTAAGTTATGTTCAAGGCAAAATAACAAGGACTGGCTGTCTTTTAATAATGATTTTGATGTTATCACTTGTCAGGAACCCTTGATTCTGTTGCTGTTTATGGATACAGCTCCATTTGCACCCACGCAGTTCCTTCTAATGAAGGTAGGCGCCAGGGTGGTCTGATAGTCCTAGTCTCCACTTCAATTAGGAACCAGAAGGTTACATTGATGGCCTCAAACCCTCATAATCAGATTTTGAAACTTCTGTAGCCCAGAGTGTTTAATATCCACTTAGAGACATTTTTATTATCATTTTTTCACTTCACAACCGGTGGGGATTATTGATGGTCTGGAATCTACCATTATTAATCTTCTGAGTAAATATTCAAAAAGTGCTTCCGTTATCTGGGTGGGTAACTTCAACATTGCCAATGAATAGAGTGGTTGCCAGGATTCGGAATAAAAAATGTACAGGGAGAGCATGTTAGTCATTTCCAGCATTCAGTATATGGAGAAGCTTTGACAAGAGCAATTCTAACTAATAATCTGTCCTTTATGTCAAATGTAATTGGTGATATTTTTGTGAACCAACCGACTTTCATCAGGAGGGGCAAAGGTAGTATGTTTGACCATATTTTTCTGTCAGGCGATTTGGTCCCTTTGCTGAATAAATATGTGGTGTACCCGTCGCCTTTTAGTGATCATAACCCAGTTAATATTAGAACATTGGAATGTTGGGAGCTCCATTGAAAACAATGGAGTGCTCTGGGCTTATAATGGCTGGTATAAGCCTGGAGCACCAACATTCCAATGTTTCTTTGTTCACAGCTCTGGCTGTGAACAAAGGCTTCAGGGAACCTGAGGGGATTCCAATCCCCTCACGCTCCCAAAAGGCTTTGTTTTTTTTGTTAGAACATTCTGTCCTCTAGTGACAGAATGTTCTAATAGCCTTATAGCCCTTCGTAGATGGGCTTTACCGCTATTAAAGTCCCTCTCCCTTGTTAAAGGCCCTCGCCTTCGGCTCGGGGCCTTTAACGCTGGAGAGGGCCTTTAATAGCCGGTAT
This sequence comes from Lissotriton helveticus, assembly GCF_964261635.1. Lineage (NCBI taxonomy): Eukaryota > Metazoa > Chordata > Amphibia > Caudata > Salamandridae > Lissotriton > Lissotriton helveticus. The sequence goes on from NC_136071.1 coordinate 456,745,978, forward strand.
AGCCCTCTACGGCGGGCTATAAGGCTATATTATAATCTCCCTTCAACTACGAGCCTGCCCCAAGTTTGTAAGTACTTCCCTTTTAACGCCTATGCCCAATAAGGGGATGCGTTAAACATAATAGCATGTTGATCCGGTTAAAGTGTCAGTAGATTTTTCATAGTCCATTAACCATGAAGAGATATTTGCGGTCTTTTTAGTTTTGCTGATCCAACAAGCATATGAGACAGCTTTACTAAGGTTTGCAAATCAGTCTCTGGAATTCGCTCAATAGATAAACCCCTGAAGGAATGCCCACCCCAATCTTGGTTTAATTCCAATTCTACAAACGCTTATAAAACCATAAAAATGACCACTAATATTATACCGAAAGATTCCGTCACAGTTAGTATATAGAGAAGGGACTACAGATTAGCCATTGGGAAAAGAAAGGCTGAAAATAGCTTAAAGGCCTAAAAAGGCTTGGCATGTCCTGCTCGTTTAAAAAATAACAGCCATATAATGTAACAAGATTTGATCAGACACTTTACTAAAATTTTTAACCTAATAAATGATGGCACAACATCTCCATCGCTAGTGAGCCATACCATCTCAACCCGGGCTCTTTTTGAATTTAGGAAGAGTATCCTGGTTGGGGAAGGGCGCAAAGCCATCCTGAGCTCAGTGACGGGAAAGACACGGGGACGAGATGAGGTTTCAACCGAGTTTTTTTTAAACTTAACCATGACCTCGGGCTCCTTTGATTGAACATGTTTCAGACAGGTCACTTTGAGTCTTGGAGGGAATCAGTAACAATCCTAATTTTGAGGAAAGGAGAGAGAAATGCCCCTTCAAACGACTGCCCTATCTCCCTCCCTGATGCTTCAGTAAAAATATTTGTCACAGTGATTTTAGCAAAATTGGAAGCTCGAGCTATAGAAACCCCCTTTTTGTCCCATGACCAGTATGGGTCCTGCCCAGGTTTGGGCACCACTGTGAAGCTCTAAATTCGTCTCTGACCTCGGGCAAAAGTGTCAAGGCCAGGAGAGGGGCCGCACACATGGGGCCTCATTTATGAGGCCTTGGATGAGTTTTGCGCTTCCGATGCGTCACATTTTGTGACGCATCGGCGGCGTAAAACATGCCTCCTGATGCGCACTATTTACAAAGTGACGCATCTAAGCAGAAGCGTCACTTTGTAAACCCCTGCGCTACATTATACCTGCGTCAGGTATTATGTATGCAGAGGGGGCATTCACCCGCAAAAAGCCTCGTAATAGTGACGCAGTGAAATCTATGAGATTTCACTGCGTCACTTTTAGGACGCTGTTGCGGCAAAATCTTGCGCCTGCCTCACAGCAGGCGTAAGACTGACGCAAGCCCTTTCACATGGGGCTTTCCCCATGTGAAAGGAAGCATTGCTGGAGTTGCGTCACTTTTGTGACACACTCCAGCAATGCGTCACTTTTGCGCCTACAGATACGTCAGAAATACTGACGTATCTGTAACTCCTTGCGACATGATGCGCCATATTATAAATATGACGCATCAATCATGTCGCAGGGAGAGCGCAGTGAAAAGTGACGCATCGCTGTTTTCGCGCAGCGATGCGTCACTTTTCATAAATGAGGCCCATGGCCTTTATGGACCTCTCCTGTGCCTTTGACCTTGTAAGCAGAGAACATTGTGGGCTATTTTGGGGCACACAGGGGCCGATCTCCCTTCACTGGAATTTAAAAAAAATACTTCAAGGTGACAGCCATATGAGGGTACAATATACCCAGTATGGAAACCATTCAGCCCCTATCCAAGTTTCTCGTGTGGTAAGATGGCTGCATTTTGGCCCTTTTTCTTTTTTATCTTACATTAATGCATTGGATTTATTTTTAACTATGTTTACATCCCATGTTCCCACAATCGTCTCCCGCTTCATCCCCATACTTTTCTATGCTAATTGAACACACTGCTAACGGATTACAAGCACTTTTAGATGGTTTAATAATTTTATGCTGGATTTTAAGGCAAATCATAAAACATCTTACATTTTGACCTGTGGTCCAAGAAATACTCCTTCTAAACTGTTTTTTATTGGGGAGACAGCTATTCGGAAAACCTACAACATTACCTATTTGGGTATACAATTTAATGCTAACATGAATTGGGAAAGATTAATAACTCAGAGGGCCCAGTAAATGGAGGCATTGAGTGAGTACATTTTTAGGTTCACTAAGAAACTAGAACATAACCCTTCCAAAGAAATAACTACGCTTTACAAAAGCAAGTGCCTCTATAATGGAACTTAAACCTTGCGTGTGGGGGCCAACAGCTGTAATGACACTACACATGGTAAAAAATAAATTCTTTAATGGGCTTCCAGGGACCTCTAAATCTACCCCGAGCCTTACATCTCATAATGAGCTGGGAAAAGGTTATCTGGAAGATATATTAGGCTTGGCATCAATTCTGATGTTTATCAAAATGTGGTCCACGCCTGAATCGCATTTCACATGCAGAATAATGGAGTTATGTTTGGCTAAAAGTAATAGGATAGCTATCCTGAGGCTTTAATATGTGAATAGCATCCTCCGAGATCTGGGATTGAGTAACCTTTTTGTAAGTGCAGGCAATATCAGCCCACATTCTTTAGAAAAAGTTCCTTGTATATGAAGAGAATGCTAGGTTTCCAAAAGCATTTGGTATGATCACGGTTTAATATTATGTGCCATTTGCAAATACTCAAGGCATGGAGTCTTACTTTACCTGGATAAAAGTGCCAAAACGTACATTTATCTGACATGGTTAAGAGTCAAGATGATAAATTGCTTAGTGGCATTCCCTGATACAGGCACCTGGTTTGTGGCATTACATGGTACCCATGTCATAGGAGATCTCTTCAGTCAACAAGGCACTTTATGTTATTTTGAACTCTGTATGTTTCTTTTAGAATACGGTTTCTCTATCCCATACTTAGCGGAACATCTTTTAACACACACCAAGAGGTCTTGCTGTTTTTACAGTGCCTTGAGTCTCCTGCATTATTTTTTTCAGTCCTAGATTTTATCACTCAAGCACTGAAACTAGAGAAGAATACTTACCCTCATTTGAGTAATGACACTAAATTATTAGTTAAACCTGTGCAGTATAGTTTGAGTTGTCTCTAATGACACTGTACTGGCAATTTAAGTTTTGAGCCTGATTGTGGTATTTTTTTCACTTTATGTGATTTTACTGTATTGGGATTATCTGTATGTGATTTTTGACATGTGCTATGGTAATATAAATGTCAGAATAAAGATGATTAGGATATGGCTTGCTTGGTGGTGTTTGATGCAAGCTTGCAGAGGGTTTGACTTATCCAGCCCCAGTGCCTTTTCATGATTTCTTGATGGGGAGTTGCATAGTCTGCTGCCATAGGTTGTTGTTGCTGATGGCCCTTTGCCAGTTAATTTGGAGAATTTTCCTCAGACAGGTGTTGATGATTGTTTGGACTTTGTTGAAGGAGGTCACTGTTGTCCTATAAGTTTCTGCTCCATACAGAAGGACCGATTTTACATTGTTGTGAGAAAGACTGATCTTGGTTTGCAAAGTTAGGTCCTCGGCGCTCCAGATTTTCTTTAGTTGAAAGAAGGCTGCCCTTGCTTTGCCAATTCTTGCCTTGTGACTGGTGTCTGTGCTGCCCTGTTTGTCTATGACACTGCCCAGGTAGGTGAAGGGATCAACCTCATCATGTCCATTGCCTGCAAGAGTGACTGCAGTTGTGCTGGCCATGTCAGCCTTCAGGAACTTGGTTTTTCCTTGTGTCCATGTATGGATGACTAAGGCCAGGTCATCTGTAAAGTCAAGGCCATTGAACTGCGTCCAAGATGTCCCCTCGATCCCATTTCTTTTCCTTGCTGTGGATGTCTTTATGATCCAGTATATGGCCAGCAAGAAGAGAAAAGGTGACAACAAGCAACCCCAGCAGACTTCGGTACTCACTTGGAATGTTTCTGTGAGTTGTCCTCTATGGATTTTCCTGCAGGTCATTCTGTCGTAAGAGTTCCTCATTATTCTTACATCTGGAACATCATAGTGTTGGAGGAGTTTCCAAAGGGTTTCTCTGTCCACACTGTTGAATGCCTTCTCATAGTCAATGAAGTTATCATACAAGGGGGAGTTCCAATCCATTGACTGCGTAATGATAATGTGCAGTGTTGCATTCTGGTCTATGCAGGATCTATCTTTGCAGAAGGCAGCATGCTGGTCTTGCAGTTGAGCATCAACTTGTTTCTTCATTCTGTTCAGGATGATTCTGTTGAACACTTTACCTAGATTTGGTAGAAGAGTTTATGTGTCGAGGGTAAATATAATTGGGGTGTACTTGCCGCTCACCCACTATCTCATGTTATTTTCCCAGATTCTAATATTTGTGGTGGTGCTCCAAAGGGTAGTGGGATACATCCTTCCCCTATAGACTCTGTGATCAGTTCATCACTTGATAAGTTTGTATCACTCTCCGAAGCACACATTTAATTATACATCATATTAGGAGAACAATCAGAAAAGGGCATTTGTTATTTTCTCACTTTCTTTATTTTATTTCTTCATTATAGCCTTAGCCAACACATGTATCATCATGAAGGGTATGCCCCACAACTTCTTCAGGTCTAAAAAGCATAATAACAAACAGCAGTCCAGTTTTGATGTGCGACCAGAATACACCTGGTGCACCTACCTTGTAGTGCTGTTCAGAAAAGTCTTTGTTAGTGGTAAGTTGTGGATATATGAGCTACATAACGAAAGTCACAGAGAACGCTAACTCACTAATATCAGTGACTCACTATGGTGATAGGAGGACAGAAGAGTATGCAATGGCTTCTTATTGAATTAATTTGCTATGTAATATGTGTTTCATTCGGAAGCGCTGAGCACCTGCATAGCTTAAACTGGATCACATAATAATAGTCCTAATGTAAACTAAACACAACTTACCTCTGAGTGTGAGAGGGAATGCTATTCAGATTTTTTTTTTTGCATTATAGAACACAAATAATAAACACTCCCCTTCCCCCGGAATCTTGACACTGAGCAGGCTGAGCAGGTTGGCTGTATGACGTTACAACGCATACTTTTACCACGCATGCCTTTACAACGCGGTATTTACAACGAATACCTTTACAACGCATAGTGCATTTGGGCGCTGGATAGTGAATTATTTAATTTACTATTCCAACTCCAGTCCCTGTGGATAGTAGGGAAGGTGTTGGATAGTAAATTAAATATATTCCCTATCCTAGAGCGCCCCCAAGCGCAATGCGTTGTAATGGTTTGCGTTGTAAAAGTTGCGTCGTAAAGGCACTGCGTGGTAAAAGTTGCGTTGTAAAGGTTGTTTACCGAGCAGGTTCTTCTTCTGGTCTAGGATATTGGCCCATTGGTGCATCAGCTGCTGGATGGTGCGCTGAACCTAGCTGGTGCGCCACACACACCAACGCACTCTCCCCTGGCACAGTCCCCACTTCTAAGCCTGCTACCTGCAGGAGGTGGCACTGTATGAAAGAAAATAGTGCTGTCACCTCCAACGTCAGGGCGGGAGGGAGGGAAGGAGGGAAGGAGGGAATGAGGAAGGAAGGAAGGAAGGAAGGAAGGAAGGAAGGAAGGAAGGAAGGAAGGAAATCCAAAGGGAGTAAAAGAAAACAATTCAAATGGTCACGAAAAACACACACTTAAAAAAAAACACAAAATACAAAGACACACTCTAATATAACAGATAAAAAATAGAGGTAGAATAATTAGGAGGATGGAGGATTGAAAAGATTAACAGCAGATTCAAAAATTGGCCCAGCACCATGAACAGAACAGAGAAAAAAAGATGACTGCACCCAAGTGAACTGTGTGGTGCCATAGGTACTTGATTTCCAATGCAACAACATGCTACACATTGTGTTTGCTGTAGAAACGTAACACACACAGGTGCACTGGGGAACTCTGATGTAGCACGGCAGAGTTCCATGACCACTTCGTGGAGTTTCGCGTAGCGCAACTCCGCAAACTCTGCTCAGGCTTATATAGCACTGGTTCACAGTGGTAAGGTGCGCATAGTCATAAAGACAACAAAAGCAATTTCAGCAAAACAGGAGAAGAGAAGGCAATACTATTTGGAGGAACCACGCCACAGATGTCAGTTCTAACATTACCGACATATGGTAACCAAACTATCACCTAACAACAATATTTTAATGTAAATATCATGAACAAAAGGTAAGAGCTAGCATTAGAAACTCATTCTATTGGGGCAATATTATTCCTGTCATACTATTTCTTTGCTAGTGGATCTTAGGGGTGTGAGAAAAACACATAATATGTGTAAGATCCTACCTCACAGGAGGCATAAGAGATAGGGAAAAATTGTCTTTATTAAGTCAAAGACATCAAAGACCCCATCCAACACTGAAGACTAGTAACCGTCAACTGAACAGTTCCACAGCCTTCGTTAGCAACCACAGGGTTCTACATTCCATGCAGAGTCACAGAACAACCTGCTCTTAAAATAAGACACTACATCACCTCCCCACTAATATATAATAACATACACACCCAAACAATGAGTAACTATACAAGATAAGATGTGAACATCCGAAAAGAACCTTACACAAAATCTCGCAACCTGGCGGGACGTCTGATTACTCGGTGAGGTCTCAAGGTCCCATCCACAGGAGACATAGATGAGGTGGAACCTGAGGAATCAGACACATCTGTGGGATGATATTTTGATACTCTATTGAGATTCCAAACTCTGTGATCACAGGTCTTAATGGCATTCCTGAAAACCTTAACAACCTTAAATGGTTTACTTAATTTGGAATTACCTGTACTCAGGCGGGGCGACTTCATTTTGACCCAGTCTCCCACAGACACAACTGTTTCTTTCACAGCTTTATGATCATCACACCAAACCTTACATTTCTCCAACACACGCCTCTCCTTCTCGTTCCAACCTTCAACGCATTCCAACATTCTTATCAACAAAAGATATCCTAGATAGGACCAAAGAAGGACAAACCTCAACGTTAGCCACTCTTCCCTTGGGCAGACAGAAAGGTGAAATCCCTGTGAAAGAATGTGGGGTGTAGGAGAGTAGGATCTGCTTACTATGGGTACCCCCACTTTTTGCTGGCGTTTCACAGTTTTTTTTACTTTAGTCTGGCCTGGACCCTGCTATCCAGTCCTAACTACTGCAAATATTTCATTGTCCAAACATATACATCTGAGTTGGGGGTAGGGGCTGTGCTGTCACAATTGAATGACGAAGGTCAGGATCAGCCAGTAGCTTTTATTAACAGAAGGCTGACCCCTAGAGAGAAACGTTGGTCAGCTATTGATAGGGAGGCCTTTGCTGTGGTTTAGGCTCTGAAGAAGCTGAGGCCATGCTTGTTTGGCACTCACCTCACTGTTCAGACTGAACATCAGCCCCTCTTATGGCTAAAACAGATGACGAATGAAACCCCCAAACTTTTGAGGTGGTCCATTTTCCTACAGGGGATGGACTATACAGTGGAACATAGACCTGGGAGGAACCCTGTCATTGCAGATGGACTCTCCAGATATTTCCACTTTGAACATGGACTCAAATGGTCATGGTTAGTTTAATGTCCCTGCATTTAGGGGGGGTTGTGTAGGAGAGTAGGATCTGCTTACTATGGTTACCCTCACTTTTTGCTGGTGTTTCACTGTTTTTCAACTTTAGTCTGGCTGGGGCCCTGCTATCCAGAACCCCAGCCTAGCTGCTTTCTCTCTAAACTCTCTAAAAATGTACATTAGGTAGACTCCAGATTGGTTACTGGGTTACCCTTGTGAGTCCCTCGTATATAGTACACCAGGTACTCAGGGCATATGTACCCCAGAGGCCTACCAGGGGCTGAAGCATGTATTATGCCACCTCTGGGAAGCCTTCCAAAATGACACCACAGGACTGCTACTGCAGCCTGTGTAAGGCAGTGCATTCACCCCTTGCTAAGATATAGGGTACCTATATCTACCTTTAATCACTGACACATATAAACCTATCCGTCACTCCTATGGCAGGCCTTATCAATCCTGAAGGCAGAGTGCTGGGTTTTGTGTGAGAGGGTGCCCATGCATGAGCTGGGCCCCTTTGCAGCTTTGGGAGCCTATTCTCTGAGGCTGTTCTGTGATGCAGCCAGACCATATACTCTTAAGTGCATTATAACCTCACTGTAAATGCTAACTTTGGAATGGCTGCATGGAAACATGTTGTGTTTGGTGTCAATCACTTTGGAATCCTACCCCCCCCCCCACCAGTCCTGGCAGCGGGCGTAGCATTCCACCCTTCTAGAGGGAGAAAGATGTACACACTGTTCTGCCAGGTAATAGTTTTAAAGAGCCCTGGCATCCCAAAATGGATGCTGCAGCCACAGACATGAGTCTGGCCTCCTGCTGCTGACTGAAACTCTGGCAGGGGAGTCCTGACAATAGGTTTCCTGTCACAGCGAGGTGTAACCACCTCCCAGACAGGCTTTAGTGTATTGGGGCTGGGTGGGTGCACTCGGAGAGTGTTTTGTCAAGTCTGCACTCGGGGTACATTTGGTGTCCCCTTGCATAGTCCAGTTAAAACCGGTTGCAGGGGGCTACCAGCCCCTGCTCTGGCACAAACCTGGACAAAGGAAATGGGTGTAGATACCCCTTTTTCCAGACCCTCCCATAGGTGGGACCCCAGAGTATGCCCAACCCCCTTTCTTAGTATAAATAAAGGACCCCTGGCAACATGACTTTAGATTGCACCTGGACGAAACTCTGAAACTGAATCCTGGAACTTCGACGCTCTACTAAAGACTAGAGAATGGAAGAATCTCCCTTGGGTCAAGGAGTGACTCCCCTGCTCAAGCAGGCACCAAAGAAGCATCTTGCCAGTCTGCATTTCCGAAGCTCCCGCCGGACTCCAAAGTATTTGCGTCACAGGAAGAGGATTTCCTGACTACTCAGAGGTCGACCCGAGTCCCCAGCCCTCATGAGTTACATGGAGCTGGAACTCAAAGACATTGTGCACATTTGCTAGTGCATTGACTTCTAGGCATCTGAAGTTTTGCTATGGGTTACATGTAGCCCAAGCCCTGAGCACCATCTGCACTGAAGATTGTGGGCATACACTCCACAAGTTTTCCGTGGGCCTGCTTCTTCCATTTCAGCTTGAGGCTCCTTCGCAATCCCTGGTCCGTTGATTGGTCGGTCCCTGTGAAGGCAACACTGATTTTCCTTGGGCTTCCCTGGTTGCCCCAGATGTGCCCTGACTCCTGATGGAGCGAGGATGAAAACAGAAATGTTTGTATTCCCCTCGTGAAGTCATTTGCCCATAACAGTAATATGTACTAATCGTGTGGTTTTGAAAGTACCCAACATAGTATAGAATGCACACACAAATACACGTGGGATACTAATTTGCTGATGTTGAGAATCATAATTTACTAATTAAGTGAAGTTGGTATATTAATCCTGTGTGCAAATGTCATAATCTTAACAAAATCTGTGAGTATATGCTTTTTGTATATCTAATTGTGGCAGAAATGATGGAGAATGGTGAGTAAACCATGCTTATATGTGGCTAAGTTGCTAGGTAATAACTAACAGGGTTACCTTAGCATGGGGGGAGGTAAACAGAAGGGCTATACTTTGCAAATTAACGTTTGATTGTGTTTGTTTCTATAATAGTTCTCATTATGGCCCATGCGGCCTACAAAAAGATGGAGGGTTTTGAGACTCGGAGATTGTGATGATGTACATATGCACGACTGTGCTCGAGAGAAGTGCAAGCAGCCAGTGCCTGTACAGCGTGGGTCAAGGTCAACGTGGCCTGGACATTCGAGCTAGAGGCAACAATTTGTATGTCCGCATCGTGAGCATGGGAAAATTATCTGAAATAACAATTTAAAGGACACAAGCGGAAAGAACTGTTAAAGGAAAATTGAGACTTTATTTTTTTTATTTTAACGATGACTTGGCAGAAATATGGAAAATAACGAGATGAGGTTGTGCTCATCCACCCCTTGATTCGACTAATAAGAATGAATGAGGACCCTGAAAGTTTCGAATCTTAGATAGATAAGTTAAAGAAAAAGGGTATAAAAGAGGACGTTTGTGAAGTAAGAAAAAAGCGTGCTTTTCGATTTTATTTCGCACCACGACATGCTGTCAGATTGACAAACTTTTTCTATGGTGCAAAGACTTTGACAATTTTCTGGACTTTAACTTTTGAATGGGTGCAGAGTCCTGATGGGAGGTGAACATCAAGAATGAATAGAGAGGTGGTTTTTGGGAACTGTTCGGTCCTTGTTCTGATGTCCGTGTCCTGAAATCTTGGTAAGTTATTTTTTATTTATTTTCTGAACTGTTATGCTAATAAATATAAATGTTTGAATTTAACTTCTCTTTCTCTCTAGGTTATTAAATATTTAAATGATTATTAAAATAACGTGAATAACAGTAAGGTAAATCTAGGAGATTTAATCTCTAAATAAAAATTACATAAATGGAGAATTAAGCTGGTCTTGTTGTCTAGTAGTTAACTTTTACTAGCAGATCCATTGACAATAATGGTGGGGTGTATTAATGTTTCTAGGAAATAAAACCATGGTAATATCGATAAACTACAGATGTATATAGTGTATACATTTTAGTAGGAAATAAGGCACTCCACTAAAATCCAGCAGCTCTCCTCTGTCTTCACCAATCCTGGGAGCAGGGTGAATGTGTGTACAGATGACTCGCGGTGTTATGGGCCCCACTGACGAGTAATGTGTGAATAGCTCCCAGGGAATATGGTGATTGTTTTGCAGGTTTTGTCTTGAGCCATGCTGGATCACTCCCCACCAAGTGGTGAGACCCTCAGACCTTGCTGGTCTGCACCAAAGCATTTCTTTGATTCCTGCATGGGTTGCAGTAACCAAGGCTTGGTGGGTAAAATCCGGGCACCGACACCGCAGCACTCAACATCCTTTGTGGTACAGCTCAAATCCAGCACCTAGTTGTCGTCGTCACCTCCTGGTCCTCGTGGCTGAAGAGTCAAGCTTCACCTCTTTCACCTGAAATCACCCGACATCTGTGGGCATTCGACTATCGTACCCCTGGTCACTGGCTAGTGACCCAGACTCTGTCCCCTCAGCTTTCAGGTACTTCACATCTTCAATCCAAGCTTGGATAACTTCTGACACTTTCCACTTCTTCAGAAGCAGCACTAGAAGATAATAGTGATTTGCGGCTATGTTTAGACACTGCAGGCATCCCCCTTGGGTCCCCTGTGTCACTGCCTTGGGTGGTTCCTGGTGGCCCCAGCGGTTCCACAGACTCTAGGCCTTGTATCTATGCAAGTCGTGGTTCTCATACCACTTACTGAATAGTATATGGTATATTGTGCTAATTTACTGTGTGTTATTAACTTTACTGAATGTACTTTTGCCTTTAGCCTCATAAAGAGACTAGCAGGATGTGTTTAGAATAAATACATATATTTTATATATATACCTGGTGTGGTTCTCCTTTTATTTGGTCATTCACGAGATGATAGACTGGTATATCAAGCTGCTTTACATTCCTCCAAGATTTAGCCTGATGACTGCTCTCCACAGCTACCACTAGGATAGCTTTCTATAAAGTTTGTCTTTAACCTACCATCAATAACGGTCATTTGGACTTGTGCAAGGTGCCCACTAGAATAGTGGACAGCATATGCCAGGCCAACTTCTCACATTGGCGTGCAGAGTGTGGGATTCCAGCTTGCCATTGTTTTACCAGATAATCTCAAGTTATTGACTAACTGAAAACCACTAAAGGTACCAGAGGTACATATAATACTAGCTTAAATATAGGAAGTTCTACTGAACTTAGAGTTGTGCGTTAAGGGCTTAGCACACCCTTTCTACAACTCAAGAGAGTTTAGTAGGTACAACTAAAGTAAGTAGGTGCATACACCACACCTCACTAGTAACGTCTTCAAGGCCAGGAACCAGTGGGTCCCTGCCAGATATCAGTACTGTACTGGCATCCAAGTATGACACATTCCCATTCCTAGAATCAAGGGCTTTTTGTACTATGAGGAAATTGAAGACAGGCAAAAGTGCCGATACCCAACGCCTCAAGGAGGTACTACTGTTAGATGATCTTGGAAAGGCTTCAGAGCCTGAAGGGTCAGGCAGTGGGGATGGGGCAGCAGATGAGGAAAGACCCGGGTTTGAAGTAGACTAGGACCAAACTGTGATGCTGGCCAGGAAGGTGACTATGACCTTGACCTGGACAATGCAGCTCCTCTTGGCAATGAGGATGAAGGCCAGGGAGTCCCTCACTTTGCTATCCCAGGAAGAACTGGAGGTATGCCTAGAAGACTCAGATCTCCTTCTCAGGAATCTGATCATTCTGGTGTATCTGTAGGGACCTCTGCCTCTTCTCATAGGAGGGACACCTCTGAGGAGAAGAGCGAAAGACAGATGAGAATTGAGGTTAACCAGCTCAGGTAGCCTTAGAAAGGGAGTCCCTAGAGCTTGAAAGAGCTATAAAAAAGATGGTACTACAGTACCATGGTCGCACCAACTTCCCTAGTGGTACAGAAAGATCTCATGACCATAGGAATTTAAACAAGAGTGTCCCACCCTACCAGAGTTGGGATGACATCCACATATGGATACCTGCACTGGAAAGTGCCTGCAAAGTTCAGAAGGTCCCCCAGGAGCAGTGGGCAGCTATCTTGTGGCTCTCCTTTGCAGACAAGGGTAGAGACAAGCTCCTCACTGTTAGAGAAGAGGATGCTGATGAGTATGCAGTCCTAAAGAGTGCCCTGATTGAAGGGTTTGGCCTAACCACTGAACAATACAGGATACCCAAAAGGCTCAAACTCAGGACTGGGTGACTTTGTTCATTGTGCTACTAAGGCTCTGGAGGGCTGGTTACTTGGCAGTAAGGTGTGTGTGTGATTATACAGGATTGTACAACTTAATTATGAGGGAGCAGATCCTTAATAATTGTCAAAATCAGCTGTTGCATCAGTACCTGGTAGACTGTGATCTGACCTCTCCCCAAGAATTGTAAAAGAAGGCAGACAAATGGGTCAGAACCAGATTGAAGCAGAAAGTTCAGAACCAGGGTGATGACCAGAAGAAGCAAGATCCTAATAAGGTTGGGGGAAAGGGTAAAGACCAGAAGTCGCCACAAGGCCCACAAAAATCTTCTAATGGTGGTGATTCTCAATCATCCAAAAAGAAAGGCCAAAAGAAACCACGGTGTAAAATCTGTAAACAGAATTGCCATTGGACTAGTGATTGTACTAGACCTAAAGACTCAACTCCAGCCACCATTGCCCCTAAGGCAACTGTTCACCCTAGTTCAGCTCCAAGTGGTGGTACTCAGAATAAGGGTGTTGTAGAGTTAACCCTGGGTTCTGAGGTGGACTCTGGTCTAGTCAGAGTTCCAACTCAGGCTGTACTGATCTGTGATGGAGGCATGGATATGTCCTCCTTTGTGAGTCCCAGTAACTTGGGCAAATACAGACAGCAGCCTTTGATCAATGGAAAGGAGGCTATGGCCTACAAGGACACAGGGGCAAATATCACAATAGTGAAACAAGACCTTGTGACTCCTGAGCAACTAATACTTAATGAAAATTACCAAGTGACCAATACTAGCAATGTGAAGACCAACCATGCTCTGGTTGTTGTTAATTTCTCCTGGGGAGGGGTAACTGGCCTCAAGAAGGGTGTGGTAAGTGCAGACCTCCCTGCTTGCTTGGCAATGATTTAGAGACTTCAGCTTGGGCTGAAGTGGAACTCAAGATCCAGGCAGAAATGTTAGGCATCTCTGCAGGTGTGTTTGGTGTGACTAGGTCACAGGCCAACATGCCTAACACGGAACAGGCCCTAGATCCTGAAAGTATGGACCAGGCGCCTTCCAAGAAAAGGAGCAGTAGAGTAAAGGCAGTGCCTTCACGGGTGGGCGGAAGTCGCGTAAGGGACTTTCGCGGAGAGGCACGGAGATTGAACCAATCTCCGTGCCTCTCCGCATATTTCAGTTACGCGCCTCCCGCCAGCCTCCCGCCCGCCATCCGCCACCAGCCCGCCTCCCTCCCTCCGTATCAAATGTTATTTGAAAGTCTAAAATTAAATTTAAAATAACACTTGCCTTATTGCGGGCGCATCCTTGCCCATCGCGGCTTCTTCTTGGAACTGCGCATGCGTGGGAGCCTGCGCATGCGCATTCCTGACAACAGATTTATCCTGGTGGTGGTGGACAATGCCACTAGGTACCCAGAAGCAATTCCCCTTAGGACCACTACAGCACCTGTGGTGGCAAGGTCCCTCTTGGGAGTGTTCTCAAGAGTGGGTTTCCCTAAGGAGCTGGTTTCAGACAGAGGTGCCAACTTCATGTCTAGTTACTTGATTGCAATGTGGAAGGAGTGTGGAGTGAATTACAAATTCACCACACCCTATCACCCACAATGCAATGGTTTAGATCCGTGACTGGGGGAGAATGTTTTGCCATTGTGCAACATTCAGTCCTTCATCTTGTGTGGTTTGGCAGTTCGGTCTGGACTGTTCCCATGAGGAACAGGGTCAAGACTGATTTGCAAATGGCCATGTCTGAACTGGGGTGGCTTGGTGAGCAAAATAACGATGGATTAAACCCATATCTGTGACTGGGGGTGAATGTTTTGCCATTGTGCAACATTCCGTCCATCATCTTGTGTGTTTTGCTGTTCACCCTATGTGGGAAGGGTCAATCAATCAATCAATCAAGGCATTTATATAGCGCGCTACTCACCCGGAGGGTCTCAAGGCGCTTGGGGGAGGTGGGTCTGCTACTGCTCGACCAGCCAGGTCTTGAGTTGCTTTCTGAAGGAGAGGTGATCTTTGGTCAGGCGGAGGTGGATGGGGAGGGAGTTCCAAGTCTTGGCTGCCAGGTGGGAGAAGGATCTTCCTCCCATGGTGGCTCTTCGGATGCGTGGGACGGCGGCGAGGGCGTGGCTGGTTGATCGTAGCTGACGGGTGGGAGTGTAGAAGTTCAGGTGGTTGTTGAGGTACCTGGGGCCCAGGGCGTAGAGGGCCTTGAGTGCGTTGGTGAGGAGTCGGAACGTGATTCTCTTGCTGACGGGGAGCCAGTGCAGGTCTCTCAGATGTCCGGAGACGTGGCTGTGTCGGGGGATGTCCAGGATGAGACGTGCGGAGGCGTTCTGTATGCGCTGGAGTCTTTTCTGTAGTTTGGATGTGGTTCCGGCATAGAGGGTGTTTCCGTAGTCCAGTCGGCTGGTGACGAGTGCCTGGGTCACCGTCTTCCTGGTTTCGGTGGAGATCCATCGGAAGATCTTTCGGAGCATGCGTAGGATGTTGAAGCATGAAGATGAGATGGCGTTGACTTGTCTGGTCATCGAGAGGGAGGAGTCCAGGATGAAAGCCAGGTTGCGTGCGTGGTCCGTTGGTTTGGGTGCGTGGCCCAGGGCAGGGGGCCACCAGGAGTCGTCCCAGGCAGAGGGTGTTGATCCGAGGATGAGGACTTCCGTCTTGTCTGAGTTCAATTTCAGGCGGCTGTTCATCATCCACTCGGCTACGTCTTTCATCCCTTCGTGTAGGTTGGTACTGGCGGTGGCTGGGTCATTGGTGAGGGAGAGGATCAGTTGGGTGTCGTCGGCGTAGGAGATGATGTTGAGGTTGTGTTGGCGCGCGATGGCTGCGAGGGGGCTCATGTAGACGTTGAAGAGGGTGGGGCTGAGTGATGATCCTTGTGGTACGCCGCAGATGACTTCAGTAGCCTCGGATCTGAACGGGGGGAGGCGGACTCTCTGGGTTCTTCCAGTGAGGAACGAGATGATCCACTCCAGAGCCTTCCCGTGGATTCCAATGTTGCTGAGGCGCTGTACTAGGGTGCGGTGGCAGACGGTATTGAACGCTGCGGAGAGGTCCAGGAGGATGAGGGCCGCTGTTTCCCCGTTGTCGAGTAGGGCTCGGATGTTGTCAGTGGCTGCGATGAGGGCGGTCTCGGTGCTGTGGTTGGCGTGGAAGCCGGACTGCGAGTGGTTGAGGGATCCGTTTGTCTCGAGGAAGGCGGCAAGCTGACTGTTGACGGTCTTCTCGATAACCTTGGCAGGAAAAGGGAGGAGCGAGATGGGGCGGTAGTTCTTGAGGTCGGTGGGGTCTGCTGATGGTTTCTTCAGGAGGGCGCTGAGTTCGGCATGCTTCCAGCTCTCCGGGAAGGTGGCGGTGTTGAAGGAGCAGTTGATGATATCCCGGAGTTGGGGTGCGATGACGGAGTCGGCCCTGTTGAAGATGTGGTGGGGGCATGGGTCGATTGGTGATCCGGACTGAATGGTGTTCATCGTGTGGATGGTGTTTTCGGTGCTGATCGGGGTCCAGGCGCGGAGGGTGCTGGTGGGGGGCGTCGGCTCTGTGGTTGGGTGCGTGGTTTGTGGTCCGAAGCTGTTGTGTATGTCGACGAACTTGCTGTGGAAGAACGAGGCGAGGGAGTCGCAGAGGTCTTGTGAGGGAGTGATGTCGTTGTTTCCTGCGCTGGGGTTGGAGAGCTCTTTGACAATGCTGAAGAGTTCCTTGCTGTTGTGTGCGTTGTGGTCTAGTCGTTCCTTGAATGCTGTCTTCTTGGTGGTATGGATCAGCTGGTGGTGTTTGCGGGAGGCGTGCTTGAGGGCCGTCATGTTGTCAGTAGTCGGGTCTTTGCGCCAGGCTTTCTCGAGGGTACGGCAGTTCTTCTTGTATTTCTTGAGGTCGTTGTTGAACCAGGAGGCTTTCTTGCTGCCGGGCCTGCTGGGATGGTTTTTGAGGGGTGCAAGGTCGTCAGCACAGTTGGTGATCCACTGTGCGAGGTTGTTGGCTGCTTGGTTGGGGTCCGTTGAGCTGGGGGGAGGGTTCTGGTTCAGGGATGTGGTGAGCTGGTCGGTGGTGATCTTGTTCCAGTTCCTGCGGGGAACCTGTTGCGGGTGGTGGTGAGTCGTGGATCTTCTCTAGCTGAAATGGATGCAGCTGTGTTCTGTCCAGTGGAGTCCGGTGGAGTGGCGGAAGGAGATGTACTTGCTGGAGGAGAAGATAGGGTCCAGCGCGTGTCCGGCGTAGTGGGTGGGGGTGTTCACCAGTTTCTTGAGTTGAGTCCGAGGTTGGCGAGGTTGTCCAGCAGGGTGGTGGTGTTGTTGTCTTTGTTGTTCTCCAGGTGGAAGTTGAGGTCCCCTAGGAGGATGTAGTCGGGAGAGGCGAGGGCGTGCGGGCTGATGAAGTCTGCGATGTCTTCGCTGAATTGTGCGCGAGGTCCTGGGGGTCTGTAGATGAGGGTGCCTCTGAGGGTGGTCTTGGGGTCGGTGTGTATCTGGAAGTGAAGATGTTCGGCGGATGAGAGGGTGTCGTCGGAGTTGGTCGTGATGCGGATGGTGTTCTTGTGGATGATGGCAATGTCCCCTCCTGTGTGGTTGACGCGATACTTCCGGGTGATCTTGTATCCGTCCGGGATGACGATGGCGATGTCAGGCGCTGAGGAAGCGTTCATCCATGTTTCCGTGAGGAAGGCGACGTCTGGAGATGTGGTGTCGAGCAGGTTCCAGAGTTCCACGGCGTGTCTGTGGACGGAGCAGGCGTTTAGCAGGATGCACTTCAGGTGGTTGCAGCTTGTGCTCGGCTTGGCGGGTGCGATGCGGTTCCGGATGCAGGAGAATTTGCAGGATTGGCAGGCGAAGGGTTCGTGGGTGCGTCTAGGGGTGGCTCGGTAGCAGCCGGGGATCGGCCCGGTGTTGAGAGCGTTGAGTGTGGCGACGTCGTAGGTGCGGCGGGTGGGCTGGCATCTGTGGGGGCCAGGGGTTCTGGCGCTGGGCGCGGTCCAGACGCGGACGGGCGCAGACGGGCTTGCCTTTGGCGCGCCTTTGACGCGCGAAGGGTGCGCCCGCTGCACGTAAACGCTGCGCGTGAATGCGGACTCCGCCATAAATGGCGTAGTGGGAGGGGCGGAGTGGGAGGGAGGAGCAGCTGGGAGCTGGGAGCGGGGTGGCGCGGGGAGGGGATCGGGTACACAGGCAAAAGGTGGGGTAGGGGCCGCAGGGGAGCAGCGGCAGGGAGCGGGGAGGGCGAGAAGACGGCAAGAAGCGAAACTAGCACAGGGAAAGAAAACAAGCACTGGAAGCCAGCAGGGACAGGCAGGTAGGGAGACCGGGCACACTCACGGGGAGGCGCTCGGTGGGTGGAGCGACCGTCACGGACCAGAGTCAGGTCAGGACACAGCTCCCAGTCGCGCTACAACCACTTAAGTATCCGGAGGGAGGGAGGAGCAGCTGGGAGGCGGGAGCGGGGTGGCGCGGGAGGGCGATCGGGTACACAGGCAAAAGGGGGTATGCCCAGACGAGGGTCCCTTGCTCACTACGCCACCGGAGTCAAGCTACCCTGGCTGAAGACGGCTGATAGCCAGAAACCGGTCCTAGGATGCTTGATTCCTGTCCAGGGAAGACATGGCTTGGCAGTTCAGTCTGGACTTTTCTCATGAGGCAGAGGGTCAAGACTGATTTGCATATGGCCATGTCTGAACTGGGGTGGCTTGTGAGCAAAATAACAATGGATTAAACCCAGATCTGTGACTAGGGGTGAATGTTTTGCCATTGTACAACATTCCGTCCACCATCTTGTGTGTTTTGCTGTTCACCCTATGTGGGAAGGGTATTCCCAGACGTGGGTCCCTTGCTCACTACGCCACTGGAGTCAAGCTATCCTGGCTGAAGATGGCTGATAGCCAGAAACAGGTGCTAGGATGTTGATTCCGGTCCTGGGAAGACATGGCTTGGCAGTTCGGTCTGGACTGTTCCAAGAGGCACAGGGTCAAGACTGATTTGCATATGGCCATGTCTGAACTGGGGTGGCTTGGTGAGCAAAATAACGATGGAATAAACCCAGATCTGTGACTGGGGTGAATGTTTTGCCATTGTGCAACTTTCCGTCCACCATCTTGTGTGTTTTGCTGTTCACCCTATGTGGGAAGGGTATGCCCAGACGTGGGTCCCTTGCTCACTACGCCACTGTAGTCAAGCTATCCTGGCTGAAGATGGCTGATAGCCAGAAACAGGTCCTAGGATGCTTGATTCAGGTCCAGGGAAGACATGGCTTGGTAGTTCGGTCTGGACTGTTCTCAAGAGGCACAGGGTCAAGACTGATTTGCGTATGGCCATGTCTGAACTGGGATGGCTTGGTGAGCAAAATAACAATAGATTAAACCCAGATCTGTGACTGGGGGTGAATGTTTTGCCATTGTGCAACATTCCGTCCACCATCTTGTGTGTTTTGCTGATCACCCTATGTGGGAAGGGTATGCCCAGCATTGGGTCGCTTGCTCACTACGCCACTGGAGTCAAGCTATCCTGGCTGAAGACTACTGATAGCCAGAAACCGGTCCTAGGATGCTTGATTCCGGTCCAGGGAAGACATGGCTTGGCAGTTCGGTCTAGACTGTTCCCATGAGGCAGAGGGTCAAGACTGATTTGCATATGGCCATGTCTGAACTGGGATATCTTGGTGAGCAAAATAACGATGCATTAAACCCAGATCTGTGACTGGGGTGAATTTTTACCATTGTGCAACATTCCGTCCATCATCTTGTGTGTTTTGCTGTTCACCCTATGTGGGAAGGGTATGCCCAGACATGGGTCCCTTGCTCACTACGCCACTGGAGTCAAGCTATCCTGGCTGAAGATGGCTGATAGCCAGAAACCGGTCATAGGATGCTTGATTCCGGTCCAGGGAAGACATGGCTTGGCAGTTTGGTCTTGACTGTTCCCATGAGGCACAAGGTCAAGACTGATTTGCATATGGCCATGTCTGAACTGTGGTGGCTTGGTGAGTAAAATAACGATGGATTAAACCCAGATCTGTGACTGGGGGTGAAAGTTTTGCCATTGTGCAACATTCCGTCCACCATCTTGTGTGTTTAGTTGAAAGGTTCACCAAAACCTTAAAGGGTATGATCAAGGGTGTTAGATCTGGGGGTCTCTAGTTGGCAATGGTTATCACCTTTGTCCAAATAGGGACCCTTACTTCTAAGTCAGTACAAGGGGATTACTCTCCTTAATAACCCCTGCTCACCCCCTTGGTAGCTTGGCACGAGCAGACAGGCTTATCTCAGAGGCAGTGTGTTAGGCATTTGTGAAAATACACAGTAATACAGTGATAGCACTACAGATAGACACAACACAGGTTTTTATAAAAATAGGTATTCTTTATACGGACTTAAGCACAAGACCGCAAACGACAAAAATCCACAATACTATACTAAAGGTAACTTAAAGGATGATAAAAGTCTCTTAGTTCAAGTTGTTGGTAAATGCGAGAAAGTTCTCAACAAAGTTCTTGGATGCGGCACGCAAAGTAAACAAAAGGCTCGCAGAAGGGGAGATGCGTCGGTTCCGTGACCCGGGGGAACGGTTGAGTCCTTCCTCAAGGCTTGCGCAGAGTAGGGGACTCGTCGTGAGCCTTACCGGTGCGGAGGTGATGTGTAGATTCTCGACCTGTGGCGGTGCGCAAGATGGCACCTTGATGCGATGCAATGCCGATGCAATGATCCAGTTGCGATGCGAGAAGATGGCACCCTTGATTCGGCGATGCGATGACAATGCGATGACGCCCTGGCAGCCTTGCGACGACTCTGTACTTTGGAGCCGCGACAGGCCCTGCGATGCGCTTCTCCGGTGATGTGATGACAGCTCTCTCGATGCGTCGCGCTTCTCCGGTGATGCGACAGCAGGCAGCTTCGATGAACACACGCTTCCAGGGAGATGCGACGAACTCGCGCACCTCCGGCGTTGCGATGATTTCAGCTGCGGCAGCGACACGCTTCTTCTCGATGCGTCGCGCTTCCAGCTCCCAGCGGCACACAAGTGACTGGAGTCAGAATTCCCAGCAAGGAAATTCAGGAGGGAGCTGGAGGTGAAGTCTTTTGGCCCTGAGACTTCAGCAGGAGGCAAGCACAGTTCAAGCCCTTGGAAAATATTCTGTAGATGAAAGTACTTACAAAGTTCCTTCTCCTTTCCCTTGGCAATGAAGTAACCACTGCAGGCCAACCCAGCAAACAGCACACTGGCAGACGGGGTAGTCCAAACTCCGGCAGCTTCCTTGGTTTTTCTCCTTGGCCGAAAGGTTTCTTGTTCCAGAAGTGATCTAAAGTCTGTGGGACTGGGCCCCAATATTTTTACCAAAAATCCTTTTTTCTCTGAAGGCAGAGAGGCCTCTGCCTAGTTCAAACCAGGTCCTGAGCACTGTGTTTACATGACTCTTCTCTTCCTTTCACTGTGCAGGGCAGAAACATCAGACGCCCCACAGGAGGTGGAGCCAGCACAGGGGAGGGAAGATGCAGCTCTGGAGCACTCTGTTGACAGGATTCCCCTTCTCCTTTTACTGTGCAGGGCGGAGACATCAGACAAGCCACAGGGGGTAGAGCCAGCATTGTGGAGGGAAGGCCCAGCCCTATTCAGGTCCCAGGTGCACTCTCCCCCTCCCATCTGGAGGGAAATCTCCCTATTCACCACTGGGCTGTCCCAGACTGTCTCCTGGAATTTCCCCAGCCCTGTCACACACAAACCCAGACAAGGAATACACAAGTCAGCAGAGGCGGGCTCAAATGGTTAGGCAAGCAAATACCAACCTTCTAAAAGTGGTATTTGCAAACACAGAATATTAGAATAATTTTTACTAAAAGATGTATTTTATTATTCTGAGTTCAGGCATACTAAACTCGGATTTCTACCATGTTCATTGAGTCAGTTAGAATTGTAGGGATGTAACAATCTTTAGATCAAAATTGCAAATTGTGTGATTTAAAATGTAAAGAAGACGAGGCCCATATTCTTTTTTTCTGTCCGTTATATGTATCAGTACGCAAGAAATGGATTATACCTCTTTGTAAAGATATGGGCACAAGGTCATTCAAAGAGGCAGAGCGTATACTTAGATCTTCAACTACGAAACTATTAGTATTTGGTTTAAGTAGGTATCTTCATGGTGTTTGTATAACAAGAAAGAAACTTGGAATGTTATTATAAGATTGTTTTATCTGGCATTTTTAATTATTTATAACTGTTTTAACTGTTCTTAAAATTATGGTCTTGTAAGATAACCGGATTGAAGATTGTTTACAAATGTATGGAATCACCTTATAAATTTCTGTAAATAATGGCACTGGACCTGTAACTTATGTGTACTTGTACCTATTGAATTTGCACATTTAGTATGGTTGGTAATGTACTATTAATTTTAACCGAATTATTATTATTATTTTTTTGCTTTTTTTTTTTTTAAAGATGACTAAATTGTATATATTATATGTATGTGTGTTGGCTTTATGACAAAGTGTCGAATAAAAGCTTTACAACAACAATCTTTACTGCTATTCTAGTCTATGAGAACAGGTATCCTTCAATAGTGAAAAACGAAAATGGCTGTAATGCACTACTAGAACATGCTACACACATCAGAGCATGTCCTACCTTATACTTACAATGCACCCTGCCCTTGGGCCTACCATAGGGGTGTCTAATATGAAGCAAAGGGAAGGTTTAGGGACTGGTAAGTGGGTGCACTTGGCCAAGTCGACATGGTAGTCACAGACTACCCACAGGCCTTGCAATGGCAGACCTGAGACACACTTTACAAGCTGCTTCTGTGGGTGGCACAACCAGTGCTGCAAGCCCACCCGCAGCATTTGCTCTACAAGCCCTGGGCACACATGGTGCACTGTACTAGGGGCTGACAGTAGATCAAATAAGCCAATCATGGAATCCAATCATTATATCAATTTAACATAGGGAGCACTTGCACTGTGGCACTGATTAGCAGTGGCACAGGGCCCAAAACATACAACCAGCAAAAATAGGTCAAAACAGAGGAGGCAATACGTCAAAAATGGAAGGGAGACTCACGCCAATGATGCCAGGTCTACCAAAGGGTCTCCCAGAAAAGCTTATGCGGAGATCGGACATCCTACTGTCCTGCCTTTATTGGTTTATTTGCATACAGGGAGGTTCTTCAGAAGGTGGTTGGTTACCGCCCTTTCAAACTTCTGTTTGGCATTCTGTAAGAGGCCCATTGTGTCTGGAGAAGGAGGGATGGGAGTTACCTCTCAGACCCCCTAGACAGGACATAGTGGACTATGTACTTGGTCTCTGCTCCAGGATGGCTGGATACATGAAAAAGGCAACCAAAAACCTTGAGGCTAGCCAGGAATTACAGAAAGCCTGGCATGACCAAAAGGCTGAGCTGACTGTTTACCAGCCAGGACAGAAAGTGTGGGTGTTGGAGCCTGTGGCCCCAGCAGCCCTCCAGGACAAGTGGAGTTGCCCCCATTCCATTGTTGAAAAGAAGGTAGAGGTTACCTATCTTGTAGACCTTGGAACTCCCAGGAGCCTCCATAGTGTGCTTCATGTCAACAGACTGAAACCTTATGTTGACAAGGCATACGTGGGCTTGCTCATGGCTACTGATGAGGGACAGGAAGAAGAGAGTGACCCACTCCCTGACCTGCTCACACAGAATCCTGATGATGGGTCAGTTGATGGTGTAGCCTTGTCAGGCAGCCTCACTGCTCACATCCAATCCCAAGAGCAGATGAGCTCATATATACTTTGGCCTCAGCCAAATTTCTGAGCACATTTGATCTTACAGCTGGCTACTGGCAGATCAGATTTGCTGATGATGCAAAGCGAAAGACAGACTTTTCTACCCCTAGTGGGCACTATCAATTTGTGGTAATGCCCTTTGGTTTGAAGAATGCACCTGCCACTTTCCAAAGGTTGGGGACCAAAGTCCTAACAAGCCTGGAAGACTACAGTGCAGCATGTCTAGATGATATTGCTGTCTTTAGCGCCACCTGGGAGGATAACCTGAGAAATGTTTTGGGGCCCTGCAGAAGGCAGGCCTAACTATCAAGGCTACTAGGAGCCAGGCAGGGCAGAGTCAGGTTGTGTACCTGGGCCACCTTGTAGGTGGAGGCCAGGTTCAACCATTACAGAGCAAAATCCAGACCATCATGGACTGGGTTGCTCCAACTACCCAGACTCAGGTCAGAGCTTTCTTGGGCTTGACTGGGTACTACAGAAAATTTGTCAAGGGGTATGGATCCATTGTGAAACCTCTGAATGACTTAACTTCAAAAAGAATTCCTAAGAATTTTCAGTGGATAGTCAGATGTCAAAAGGCATTTGATGACCTGAAGCAGGCCATGTGCACTGCACCAATTCTGCAAAGTCCAAACTACTCCAAAGAATTAATTGTCCAAACAGATGCATCTGAGTTGGGGGTAGGGGCTGTGCTGTCACAATTGAATAATGAAGGTCAGGACCAGCCAGTAGCTTTTATTAGCAGAAGGCTGACCCCTAGAGAGAAACATTGGTCAGCTATTGAGAGGGAGGCCTTTGCTGTGGTTTGGGCTCTGAAGAAGCTGAGGCCATACTTGTTTGGCACTCACTTCACTGTTCAGACTGACCATAAGCCCCTCCTATGGCTAAAACAGATGATGGATGAAACCCCCAAACTTTTGAGGTAGTCCATTTTCCTACAGGGGATGGACTATACAGTGGAACATAGACCTGCGAGTAACCATGCCAATGCAGATGGACTCTCCAGATATTTCCACTTAGATCATGAGGACTCAACTGGTCAAGGTTAGTTTAATGTCCCTGCACTTGGGGGGGTTGTGTAGGAGAGTAGGATCTGTTTACCATGGTTACCCCCACTTTTTGCTGGTGTTTCACTGTTCCAAACTCTTTCATCACTGGTCTTAATGGCATTCTTAAAAACCTTAACAACCTTAAATGATTTACTAAATTTGGAATTACCTATACTCAGGCGGGGCAACTTAATTTTGACCCAGTCTCCCACAGACACAACTGTTTCTTTCACAGCTTTACGATCATCAAACCAAACCTTACGTTTCTCCAACACACGCGTCACCTTCTCTTTCCAACCTTCAGGCAACCAACATTCTTTTCAACATCAGATCTCCTAGAGAGGACCCAAGAAGGACAAACCTCAACATTAGTGACTCTTCCCTTAAACAGACAGAAAGGCGAAATCCCTCTGAAAGAATGTGGGGTGTAGGAGAGTAGGATCTGGTTACTATGGTTTCCCCTACTTTTTGCTGGTGTTTCACTGTTTTTTAACTTTAGTCCTGCTGGGACCCTGCTATCCAGTCCTAACTACTCCAAATAATTCCTTTTCCAAACAGATGCATCTGAGTTGGGGGTAGGGGCGATGCTGTCACAATTGAATGATGAAGGTCAGGACCAGCCAGTAGTTTTTATTAGCAGAAGGCTGACACCTAGAGAGAAACGTTGGTCAGCTATTGAGAGGGAGGCCTTTGCTGTGGTTTGGGCTCTGAAGACGCTGAGGGCATACTTGTTTGGCACTCATTTCACTGCTCAGACTGACCATAAGCCCCTCTTATGGCTAAAACAGATGAAGGGTGAAAACCCAAAACTTTTAAGGTGGTCCATTTTCCTACAGGGAATGGACTTTACAGGTGAACATATACCTGCGAGTAACCATGCCAATGCAGAGGGACTCTCAGATATTTCCACTTAGGATATAAAGACTCAACTGGTCAAGGTTAGTTTAATGTCCCCGCGTTGGGGGGGGTGTTGTGTAGGAGAATAGGATCTGCTTACAATGGTTGCCCCCACTTTTTGCTGATGTTTCACTGTTTTTGGACTTTCGTCTGGCTGGCGCCCTGCTATCCAGAACCCCAGCCTATCTGCTTCCTCTCTAAATTGATTGCATGTACATTAGGTACACTCCAGATTGGTTACTGGGTTACCCTTGTTAGTCCAGGTATATGGTACGCCAGGTACTCTGGGCATAGGTACCCCAGTGGCCTACCAGGGGTTGAAGCATGTATTATGCCACCCCTGAAAACCTACCAAAAGGACACCACAGCACTGCTACTGCAGCCTGGGTAAGGTGGTGAATGCACCTCTTGCTAAGATATAGGTTACAAATGTCTACCTTTAATCACTGACACATATAAACCTATCAGTGACTCCTATGGTAGGCCTTATCAATCCAGAAGGAAGAGTGCTTGGTTTTGTGTGAGAGGGTCCCCATGCATGAGCTGGGCCCCTCTGCAGCTTTCAGAGCCTATTTTCTGAGACTGTTCTGTGATGCAGCCAGACCATATACTCTTTAGTGCATTATAACCTCACGGTAAATGGCTGAATGGAAACATGTCGTGTTTGGTGGCAAACATTTTAGAATCCTATCCACCCTGCCTTCTATAGGGAGAGACATGTACACACTGGTCTGCCCGGTAATAGTTTTAAAGAGCCCTGGCATCACAAAATGGATGCTACAGCCACAGACACGAGTCTGGCCTCCTGCTGCTGACTGAAACTCTGGCATGGGAGGCCTGGACAAAAGGTTTCCTGTCACAGGGAGGTGTAACCACCTTCCAGACAGGCTTTAGTGTATTGTGGTTGGGTGGGTGCAGACTGAGAGTGCTTTGAAGTCTGCACTGGGGGAACATTTGGTGTCCCTGTGCATAGTCCAGTTCAAACCGGTTACAGGGGGCTATCAGCCCATGCTCTGTCATGAAACTGGATAAAGGAAATGGGTGTAGCCACCCCTCTTTCCAGACCCTCCCATACGTTGGTCCCCAGAGTATGTCCAACCCCCTTTCTTAGTACAAGTGAAGGACCCCTGGTAACAGGACTTTAGCTTACACCTGGACGAAACTCTGAAACTGAATCCTGGAACTTCAGCGCTCTACTGAAGACTAGAGGATGGAAGAATCTCCCTTGGGGTCAAGGAGTGACTTTCTTGCTCAAGCAGGCACCAAAAAAGCATCTTGCCAGTCTGCATTTCCAAAGCTCCCGCTGGACTCCGAAGTATTTCCAACACAGGAAGAGGATTTCCAGACTTCTCAGAGGCCGACCCGAGTCCCCAGCAAAGCTGAGACCCGCAGCTCTCATAAGTGACATGGAACTGGAACTCCTGGAAACCGTGCACATTTGCTAGTGCATCATCTTCTTGACATCTCCTGAAGTTGTGCTTTGGGTTAATTGTAGCCCAATCCCAGAGCACCATCTGCACTGAAGATTGTAGGCCTACACTCCACAAGTGTTCTGTGGGCCTGCTTCTTGCATTGTGGTGTGTCGACTGGTGGGTCCCTGTGAATGCAACTCTGATTTTCGTTGGGCTTTTCCAGTTGCCCCAGACATGCCCTGACTCCCCTCTGAGTGTTGAGTCCCCCAGACCTTGCTGGTCTGCACCAAAGCATTTCTCTGATTCCTGTATGGGTTGTTGTTGCCAACGCTTGTTGGGTCCAATCTGGGCACCAACACTGCAGCACTCGACATCATTCGTGGGACAGCTCAAATCCAGCACCTGGTCATTGTCGACACCTCCTGGTCCTGGTGGCTGTGTCAAACCTCACCTCTTTCACCTGAAATCACCCGATATCTGTGGGCATTCAACTATCATGCCCCTGGTCACTAGCTAGTGACCCAGACACTGTCCCCTCTGCTTTCAGGTTCTTCACATCTTTGATCCAGGCGTGGATCATTCCAGACACCTTCCACTTCTTCAGCAGCAGCACTTTGCAGCAGATTGCCATTGAAAACGACCACGAAACCCAACACCAAAAGACACCTATGCACCCGGATTCCCTGGGTGAGGTACCTCGAGTACTCTGGTGCTCCCGTGGGTGTTGGCTCTAGAACCCCTTAAGTCTAAAGGGGTTTGCTCCAAGTCGTCCTCTAAGTGTCCTTTATCTTTAAATTTCCAAACGCAACTTTACTCATAGAAGTTAATGTTGATTTGCGGCTGTCTTTCGACACTGCACTCTTCCCCCATGGGTCCCCTGTGTCATTACCTTGGGTGGTTCCTGGTGGCTCCAGCGGTTCTACAGGCTTTAGGCCTTGTATCTATGCAAGTCGTGGTTTTTATACCACTTACTTAATATATGGTTTGGTACGCCCCTAGGGCTCAACGTACATTGTGCTAATTTACTGTGTGTTATTAAGTTTACTGAATGTACTTTTGCCTCTAGCCTCATAAAGAGACTAGTGGGATGTGTTTAGAATAAATACCTATATTTTATATATATACCTGGTGTTGTTCTCCTTTCATTTGGTCATTCACGAGATGAAATACTGATAAACAAGCTGCTTTACATTCCTCCAAAACTTAGCCTGAAGGCTGCTCTCCACAGCTACCTCTAGGATAGCTTTCTATAAAGGTTGTCTTTAACCTACCATAAATAAGGGTCATTTGGACTGGTGCAAGGTGCCTAGAATAGTGGACAGCATATGCCAGGGTAACTTCTCACATTGGTTAAATCTATATCCCCTTACTTTCTTTCTCGTTGCTAGTTCCCAGTTTACTCCTGACACATTAGCCTGCTGCAATGATTCTTTCAAAACCTTCCTGAACCTCTCAACCAAACCATTACTTTCAGGATGGTAGAGAGCTGCTCTCCTGTGCTTAATACCTCTTGAAGACAAGAATTCTTCAAAGATCTTGGAAGTGAATTGAACGCCGTTGTCAGACAACACAGAAGTTGGAAAACCTTCCCTCTCAAACAAGTTGTCTAAAAAGTCAATTACAACACTTGATTCCACAGAGTTTACAAACTTAATTTTAGGCCAATGTGAGTGCATATCCATGCAAACCAGCACATACAGATCACATCTATTCCTTATTACTGGCCACAAAATATCCCTGGAAATGTCACTCCAAGGCCCATCAGACTGCCTCCTTTCTACCATGTGCTGCGTCCTACGTTTTAAGACCTTATCGCTGCCAGCACACTAAATATAACTTCCAACAGACCTTTCTACATGGGCATCAACTCCCGGCCACCAATAAGCTTCCTTTATTCTCTCTTTTGTCTTCACAATACCCATGTGACTGGCAAAAGCATTCGCCAGTGAACGTCCCCAATGATCGCGAGGAGGAACTAACTTACTGCCCCTGAAGAGAACCCCATCAACCACAGTCAACTCATCCTTGATTTGCCAGGAGCCAATAAGCTCATCTCCACAGTCTTTTTTTTATCACATCAACCACTCAACACCATTGAAACAACTTTCTGCAACAATTCATCTGTAGTCAACGACTCCTTCCATTCCTTTTCTGAAATTATGCCTTCACTGATGAGACAGATGTCAACTTCTTCATCAAGTTCCTCACCGCCAAACCATTTACCTTCACCCTGAACAGCAACCTCTTCATCACATATGTTAACTAATCTAAATCAGCCAAGGTGTTACTTGCACCAGGAAGATATGGAACCATAAAGTTCAACTCCTGCAGTGCTACAACCTATTTTCTAATGCGGTGAGACACCAAATCTATACCTTTCCTCAAAAATACCTCCTTGAAAGGTTTATGATCAGTTTCAATTCAATTCAAAAAGCTTTATTCGAAATGTAGGAAACAAATCATAAAAGCGTACAAAATTATCACAATCATAAAAAGTTCATACTGGTTACAATAAACAAGAAAAAAGAACCAATATTATGAAATCCATATGTACAATATTTTTAAAACAAAAATGGGGTAGAACATTCAATTTGAGCAGATGAATGAAACTAAGAAGGAACAACGTCAATATTATGCGACTTAAGCAGGGGAAATGGTCCGTCTTATTTTCATTATTGTTTTTAAATACTTTATTACAGTACTAATTATGAAATGATCTTCCAGGGACCGCAGTTTGTTGTATGCTTCTCTCGATTTTCTTATTCCCCATTTTAACAGAAGAGGCCTTAATATTTGTCGCCTTGGGTTTAGATATAGAGTACAATAAAAAGTGCAGTGAATGTTGGAGTAAAAGGATGTCTTATCACAGGGGCAAGTAAGTTTAACCTTGGACCAATCGTTAGACCTGGGTAGGGTAATAAATCTAAAAAATGTTTCTAGTCGGAAAGATGTTAAGAGCCTACGGTCATGAAAGGATTGATCAACAACAAGATACAGCTGGATGTTACTATGCAATGTCACTTCATCGTGATTTATAACTGATATCTTGGACCTTTTGTTTTTCCACCTAATCGATTCACAATATTCGACCAAAGATTTTTTTAAGGTGGATCTAGAAACAAAGTCCATTGAGAGTGGATTAGAGAAGTATTCTGGATGTCCAAAGTCAGAGCAGAAGTTCTTAATGTAGGTGAGCCATGTGATGTGTTTTAGGCCGCTACATTGCAGACAGTCCTCAACTACAGCTCTGTTCAGTGGTGTGGCAGGATTAGTCCAGATGTTATGCCACAGTAAAATTGGTGCCATTCTGATAATGTCCGAGATATGTTGTATGGCAAGCTCCGCATGGAGTACGTATATGGATGTACTAGAGGGGATTGCCAAAACATACCTTAAAAATCTGTTCTCTATTCGTTGAATAACTTCCATGGTCTGTGTCCCCCATAGCCCTGCACCATAGGTGCCAATGGAGACACATTTAGATTTATAGATTTGAAGAAGCTCCCTAGGTGGCCTTGATCCTATCTTCTTTGCGAAGTTTAATAGCGCTCCTGTTGCTTTTGTAAATGCCAAAGCTCTTGCTTTCACTGCAGGTTTCCAATTACATTGTCTGTCCATATGTACCCCCAAATAGCAAAAAATGTCTGCTAAGTCAATACATTTGTTGTCCAAAATTATGTTACATGGTGCTCTAGATTTCTTTGGGCCACAAGACATAGTAAAGGTCTTGGAAACATTTATGGATAGCCCCCTGTTACTCATGTATTCAGAAAATGTATTAACAGCATTTTGCAGGCCTCTCTTGGTCTGTGACAAGATAGCCACATTGTCGGCGTAGAGGAGTAAGGGTATGGGTTTTCCTTTAATCATTGGGTAGTGATTATAGGTTTCTGTTAACAGCGTTCCCACATCATTTATATACAAATTAAAAAGCAGGGGTGCAAGGATGCACCCCTGTCTTACCCCTCTAAGGATGGGGAAAAAGTTGGAGCATTCACCCTTTTTTCCAAATCGCACACGAGCACCTGCCCCAAAATAAAGTTCTTTAATAAAAGTTCTAATCCTGGAATCTAGGCCCATATCATCTAAAATTTGCCATAGGGTGTCATGCCTCACACAATCAAAAGCAGAACCAAGGTCTACGTATTACATATAAATTGACCTTTTTGGCATGTATATACTTTGACATTATGAGGGAGAGATTTAATCCCTGTTCGATTGTTCCCTTTCCTTTAGCAAAGCCATATTGCATGGGGGATTGTATGTCCTTTTCCTCAAGCCATTCCTGTATCCTGGTAAGAATGATCCTGCCTGCTGTTTTCATTAGGCCGTCTAAAAGCGAAATTGGCCTATAGCAGGCAGGATCATTTCTATCCCCTTTTTTGTAAATAGGGACCAGGATGGCCTCCTGCCAGGTCTTAATGAAACCTACTTTGCTAGAGGAATTGAGAACATTTGTAAGGATTGGGCCCCAGAGGTCGGGAAAATTTTTAAAAACATCTATTGGTACTTTATCAGGTCCAGGGGCTTTTGCAGCTGAACTTTCTTTTAAAGCTTTTTGAACTTCTTCTAAATTAAAAAAGATATCTAATGGAAAACTGGAACCCTCTTTTTCATTTATAGGCTTTGTAGAAGGTTGATCATCAAAAGGGGTGGTAATACTATATAGTGTCTGGAAATGTTGAACCCATTCTTGTGCAGAGATTGCATTGTCAATTGAAGGGCCTAGACGCTCCTGAAAGAATGGGGCGTTCACGGCCTTCCAGAAGGCAACATTATCCCTGTTTTTACACGCTTCATGTAAATTATCCCAGGCTTTAAATTTCAATTCCTTTTTCCTAGAGACTAGTGCAAGGCGGTAATTCCGTCTAGCCAATCTAATCTCTGAGCTCTTGGGTGAACTACTATGGAGAGTGTCTTTTAATTTAGTCAGGGCATTTCTACAGTTTTTGTCAAACCATCCATGAGAGCCTTTTTTCATAATATGATTGGCTCTTAAGAGGAGGTCCCTAATTTTACCACAGATATTACAGAAAGATCTGAGGACAGATGATGGTTCCTCATCTAATGACAGACAAATATTAAAATCATCCAAATTAGAACCAATCAAATTTTTAATAAAACGTTCTGGGATTACCTTTTCCCATTTAATCGTAAAACCATTTTTTTGCCCCAGACTCGGAGTAACTTCATAACATACGTCATGGGATTGGGGATGATTACTACAATCAAAATTATAAGTAACCAAGATAGGAAAATGATCGCTCATTGGAGAATCAAGGGTGCACCACTCTATTACCTGGGCTGAATACCGTGTAGAATATAGAGCAAAATCAATTGTTGTGTTTGCTCCCCTTCCATTAAAGGTCGGGGTAAACACGTTCGATGGGTTACAGAGCTCATTGGAGAAGGCCAGGGAGTGACGGCCCATTATAGTATTGATTGAGTCCCCGAACTTGGTGTGACAGAAGTGGTAGTGCGTTGCCCCATGTTCTTCTCCTTCCAAACCACACACTCCCTTTGGGCTCAGGGGACATGGAGAGCAATTAAAATCGCCCATCCACATGATTAACATATCCCCATGTAATCGTTCTTCAATGGAATTAAGAGTGGCATCCAATTTCTTGACCACAATATCCACTTCTACAGGAGGAATATTGTTGTAGAAGTTTATAATTATCAAGTTTTTCTGTGAAGCCCATGTAGAGATAAGTATTTGGAAATAATTATCATCCAGAAGGTTTTTTTGAATAATTGGGCCCGTGGTTATTGAAGTATATATGGCTAAACCTCCCTTTGGCCTGCCTCTTCTGCTGGGTACAGCAGAGGTGAAAAAAGTTTTGTACCCCAATATATGAAATGCCTCGGTTGCCCAAGTTTCCTGGATGGCAATCACAGAATGAGTTGTTGTGATGGCCTGCCAATGAGGATCATCTATCTTTCCTACTAAACCCGCCACATTCCATGAAATCACAGTTAACAAGGTTTCAGAGCCTGATCAGTTAAAACCGAGAACTGACAGCCCCAAAGAAACGTACGCAACTTGTGTATGATCCAAAATATGGCTAGTGTCTCCCTCTCAGTGACCAAATAATTGAACTCTGTAGCTCTCTAAGGCCTGGACAAAATAATATGCTTTCTTAGGGTCAAAGCTACCTAGGTCTGGAGCTTTGTTTAATAGATCTTTCAAATCCTGAAATTCGTTGTCAGACGACTTGCACCAAACAAACTCACAACCCTTTTTTTAAAAGATGTCTTAAATGTTCTGTGACACCTACAAAATTGGGACTGAACTTGTGATAAAATTCAGTCATCCCTAAAAAATTTACTAGTTCATCCTTTTCTTGAGGAGCCCTGAGATTGGCGATAGTGTTAACTAGAGCAGGCTTAGGTTTGATACCATTTGGTGACGATAAATGCCCTAGTTATTCAATTTCTGCCACGTCAAAACAACACTTATCAGCTCTTAAGGTGAGACCTGCATCACACAACCTTCTTAGAACAGCCCTCATCCAGGAATCCTGTTCTTTGATGTCAGTCCCATACACCAGGACATCATCATGGTCGATTTTCACTCCATCTACACCCCTCAAAATTTGCTCCGTGACACTCTGAAATACAGAGGCAGTGGAAATGAGGCCAAAGGGCATCCTCAAGAATTTAAAAGTACCAAAAGGCATTACAAAGGCTATGAGATGGGATGCAATTTGATCTGATGGTAGGCCGAAGTCAAATCAAGGGAGGAGAAGTGTTTGGCACCACTTAATGAGCATAACATTTCATTTATACTGGGCAGAGGATACTGATCAACCACCACAGCCTTGTTTAATTCCCTCAAATCCACACAGAGTCTGGCCTCGCCATTAGCCTTGTGGGCCATAACAATAGGAGAAAGCCAGTCAGTGACTTCCACTTCTTGTATGATGCAGTTGGCGACCAACTTCTCTAATTCAAAATTCATGCTTTCCTTTGCTAAAAGTGGCACACTCCAAACTTTAGTAACCTTTGGCACAGAATCACGCTTAATTTTTATGTAATGTAAATAATACTTGAGACACCCAAGTTTACTATCCAATACTTCAGGAAACTCCTTGACCCATGGCTTCCATCCGTCACCAACTTGACTAACAGACTGAATTTCTTTCAAGCGTACAGAGAGGTTCTGATTAGGATCCAGATTAAATGTAAATCACACAATGGAGCCAGCTTATGAGAGAATCTCCTTTCATGGAAACGTACACCTTACCAGAAATAATTCTACCCTTAAAGTTGATCATTACCCCAAAATAACCCAAAAGGTCAATTACTTCTCCACCATACCCTTGTGGCCTGATATCAGGTTTCGACAACTTGACTTTCTTTACTAAATATTGTTCAAAAAATGACTTAGGAATCAAAGTCACCTTGGCCCCTCAGTCAAACAACATTTTAACAGGTGCATCATTAATTAGAACAACCTCCATTGAGCCATTGCTACCAGAACCTTTGATTTGACAAATGTTTATCACTTCTGAATCAGAATCATTTTCATAGAGATCTACTTCCCTGATTTTCTTCATATCTTCACTTGATCTGAAAATTTTAGTGAAAAGACCCTTGTGCCCACATGCATTACACGTGACTTTCCAACCAGGGCAAGTTTTAAAATTGGCCATATTTTAACCCCTTTGATGCTCATGACGAGCTCAGCTGGTCATGAGGTATACCTCTAGGGTGCTCATGACGAGCTGAGCTCGTCATGACCACACCCATTATCATTATGGCCCAGCACAGGAGGAAAATAACTCAAGCAGCAAAGGTGTTAAAGGTCTAGTAAAGTTTTCTTTCTCAATAACTAAAACACCATTTCCATTACTTTTTTTTAAAGGTTCATTTTTGCGGATTGTTTTAACACAAGCTCTTGAGTGTTTGTGAGTTTTAGCAATAGTAAGAACCTCATGTAGAGACGGATTGTCTTTCTGCCATAAGCGATCACTGGCTTTGTCAATACAACAGCCCAACATGAATTGGTCACAAAGACGCTCATCCAAAGATGCTGCAAAATTGCGAGTAGCAAGTTTGCACAATTCAGTAATGTATTGCTCCACGGACTCTTCTTGCCTCTGCATCCTTCTTCCGAAATTAGTACCTTTCCAGGACAGTGCTAATTTTAGGAAGATGATGCAAATCCAGTTTTTTATAGCAATTTCAAATTCATTTAGGCCCGTTGTATCTCAATCAGAGAGTTCAGGAAGGTGCTCGAAAACTTCCTGTCCCTCAGAACCCAAACAATGCATTAATAGAGATGTTTTCCTCTCAGCACTGAGAGACGTATCACAGACCCTAGCATAATGGTTAAAAACATTCTTTAGCCCCCCCCCCCCTTTTCTGGATCGTTAGCCATGGAAGAGCAGGCTCACCAGGAGAAGATAAGAAGAAGGGAGGCGCAGATACATTTTGCATAATGAAATAACTTAGAATACCCAGACACAGGAGTTAAATAGAAATAGCACACACTACCAATGTTGTAATGAAAGATAAGAATAAAGTGTTGTGTATACATATGAAATCTCAGATAAAAACAAATATACTGTCTAATTATGGTGCCCCTTGACTAGGCTTCAAATAAATTCTTGTCTCTCTGACTCAATCCCCCTGACAAGGCTGCCCCCTTTCTCCCCTTATCTGTTTGCTCATCATACATCTCTGTAACACAGGGTGATGGCCAACTCACTGATTACAGGCACCCCAACTAATCAGGACTGCAGAAGCTGGTGCTTTTTGAAGATGGCGTATCATGTTTTTTGACAAACCATGCAAGTTCTCTACCAGCACTCTCATAAGTGCTGGACCATTTCGACCTCACGGCTAGATTCCAGGTGAACTTTCAGAAGTTCACTGCAATGGGAAGCGGGGGGCTGCCGGATCCTTGAGGAAATCATGCTGAAACAGGGGCTGAGGTGGTCTCCAAGAAGGATTAGGTACACAGATTTATGATTCCGCCCACCAGACATGAGGTATACACTAGCAATGTACCACCACTCCTGGGCACACTGTTTAAGGACTTATATTGATGGGGCAAACTAGAGCTTTCCTAGGCAGGTAGGATTAACTGTGTGAATATGAACTTGCTCCCCAGATTGCTGTATCTCTTCCATTCCCTTCCTCTGTGGGTTCCCCTAGAAAACCTAAGTCTGGTAACCTATAAGATGAGGGCTTGCATATGGCAAAGAAAGCCACCTCGGGTGGCCAGATCCTTGTTAGTGAGGGGTAAAAAGGAGGGGGTATTGGGAATTCCTGATATTGAACGTTACTTCCTCACAGCACAGATTAGTCCAGCATTGGTGTGGTACTCCCCAGATGTGGATGCACCCTGGTGCAGGATGGAGGAGGAGTGCAGTTCAGTACCCTTGTACCACACTTACTTTGTCTGCCTCTGTTAGTTCAGGGCTTCACTTCCACCCTTTGGTGGACCACAAAGACAACCCTGCACCACTGGTTGAGGGTCCAAAGGACAAAGGCGATAACAACTTATCCCTCCGCTTTGTCTCCCTTTGCCGGGATTACAAACATCTAGCTAGGGATTACAGACAAACACTATCAGACATGAGGGAGGTGAACCATTGTGCATAGGACAGTCATACACAGAAGACCTGTGACCAGTACACCAATGACTTCTCGTTAAGTTTTAAGGACATGTATCAGATTACTCAGGTACTACAGTGGGTGCGACAGCTGCACGTCTGCGTATTAGGGGCACATGACACCAGCAAAATTGAAGATATATTCATTGAGGAGGACACCACAAAATCATTATCCTGTTAATACAGAGCACTAGACAATGCCAAACCTTTGCCTCAGCTTTCATACATGCAAATATGGGCTCATGACCATGGTCCAGAACTGACAGAGGGAGATTGGATTCTCAGGTGGAGACAGGCTGCATTCCAGTCTAATTTAAAGTCAAAGTGAACACCCCTGATACATTTCGTAGGATGTGTGATGCGAGGGGGACATACTTTCATTTGAAGTGAGAGTGCACATTTACACAGCAATTTTGGAGACAGTGATGGAGAATGTACGAAATGTTACTAATGTATCCTTCCCCATGAGACCAGGTCTGGATTTGTTGGGCATGCTGGATGATGAGGGACTGTCACCAATCTCCCCCTCTGTGGCCAGACTCCTTGCACTACTACTGTTGGTGACATATTTGGTAATAGTGCAGCATTGGCAAGCATCATTTCAACTTTACCTGGGCATGTGGTGGACTAAAGTCTGGAACATCCATGCAATGGAAAGAGTAAGTGCATTAGTGATGGACACAATGCTGAAACCTTAACAGGTTTACACCCTAGTCCATACATATATCAAACGCAGTAGAGAAATCCACTACTCACTGGATTTGATACCTTTGGGAAGAGTGAGGAATACGGGGGCTAATGACTTGGGTGCTGATTGAACAGGTGTTTTTTGTGGGAAGGAGACTGAGATCAAAGCATTTATGATTCTACGCTGCTACTGGAGTGTTTAGCTTGGAGGAGTGCTTGTCAAACAGTGCTGCCTTCAGAAAGCTATCAATGCATTTGACTGCTATCTGTACCTGGGATTTGAAAATGTTAAATAAAGTGGTTAAAAAAAAGAAAAGCATCTCTTAATTGTGATGAGGAATAGTATATCAATTTTGGTCACAAACCAATGAAAAGTTATGGAGGGGGGTAACAATATTAAAGTGGAAGCTTTCCTCATTGGATAGCTTTCTTTCTGAAAATTGTGTTGGGCAACCTTAGAGGGGGGGAGCAAGCACTGATCAGGTGGACCACTGCTTGCTCCCGCAATATGTGTTTTTGAAAGAAGCACCTGTTTTTTTAAGGAACAAGATCTGCTTTAAAAATTAATTCTCATTTGGGAATGCAAACACAGGGATGGTGGTCTACTGATGATCTTTGCAGGCCACCATCCCTGTTTATTAGGCAGGTCATTCTATGACAACCTGCAACTGCACGTTTTGCAATGTGACCTATTGGTACACAGGTCACATCACAAAATTAAAGACTGGTAAGAAAATGTAAGTCTGCAATCTGCAACATGGCGCCGTACTGTATCAACTACTGATTGTGATAAATGTATTTTCAATATATTTAACTTTATTTACCATATAATGCAAAATCTTTAATACAAGCAATATACTTGCAATTTTTTGTTGAAAAGATATTCTTTAGAATGTGATCATACATCAAAGAATTACCAGGGAGTATATGGGATGCTATTCTAGGATACATTAGTCATTTTCTGATCAAAATGTATTCAAGTGCACTGATATCTCAAAACTGAAAATATGTGGTTTTGAAATAAATTGCAATTCCTAAGTATGGATGTGAACAATCGAGATTGTTGACAAAATCTTAAAAATTTTCATTTAAATATGCAAAATTACATGAATTTTGCAAAACTAATTTTGTGATGTCTCACGTGAAAATCAAGCACGTCATACCTTATGTCCAACAGTCACTAGAGATACCTACAAGAGAATTGGCTCAAGGAGAGAAAGTTTCCAGCAAGACTTTTCTGCTCAAACCTTTCTTTTGCAAGGCATTTTCAGAATATTTTAGAAAATAACTAATATAAAAAACAGCACAAATTCACATCCATGAAAATCAAGGTGCATGTCTATTGTAACTCAAGATTCAGACATCTCACCAGTGTATTTGAAAATATACATACCCTTATTTCTAAAGTGTTAGCATTGCTCTGGTACTTAAAATGATAGCTCTCTGTTCCAATTAACAAAGGCTTTTCGTGAGTCAGTGGCCAATACTACATATATAGGAAGCAGTGGAAGCAAAATGGTGTAGGAGAGTAGGGTCTGCTATCCTATGGTCACCCCAAATTTTTGCTTTTTGCTTCACTGGTTTATGACTTAATGTGGCTGTGGGCCTGCTAATCAGACCCACAGCCTGCTGTTCTCTCTCTAAATTAATGCCAATGCACATTAGGTGCATTACGAAATTGGAACTGGCTCACCTTATTGGCCCCTGTAACAGTGTACCCCAGGTACCCAGGGCATAGGTGCTTCCAAGGCCTACCAGGGGCTGCAGCACGTATTGTGCCACCCCTGGCCTGGCCTCCATATTTGACACAACTGGCTGATCACTCAGCTGGGGTAAGTCGGTGTAATCACCCCTTACTTAGGTATAGTATGTCTATATCTAACCTAAAATGGACACATATGTTCCTATCAGCCACTCCTATGGAAGGCCTCATCAATCCTGGAGGCAGAGTGCTTGGAAATATGTGAGATGGTGCTCTGGCATGAGCTAAGCCTGTCTGCAGCTTTCGGAACCACGTCCTTTAGCTGTTCCATTATACTGCCATACCATATACTCTTAAGTGCATTATAAACCTCGCGGTTAAATGCTATCTTTGGTTTGGCTTTATCAAAACATGTCGAGTAAGGTGTCATACGAATTGGAATACTACCCCCTCGCCAGTTCTGGCCACGGGGGTAGCATTCCACCCTTCTAGAGGGACACAACATGTACCTAACCTGAACACCGGTTAAAGTTAAACATGAGCCTTAGCATCACCAAATGGATGCTGCCACCACAGACACAAGTCTGACCTCCTGCTGCTGGGAGTCCTTCCAGCTAGGGTGGCTTGGACAAAGGGTTTCCTGCCTTGGGAGGTGCTAGCACCACCCAGACAGGATTTTGTGTATTGGGTAGGACAGGGCTGAATAGAATCAGACATGCCTGGGGCACACAAGGTGTCCCTGTGCATTTGCCAGTTCAAACCGGTGCTGGGGCTCTCCAGCCCCTGTCTTGGCGCGAAGCTGCACAAAGGAAAGCGGATGTAACCACTCCCCTTCCTGGTCCCACCCAGAGGAGGGACCTAGTAGGTGATCCGGCCCCTAGAATTGGAATAAGAGTAGGAGCTGTGTCCCAAGACTTCAGATCATCCTGAACTCGACTTGAAACTAAGAAGAAAACTGGACTTCGACATTCTGCTGCACAGAAGACTGAAGAAAATCTCCCTTGTGGCCAAGGAGTGACCACCCTGTGAATACAGGCACCAACCAGCAACTCGACGTCTGCTTTGCCGCCGCCTCCCGCTGGAGCCCGAGCCCAGAGCCTGACAAGACCCAGACTCCCTAGACATCTCAGAGCCCGATCCACAGTCCCTGAAAAGAAGAGACCCGTGGAGGCACCTAGAGACGTAGGACCGGACCTCTTGAAAGACCCCTGAAAAGCAGACTGCGCAGCACCCGAGGCCCCTTCGACGCTGTGCTTTGGGGTTTGAGAAGCCCCGACACCGAGCAGCATTTGCACCGAAGATCAGCCCCCCAGCATCTCCACGATCTGCGTGGGGCCCTTTTGCACTTTGCCACTTGATGCGCCATCCCGGCCACTTGCCACGTGGCTAGCGGCCATCTTGGTGACGAAAACTACAAACAACACTACTGGTCTGGTTGCTCCAGACTGGTCCTCGCTCCCCTGAAAAGGAGCACCCGCTCTGACCTTGCTGGTCCGAGTGAGAAGCTTGCATTGATTTCTGCATGGCTTGCATTAGCCAAGGCCTGTTTGCTCTGATCAAGAAGCCGACACCGCCAACAGCTAGAACCTTTGTGGGACAGCTGGTGACCAACTCCTGGATGTCCTTGACCTCTTCGTGTCCACGTGGCTGCAGAGACAATCTTCACTTCTTCACCTGTTTGCACCCGACATTGCCTGGTTCCATCCTGGTTCCACGGTAGTCACTGGCTAGTGACTTTTAACATTGTCCCCTCTGCTTTCAGGTCTTCACCCCTTCAGATCCACCCTGGGATCCACCGTAACTCTCCTCGACGACCCGCCTGCAGCATCTTCAACTCCAAGCACCATCGACCGGCCTGACGAAACCCGACACTACTTCGCATCTGTGCACCCGTTTCCTGTGGGTGACGTAACTCAGCAACGCCGGTGTTCCCATACTGGTGTACACCTCTAGTGCCTGTGTCTAAAGTTTTATCCTTGTAGGTCCATCGAAAGGTTCCTTAAACACGAACTTTGTAACTTTTACGCACCATTGACATTGCATTGGTGCATGCGTGCGCTGTAAGCGCTGCACCCGAGTCCCGCGGGCCTTTCCCGACTTCATCACTGCTAGTCCCGAACAGCTCCAGCGATTCCCCAGGCCCTAGGCCTCTTTCCTTTCCCCATAGTGGTCCTTATACCACTATTTTAGTATATGGTTTAGGTGGCCCCTAGGGCTCATCCATATTGTGCAACTTTTGTGTATTTAAACTGTGTTTTGTTTTAACGCATGTGCTTCTGTGCTCATAAAGAGTATAGGGGATATCTGTAGTAAATAAATATATATATATTTTCAATATATATCTGTGTGGTGTCCTTTCATTTGGTATTCAAGGGGATTGTGTATGGTAAAACAGCTTGCTTCACATGCCTTTACAGAGTTTAGCCTAAGACTGCTTTGTCCACGCTACTAGGATAGCTGGTCTATCAAGGTTGACTTACAACCAATCATCATAAGGGTTGCTTGGCATGGTACAAGGTGATCACTAGAACTAGTGAGCATCATATACCAGGCCAACTTCTCACATATGGTAAATCCGAGCATCTGCCACATTTATAGACTTGAAGGAAGTGACCCACTTAGGGGTCACTCGGGTCATTGATGACCACCTCTCAGCCTTCTGTACCAAAGGAAGAGTCGGTCAGACAGTGGAGAATATGAACAAATGACTATTTATTCATATACACTCAGAGTGGATCCCCATTTGTGCAGTCCATGAGAGTGCTACAAAGGGAATTAAAGAACAAGCATGGAGATACATTATGTACATTTCATTGCTGGGCAAGACACGCCCATGGTGGAATTTTCCAAGTAGATAGAGCTGGACAGTGAAACACAAAAAAAAGGTTTCAGTTCTTGTATCTTACACAACCTTGCACTCTCCAAGGTCATTTCACTCTGGGCCCGCCACCAGACAAGTGGGAGAGGGTCTCTATCTAGTTCATTACTGGCACAAAACCTAACATTTCAGAAACTAAATTTAGCAAAGACCATTTCTCAGAAATAGACAAGATCAGTTTCGAAGACCCTAAAATGGCGCCTGCAAAGAAAATTGTGTAGCGAAGGCTAACTAAAACATGGCATTACATGAGCATTAACGGACCTCATCTAACAGACTGACTGTTGTCTTAATAGTTGAAGACATGGAGCTGCTCTATTTTATCAACTTGGACCATGGCAAACAGTTGCTGGACATTTGCTGATTTTGGTTCGAAATGTAGCAGTATTTATTGATGTAGCTAAAATAAACATATTCAAAACAACATAAAAACACAATTAAATCATCACAGGGTACAACACAACAAAACTGTCAAAACCAAATGCAGCACCACAAGCATCACGTTATATTAAAGCAGCACAAAATCAAAGGAAAACAACACCAACACAAAAACAATATTCCAATCGACAAATATGTAGACACTCTTGTCGCACATTACCATATCAGATTCCTGCTTTTGTAATACAGTGGTAAAAGGTGTTTGAACTACACACTGCATTAGTGTATCAACAAGGAAACTGAAAGAGTTAAAAGTTATTTGGGGCATATTCTCAAGGACATATCACCGAGTTATCAGCACTTTATCGCAGCCAAAGTGGAGATAAATGTATTGCCCCATTCACAAGCTGGTGCTAATAGCCGATATCACCAGTTTACCCGCGATAGCATCCGGCAAAAACATTGCCACAGATGACCCCGGCAACCATTGCTAAAGAGATGCAGAGTAGACATTCCCGTGCAAACAGCCACAACACCACTCCGCAACATTCTCAACGACCAACCAGAGCGGCGATAAGATCCCAAAACATGTGATAAGACACGTTAGCAGCAGGAATTTAACACCTGCTCTGACCTGGTGTAAAGTTGGAAGACAATCTGCCCCAGAAAAGGGAGCCCAGCCGAGAGCCACACCTGAAGAACAACAGATGCCATGGAGCTACTGATAATGCAGCTCGGAGGCCCAAGATGGGCACAACACCCGCCACCACCACCCTCAGGCCACCCCCGGCCTCCCGCCACCCGGACTACCACAGAGGCAGCACAGACCAAGACAGCGGACCTTCAGAATACGCACCAGCCTCACCGACCCAACACAAGAGGATGTAATTGCCCACTACAGGCTCAAAAGGACAACCATCCTATGCATCCTGAACATTATTGCCCACAGGCTGACGGTACCCACACAGCGGACAACAAACATCCCTTCGCAGACAAAGCTGCACCACAACTCATGGCCCATTTCTGATTGAGTTTTGTGCTGTGGACAGCTCATGCAGCAATGTCACCTCAGGCAGTGTGGAAGATCTGGGACGATGATGAGGGAGATGATGCAGATGTAACACACCCCACTGCATCTGCAGCAGGAATATCCTGAAGGGACACAATCCTAGGCAATTTATTTACATGAGAATGCTCAGCTCTGGTGTCCCAACCTCATTGCACTCCAACTCACGGACACTTCTGATTGCATATTGGGTGACCTCTGTACTTGATCTGGCTACCACCATGATGCTTCGCAGTTGTTTCTGTTATGCTGTGCATTATCTGTCCACTTTAATTGTGATCACTGTTCTAGTTGTTTCCAGCACCAACCACTCCATGAAGGCTGACTTACATTCACCCCACACACATCCGGCACAGGTGTCACTGTACATGTGACCCTGGCAATAAAGGTGCCGGGTGCACGTGCCCGTAGCCAGTCCCACAAACTATCTGAGTGTGTCTGTGTGGTAATAATGTATGCATGAGGGCCTTAAAACCTTACATTGTGCTGTGTACAGCGGACACAACCATGGCACTGCAGGCAGCGGACAAGACGACCTTGGACATGTAGCTTGTGGTAAATAAATAAATAATACCTCTATTTTTGAATGCATAAATGAATAACAGATAGCTCAATAAATAAGAGTCAAGATTCGAGGTAGTAGGAGTTTGCAGGTTTATTACAGCATAAAGGACAGGAACAGGACAACCTGCACAAGGATAGGA
The DNA here is from genome assembly GCF_964261635.1 of Lissotriton helveticus. NCBI lineage: Eukaryota > Metazoa > Chordata > Amphibia > Caudata > Salamandridae > Lissotriton > Lissotriton helveticus. Next base: position 456,789,961 of record NC_136071.1, read on the forward strand.
TGATAGAGCCCGGCAGCTGCCGGGGCTGGATCTAGGATGAGCGCGCTGATTTGTAATAACAATACACGATCATATATACTAAAACAGTTGCATTACAGTACATAGGATAGGCGGAGCAGTGGGTGTGGTCAATAGCAGTCGCGAAAGATAAGGGTGAAAGTAGGTGTAACAGAGGCGTATACATAGACATGTGATGCAAACGTAACAGAATATGTCATGAATGGGGCGGAAACATGGAGGGGGCTACCTAAGGAGCCGGGACCTCTAACCTAATGGTGCGCGCAAACTGACAATGACGTGTTACTAGGAGAAGCTGGGGCTATGAACTCTGTGCTAGGAGCAGAGACTGAAGTCTGGAGAGTCAGGGCGACATGTACCTAAACAGTATCTAGTATCTGATGTTTAGAGAACATGTTGATAGAATCCAAAAGTTATCGGGGTAAAGGCTAACAGACTCTAAGACTAGAGCATGCATTATTCTACATGTAGTGCGTGATGAAGAATATTAAATGACCATTAATACAGTATTTCTCTTACATGGAGACGGAAAGGCTAGACAGTGACGGAAACTATTGATGCAGTTCAGTAGCCTAGGAATGCAGAGAAGGAGGACTGAACTGATAACTGGAATCATAACATACTCTTGGCAGACTCAGAGGCAGAGCCAGGCTGAACCGGGCACTGCAAGGCAGGAAGTAAGTGAAGGGTCAGGAACACAGGTGGGGGCTGTATCGCTCCTCAGCGAGGGCTCAGGAGACAGAAGCTGAATCTGGTGTCCGGGCCCTTTTGAGGCCTAGAAACGGGAACTTTACAATGAAATAACGTGCACACTGAGAAACGTGGCAACGTAGCTTTACATAGGCCTGATATTCGTAGTATTCACGAGAACTGGAAACTGGCATACTAGAGGTGGACACAACTATAATTGCGTCTTTAATCGAACATGGGGAATACATATGCATATTAATCATGCACACATAACATATGATGGAGGACGCGTAGGGACACAGAACATGGCAAAATTTACTTTTCCACATTCCCTCCTTGTCACTACGTTTCCATCAGGAAACATCAATATTCATGATACCATCTATCATTCCATACAGTATCATTTGCTCATCTCGAATTGTCTGGGAACGGGATTTAGAACGGGGCTTGAGACTAGGAATACAAGAGGTAGCACAAATGCCGCAAATCGCAGGGCCACATTGTATACAGAGGCAGCAACTGAATATGATCGCTACTGCAATACCTAGAAAGGATAATACTTTCCATCCCCAGGCGGAAATTATATTCCAGAACCAACCGGACCATGTCCAGGTGCCTGGATCTTGGTGTAACAGATGGGCAATTTTATGGAGTCTGGTTATAGCTGAATAAACAGACGGCGCGTTATTTGGAATGAAAATGCAGCAACTAGATCCGATGACTCTACATGCCCCGCCCCTATCGGCCAGTATGACGTCAAGGACGAGACGATTTTGCAAAACAACAAATCTCATAGCAGATTGCTCTTCGGTTAAGTTACCTAGAGCAGAGGCAGTCTCATTCACTACTGCTTCAAGGGTTCTTGTTAACCTACGGATTAGCTTACTATTCTGGATAGGTCCTATAAAGAAGAATAAACCTCTATTGAAATCTGTATACTGTTCTAGAGCAGTTTCAGTATAATCGACAATTGGGGACTCAATCTCCCTTCTATGTCTAATGTGTACTAGATATGTGTTTCTGTGATAATCAGATGGGGCTAGGAAAACAGGTGGCAGTAGGAAGGCAATGTAACAGGTTCCCTCCCAATCAAGGGGCAGACGAACATATGCGGTTTGACCACAAATAAAATAAGAATGACGTGAAGCTTTGAAAATAGATTTCCTACTGTCACTATACTTGATAATAGTAGTACAATCACTATGTCCTACATGTACAGAACCATTATTTCGGACACATAATTCGCCTTTAACTGGTAGTACTGAAATAGCAGGTAAGTCTGGAGTGGAATCAGACTGGACATTCAGGACCATGAAATTCGAAGAATAATTACCTAAGTTGTAAACTTCATTTTCTAGATCTAAACCTGTCCTGTGGGGGAGACCTTGCTTGTCTGGAAAACATGTACTGTTAAGAAAAGACATATCTGTTGAGGATGACGTTAACGTGGACCATGCTCCACATGAACCATTATGTGAAAACGGATAAGGAAAGAGTGGCAGAACTCCCTTCGGTGTCTGGAAAGGGGGGAGTCGACCACACACCCAACAATTAGTGGCATTGCTGGTCTGGTGTGAATAATGTAACATGCGGATGAAAGAATTGTTGCGCATAGCGAGGCGGTAAGAGAGTTCATGAGGAGGCAGATCACTAAACGTGTGTTCTACTGTAACATTAGAAGACGTATTTACATGAGAAACTGGGAAATACAGAAAAAACGCATAACTGGTGCAGGAAATCATGATGCTGAGAAACAATATGAAACTTAGAAAAACGATACATCGGATTGAGTTTTTACTAACTCTCTCACTATGGGGGTCTATTTTATACATGTCGGAAACCGGTCTAACCGTTTCACCTAGGGGAGGACTTAGACAATCAAACTGGCTGACTTATTTTACTAGACCTGAGTTTTAATTTATACTCCTGTTGCGGAGTTTTCTCTAACAGGGGAGGGTTCGTAGCAATGTCTTTTGTGGGACAGTCCTTAAGAATAGTACTTTGGCAGTCTTTAGGATCCTCGGAAATGTTCTTTAAGACAGGTTTCGGTCCATAAAACTGTTTAATATGCGAAAGATGCACCCAGCCTTTGCGTCCCTCCAACTTCACGGCTGTACGGGTGGCGAGGAGGACCTGTCGGGGCTCCTTCCAGCGAGGCTCCAGCGGACTTGAGCGATCGAAATTCCGGACAAGAACCATGGATCCGGGAACGATTTCATGCGGTGCCACCTCTGTATTGTCTGGAAATGCGGCGGCAACCTGTGAACGACAAGAGTTGAGGGCAGACATCAAGGAAGCTAGGTAATCTGTCAGCATATTACTTGAGACATCGGTAATACTTCGGGGTCTAGGTGTACCCCACATGTTAGGGGGGCGGCCGAATACGACCTCATACTGGGACAGACCTGATCTGGAATGCGCGACCATGCGCATATAGAACAAAGCAACTGGCAGAGCTACTAGCCAGTCTACACCTTTCTCTTGACATACTTTGGCAATACGAATTTTCAGGGTCTGATTATGTCTCTCTACGAGACCGGCTGCTTCAGGATGGCGTACACAATGGAACTTCCACTGGTACCCTAACAACAGGGAAACATGTTTCATGAGTTCAGATGAGAATGGCTGGCCGTTGTCAGAATATACGACTCTAGGGAGTCCATAACGGGGGAAAAACTCACGAACCAACTGCTTGGCAGTGGTCGCGGCTGTGTAATCTGGAACTGGATATGCCTCCGTCCACCTGGACAAAGCGCATACAACTACAAGGACATACTTGAAACCTCGACATCGCTCCATCTGAATGTAATCCATTTGGAGGACTTCAAAAGGGTGGTCAGGAGGCTGGAATCCACCTTGTTCCACCGGGACACTTTTACCTGGATTAAACTGACAACATATCATACAGGTACGGACTTTCTGCTTGGCTGCAGCTCGTAAATGCTTGTTGAACCAAATGTTCTGGATACTGTCTAACATTGCTTTTTCCCCTAAATGTGCTGGACTATGTGCGGTATTAATAATGACTTGAACCATAGAGTCGGGGAGAAACCATGTGGCTCTACCCTTCGTTAACCATCCCTGATCTGTCTGGACCCCTCCTTGTTCAGACCATTTCTTGATTTCTTCAGGAGTAGCATGTAACTGTATGTCTGTGACATCTTGTGTAGGGTCCTTAACTGTCATACATGTAGTTGGATCTGGAGTGTGTGTCTGTGTCGGATTAACTGAAATGTCTGGAGTCTGTGCTGTAAGCTTGGCTGTGCGATCTGCTAGATCATTACCCTGGGAAATAATGTCAGTAACTTTCGTATGTGCTTTGCATTTCATGATAGCAATGGATGTCGGTAAATGTATTGCATCTAACAGAGCTTGAATAAGGAGACCATGCTGAATCTTGGTTCCATGAGAAGTCATGAAACCTCTCTCCTGCCAGAGCACTCCGAAGTCGTGTACAACTCCGAATGCGTAGCGTGAATCTGTATAAATATTAACTTTCAGGTTCTTGGCATGTATGCAGGCTTGAGTCAGAGCAACTAGCTCTGCTGCTTGAGCAGACAGAGTATCAATACGGTGTGTCTCTATAACTTCGGTGTCAGTAGTCACTGCATACGCGGCGACTAGATCTCCTGTACTTGTTCTCATGCATGAACCATCCACATAAAGTGTCAGGTCGGGATCTGGTAATGGAATATCTGTCAGATCTTGTCTTGGCTTAGTCATAGTGTTAACTACTTCCACACAATCGTGTGTGGCAGGATTTGGATTAGCTGATGGTAACAGTGTAGCAGGATTTAGGACGTTGCAGCGTCTGATTTCTATGTGTGGCTGAAACAGTGTCAATTCATAACCTGTTAAACGTGCAATTGTCAAGTGCTGAGTTTGTGTTCGGTTTAAAAGAACTTCCACAGAGTGTGGAACTTGTACTGTCAGGGAGTGTCCTAAGACTATGGAATCACTTTGTCTGATAGCTAGTGCTGTGGCTGCAACTGACTTGAGGCACGCAGGCAGAGCCTGGGCTACAGGATCTAATGTGCTCGAAAAATAAGCACAGGGCTTGTATTGTCCTGCTTGATCTTGTGTGAGAACAGATAATGCTGTACCTTCACGTTCAGTAACGAAAAGTGTAAAAGGCTTACTGTAGTTCGGTGTAGCTAGAACTGGAGCTTGGCATAGGGCTTTCTTTAACTCATTGAAACTAAGTGTATGTTCAGATGTCCAAGGGAGGACAGTCGATACGGCTGCCTCCTGTGTCGTTAACTGTATCAGTGGTTTAGCTAGAAATGCATACTGAGGAATCCATTGTCTGCAATAAGAAGTAAGGCCGATAAAAGCACGTACCTCCTTCTGGGTCTTGGGCTGAGGAAGACTCGCTATTAACTGAATACGGTCTGGTGTCAACTGCCTACCCCTCTTGGACAGTAAGTGTCCTAAGTAGACCACTTGCTGGACACAGAATTGAAGCTTTGAAGGGGACACCTTGTGCCCCATCTCGGCTAGGAAATACAAGACTGTAAGGGATGCTTGCTCGCAAGCACGTTCAGAACGGGCTGTGATCAGTAGATCATCGACATATTGGAGCAGGGCAGTGTCAGTTGGCATGTGAATGTTGTCTAGTTGTCTCTTGAGTGCTTGACTGTAAATACTAGGACTTTCTGTGAAACCTTGAGGAACTCGTGTGAACATATAGCTCCTTCCATTTAAACAAAATCCGAAAAGAAACTGGCTGTCTGGATGAATGGGGACACTGAAAAACGCGTTCTTGAGGTCTATGACAGTAAAAAATGTGGCTTCGGAATCAATGGCTGTCAATAGGGAAGAGATATCTGGGACAACTGGGTACTGGGGAATAATACATTTATTAAGTTCTCGAAGGTCAATCACTAAACGATATACTGGAGGTGCATTTGGATCAGTACGTTTCATGACTGGAATGATCGGAGAATTACATACATTGGAGTCAGTTTCTACCACTACTCCTTGAGCCATGAGCTCGTCAATAATTTTGGATAAGGCTGCTACAGCCTCAGGCGGCAATCTGTACTGTCTGATTCGTGGCAGGACTACACCTGGCTTGAGAGTCACACGATGGGGTGTGATTTGCATAAAGCCAACATCAGTTGGGCCTTGCGCCCATAGATGCTGCGGAACATTAGACAATCTGGGATCAAAATCTCGTAACACATAGTGACCCTTGAAGTCACGAAGAAACAATTGTATTCCCTCTGGGGAACAGCATATAACTGCACCTAACTCTTTCAGCGTTTTAATGCCTAATAGATTTTCTGGACATGACTTAGTAAGTAACAGATCAGTAGTGCGGGACAATGGACCTACTTCTAGAGTAACTGGCTTTGAAATTTCATTTATGATAGGTTTTCCTGAAAATCCAAGGGAAACATTTCTAGAGCCTGAGAGCGGAGCCCCTGGAACTTCGGCGTGACTTATAGTGGTCCTACTTGCCCCTGTATCAATCAGAAACTTTCTGTCTTTCCCTAGTACTTGACTGTGAACATAGGGACCTTCTTGATCTACAGGTATCTCGATGAGAGGCAAGCCTACCTCCCTCTCTAGGCTGTTTCATGAATATGACTGATACTCCGGATACTCGGACTGTGCATACTGGTACATCTGCTGTGTAACATGCTGTGTTGCAGCGATGGGCTGCGGTGCTGTAACTGTCTGTGGTGCATTCTGTGGCTGAGGAGTCTGTGAAACTTGTTCTTGTCTAGGCGGACGTGGTCTTTCTTTAGTCTTGCCGGTAGCTATGTTGTGTTTCAGAACTGCACACTCGTTTATAAAATGACCTGGCTGTTTACAATAATTGCAGTTCCCTTTAACGGGAGCTGCAGGATGACTGGCTTGATTCGGACCCCTCTTCTGACTGTCTTGAGGAACAGATTGTGCAACTAGTACTTTCATTTTCGTGTCTTTCATACGCTTTCTCTCGTGTTCTTGCTCTTCTCTGATTCTATTCTGGTGGTATTGAAGCATCTGTAACATCTGGGACGGGGTATTAGCTTGCCAGGTACTTTCGACTTTCAAAACTCGGTTTTTAATTTGTGGACTTGAATTCTCGACTAATTTAGTAACAAAAAGGTGAGGGTATGACTCGCTACTTGTCTTGAGGCCACTGTTGATGCTAAAACATTTCTCAAATCTAGAATAAAAATCACTAGTGTCTTCGTCTTGTTTCTGTTTACAGGCTGAGATTGCATCCCAGTCTTCCTTTTTAGTTGTTAATAATCTGGGCAAAACTTGTATTAATAATTCTGGTAATTCTTTACATTTATCTCCAAGACCGGTACCTGGTACTCGTGACTTATCTTCGGCTTCTAGAACTGCCCAATCGATCTTTTTCTCTCCCACCTCCCATTCTTTTTCTTTGAGTTTCTCATATACCCCTGCGGGCAACAGGACTTTTAACATTTTAATAACGTCTGGATACGTGTATTCTCCCATACGGAGCATGTCTTTTAATTCTCGGTGGAACCCTGCTGGATCTTTATCATGACAGGGAATTAATTTTTTCATCTCTAGGAGTTCCATCTTTGTGATCGGGGTGTAAACAAACACTCGTTGCATTTCACCACCCGCTGTCCTAACTGGATGTACTTCTCGTAACGGATTCTGTCTATCTATGTAAAAAGGTTTACTTTCTGGAGGTGAGACATGAACAAAATGCGGGTTCAAGAACGTTCTGTATTTGTGCCGCTGTTCTAGAATGACACTAATTAAATCGGTACCTAGACCTTTCCATCTATACTGGAGTAACTCGTTCAGGATATCATGTAACGGACCTGGGTCAGAATGTTGACCCTCATACAATGTAATGAGGTGTTGGATCATATACATACCCGCCAGTCGTTGGTCGGCTGGGGGCATTTTCAGAAACATTTGTGCCACTATTTCGTCTGGAAAAGTGGTAGAATCAGTAATCCATCGGACTGCTGATCGGACTAGTTCTTGTTCATGCATAGTACTTAACTCGCTATAACCGATTCGTGATTTCAGAATGTGATCGGTAGCTTGGAATACTTGTTCTAGAGAACCTTGTTCTGGTGCGGGATGGTGGAAAGGTGACTTGTGTTCTAGGCGTATATGGCGATCTGGAAATCTAGATTTTCCTACATACGCTATTCTGGCGGGATTCTCGTCGTCTACCTCTTCAGTATCAGAGTTACTTTCTTTCTCGCTTACTCGTGCTTCTTTGCGTTGTTCATGTATCCTCATTATTTCTTTACGAATCTTCTTGTACATACTCTCTATACTACTGAGGGTCTTATGCTTACCCTCGGCTATATTATCACTCCACTTTGTCAGGGTTCTCATTTCGACTGGATCTTTGGTCGGATAATCTTGTTCCCTTATTAGACAATTAATCAAAAACTTTAATAGCATGAGCTGGATATCAACTTTCCTTTGAGACATGACGTCACCGATACTTTCTGGATCATCCCCTGTACGGATGAAACGGTATATTCTATCTAGATCTTCTTTCATATCTGGTAGGGTGGCTAGATACTCGGCCACCTTTCTTACGCGTAATGAATATAAAACCATATTATCCTCGCCTGGGACTGGATCATAGCCACATTCGGCAAGGGCTTTTCTTATTTCTGCAACAGACTGATATCTGGGCGTGCGCTGTGACGCTTGTGCATGCATTTCGGCTAAAGTTAAACGCTTGTGTGGCGGTGGGGTTTCTGGAGGACCTCCTCCTGCGGCCCCTATACTAGAATCCTCGACTGATACTCTTCGTCCTGGCAGAGTGGGAAATGGAAATGCAGGCTGGACTTGTATGGCGGGCTGGACCGGGGGTGCCGTAGCAGGTACTGCGGTGTCTGGAGGAACGGGAAGTGCCTGATTTACAGGGACTGGCGGAGCGGGATTTGCATATTCCGGGACTGTGTCGTCCAAATAGGACGAAATGAAAATATCAGCTGCGGTCGGTTTGTGACGTAGCTTGATCGGAACTAAGGGTGGCGGAAAATTACTGGATGCCTCCGGGGTCGCTTTTGGCAAGCCCTCGGCAAGAAGAGGGTACATGCCCTTGATAAGAGCATGCCTCTGTCTGTCTGACTGTTCAGTTCTAATTCGTTCACCTATCTTGATTAATTCTTTTTCCTGGGCTCGTTCTAAGGATTCTCTACTTAACTCAGACTTTCTGATTTCTTTTTCGGTTCTTTTATGAGATTCTTTGCGCCATAACTCGATGGCATCTTTCTGTGACTGTCTGGCTTTCTTTTTCCATAATGCTTCTTCTACTCGCATGATGCACTCGGCATCCCACGTACCTGATACGGGCCATCTATACTTTTCTTCTAACTCCTTGGTATACTCTACCCATAAATCTAGATACAATATGGCGCTTATGCCATGCTTCTGATACATAAAATGACCTGGACTGTCCCTAGGCGGGACAGGAACTGCTTCTTCTAACAAACCCTTTCTAGTTTTTAACTGACGTAATCTCGAAAAGAGAGACATTGTAAACTTGAATCGGAACACAATACAATAGACGAGGAACAATAACAATTGGGAGAACAATTCAGGCATACCACGACATTGGAAATACATTGAACAACATCATAACATAACAGTTCGGACAAAATATTACCTGGAATACTGAGAACAGAAACACATGAATTTCTCGAGAACGGAACAGACTAGAGTTACTGGATGCACTGCTGAAACAGTACGGAACATACCGGTCCCATAAAGGGACGCATCAAGACCCGTATCCACCTAGGTGAACACTTCATTTGTGGGTCTGTGTACCACCAACCCACGGACCAGAGTCAATTTAGATTGACCCTGTCCAGATACTACCCCAGCGACGGTACTCACCGGGCAGCAAGAACGGAAGGCCTCGGACTGGACTGGACTGCTTCGACGCCGGACGGACGAACTTCGGACTTCTGTTACAGGTGGGCCTCCGGATACCTCGGACCTTGGACTCTCGGCTTGGGCTCTGGTCGGGACTCGCCGCGTTCCTCCACCGCCTCGTGTGGATGCTGAACCGCCACCTCCGTCTCCTCCGTGGGCCTGAGGGATACTTGAAGCAGAAATATCTGCACGTGCACGGTATGGTTCCGTCACGGCTGTAGAGGGTCAGGGGGCCGGCGTGGCTTCACCGGCGCGTGGGGAAAGGGCAAGTCCCTATTCGGGCGCCATTATGTGGTAAATAAATAAATAATACCTCTATTTTTGAATGCATAAATGAATAACAGATAGCTCAATAAATAAGAGTCAAGATTCGAGGTAGTAGGAGTTTGCAGGTTTATTACAGCATAAAGGACAGGAACAGGACAACCTGCACAAGGATAGGATGATAGAGCCCGGCAGCTGCCGGGGCTGGATCTAGGATGAGCGCGCTGATTTGTAATAACAATACACGATCATATATACTAAAACAGTTGCATTACAGTACATAGGATAGGCGGAGCAGTGGGTGTGGTCAATAGCAGTCACGAAAGATAAGGGTGAAAGTAGGTGTAACAGAGGCGTATACATAGACATGTGATGCAAACGTAACAGAATATGTCATGAATGGGGCGGAAACATGGAGGGGGCTACCTAAGGAGCCGGGACCTCTAACCTAATGGTGCGCGCAAACTGACAATGACGTGTTACTAGGAGAAGCTGGGGCTATGAACTCTGTGCTAGGAGCAGAGACTGAAGTCTGGAGAGTCAGGGCGACATGTACCTAAACAGTATCTAGTATCTGATGTTTAGAGAACATGTTGATAGAATCCAAAAGTTATCGGGGTAAAGGCTAACAGACTCTAAGACTAGAGCATGCATTATTCTACATGTAGTGCGTGATGAAGAATATTAAATGACCATTAATACAGTATTTCTCTTACATGGAGACGGAAAGGCTAGACAGTGACGGAAACTATTGATGCAGTTCAGTAGCCTAGGAATGCAGAGAAGGAGGACTGAACTGATAACTGGAATCATAACATACTCTTGGCAGACTCAGAGGCAGAGCCAGGCTGAACCGGGCACTGCAAGGCAGGAAGTAAGTGAAGGGTCAGGAACACAGGTGGGGGCTGTATCGCTCCTCAGCGAGGGCTCAGGAGACAGAAGCTGAATCTGGTGTCCGGGCCCTTTTGAGGCCTAGAAACGGGGACTTTACAATGAAATAACGTGCACACTGAGAAACGTGGCAACGTAGCTTTACATAGGCCTGATATTCGTAGTATTCACGAGAACTGGAAACTGGCATACTAGAGGTGGACACAACTATAATTGCATCTTTAATCGAACATGGGGAATACATATGCATATTAATCATGCACACATAACATATGATGGAGGACGCGTAGGGACACAGAACATGGCAAAATTTACTTTTCCACACCCACTCAATACGTAAGAGGAGTGGACTAGGCCGTCGTACGCAAGTCCTGCGTGGGGGTATAAATGATTACCCCGGGGCTCTGGGCGTGGTTCAGTACTGTAAATGTGGAAATGCGTGTGTCTCTATCACAGTGTGGGTCTCCGTTGATGCGTGTAAGTGGTCCCTGATGGACACCTACGTATGTGAACTAGTTCAGCTTCCATGAGGTCGAACTCCACCCACACCTGTTTGGCCACTTCCTTCTGGCAGTCTAACACCTGGCCTTGGAATGCGATGTGTGGTTCGGTGAGGTGGTGGGAGCCAGCCATGGTGGTGGGTGCTTTCTGCTGTGTGGTCTGTGCAGGGGGTTGGGTCTTTGCGATGCAGCTGGACTGCCCTGCTTCTGGAGGTGGGTTGCCTAGGATGTCCAAGAACTGTTGTAGGGCATCGGTGTCGCAGGCGTGGAGGTCCTCCTCAGCATTACTGATGAGTTGTCTGGTCTGCTCTGCTGGAGGTGTTGTTTGTCCCTCTACAATGTGAAGGGGAGATTCATTTTGACATTGTATTGACATGTATGTTGGCGCATTGTTCAAGTTTACATACAGACTGTATGATAATGTACATTGTGACTGTTTGGGAGGAGCTGACTATTTGATGCAGGACAGTGGACATTTGAACTACAAAACGAATGTGAGGTTGTACACATGCATTTTCATCCCACAGTTGCCTTCTATGTCAGATATGATTGGCCAGTCTCAACGCATAAGCTGACCCAGTTGTGTCCTCTGTTCTGCAGTGTAAGTTTTGCACTTTGTACCACTTTGTCGTCAATGTGGATGTGCTGTTATTGCTATATGTGTGTGCTGCATTGTGGGAGAGTTGCCCCTGCAGCTGTGATTTTGCTGCCCCTTATCCCTTCAACGATACAGAAAAGGGGGTGGTGATGAACAGAGTGTCTGAATTAAGCAGACCACTCTTACCCAGTCCAAAGATCAGGGCTTGATCCATCACCGTTATTTAGGTCACTGCCCCATCCCAGCTCAGAACCTGGCTATATACAAATTAGTCTGTCCCTGGCCCCGTGCTTCATGGGAACAGGGCAGACCAAACTACCAAGCCAATTCTTCACCAGAAAGGAGACAAGCTACCGGGGACCGGTTTCTGGCATTTCAGCCTCGTCGGCCCGGCTTGCTTGAATCCTGATGGAGCAGTGAGCAAGGGACTCATGTCTGAGTATACCCTGCCACACCTATAGTGGCCAAAAACGATACAGAAAAGGGGTGGTGATGAACAGAGTGTCTGAATTAAGCAGACCACTCTAACCCAGTCCAAAGATCAGGGCTTGATCCATCACCGTTATTTAGCTCACTGCCCCATCCCAGCTCAGAACCTGGCTATATGCAAATTAGTCTGTCCCTGGCCCAGTGCTTCATGGGAACAGGGCAGACCAAACTACCAAGCCAATTCTTCACCAGAAAGGAGACAAGCTACCGGGGAACGGTTTCCGGCATTTCAGCCTCGTCGGCCCGGCTTGCTTGAATCCTGATGGAGCAGTGAGCAAGGGACTCATGTCTGAGTATACCCTGCCACACCTATAGTGGCCAAAAACGATACAGAAAAGGGGGTGGTGATGAACAGAGTGTCTGAATTAAGCAGACCACTCTTACCCAGTCCAAAGATCGGGGCTTGATCCATCACCGTTATTTAGCTCACTGCCCCATCCCAGCTCAGAACCTGGCTATATGCAAATTAGTCTGTCCCTGGCCCAGTGCTTCATGGGAACAGGGCAGACCAAACTACCAACCCAATTCTTCACCAGAAAGGAGACAAGCTACCGGGGACCGGTTTCTGGCATTTCAGCCTCGTCGGCCCGGCTTGCTTGAATCCTGATGGAGCAGTGAGCAAGGCACTCATGTCTGAGTATACCCTGCCACACCTATAGTGGCCAAAAACGATACAGAAAAGGGGGTGGTGATGAACAGAGTGTCTGAATTAAGCAGACCACTCTTACCCAGTCCAAAGATCAGGGCTTGATCCATCACCGTTATTTAGCTCACTGCCCCATCCCAGCTCAGAACCTGGCTATATCGAAATTAGTCTATCCCTGGCCCAGTGTTTCATGGGAACAGGGCAGACCAAACTACCAAGCCAATTCTTCACCAGAAAGGAGACAAGCTACCGGGGACCGGTTTCTGGCATTTCAGCCTCGTCGGCCCGGCTTGCTTGAATCCTGATGGAGCAGTGAGCAAGGGACTCATGTCTGAGTATACCCGACCACACCTATAGTGGCCAAAAACGATACAGAAAAGGGGGTGGTGATGAACAGAGTGTCTGAATTAAGCAGACCACTCTTACCCAGTCCAAAGATCAGGGCTTGATCCATCACCGTTATTTAGCTCACTGCCCCATCCCAGCTCAGAACCTGGCTATATGCAAATTAGTCTGTCCCTGGCCCAGTGCTTCATGGGAACAGGGCAGACCAAACTACCAAGCCAATTCTTCACCAGAAAGGAGACAAGCTACCGGGGACCGGTTTCTGGCATTTCAGCCTCGTCGGCCCGGCTTGCTTGAATCCTGATGGAGCAGTGAGCAAGGGACTCATGTCTGAGTATACCCTGCCACACCTATAGTGGCCAAAAACGATACAGAAAAGGGGTGGTGATGAACAGAGTGTCTGAATTAAGCAGACCACTCTAACCCAGTCCAAAGATCAGGGCTTGATCCATCACCGTTATTTAGCTCACTGCCCCATCCCAGCTCAGAACCTGGCTATATACAAATTAGTCTGTCCCTGGCCCCGTGCTTCATGGGAACAGGGCAGACCAAACTACCAAGCCAATTCTTCACCAGAAAGGAGACAAGCTACCGGGGACCGGTTTCTGGCATTTCAGCCTCGTCGGCCCGGCTTGCTTGAATCCTGATGGAGCAGTGAGCAAGGGACTCATGTCTGAGTATACCCTGCCACACCTATAGTGGCCAAAAACGATACAGAAAAGGGGTGGTGATGAACAGAGTGTCTGAATTAAGCAGACCACTCTAACCCAGTCCAAAGATCAGGGCTTGATCCATCACCGTTATTTAGCTCACTGCCCCATCCCAGCTCAGAACCTGGCTATATGCAAATTAGTCTGTCCCTGGCCCAGTGCTTCATGGGAACAGGGCAGACCA